>NC_067227.1:26808399-27550899 GCF_019924925.1 Ctenopharyngodon idella | reverse complement strand
CTCTTTTTTCTGTTCTCATCTTTCGTTCAGTGATTCTGCTTGTTAACAGGCTTGTTAATGCTAAGATGATTTTATAAATAACATATAAAGATTTTCTGGCTCATATAAGGTCCAGTTCTGGTTTATTTCTTTGCTCTTGGCTGACATGTGGCATTGCTATGGTTTGCTTGTGGCTCATATCTGGTAAACAGGAGCGGTCCGCTCATGTGCCATCATTCCACACCACATGTGGCCCAGATCATCATACCACTTGTGGCAGATGTGGGCCGGATTTGGGCCGGCACAAAGTTGCTGTCTGGGGAGTGTCATTTTAAACCAATACTCTGTGTACTCTTTAAACCAATAAATAAAAATGTTTAAGGTACAGTAGACCCATGTTCCAAAATATATCACTTGTATAACTATAGTATGTAAATGTGGTACTCATACCATCCTGTACCACAGTGCTTTGTAAGGGTATTAAGAAAGGTGTGAGTCAGTATGACAATGTTACCAGTACAAAGTTAACAGACAAGCCACCAAAATGTAACTTGTTTGGATGTCAAGTCCTTAACAGGCAGGTTTGTTTGAGAAATCCACTTCAGGTAGTTTAAAAAAATGAGAGCAACTATTCTGTCAGCTGGTAAACAAGCTGCCATTTGTGCTGTGAAAACTATGCCAGGAGGTGTGCAGAAAACTCTGTTTGTCCTTCCTTTGCACTGCAGCTACAGTAAGTAGAGGCACCCATGAGCTTTCCAAAAAAGCTCTTTGCACTATTGAATTTTCAGTCAAACAGAATTGCAAACAGCTAAAACATGCTATATACTGTCCTCTAACTATAATAATAGTGACACGGTCCAGAAATGTTTTGTTGCATATAATCATTCACCCTCAACGGAAGGAGTTAAGGCCCATTCACACCAAGGATTATAACTATAAAGATACCACAACTATAACGATAATGGTACAGAGAAACGATACCATTGGTTTCACTTTCACTTTTTTCCAGCTGACGAAAAAAAAAAAATTGACAGCCAATCAGAATCCATCCTGCTTTAAGACCATGAGCATTTAAAGTGGTAGACTGACAAATGTCAACGTTCCTGTAGAAAATATAGCATAATGAACATCCGTTTAAGCTTTTTTTTCCCAGCAATGTGTGCAGAGCGGGAACGAGGAACCGTAACCAGCTCAATCTGGCTCCTTCATATGTGAGGTTGTCAAACCAGCGAGTTAGCAGAGCTGGAAACACAAGCCACAGAGATTTGCCCTCTGTCAAAAAGCAGCCTTCTGTGGAATAAAGAGACTCTGAATAAGATACTCAAAATAGTGAAGGCACCAACAGCGGCTTGGTAATATTGGCGACAACAAGATGCATCTCACTGACAACTTGAAAAAAGCTGACAACATCTACTGTTTCAAGAAGAACTTTTAACACCAAAAGGGTTCCAAAAGTTGTGATGCCATAGAAGTATCATTTTTGGTTCCCAAAAGAACCTTTCAACAAACTTAAAAGAACCATTTTTTTCTTAGTGTAAAGAACATTTTTAAAATTGAAAGAAGCTTTTTTCCATTTGTGTAATGGAAAGGCTCTACAGATGTTAAAGGTTCCTCATGGAAACAGAGATGTCAACAAAGAACATTTATTATTAAGAGTGTGTTGCATTGCTGCATTGCAAACCCTAACCCTTCTAAGAGTAGGCTCACTGATAAAAAACAAAACAAATGGCTCTTTTTTTAAGGTATGTGGTTGCATGAATTTATTTTTATTGTATACATATGATTACTGACTTGATACAACATCTGATAATTTCTCTGATACTGGAAGAGCTATTGAATATGTTCTTGTATACTGCATGTACTGTATGAAAGACGTAGGGCCCTATTTTAATGATCTAAGCCCATGGTCTACAGCGCACGGCGCAAGTACACTTAGGCAAGGTTGCCAGGTCCCAGAAAAATTTCCAGCCCAAAGCTTACTCAAAACCCGCCCAAAAGGAATGAAAGGAATTTTCCCCTGCACCATCTAATCATTGCTGACAGCTGCGTTATTCTCATAATACGCCTTAGTAAACAATTTTTATGTATTCTGTTTTAAATTTTATTTTGATAATTTTAGCAAGACATTATTTTATCTGTATTTTATTCCTCTTCATTAAATACATTTTACATTTTCTTGCACTCTTTCTTTGATTTTAATCATTTTCAGCATTTTTAAAATGTTAAAATTAGAGATGGGCAATATGACCAGATTATGACAATATTATTTTTTCCATATGATATGATATAGATATTCATCACAATATTAATTTACCATTAATGGGGAAGGATATGCTCTCCACATATCTATTAAATCTATTTTATTTTCCATGTGTTTTATGATTTAATACAAATTTGCCATCAACAACAGTGTTTAATTAAATTAATAAAATTGTAACAATTATCAATTAATCAATCTTAAATAAAAATATAACAATTAATTTACAACAAAACATTGCATCTTATCTTTGTCAAATAAGACAGAACTGTTTGATATTAAAACATGGATGACAAATAACTTGTTTGTATGATATTCCTTACAATCAATGGTAATATAATTATTACTTTGTGCAGTATATTTTACTATATCATAGTAATATTTTTCTGTTAAAATTTCTTCCAAGTTAAAGCAAACTTTTATTTTGGCGGTTTGTCACGAAGTTTTTCCAAATGAAACAGTGAAAAATCTCTGAAGTGCCTCAGAGCAGTTCTGGAGATAAAGTTCATGTGTTCATGTCCTCATATATAGAGAATACAGATGTTGAAAACACTGTAAGTGTCTCACGTGTGTTTGAGTTTGTGTAGTAGACGAAACTACACTGTTCACACAGACACGCAAAACAAGCGACGTGCTTTGACTGGCTGTTGTCGTGTTCATTTTTGCTGTGTAAAGGCCTTGAAATCTCTGCTGCTGTTGGTGAAACTCACGTAATAGTTTGTGGTGACATCAAACATCCCCCCATACCTTCTCTCCTCCGTCCTTTGATTGCCAGGTATCCATTTTAAGGATACTACACATTAGTAAAATGATCAATTTTCATTTCCTTTGTCTACAGATAAACTTTTTTGCGGCCGCAGTACATTATAAAAGTAGCCCAAAAAAACGCAACCCACGGCTCTATAATTTTTCAAAATAGCCCAATTGTGCGGGAAAACCGCAACCCTGGCAACTATGCACTTAGGGCGTGTCCGAATCCACTTTTGCTAGTTTAATGATGGGAAAAATGGTCGGCGCACCCAGCGCATTGTATAAAAGGGTATAAAAGGGTTGGTTCCTATTCTCTTAATGAGTAATGGGTGTGTTTTGGGCGTAACGTGCAGTAAACCAATCAGAGTCTCATCTGTGTCCTGCTGCACATCCCTGCGTGTGTAATAAGTTGTGCACCCGCATATAGGCGCATATTACTAACGCGCTCTTTAAATAACAAAACAAATATTGCGCCATTGACTTCAAAATAGCAACACGCCAACAATGCGCCTGAACACACCTCGTTTTCAGACCAGCGCACAAATGGGTGCAAATGCATTTGCTATTTAAACAATGTGGCGCAGGACGTGAAAATAATAACTGCGTCGGGCTGAAACTAGCAAAAAACGCCGAATTGCGCCGGGTGTATGATAGGGCTCCTAATGTTCATGTCTTAAAGGGATAGTTCATCCAAAAATGAAAATTCTGTCATTAATTACTCACCCTCGTGTCGTTTCACATCCGTAAGACCTTCGTTCATCTTCGGAACACAAATGAAGATTTTTTTTTTATGAAATCCATGGAGTACTGTCTTTACTACCTTTCTGGACCTTTGAAAGTGGTAGTTGTGTTGGATCTCTATGGAGGGACAGAAAGCTCTCAGATTTCATTAAAAATATCTTCATTTGTGTTCTGAAGAAGAAAGAAGGCCTTACAGATGTGGAACGACACGAGGGTGAGTAAATAATGACAGAATTTTTGGGTGAACTAACCCTTTAAGGGGTATTTACACTTGGTCACTTTATGCGTTTTTTGAACGAATAGCTATTCAGTCATGAAAACACAAGTGCTCTCCAAAACACTCGAGATGGATTTTCCTGGTTTGAAACATGATCTTGATAAATAGTTACAGAAATTCTGTTTTTTCCCCATTGAAGTAGACAAGAGCTTTTTTGTACGGCTGGAAATAGCTCCCAAGGGGTTGTTACAAATATGGTTGAATGTATTTGCCTTAAAGGGATTTTGGTAAGTCTAAACAGAACTATAAACACAGATAACCCCCTTTTAATTACAAACAACAACTATTTACAGTCCACATAAGGAGACCTCCATTACTTGCCCGGGTCTATATAATGAAATATTCAGATCCAAGAGGCAGGACCTCAGCTGGAACAACTCCATTTTTTCCTGATTGGCTTTAATTAATTGACATAGTTTTGTTCAAAACACAAAGAATACATATCAAACCCGCTCATTATTATTTAGTAAAATGAAAAACATGATTAAAATTAATCAAAAGAGCAAACTTACTTAAGGCCAAATTCATTTTTCAGTGCTGAAGGCAGGCAAAAAATGAGCTTCTACTCCAGAAATAACCAAATTATAGTCTTAATTTATCAAAAGTCCTCAAGGGGTTTGGGTAAAAATCAGAGCTGGCAAAGGAATAATGGGAAACTCAAGAAACTAGCTCAAAAACCCACAATCAATCAAGCAGTCAATCAATAGACCAACCGCTTTGTCAATAAGTTGTTTGTCTACCTGTCCATTCGCCTCACATTCATCAGTCCACTACTTGCTGCTGTCATCAGAGTTCTCCGTCTTTCTTTCCTCTTTCAACTCCATCAATCTACCTTACAGTTTTCACTCCTTTTAGGCCTTATATTACAGATGCCAGTTACAGTGTTCGGTTCGCACTTGAGTCGCTCCTCCGCAGTCTAGACGTCAGATGTTGACAGCATGATTGGCAATTACTTGCCATTTTGCTTAGATCCACATCTTTAACCTTCCAATACGTAACATTTACTGCAAGGTTATTTTACTCTGAATAGCAGTAAATATGAGGATGCATGATTTCTGTAGTAAATTATAACCTCAGAGTGGACGACAATAACAGCCTATCATGTCATCAGCCTTAACACGGATTTATCTTCATGTCCTATTGTGAAATGGATAAGCCACTGAGGTCAAGGTGAAACAAGGGATCTCAGCGGCACTAATATCCTTCTTGAAACTTAATATGAAGTAAATGTGCTTTAGGACACCCAACAAATGACTGTTATTGCAATTTGCTATTCATAATTAATGAATAAATGTATCTGTTGTTATTTAAGGCCTTCGGCTCTGTAATATAGTGCAAGTTTATTCAGACACCTTGAACATTTCATTCATTAATACAGTTTATTCACTATATGACAAGATTTCGGTTAAACTGTGTCAGAAAAAATTAATCTTAATTATGTCAGATAAGCAAAACATGGTCAGGTCAAAGTGTCTGAATAATTTTTGGTTCCAAATTTTTATCAATTTTACTGGTAGTCCACTGTATGAAGAATTTTTGGGTATAATATGTCACAGTTTACTTTATTTTGCTATCCTCACTTACATAAATGAACTATAGTGTCCTGCACCCACTAGTAAAAATATATCAAAAATATCAAAAATGTTTTGACTGTATATATATATATAGGACTGTAGGACTGTATATATATATATATATATAATGATACCGATAGTTTGGGGGTTCTGCCTTTTATACCTTATTTTAAATTAATGATAATTAATTAATCATTATATTTTTAATTATTATATTTTGAAAGAAATGCAAATAAAAACTTTATTTTCTCCATTTCATAACTTTCAATCAATTTGTTTCAGAGTAAATCAGTCATAAATAAACACATTACTCAAATTAATATTAACACACATTAACTAAATTCTGAAGATTAAATTAATAATTTGCTTTTATCGGCCGATACCGATTATTGGCCGATATATCTGTGCATCTCTAGTTCCATAAGTATAAAAAATGTAATTGTAACTCGCAATTGCAAGTTTATATCTCACAATTCTGAGAAAAAAAGAGATCAAGTCAGAAAAAAATCAGAACTGCGAATGTATATCTCAAAATTTTGCCTTTTTTATCTCACAATTTAGACTTTTTTCTCAGAATTGCGAGTTTATATCTCAAAATTCTGAGAAAAAAGTCAGAATTGTGAGATAAAAAGTTGCAATTACCTTTAATTTTTTATTCCATGGCAGAAACAAGCTTCCATATTTACTATATATTATATATATATATTAAATGAATCTCTACTAGTTTTACGCAATGGTTTTATGGTTTGAGGTGTGCTGGTCACGTCATATAGCAATGATGGACTATGTTCTCACACCTCCCGAGTCCTGCTAAATGAGAAGAGTCAAAAAAAGACAAGACACCAATCAGCGATTTATTCCCCATATAAATGATATGCTTGCATGTAACACCCTGTCTACACCTGGTATAACATCTGACTTGGGTGATCCGATTACATGTAGGCTGCTGAAACAGATTTCCTTTTACATGCATCTCTGATGACCACTTTCATCAAGGGAAGGGTCTATGATTTTGTGGCTACACACATTGCTGTGTCACTGCATATTGATTTTAGAGGTTTTGTAGAAATATGTATGAGTTGTTTTCTATTAAAGCAGAACCTGGCACAATTATTACATGTTGTATGACTTAGGGGTCCTACAATGCTGTCTGAGGCACATTAGCATTTATATTACATATGCAATATGTCCATGACAACCTCCAAATGCTGTTTTTTTAGTGATCAGATCACAGTGCGTTTCCGAGACATCTGTATTTAGCGCTGTCCACTAATTGACAAATGTTAATGCCAGGTGTAAATTTGCCTGTTTAGGAAATGGAAGTAATGGAAGAAAAATTAAATTGTAGCTGGCCAAATCATATGTTTTGTCATTTAGCGTCAAAAGCGTGTTGTGTTTGGAGTCCAGAGGACATACAATGTTCAGTGATTTACCACATTAGGTGATGGTAGAGTGACCAAAGCAACAGACAGTCCTGCACCGCCAGCCTGTTGTGCCGCCACCTGGGAATATCATAATGGTTCTGCGTTTCTGTTTCAGGTAGGAGGTTCAGAAACAGCCAAATTGTGAAAATGCCCATCTGTCATGTCCCTACATTTATCTGCCAGGGAACAAGAGAGGCTTAAGTAGCGCTGGAGAGAGATATACAGGTAGAGAGGAGATAATAAAGCAAAAATTACAGGATAGACTTGGGTGGGTTTTACTACAGAGCCACCAGATTACTCGGAGGATAACTACTCGAGCAATGAGCATAATAGATCTTTTAGAGTGCTTCCTACAGCAGTTATCAGAGTTAATTCATGACCTATTAATGAACCATTAAACATTTAAGTTTGAAAAATTGTGCTTCTGACACAGAGAAAAGTGCCAGTCTCCAGACTTTTATCAAACAATTTTCAATGTATAAATAAAAGTGCAAACTGCAAATGAGCAAGACAAATAGTCAAATGAAAATGGTAATATTGCATTAGGGAGGCTGTTGCAGATATTTCCAGAGTGCGAAAAAGAGGAGATTTGGATTAATCGCTCGTGGTGAGGGGAGAAATCAGTAAGCAGAGAGCAGTGATAGTAGGTGGATATGGTGCATTTCGCCGTTTCCCCGTCATTTAAGCTGAGAGGAAACCTTTCATTTACAAGAACGGCATCCAGGAACAGACACATTCCTCTGAATTTATTTATTTATTTATTTTTTTGAGGGAGGGGTATCTTTGATAAAGCTTCATGATTAATGTAGGTTAAAAAAAACTGTGTAAAACATTGACAAAAATGGCTCAACCACATGTCTAATGTTGGTCAATCCTACCTTCCGCTGAATATTTGCTTCAAACTGAAAATTCTGTCATTGCAGACCCTCATGTCGCTCCAAACTCACTGAAATTTTTCCCTCTGGAACACAAAAAGAGTTAAAAATGACGGAGCTGCTCTTTTCCATACAATCAATTTTATTGTTTTACCTTTTTTCCAGAAATATACTTTCAATCTTAATTTAAGACATTTATCATATTATTACACACACACACACACACACACACACACACACACACACACACACACACACACACACACACACACACACACACGCACACACAGTCATGTAATGTAATTTCCAAATCAAGCTGTAATTTTATCAAAAGATGGAAAAAGTCTGAAAATATTTGTGTTGTACATAAAATGCTAGCTATAAAATGAACCTTTGCAGTTGGCCATTTTATTGCAAAAATGTTTAAAATGACATTTCCACCACAAAATGCTATTAAACACAATACATCATTTGAAATGTTGTAGTGGATATGCTGCATGTTTCAGAAGTACAAAAATTCTAAATTCTCCTGTGATGCATTTATAAACACTGTTGGACATTGTTAGAGGACAAATTCAACTAGTTAGTATGTGAAAACTCTTTAAATTCACTGTGAAATCTGAGGGACCATTTTCAACTAAAAACGTATGCGTTTTGGCCGTTCATTTACCCGACAACGGCTTTTTGGGAGCCTGAAAACGCAAACTTTGGTTTAAAACGAGTTTCAGAGTGCACGTTTTTGAAAACAATACGATTATTGTCTCCCTGTAAACTACAAAAATGTGAATTTGTGAAAACGGTGAAGTCATGTGTGTTCATTACATAGTCAGTCTATATGCGCGTAGTGTAAAGTGACATCGCCAACTACTGGCCTGGCATACATTATACAGCATTTTTAGTCGTTTACGCTGATCGTGTGAATGGGGGATCGTTTTGAAAACGTTGTCTGTACGCAAAAAATGCAAAGGAAAAACTTTTCCATTTTTAGTACATCATTGTCATGTAAGTGTACCCTAAATGGACAATTCTTATTTTTATTTAATGGCATATTGCAGTGTTTATTATAAATACTTTATCCGTGCACATCATTACTTTTCTTAAATACACTCATCACAATAGGGAATATGAATAGTGCAGCCAATCGATTAAAAAAATTAACTAGATTAATCACACATTTTTTCTGTGATTAATCCTGATTAATCGCAATTAAAAACACACTTTTTAATATATTTTATAATGTAATAATTTCACAGTTAATCTCCAAATTAAAAAAAAAACAAAGAATCAACATAAAGACAGTATATTTTAAATATTTGTTTAATGGCATCTCTTTATGAATGAAGGCCAGTATCACTGATACTAATACAGCTACTGATGTCTCGATGAAATTGATTTTTTCCCCCAGTTTTAAACATGAATTATAGCCATTCAACATTACTGTGTTATTGAAAGCTATCTCATTTTTTTTTTTACATTCATTAGGCTTCAAAAATTTAACAACTTTTAATTTAAGTGACCTTAGAACAATCCTCACATAAACCCATAATAAATGTCATATTTACCTGTGCCCTCACCTGTCTAACAGATAGGAAAAATACAGAAATTGAATTAAGTTACTAAACAGTCTGCACTGCATAATTTATAGCCTAAAGTAAATATAGATTAATCATTATTAAAGCTTCAAAAGTTCTTTAGTCAAGAGCAGTAATTTTCTCTGTAACATTTGTTCTTTGATTATCTTCAATGACAGACAGCAATGGTTGCTGTCGCTTTAAGAGCTGCCGCTGCTGCACATGACGCGGATCTCACACGCGTCCCACATTCTCACAGCTCTTTACTTTCGTTTAAGACTTTATTTAACTCATTCAAGGCTGCTCTAATGAAAATACGCATTATTGTGCGTGTTATTGTTCGTTCAAGCGTGACAGAGAACTCATTCTGGCACGCCGTCCATGCGTACGATACTGGTGCGCGTCTTTCTGTGTGTCGTGTGTGTGACAGGACATTCCCTTTTTCTTTTGGCACGCTTAAATGGTTTAAAAGCATTTGCATGCATAAGAGCGTGATCATATAATGTGATGCTAGCCCAAGATGACGGAAAAAAACAGATGCTGCGTTAATTGCGTTAATATTTTTAATGCGTTAAACCGGAAAAAATAATTAATCGCATACGTTAACGCGTTAACGTTGACAGCACTAAACATAAAAAAAATTGCATCTTCTATTTTATGCTGACTTTAAGAGGTTTTTTTCCCACTTTCTGCCTCACACATATTTTGTACGTTCACTGAACACACTCTTTTGCAATGACAGTTTCTATGAAAGTTTTCATCTGAATTTGGGGTTGATTGAATCTGGGCCTCAAACTATTTTTCACAGTTTAAATTCAATGGCACAAATTACGCCCTCTAATATCCCAAAGGTGACAAGCAGGAAGACAAGAGAGAGACAGCGTAATGCGACAGTTGTGTGACAAGCGTGTGGGGTGACAGAAATCTCAAATAGGGTGGCGAAGGAGGACGCTGCTGGGCTCGCTGCAATACTGACAGGGCTGACACCGCCTCATCAGGCTTGCATTTTATACTCTATTTGTGCCGAAACACTTCAGTGGGTTTGTAAATAGGCAATTATTTCCGAAAGCAGACAGAGCCAAAGATTTTCACATTGACAGCTGCATTGAGTTTATCGAGTGTATTAATAGAGGAATGTCATGCAGTTGGTGTGATGTTCTGAGACATCATAATGACCTGAGTCTCACATTGGCTTCACCTCAGTCAGAGGCCTGAATAGATAACCAAAGGAGTGCTCGTGCTAATCTCACAGAGCAATGGTGCATTCATGAGGGGTTACATGGCACACAAGCAAAGAATGTGTCACCAATGATTTCTAAGCTACAAGATATTTTAAAACCTTTTTGAAATGGAGTTAGCTACATTACAAGCTACTAACAACAACATTAAAGCTATTAACAGCAATACAGCTTTTTACTGGGAAAGCTGACACTTTTAGGAAAAGAGCTGAGCAACCATGTGATGTGTGAAGAAAAAAAAAACAGAAAAATCAAGGTAAATATCACTTATACTCTACTGTTCAAAAGTTTGGGGTCGGTTTGATCATTTATTTAATCAAATATACAGAACAATCTAATATTGTGAAATATTATGAAATGAAAATTATATTTTGCTACATATAAAGGTATTTTAAAGATTTTGAAGTGTCAAAAAGTCATTCGGTTTAACCGTCCAAAGGCCAATACAGCCATTTCATTTGTGATTAAAATATCTTGTGTAACAAATGTAACAAATAAATGTAACAAATGTATATATTTTTTATTCTGGCATGATTTTATAACATCAACATAGTGCAAAATGGTATTAAAATTATGTGTAGAAGTTGTTGCTTTGTTATGAGAAAGAATGTCCGGAAAAATGAATTTCATTCATGTCATACGGAGTAACCAATGTAAAAGGACCATTTTGGATCAAGTCATGCGGTCAGTATCATGTGACAGGATGTGACATCATTCAGACACCTGCAAAGGACCACATGGTCATGAAGCAAAATAACTCTCTTTTAACTATTTAAAAAATTCATGTTTTCACTTGCTCATACGCATGTCCCGAAACATCAGGTCATTCGGTACAACCGCTATAAAACATGGAAAATGTTGTAATATTTTAAAAACTTGTATTAAATATAAAATGTTTGACTGTCTTTTTGCTAGCTAGCTAGATATCAGCCTGTTAGCATTGTTTGAAAATATCGTCATTTGGTAAAACCAAAAGTTTGGTTAAACCGAATGACTTTTTTGATGACAATTTTTGTCCATCTTGTAAAAAATGACGAAAGCAGTGATAATTGATTATAAAAACCACATACTCTCATTATTAACACTTAATAAAAAATTTATTATATCTCCATTATGTTTTTTTACACTTTTAAAAACCTTATTCATCAATGACCCAAGTACACGACATTGACCACAATGACACTGTGGCGAAAAAATTACAAAAATGACAGAATTCTCCTGTGTTGCACGTTACTGGAAAAGCTCCACTCTCAGGAAAAAAAGCTGAGCTTCCAGCAGGCTACTGATAAATGTTGCTAAGCTTGTAGCATACTTTTGGACAGTTATGCCAGAATCTACATGTCACACAGTCTCGTTCTTATGCCTCAGGGCTTTACTAGCCATGCATTACAAACACACAAACCTAGTTTCCATTAATCTGCTATCGACAGATCCCATCTGTGAGAATTAAGACCTGCTCAAACTCTCATTATCGCATGAGACAGGGATTCCGGATGTTTGCGTGCATGCGTGTGCATTCGCTCTCGCTCTGCTTTGGTTTTATCATCAATTTTCAGTGTCTGTCTTCAGATCACTTCAACCAGAATACCTCACAAAGGAAATGTATCAAATCACTCACAGCTTCCCTTTGACAAGTGTCCACTGAAAGCCCCAGACTGCATTTAGTCATCCTGCAATGGAGATTAAGCATTGGATTGTGCCACTGGAAACTTATCATCTTCAGCATCTTTGTCAAACAAATCGGGGAAAAGCTTACCATTGCAAAATCACAGCTGTTTGTAAACCAATAGGAGGAACTTCAGGAGATTAATGGCCTGGCTGGTATTCACGGCATTAAAGTCTGCACTTAAAAAGTTTAATGCAGAGATGTTAAAGGTCATAACAGATATCAGACAGGAAATGACTTTGCAAAATCATTGGAATACACAGCTCTTGTTTGGTACAAAGCACTTGTTGTCCGTAGATTACATTGTGTTCCTGTGAGGGGGAGATTATTGCAGACAATATCAGACAGAGATTTTTGGTTATAAAAAAAATAAACAAAATGTCTGAACTGCAAATTCATGCAAGGAACCCTTGAGTTTCTTAAAGGGATAGTTCACCCAAAGATGAAAATTTCTTCATTTTACAAAATCATGTGATTTTTCAAATAAATTTTGAAAGTTTTCTATACACCAAAGAATCCTGAAAAAAAAAATCACAGTTTGCACAAAAATATTAAAGGGTTTGTTCACCCAAAAATGAAAATTCTGTCATTAATTACTCACCTTCATGTCGTTCCACACCTGTAAGACCTTTGTTCATCTTCGGAACGCAAATTAAGATATTTTTGTTGAAATCCAATGGCTCAGTGAGGCCTGCATAGACATTTCCACTCTCAAGATCCATTAATGTACTAAAAACATGTTTAAATCAGTTCATGTGAGTACAGTGGTTCAATATTAATATTATAAAGCGACGAGAATATTTTTGCTGCGCCAAAAAAACCAAAATAACTACTTATATAGTGATGGCCGATTTCAAAACACTGCTTCAGGAAGCTTCGGAGCGTTATGAATCAGCGTGTCGAATCATGATTCGGATCGCATGGCAAACCGCCAAACTGCTGAAATCACGTGACTTTGGCACTCCGAACCGCTGATTCGACACAAAAGATTCATAACGCTGTTCTGAAATCGGCCATCACTATATAAGTGTTTTGAAATCGGCCATCACTATATAAGTCGTCATTTTGTTTTTTTGGCGCACCAAAAATATTCTCGTCGCTTTATAATATTAATATTGAACCACTGTACTCACATGAACTGATTTAAACATGTTTTTAGTACATTAATGGATCTTGAGAGAGGAAATGTCATTGCTGGCTATGGAGGCCTCACTGAGCCATCGGATTTCAACAAAAATATCTTAATTTGCGTTCCGAAGATGAACAAAGGTCTTACGGGTGTGGAACGGCATGAGGGTGAGTAATAAATGACATTATTTTCATTTTTGGGTAAACTAACCCTTTAAGCAGCACAACTGTTTTCAATATTGACAATAATTAGAAATGTTTTACACGCAGAATTATAGTTGTAGAGAATGTGTTACACCGAGAATATCAGCACATGAGTTTAAAACCACATGGCGCTGAGTGAATGTGACAGAATTTAAAGGTCCATATGTCACTGTGAAAAGCTGGTGCTGCTGTCTGTAAATGTATTCCACTGGTGCCCTATAGCAAAAACAGGGGAAAAAATAAAATAAAACTGTCTTTCAAATATATGTATTTTAAGTCAGACGTCTGACACCAGTAAATGACAGAGGACAATTGCTCGCTCTCACAGAACTCTAATATCCATGAATATCTGTTTGAGACATTATCACATGAGGTAAAAAGAACTGAATAAGAATGACAACAGTACACAAAACCCACACATAGCTCTCAGGACCAATAAACACTGACCTGTAATTTAGAGCCAATAGATGGGGGTGGAGAAACACAGCATGTGATGCTTATTTCAGATGTATGGCTTGGATTCAATCTCAGGATCTCAGGAGGCCTAGCAGAGAGCAGGATTGCCATAATTATATTTTCATTTCACAGACAAAGAGCGTCTTTAAATGGCAGCGATTGAATCTGAGATCTTGTATTAATCAGCACTTCTTTTTGAAGTAAAGAAATGCATTCAAATAAAGAAACGCAAAGCACACCAAAAAATTTTAATAGATTAAACAACACTATTTCCGGTTCATAAAGGATGAGATTGGCATTTTAAAGCATTTGAGGCTGCTTACCTGTTGATAGAACACAGGGAGCGTTAGACTTTCAGCCCCCTACATGTAATGAGAGCGAACTAGCAGATGGTGCCCCAGATGGAGCTTCTCTGCTCTGGACTGGACATTTCAGCAGGAGGGAGAGCATTTTCTGTCACCTGATGGCGAGTGTGAGAGAATACGACTCTGGAAGACATGTGGTGACACCACAACATTAGGCAGAGTATCTCAAAATAATGACAGGCCTTTCCATAATGGGTAGAGGCTGTCCTCGCATGTTCGAAATCATGAAAGTGTGGACATGAGAGGGTCATGTTTTAACAGAGCACAGGGCACTGGCACACACACAGCATGACATTATTCTGAAGAACTATACTGATGAGCAGTGCATGATATTACTCTATAATATTACAAAACATTCTCTCTGTTATTGGTTTCCTTTGAGTTGCTGTCCATTCAGTATGTTGTCATTAGAGAGGATGTATAGACTACCATTAGTCTCTTACTCACAGGCTGCATTTATTTGATCAAAATACAGTAAAAACTGTAATATTGTGAAATTTTATTACAATTTAAAAGAACTGTTTTCTATTTTAATATATTTTAAAATGTAATTTATTCCTGTGATGACAAAGCTGAATTTTTCAGCATCATTACTCCAGTCTTCAGTGTCACATGATCCTTCAGAAATCATTCTAATATGCTGATTTGGTGCTCAAGTTTATTACCAACAGTTGTGCTGCTTAATATTTTTGTGGAAACCATGATGCATTTTTTTTAGGATTCTTTGATATATAGAAAGTTAAAAAAATAAATAAATATTTTGTAATATTATAGATATCTTTACTGCACTGTAAAAAAGAATTGTTGGTTTAACTTAAAAAAAAAGTAAGTTACCTGGTTGCCTTAAAATTTTGAGTTCATTGAAATTAAAAATCTGAGTTAATACAATGAAGGCGATTGGTTTAATCAACAGAAACTCAAAATATTATGTTATATGGACCACATTAATTATTGAAGTTGATTTGACAAAAGAAAAATGTTGTGATGATAAATCATGAAAATAATTTTTAAAGTGTGTCATTTTTGATCAATTTAAAGGGATAGTTCACCCAAAAATAAAAATTTTGTCATCATTTACTCACCCTCAAGTTGTTCCAAACTTGTATAAATTTCTTTGTTCTGTTGAGCACAAAGGAAGATATTTTGATGAAAGTTTGTAACTAGGCCACTTTGGGGCACCATTGACTTCCATAGTAGGAAAAAAACTACTATGGGAGTCAATGGTGCCCCAAAACTGTTCAGTTTAACACATTCTTCAAAATATCTTCTTTTGTGTTCAACAGAACAAAGAAATTTATACAGGTTTGGAACAACATGTGGGTGAGTAAATGATAGAATTTTCATTTTTGGGTGAACTATCCCTTTAATGCATCTTTGCTGAATAATTTTTTTTTTTTTCATACTGACCCCAGATTTTTTAACAATACTGTAAATCACTGGCTTTCAGCAAAGGAGGAAGAGATAGACCACTCACAGAAAATTAATGAGAGAAATTTTTTACTCAAGAACATGTATGGCAAACCCACAGTTCTGTTTGGCGCGATGAGCTAAACATGACAAGTTTTGTCCGATTTTATTGCTATTTATACTGTAGCTTAGCCCACACTTTAAGAAATTTCACTCAATCCCAATTTGGTTAATAGATAATAGCTGCCCATGGATGTCACCAAGATGGCCACTGAGAGAAATGACTTGCTTTATAGCCTTACATCGATAATTCAGTAATAATAATAATCAATAATTACATGACGGCACTGGACAAATGGACAAACAAAACGATGTGTAGTTAACAAAATGCAAATCTGATCAATCTAGACTTTAATTTTTACCACTTAAACAGGGAAATGCATTTAGCAGTCGTCAAAACATTGAATAAATGTTCCTATCACGTTCTTATCATGTCACCTCTTGTTATTATGTACCATTTTAACTGATATTGCATTAAAAAGGAATTAACCAAAAATATTAAGATGCCAGCATCATTAACACTACATTCTGTTTCTCCATTAGTGAGAAATGGCTGAGTACTGCATTTAAAAGATCTGATATGTCCCATATCTAATTTTCACTTCTCAGTACAAAGCCGCACATTCTTAAAAAAAATCAAAACTGAAAAAGACTTTGGGAAAAATTAAAATTAGCCACAACTGAACAGCTTATAGGCCACTACTGGAAAATGACGCAGATTACATACATACTACACAGGTAAGTTGCTAAAACATGCTAAAATATCATTTGTAAGTGCTTTTGCTTGGAAGCTTTGCTTGGCATAGCAACAAAAATAATAGTGGTCCTCATGAAATGCTAATCAAGACACGGAAACAAATCTTGGAATATACCTTGCACGTAAACTCATTAAATTTTGCCTGCTGAATAATTTATTGCAAAACAATTAGAATAATTGCTTTTTCTGAAACCAAGAAACAAGGAAACTTTGGCCTTTGACTGCTAACTGCCGTCATACTGTCAGGTTAAAGCGGCTGTAAGCTGGGAGTTTCTAATATTTTTAACCAAAGAAAACATGAATACATTTGAAAACATTTAATCATTGTTCCTGCGATAGTGCGGCAATATTATTATAATATTATTATTATTATAATTCTTATTAGAAGTGGTAAAAATAAAGAAATACATGTCCCTAAATAAGGTACTTTCCTATCAAGATGTCAGCTTTGAAACGATGATGATCGTGTCTCTCTGACAGATTGTTACGCATGGCTTAAACTTGTTAGAGGTTGCAGTGAGATGCTCTCTCCCACACATTTCCGAATATATAAACCCAGTCCTTGTGTATGTGGAGTGATTTGGAGTCATTCTGTTTCAACTAAATGCCCAGGAGCCAGAAATGAGGGCCGTAGGAGTCAGAGGTCATTGACGAGGGAGTATTATCCATTTTCTTCCCCATAATCACTGACACAAACAGCAGCCAGGGCTCCCATCTACATATTCAAACTCTACATTATGATGACAAGATGCTGTATTCATCTGAAGAATAGAGGCTTACGTCAATCCATGGTAAACACCGAACAACATATGAGCCTTTGATTTTCACTGCTGTCCACTATGAAAATATATAAATAGAAATAGGTATATGTAAGATTGAGTCCTCTATCTATCTATCTTTCTTTCTTTCTCGTTGGAAAGGTCTCCCAGAGATCTATATGGGTTTTGTCTAAATTTTGTGTGGATCCACGCCGGTGTTCCGGATTTACGGGAGTTTTTTCGTCGAAATTAAAACAATTTGTATCTCGAGACCATGATGATTCAGATTTGCCTGCGACCCCGGTGGGCACGCCTGGGCCATGGGTGTGTTAAAGTCCCCCATCTCGGAGCTGGGGATGGGTGAGCAACCGTCCCTCGGAGAGTGGCCAACGGGAAAATTACTAAGTCCCAACTGGCTGGTTCGGTCAGACCTCCATGCTCTCTGGCCTCCTTCCCCAGCCCAGCGAAGGTGGCTCGTCCCTGGTCAAAGTCAGATCCGTCTGCCCTCTGGAGGTGCTTCCCCAGCGCTGGGCGGTGTAAAACGGGCCACCACAGTGCTTGGAGAGGAGGTGCAGAGTGAGTCTCCCTGGAGGTTGACAAGGCCCACTCAGAGTCACTCTGGGCGGGCATCGAATTCAAATTTGACCGCGATGTATCACTGGAAGTCTGGACTTAGAGTTTTTGAGCTCCCTGGATCTCTGAACGGACGATGCCCAGGCCGCCCAGGCCTCACCCTGGGAAGGTTCAAATTTGGTTGCAATGGATAACTGGAAGTCTGGACTATGGGTTTTTTTATTAAAAATTTTTAAATTTTATTTATCAAAACTTATTTACAATAATATTTTATTCATCAAAAATTATTTGTAATACATTTTATACTATAATTTTATAATACATTTCATCTAGCTAAATGTATTTCTAATACTTTTTAATTCCATTTTTTATTTATTAAAAATTATTTGTAAAAATATTTTATACTACAATTTTATAATTCATTTTATCTAGCTAAATGTATGAATAATTTTTAATTCCTTTTTTGTAATATTTCTTAAAAATGTATAATAAATCATCAAAATATATTTAATAAGTGCATCTACATTTATTTTGTCACATGTCTCTGTCTATCTATTATGCAAGATTGTGTTTCAAAAATATGTATTTAAAAGAAGCATTACTTTGCTCACGGTTGGTATTATATTATTTGAATAGTGCCAAAAAATAAGTGGTATCAGGAAAAATGCACTTATTTATGCACACTGTCAAGCATTCCAGCAGCATAAAACAGCTTCAGCCCACAACTGACCTTCAATGTCTTTCTCTGCCTTGAGGTGTGAGCCATTTTACTGTATTTACATACTTCACAGAAGTCAGAAGGGAGCAACTGAGCAAGACAACACTTTCTCAGGTTGCCTCACCTCGGACAGGGGCTGAATATTCTCATGATTTGTTTTGAAAACAGAAGACCTTCTCTCGGTTCAGGGTAAGCTGCATAATTCGGTTTAGATGTTGACACGGAGGTCTGGGAGGACTAGGGAGCTACTAAAATGACAAAGAGAGGAAAAGAAAACATTATGCACTTTTATGACTCCACATAAGGACAGTAGAAAAGAGTGTTACATCACCACCGCTAAGGGTTTTAATGGCTGTGTCTGACACCAAACTGCACATTAACAGGTTGATGCAGTCAGCTGTGACGCTAATAACAATGACATCGCAAATATAAATGACACACTCTGCTGTTATTGTTATAATCTACCTAATGAGTGTATAAGCAGACCCAATGCTTGGCAGCCAGAGCTGATATTTGAACACAGGAGCTGATTAAGTGCAATTCATACACAATCACTCAGTGGAACCAGAACCTTGTTTATGAGACGGAAATCTGTTCATCTATTTGTGCCAGTGGGAAGCAGAGCGCAGGAAATGCATCTCTGGAAGAGTCACGCAGATGCCACAGAGTGCTGGAATAATACAGCTGCAAATGGAATACAGAGTGTCCCTCGGAGAGCTCTTGTCGCCGAGTCTTTATCTCGGAATAATCTGCTTGGATTGGAAGCGTTTCAGGGCCTCCCGCAGCTACGTGATGGAGAGAGAGTGGGGAGAGCGGAGGTTGACAATCAGCCACATGGTGCTCCCAGCAGTGGGCCGGTCTCCAGGGGAAGGCCTGGAGGGAGAGAACATGCACACACATTTGAGTTGCGTGCATTCTCGCCCACCGTGGACGGAGAAGTCTCTCTCAGCGGTGGTCTCCAAGTGGTCCATTTGTAAGTGGCTTTCCCAGGAGGGGGATATTTGACCAAAAGACCTGGGCTTTCAAGATCAACCAATCATCGCCGGGGTTCACAGGGCCTCTTTCAGACAGAGCACGGTCACACTTTTAAGATGATGGAGAAAATGCATTACGGTGGTGTCAACAAAGTTATATTGAGTAAAGTTCAGGGGCCAGAAGGCACAACTTTTCTCTGAGGCTGAATCAGGAAACGGATTACAGACAAAAAAGGGATTGAAAGAATTAAAAACTTTCAAGGAATAGTTCGAAAAAATATTATTAAAAAAAAAAGCTAACAATTTACAATAATGTTTCATTAGTTAACTACATTGTTAACTAAATTAGTTAAAGGCACAATATGTAAGATTTTTTTAATTAAAATATCCCAAAGCTACTAGATGTTATATATTTTGTTGACTTGTGTACTTACATTATCCCAAATGTTTCCATGAATGTTTAAATCCAGACAAATAAGCAATTTTAACCAGGACACAAACCGCGTCCGTGCGTCGCCTATCGATGACATCACACTCGCGTAACCCTCGATTTCCGATTTTGTAGAAACCATGGTAACACCAAAGATGCTTTAATATATTATGTGTTTTATTAGACAGGTGAGCAACTGTTTGGATACATTCATTGACAGAAAACTAATCATGTTATATAGCTCAACACAGTAAGTCTAATTGTTTAAATCTCGATTTCTTGATTTACCGTGAGTACCGTGTTTTACCATGTTTTACCTTATATCGATCTAGCTTACTGCAGTGTGCAACAAGTGTCTCATAGTAGCCGCCAAGCAAATGCAAGGAGTAGCATTATAACAACTTTCAACACATAAATGTATCTAATATGATAAAACAGCACTGTGTTACCCCACATGCGCATGACTGGAAGAAGCGGAAGCGGTCGTCTGCGGCATAATAAAAGCTCTGCTGCTCTCGAGATGTGTGTTGTCTCGTCTCGTCTCTCATTAGCAATCTCTCCATCGGCCTCATTCCGCTCCAACAGCATTCAGCCACACCCTGCTTCATACTACAGTAATGTTAATAAATCTTTAATACATTAGCTCATTCATGAATATGATTTCTGCCCGAGTCCCATTGGATTCTTTTCCACTGACTGTAGACGTGAAGACAACATCTCTCATGATTCCACGAAATCAAGGCATCATCAAGGCCTTTGTTTTGAATAAGTGACCTCTAGCGGCGAAAAATTACATATTGTGCTTTAACATGAACTAACAACGAACAATACTTCTACAGCATTTATTTATCTCAATGTTAATCTCAACATCTACTAAAACATTTTTAAGATTAAATTGTACCTGTAAACATTAGTTAATGCAGTGTGAACTAATATGAACATTTTTAATACATAACATTATCAAAGGTTAATAAATGCTGTAAGAATATGTTGCTACTGTTAATTCGTATTAATGCATTAAGTAATGTTAAAAATGAGACTGTATTCTAAACTGTTAGTATTTTAATAACAGTATCACCATCATGTCCTTGCAAACAGTTATTTTTTCTTTGAAAGAAATGAACACTTTTATTCAGCAAGGATGCAAGGACAGCATATGATTTCTGAAGGATCGGTTTTTAAATTTATTAAAATAGAAAACAGTTATTTTAAATTGTAATAATATTTAATATTTATTGCTGTTTTTACTGTATTTTTAATAAAATAAATGTAGGTGTGGTGAGCATAAGAGACTTCAAAAAAAAATCTTACAGACCCCAAACTTTTGAATGGTAGTGTGTATATTCCAAGTCTTCTTAAGTCATCTGAAGTCATTTTTGTGCAAAAAAAAAAACAAAAAACTGTAATTTAATTTCAATTTCAAGTCATTATTCAATGCAAAGTCTGCTTGTGATTGGTTCACTATGCAGAGAAAAATGCAGTAAAATTTGGCACACAAACACAAAAGTGTCTCATGATCTTTAACCATGTATTTTTTCAGCCAGGAATAGCACAACATTTGGCGAACGTTCCTGACATTACTTTCAGATTTAGTTAATTAACAACTGTACAAGAGTATTTCCCTTTCTTTGCCATTACTACATCGAGCCAAGAAGGTGATGATGTGTAAATGTCGGGTGCAGAACGAGTCATTTTTTGCAGCCAAGTTTCAATAAATAGCTTTTGGACCAGAAAAGAGGATTTGAGTTCTGAAAGTTTTCATGTTATATTGAGCTCTTTTATCTTAAAAGAGAAAAGAATTAGATTTTTCATGAATGACCCTCTTTAAATACAGCTGCTGAATGATACGCCATGGAAAATCAATGAAGACGTATGAAATTACATAACAAGTGAATCTAAAAGACACTAAAACTCAATTCAGAGACACTAATGGCACTGACAGTAAGAAATATCTTGATCCTCGTGGTGCACTTAAGATGTTTGCCTGGTAGGACTAGTATGTCTGGACGAAAACCCTCAATGTTACACTGTGCTTTTACTGTGCTTATGGGCATGAATCATTAATCTGTGAAAATGCAACATTTTTCTTTGTTCAATAATATTTTTTTCTGCCTTTTTTTGTTAAAATATATATACAGTATATGTCCTTTTCCTCTTGTGTATTCAGACATCAGATGCACTCAATGCAGTCTTCTGCAGCAGTAGGATGAAGTGCACATAATCTGAAAAGCAATGCTAGAAAGAATTTACTGAACTTCATAAATTCATAAACAGAATATTTACCAAAAGTGACAGCAGAGACATTTATAATCTTACAAAAGATTTCTATTTAAAATAAATGCTGTTTTTATACTTTCTATTCATCAGAGTCATGAAAAAATTGTATCACATTGTTAGGGGTTGGTTGTGTATAACCAAACGAAGACGAAAGAGAATCAATATAATGTCTTTAATGACAAAACTCAGGAAATTAGAGGGGTGTATCCAACATACACAACATAACATAAACGAGAACGGACAAGGAATGCAGGATACTGTACATACACAGGTTACTGTAACTAATGAGATGACAGGTAAACTAAATGACTAATCAGACAACCCAGGAAAACTAGGTCACAGGGAAACACAATGAAACAGAACATAACTAACACACAGTTTCCACAAAAATATTAAGCAGCACAACTGCTTTCAACATTGATAATATTCACAATTTCACAATGATTTCTGATTAATAATGTGACACTGAAGACTAGAGTAATGGATGCTGAAAATTCAGCTTTGCTTTCACAGGAATATATTAAATTTGAAAATATATTAAAATAGAAATAGTTTAAATTGCAATAATATTTCACAATATTACCGTTTTTACTGTATTTGAATTAATTAAGCCTTGGTGAGCATAAGAGATAAGCATTAAAAATATTACCGACCCCACATTAACATCAAAATGAATATTAATGATTATATCAGTATATATGTATGAACAAGCAAATATAAACTTAAATGTGTCTGATGTGCCTCCTCAAATGTTCAAATCAAACCCAAATCTTACGCCACTGACTAAAAGAGTAGATCCGAAATGGTGCTAAATCAAAAATGTTATAAAAGTGTTGCAAATATCAGATAAGAGCAATTTGCATTTCAATGTAAAAGACCAATCGGAACACAGTATGCAAAATATCAGTGATGTCATCGACTTCAGTTCTATTTTGAAAGGTGAATATTAGAGATGCACCGATACTAAATTTCTCCACCGATTATTCAGAGTGATATCTGCCGATACGGCTAACGATACCGATAGTTTGGGGGTTATGCCTTTTATACCTTTTAAATTAATGATAATTTCATTATAATTAATAATTATTCATTATTTTTAATTATTATATGTTGAAAGAAAGGCAAATAAAAACTTTATTCTTTCCATTTCATCAAGTTGTTTCACAGTAACTGGTATCAGTTATAAACAAACACATTACTCAAATTAATATTAACACACATTAACTAAATTCTGAAGATTCTTAACTTTCTGAATGTTATAAATTCATACAATTACTATTAATATTGAATATCAAACTGGTTTCTTAGCATTTTCTTTACACCAAGCACAAATTCAGTACATTTTCCATGCCCTCTTTTGATTGACAGGATAGCGATAGTTATATCGACCGATAGCCGATAGTTTAAAAACAGCCAATAGTCAGGGCCGTTATGTGAAAATTTACTTTTAATACTAGAGATGCAGCGATATATCGGCCAATAATCGTCCGATAGTTTAAAAACAGCCAATAGTCAGGGCCGATATGTGAAAATTTGCTTTTAATACTATAGATGCACCGATATATCGGCCAATAATCGGTATCGGCCGATATATCGGAGCATCTCTAGTTAATATTCTATCAAATTCTATCAAAATGATTTACAAAACAGTTTGAATTGAGTCAGTACATTAAGTGGATTGGCTGAAGTAATTGAAAAAGTTTAATATTTAGATTTAGGGATTTAGAAAACCCCATAATCAGAATGTTAAGGAATAACAATGTAGCCTTGTATATCTTCAAAATAAACCCATTCATGCTGAACAGATGTCTCAAAAATATACATATGCTATCAGGGGGATTCTGGCTAAAGCACAAAAGTTACTAACCCCATCACAAAACCCTGAAGCACATTTGCTGTTCATCAACTTGTATTTGAAGTCGAACTGACCTCATACAATCTTCCCCATCACATTTACTCAGTCATAAAAGTTTAAAGGCTAATGGCTAATATGTGAACTAGCTTGTTTCTCGCTAACATTTCCTGACATCCTCATAATTGCAAATGCATCCAAGCAGATAACTTTCACAATTGGATGCTAGCCATTTGTTGACCACTGCAGTCACACACTGTGACAAGAAAACAGTACTTTTCCTCATATGCAATACTAAGAAAGCCTTTTTTGTAAGAACAAGAGCATCTGCTAAATGACTTTAATGTTAATACAAATGCAAATAGGACAGTATAATGTAACACGAGGACACACAGGTAATTACAAAAAGTTGCACACGCATATCTTACAATAAGGTTGTAGTTAATAAAAATGCATATACGGGATCTGTCCAGGGCGAACATGAGAGTAGCTAAATTTAGCATTAATGGAGCATATCAGTGAGGTTAAATGAAACCAAGATGATGTGCGAAGCTTAAACCACTTTGCATTCTGGTATCTCATCCTCTGCTCTGGATAAGAGGAATTTTGATGTCTAAAAAGCTTTGGCAATACAAATCTGGAACAAAGAAATGGCATTTTGTTTGGGTCATTCAGGGTGAGACTCTCCATCAAATGGAACGGGCCTTTGTTTACCTCTTCAGAGTATCGGGTTTGAATAATTCATGCACATGCATGCAAGAATCATTTGGCTCATCAACAACATTGATTTGCCAAATAGAGCCAACCTAGAAGTATAAACTCAATGACCAATCAAAATTCTAGGTAAGCATTTGGAGTAACCGGCTGAGATTTCTCTTACGTTTGACCTGACAGTCAGAATATCTGAATGTACTGTATATCGTGTGTGAAGCGAGACTGTGTGCTTTGGTCTGTCTATAACATGCTTCACATTTACTCTTGGTCCTCTGCTGGTGGGTATTTGGTTGGCAAGTAACTTGCAACAGGCCTATAATTGTGCGCTTATATAAACCTGCATAATGAAGCAGGTGCATCGCCATCTCAATGCCAATATCACTGTCAAATTAATAATGCATTTGTCTACAATTTCAATGTCACATCTACAATACCGATCAAAGGTTTGAAATAATTAACATGTTTAATGATTTTGAAAGTCTCTTATGCTCTCCAAGTCTGCATTTACTTAATCAAAATACAGTAAAAACAGTCATATTTAGGGCTGTCAAGCAATTAAAGTGTTTAATCTAATTACATGATGTGGCGATTAATTGATCTAATTAACCGCAATTTAACTGCACATCAATTTTGGCTGAGAAATTGACCATTTTAAGTGATTATTGTGTAAAGCATCAAATAGACATTACAAAAAGTAGCTTCAGAAAGAAGAGAATTTATTACACATGAACTTTTGGACCATGAGGTTGAGTAAATGATGACTGAAATTTTATTTTTGGGTGAACTATACCTTTAAATTTTTTATTAATATGAAAATATGAAATAGATTTTTAAATAAAATTAGACTCTAAATAAGAAACTAAAACTGCCAGCAGGTGGCGGTAAATGTCTTAATGGTTAAGTCGTTCATTCATTCATTCATTCGATTCATTCAAATGGCTGATTCATTCAGAAGTTATGTAAATGGTTCTCTTCAGGCTTGTTGGACTTGAAGTGGCACTACACAGAATGATCAGTGTATGATATCAATGTAGAGATCAGACAGCTCTGTTTGCTTTTGAATCGCTCTGGCTGTATGTCATACACCGATCGGTCTGTGTAGCGCCGCTTCAAGTCCAACAAGTCTTTTATGAATGGTCCTCTGAATCACTGGTTTCATTCAAAACCCGGATTCAGAAATGAAACACCGCTGGGGAATTGCACGGTGACAAACAGTTCTGCTTTATCTTTATAGTTTCATTGGCAAAATTGAACAAAACGGACAATATTGTGTCTAAAATAACACAATATTAAATTCTGATTTACTGAACTGTTGTATAAAATCAGCAGGTTATCGCATTAGCACTCATTATATTTGGGACAAAAACAGCACTCGTGTAATATTGCACTCCGTTACTTGTGTGATATTGCTTAACTCATATGATCTAAATATGAGACAAAAACTCACACAGGGGCATTTTTTGCCCCATTTCTTTAAATTTAAGGACTTTCTGACTGCATTCTGTAGGCTCCATCGAGTAGTGAGCTGTTGCTACATCATATTCGTCATCAATCATCTGTATGAAATGTCAGATGACCTACATAGATCTGGGGCGGGGCAATTGTGTTTAATGCGTTAAAAATTAATTAATCTAATTAACGAGTTAAATCGACAGCCCTAGAAATATTATTACAATATAAAAGAAATACAAAGTTCTGTCACGAAACTCTAGATGGCACAGGCTAACAGTTCGTTAACTCAATCTGCTTGCAATCACATCATTCTCTATAGGGCACAGCTGATTGGTTCCTGCTGTATCATTAGCCAATGAGCTTGCTGCTCAACCTTCAAATACTTGTTTAGCATTTGCTGTAGCAGTTGCAGAGCACTTTCAGAAACCCTCCAACTTCCCCAGCTCCACCTGTATAGATCTGCTAAAGGTAATTCATGTATGTTATATTGTACAGCAGCAGCATATCTTACTTGCTCACAGCAGCATATTGTATATGTATTGTCAGTAGCAAGTCCTGTACTTGCTCTGCAGCAGCAGGAACACAGCAGATCTATTCCACCAAGACCAAACATATTAACATAGTCATATCCATTACCATGCCAAACACTCAAACAGAGATGTTTTCTACTGTAATATATTTTAATTTAATTTATTCATGTGACGGCAAAGCTGAATTTTCAGCAGTCATTACCCAGTCGTCAGTGTTACATGATCCTTTAGAAATCTTTGTGTTTATGTAGATGTTGCCCAAAGGCTGTGACCGAAGATATCCCACACCACAGGTTTCATAACGTGTTTCATTGATTTAGATATGTGGAAGAAAGCATCATCAAAACACTGTTCAAACAGAACAAAAAACACGACGAGCTAGATTTAGAATTTAAGGAACACGGTAATTAGACACAGGCAGAGCAGCGGACACCTGCTGCTGCGATCCCCGAGGTCCCTTCCGCATCTCCATTTCTCTTTGATCAAGCGACTGTTCCCTGTGTGCTGACCGTACCGTGACACGTAAAACATACAAAGCTACCGAGCCAGAGGGGAGAAGGTCACACACTCCAAGCACAGGATACACAAAACAAACCCACATTCAAAACAACATTTCACAGTATTGCATGATGCTTTTATTGAATAATTGAATGTGTCCCTGAAATGCAAATGTGCAAGTGCAGAATTAATTATCTTACTGCATTTCTGCTGTATCATGAATTCAGGAGAAATCTTGACTAATTAGTTTGTCTTAGGCTTCTGCGTGTTAGAGGAATAGATACTCCTCTATATCGACGCATAAAGTGCTGAATAATTCAGCAGCTGTATTTGGCTTGTGGCAATAGGTGAGGCCACAGGCTTAAGTAAAAAAAAAAAGTAATCATTGGCTAGTCAAAGACATAAGCTATGATTCTGTATATTTCTGGTAAAAGATAATTGTTGGAAAATGTACAGCATATATATTTACACTTGAGCATTGCTCAGACTGCTAAAACAGACTTTTGCCAGTGGCATCGTTCGGAAAGCATCAGATAATAATCATGTCATGGAAGTGTCAAAAGCGCCACACATGGGAGAGCTCGGAATAGACACAATAATGTACCTCAAAATATTATAATAAGGAAGAGAAATGTGTGTGTTCTTTTTTTTTTTTTTTTTTTTTTTTTACACGCTTGCCAGCTATAGCATATACTATACTTTTTAAATAACAAACAAATGCATCTTATATTCTGCTGAAAAAGCCAACATGTTCCTTTGGATAAGAGTTTTACATTTTATATAATCTATACATTCTGTATAGGTTTTTATGTGAATGTATATAAACTTATTCATGTAAAAATTACATATATATAACACACACATACATGGGTCAATGACGTGAGGGGTAATTTTTTGCCCAAAGGTCTTGATAATAATGAAAAACAAAGATATGACATCCAAAGTATGTAAGGTAGTACAACTAGATCTCTTTTATTGAATCCAAAAGGTTTTAATTATATTTTGCTACATATATTTTAAAGATTTTGAAGTGTCAAAATGTCATTCGGTTTAACCGATCAAAGGCCAATACAGCCATTTCATTTGTAATTAAAATACCTTAAAATGTAATAAATGTATATATTTTTTATTCTGGCATTATTTTATAACATCATATATCAACAGAGTGCAAAATGGTATTAAAATAATGTGTAGAAGTCGTTGCTTTGTTATGAGAAAGAATGTCCGGAAAAAATGAATTTCATTGATGTCATTCGGATTAACCAATATAAAGGAAACGTTTTGGATCAAGTCATGCGGTCAATATCATGTGACAGGACGTGACATCATTCAGACACCTGCAATGGACCACATGGTTGTGAGGCAAAGTAACTAACTCTCTTTTAACTATTTGAAAAAAATCATGTTTTCACTTGCTCATACGCATGCCCCTGTCATTCGGTACAACTGCTATAAAACATGGAAAATGTTGTAATATTTTGAAAACTTGTACTAAATATAAAATGTTTGATTGTCCTTTTGCAAGGTAGCTAGCAAGCTAACTAGCTAGCTGGCTAGATATCAGCCTGTTAGCATTGTTTGAAAATATCATCATTCGGTATAACCAAAAGTGTAATTCGGTTTAACCAAAATATCGGTTTTACCGACTTTTTTGGTGACAAATTTTGTCCATCTTGTAAAAAATGACAAAAGTAGAGTTAATTGATTATAAAAACCACATAATCTTATTGTTAACACTTAGTAAAACTTCAAAATTAATTATATCTCCAACAATTGGTTTATATATATATATATATATATATATATATTTGTTTATTTATTTTTATTATTATATATTATATGTTTTAGGAAGGAAGTAGGAAGGATAACTTCCTGCCAATTTCCAAAAAGCGTAAATAAATTTTGCCGTGACCGAAATCCCAGCTTATGCATGCGACAACATTAAGTTGATCCCCAGTTGAAGCAAGGGGTCTCGAGGTCATCAGTAAAGCAAGACATCCTTGGAGCGCTCCGGGCTTTGCTGCCATACGGACAGCATGTTTGATTTAGTGACCTATGGTCCCCATCAGTCTTGGCAGAAGCTAAAGATTAGAAGCTGTGCGCAGCATTAATTAATAAGGCTTTATAGACAAATCCCTGTGTAAAACCCACATCTTTGATTAAATCCCTTGTTTAAAACTGAACCTGACAGCCCAGAGCCTCTCTGGACCAATTTAGTCACTCGTCCCTCTGCCGTGCCAACCTGCCGACGGCCTGAGCCCAGACCTCGGCCACAGCCAGGTGTGAAAGCCATTAGCCCGGCCTCGCAAGGCTCGCGTCCAGCAGAGCGTCTTAAGACTCGGAGTGGCTGGCACAGACGTGGGACGTCTTTACTCACATTTGGCTCCACAGCTGTCAGAGTAATTATCTGTGTTTGAGCACAGGACATAGAAGCTTTAGTGGCACTTCTAAGAAGGATTCTGATTAAGACTCATAATCTGCAATGGAGAAATCACCAGTGACTGGAGAGGAATTTCTAGGACAAAGCCCTCAGGGGCCGCACAGATTCTGGGCAAGAGTTCAGGAAAGAATCCCAACAGACACCATTCACTTTCTCCTCATTATCACACCATGTTTCTTTTCAGAAAATGTTTAATTTTTCAATCAGCCGACCACAGAGACGCACAATTCGTGCTGAAACACAACTGACAGGGTTTTAACAAATCGGTCCGAAGAGAGAAAGCGAGTCTCCGAGATGAAAACGAGCAATAAACAAAATGAGACTATGAATTTTAATCAGGGTGGTTAAAACTTGGGCTTAGAATCCATTTGTAGTGGTAAATCAGTATATGTTTTAGGTGGAGAGTGGGTTTTATTCTTTACGACTCCAATTTGAGGCCAAAAATGTCCATAAGAGAAACTTTAGAGTTGCTTTAGAGCATGAATTACTGACACTTTCCAAATTGAAACTCATTTTATTAAAGCACTAGCAGAAAAATGGCCCTGCCTGTAGCATGCCAGTAAATTGCTCAAATGGAAAAAAATGTGAAGAGATAGATCCAGGAATATATGATGTTTACTGCTGAAGCTTTTAATGCTTATCCAGAAAATATATTAAAATGATTAGTGGAAAAGGCCACGCTATAGCAAGATTAAATACATAACACAATTTGACAGGATGATTAAATGCTCACATTTATACGACAGCGTTTGAGAACCTGAAAACCTGCATCTCTAATTTAAGATTATTATTAGCTATAGCAAATACACATGTTGTGTCACAACAATGACGTATTTGTAGTGCTCAAATATGCTAATTTAGGTGATTAAACTAAACTAAACCAAACACAATGAACAGAATTTTGTGTGTTAAAAAAAAATGTTGTGTAGATAAGCAGCGCACTATGTTTTGAAGTACACCAACTTAAGCCAAGCTTGTTAACCATACGGTCACTGCAGTTTGGGCCAGTGTTGTGTGTATTTGTGTTTGACTTTTAGCACACCTTAAGCGTCAAATAGGTCAAAGGCTAATAATGTGAGAGGATTAAATGGGAGATCTTTGGCTCTTTAAAATCAGAGCAAGACAGAAGGCGTCCACCACAGGTGTTTAACTCACAGATTTGTGTCAACTCCACTGATACTGTAAGAGAAGTCAACACAAAATGTCCTGTTTTATTAGAGCAATTAGCTTTTTAAAAAACAAAAAACAGAATTAGTCACATTTTATGCTGATTATTTAACCAAATTTATAGCAATTAAACAAACATATTGATGTTGAATCAATAGTGGTTAAAGTTGTTTTTATGATGCCGGTTACAATTACAATTTCCTCACTGCATAACTGATTTTCTTACTCAGTATTTTTGTCTTGATTTAAGAATGATAAAATAAATGTACTGGAAAACAAGATACATTCACTTGAGAAGCAAAATGACATAAGACATGTCTTAAAGTTGGCATGAAATCAAAATTGACCCTATTTACTTTGTTAGTGCACATTAGTAGTGTTGTGTTGAACAATTCATCCTTAAATTAGCTTAAAAAATGGTCTTTGTGATTTGAAAATGTACTTACATGTATGTGTATATATATATATATATATATATATATATTCACACACACATATACATATACACACATATGCACATATTACTAACACGTCCTTCAAATAACAAAAAAATTCTGCGGCATTGACTTTAGACCAGGTTTGGTCAATGGCGCACTCGTTTTCAGTTGCCTCAAAATAGCAACACGGCAACAATGCGCCTGAACACACCTTGTTTTCAGACCAGCACGCCCATGGGCGAACAGGTGGGTGCAAGTGCATTTACTATTTAAACAGCGTGGGTGCTGGACATGAAAGTGATAACTGCGTTGGGCTGAAACTAGCAAAAAACACTTGTGTTGCGCCTGGCGTCGCATTGTGCCGGGTACTGGGCCCACCATTCCAATAACTTGGGACACTAAAGAGACCTTTCTACTGACTCTGAAACCTGTTTGTGAATGTAGCCCCTCAGGTCCTACTCGCCCTGCTCTATGCAGGCCTCGAACCCAGGACTCCGGCGTGGGAGGCGGGCACGCTAACAAGGAGGCTAAAGACTGCAGCCTCTAGCGTCAGTCGCTTGTGTGCCTCTTGAGGCCAGGGGAGTGAGGTTTACTCACACAGCTTTCACTAGCTGGCCTTCATTACATGAACATGCCATAGTCCTGCTGCAGAAGGCATGAAGACTGCAGATGTGGCAAGAGGAATAACCTGAAATGTCTGTAATGTAAGACGCCTAAGACATTACTATAGGGAGACAGGAAGGATAGCTGACCATCCTTGTAGTGCCAAACCACGTATAACCGTATGTGACCCAGGACCACAAACAGTCACAAGGGTCAATATTTGGAATTGTGATTTATACATCATCTGAAAGCTGAATAAACAACTATACAACTATTTAAAAAATCTGGAATCTGAGGGTGCAAAAAAAAAAAATCTAAATATTGAGAAAATTGCCTTTAAAGTTGTCCAAATGATGTCCTTAGCAATGCATATCTACTCACAAAAATAAATTTTATATATATTTACGGTAGGAAGTTTACAAAATATCTTCATGGAACATGATCCTTACTTAATATCATAATGATTTTTGGCATAAAAGCATAAAAACGATAATTTTGACCCATACAATGTATTGTTGGCTATTGCTACAAATATACCCGTGCGACTTATGACTGGTTTTGTAGTCCAGGCCAGGGTCACATATGACCCCCCCAGATGTGTGCGAGAACTTGCAAGTGCCTCAGTGCAAGAGAGGAGTACATCTCACAGCATAAACTGGAAAATCTTTCTCAGTCTATGAAGATAAATATATATCTTTACATATCAATTTGTGTGTGTGTGTGTGTGTGTGTGTATATATATATATATATATATATATAAATAAAACAAATGACAAATGATACTATCCACATCAGTATGGAAACATACACATGCTTCAAGTAAGTTATAAATGCTATCTAATACTTTGCGTTTGTTATGATATTTGCATTCAGTGTTTTTCCTCTGTAACAGCAAAGCCCTGAAGCTACACAGGAACATGTGTTCTTACAGATAAATTTAATTACAAGTTTTCTGACTTCATTTCAATAAACTCCATCTATAATACAGTACTTTTGCAAGAATCTTTATTTCTATAAATAAACAAGCTGTTAGTCTGTGGGTTAGTGTTCGTCCCTGATGCTCAGCCTTGGCACTTACATAACAGGACGTGGCGTACTTGGGCGAAAATTGAGTAGAAAAAATATATTGGCTGCTGATGATAAAGAAACCATTTCTAGCATATCAGAGTCAAGCAGAAAACAAGCTTTAAGCTCCCTCAAAGTTGGATCATTCAAATTTCATGCCATATTAGAACAATTTGGGTTCTGGAAGACTCGCTGGTATAACATTTAATCACATCAGCTATACGATGCTGTTTTTGGGTCGGAGCTGACAAACCGTTGGTGCAGTTGGTAAAACTTTATCTGAGGGTCATGACAGCTGCTGGTGCCATATGCTGATTTTTGAATATACAATTCATTTGAGAACAAGATGATATGATCTGGGCTTTGTCGATGCTAACCATATGCTTGTTGAGCATGTGGTTTGATGCATAATCGTGTATGATATGAATCAGATAAAAATCACCCTATTTAGTAGGGCTCGACGGTATACAGGATGTTATGTCAAACGGTTGAGATTTTGACATATTTAAATGACAGCAGGCAGGACCACTTTATATGCATTTACACTTGAGAACAACAAAGAAAAGAGTGATGCACAAATACAGTGTGAGACAGATCAACAGAGTTTATCATAATTAGTAGCATTAATAGAAACATTTTTATGCTGTCACAGATGTGCGTACATGAGCTATTTTACAAGGACTTGAATCAGAATTTAGTTGAAATTATGCTTTATAATATTAGTTTCACTGTTTCAAGTCTTTTGTTTTTAACTCAATAAGGTTTCATTAGTTAACATTAGTTTTAATTAACATTAAGATTAATACTTCTACAGCATTTATTAATCTTAGTTAATTTTAATTTCAACATTTACTAATACTTTATTAATCAAATGTTGTATTTTTTAACATTAGTTAATGCACTGTGAACTAACATGAACAAACAATGAAGCTGGATTTTTATTAACTAACATTAACAAAGAATAACAAATACTGTAACAAATGTATTTCTCATTGTTAGTTCATGTTAGTTAATACACTAACTAATGTTAACAAATGAGACCATATTGTAAAGTGTTACCATAATTTTAATAGGCAAAAATATTGTCAAAAAGAGAAAAAGTTGGCACACCACAGCTCCAAAACAGAAAACTATTTTATTGCATGTTTTCACCAAATGTGGTGTTTTGTGCCATATGGCTCTTCATCAGATTCAAAGTGTCACATTTGGTGATAACATCCAATAAATTAGTTTTGCCAACGTTTTTTGTGACCACATTGTGCTTTTGGCCTGCGGGATGTCTGCACTTTTTGTCTGATTTAAACCATTAATGTGCAATTTATTTGAAGACAATCAGCTATGAAAAATGCATTATAGTAGCTTTCTAGTCTGAAAGCACCCTAAAATTGTATACATGCTTACATATATGATCATCTCATGTTGATTTTTACTATATTTACAGGCGATTCACAGCCCTGAACTGAAACAACGCAGAGGTATTTTTCAGCCAAGCCAACACTGTTGTTTTTTTGTCTTAGCGAGCAACCTGCCATGGGTAATTACAATAATAAAACCTCCACGCCGCTTTACCTGTGGGATGTTGTTCCCATAAAACGCCAACTTTAATGCAATGTCATGGGGGCCTGAGTTCACTTATGAGCTGCCTGCTAGTTCTTTATTGGATCGATAGCCCACAACCCCTCCTGTGCCCCAGACGGGCTGCTGCTCAATGCCCTCTGTCCAGGGTAGGGAGCTCTGGGACCTGGCACCCCCGCAATTTGGAGCGCTCTCCGCATGTGGGAGGGAGAATATGATGGGTCTGTAAACAAACAGTCTCCTGCTTCCTTTCTCTCTGTATCTCTCTCTCTTTTCTCACAGGCAAACAGCAAAGTCATTTAAGGCTTCCTAGAGGGATTTCTCTCTGATCTTTTACATGACCCACAAAATGAGCCGCAAATCAGTGGTTTTGCTTCAGGACCCAGATTAACATTGGGCATCAAGTGGCGACCCAACACAAAACCTAATACAAAAATGATTCATCATACAAAAAAAACCTTAAATCTGAACACTGAAATGTTGTAATATTACTCTGAACTGCATAGGCCAAAAAAATCAGCTATATTCTGAATAGTAAAATGTACACTATTGTAAAATGTATAAACAAGAAGTGTGATTTACCAGACTAGCTACGAACCTGTTTTTAAAGGGGTGGTTGATTATGATTTCACTTTAGTTAGTGTGTAATGTTGCTGTAAGAGCATAAACAATGTCTGCAAAGTTACGACGCTCAAAGTTCAATGCAAAGGGAGATAATTTCTTTTAAAGAATTTTCTAAGGACTATAACAAATGGCTGGTAGGGACTACAACTCCTGGGTTGGTGACATCACTAACCCTAAAATTGACATAAACCCCGCCCGTGGGAACACGCAACAAAGAGGGTGAGGCCATGTTGGGCTGCTTTAGAGAAGAGGAAGAGTTGTTGTAGTAGAGTGTTGTTACCATGCCGTCATTTTACGCCGGACTGCTTCACAAAATCAACTCCACAGCAACTACACAGATTTATCCACTAACCATTCAGAAATGTCCAGATGCATTCTATATGTTGTAACTTCTTCCTGAGTCTCTCCATCAGTGTCCGACTCCAGTTTGAACAATGTAAGGCTGAACACCGTTACTACAATCATCATTTTGGCTGCGTGAGATTCTCCAGCTTTGTTGTTGTTAAGCAACCGAAGCGTGAGCTGTTAAAGCTCCGCCCTCTTTTAGAAAGGGGGCAGGGAGCAGCAGCAGCATTTAAAGGGACACACACAAAAAGCTCACACCCAAATAGGGGCAAATTTGACAAGCTATAATAAATTATCTGTGGGGTATTTTGAGCTGAAACTTCACAGACACATTCTGGGAATACCAGAGACTTATATTACATCCTGTAAAAGGGGCATTATAGGTCTTTAATGTAATATGGGTTGTATTTTCTTTTATCATCGCTAGCTTCTACCAAACGAAAGACGCCTTTGATTGGCATCAACAACGAATCATATGACAAGCATTTGAAAAATTGATACGCCTATTTATTTTGCTATCCTAACTTTGCATGATTATTTGTTTACTTAGATTTAGGGATGCACCGATATTAAAATTCTGGCTAATACCAAGTTGATAATTATATTAATGTTGTGGACAATAACCAATAAATGTCTGATACTCATTCTATACTATTTTACCTAAATAAAATAAACAGTAAAAACTAAAACTGTAAATACAACAAGTGAATTTAGGCATCACAATGCACAGTATGAAAAATGGATATTCATTTTGAGACTCGCTAAGGAATACATTTAACAGTGTTATTATATTATAAAGACTAACTTTGAGTTAATCCACAGTTTGAAAAATGGATATTCATTTTGAGATTTGCTTAAAAATACAATTAACATTGTTATTATAAAGATTAACTTTGAATGTTAGATGACAGCAAAAATAATATAAATTCAAAAATAGGGAAAAGGAGCATGCACAATTAAATATTGAATATTGGCAGATAAGGATTAATAAAATCATTGAAATACTGGCCAATACCTGATATGGTACAGATATATCATGCATCTCTAGTAGCAATTTGTTTGTTTCATTCTGCATTGCTCCTTCCCTGCTGTTCTGCTGTAAAAGTACAGACCTGCGATGTATTTTAGGTCTTGACCCATCATTTGAGAAGCACTGCCTCAAATAAGATATGAAATTTCTAAAAGAATCATCCAGCTGTATCACTGTGGCAAGCAGGGCAATAGTTTCGAAGAGGTCAGGACAGAAAAGTCAAGTCACTGTTAACAAATTTGGTTATAAAATCAGAATTGCGCTGGACCGTTCTCTCTACAGACAGCTGAGTAAGCTACTCTGGCATCAAAACCCATTTTTACCCTCGAGACTATTCTTTAAACTGACAGACTACTTCTTCACAGCATAATAGCCAAAGCTGTCCTTCATAATATATTCGTCTGATTTAATGGGAAAATGCACATCTGACTGTTTGAAGACAGAGAGAGAGAGAGAGAGAAAAAAAAAAAACTACGCAGACTAGGAGGAAAGAGATTTAAGACTCTCTCTGAATGCAGAAATTATGCTTAAATTATAAGTGTCACACGCCCATATATTATAACATTACAAACTTTGATTTGAAGCAAAAAGTATTTGAAAATCGGACAAAAACACAAAGGTACTTAATGGCTTTAGTGAGGAAAAGAACTACAATCCCATGAAGCATTGCGAACAGCATAATCGAATTAAAAACGGTCAGTCTTTTAAATTGTTGATTATATATGTAAAAAACAATATATTTTAAGTTTTATGTAAAATATACATATACAGTATGTTTAAATATTTAAGTATTTTGTAGGGAGATCAACTAGCTTTTTAGCCTTTTCAACTCTGATTGGTGGAAATTTCCCTATGGATAAAAAAAAAAAAAACAATGTTGATTTTACTTCCAGAACCTGACTATTGCACTTTATTGTGAGTTATCGTGATAACGACTCGTGCCTATGTAGAAATGCTTAAAAACAGTCACTGATGAGGTTCCATTTCAATTCAAATGTTGTAAACAAAGCAAAGTGGCAGCTCACTAGGTTTTGTACTAGAGCTTTTGGGATTCCAGGACATGTGTGCTATTGTCCCTAGGTTAAAAGATTCAGGCTAATATACAGTATAATTGAACTGTAATGATCTGTAGCATCCGAAAGATCACAGTGGCCATTTGCCAATTGATTAAGAAGTGCCATGCTGAGTCGGAATCAGCCATCTCTGACAAATCAGAAGTCATTTGCATGAAGGGCATTCTCAGAGAGAGAGAGAGAGAGATAACTCTCACCTGCTCACTCTCAGAGGCTGCTCCAGAACTGCTCTTTTTCATATCAGGCTAATTAGTTAATTCTGCGGATAATTGAATCCCATCCCTCCTTAAGCCAGAAGCAGCCAAAGAGGTTCTTTCGAGACATTTCGAGGACTCCTTTATTGGAGACCTTTCTTTCTGAAATTCACTCAGAGTGATCTGCGGCTTCTGATAGCGTCGTTTATTTGCACATGCTGTCTGCATTTTTTTAGTATCCAATATGCTTAAGGAATTATCTACAAAACATTCCCGGTCCAGGCACTGCAGTCCCGCATTTCATTAAAATGCTAATATATTATAATTCTATATACACTACTGTTCAAAAGTTTGGGGTCAGTATTTTTTTTTCTGTGAGGATGCAATAAATCGATCAAAGGTGACAGTAAACACTTCTACATTGTAAAAAAAAAAAAAATAAAATCTATTTTGAATAAATGTATCTTGATCAACAAATCAGCATATCAGAATGATTTCTGAAGGATCATGTGACACCGAAGACTGGAGTAATGATGCTGAAAATTCAGCTTTGCCATCACATGAATAAATTACATTTTAAAATATATTAAAACAGAAAAAAGTTCTTTTGAATAGTTATAATGTTTCACAATATTATTATTTTTACTGTATTTTTGATCAAATAAATGCAGACTTCTTTCAGTGGTACTACATATTTATGCTAAATCATTTCACATCAGGAAACAAAGTAACCATAAAACAGAATTACAGCTGAAATTCACCTATAAAGTGCAAGTGTTTAGTGAATTCACCCTTGAGTATTTTTGTAGCATTATGTGGAAATAATTGTGCTCTCTAGACAAGTACAGATAGCTAAAGCATCCAATTGCGAGTGACCTTTCTCTTTTATTTCTAACCATTCAAACCTAATATTCTGGGAAATGTATACATGTAATGTGTTATAAATTAGCATGCAAAAATTACAAAAAAGTGTGAACATCCTAAACCCAAGATGGACTCAGATACAGGACAAAAAAAGTTAACGATAAATAGGAAATAAAAGAAAAAATCAGGGTGTCTGATGAAGACCTGATCAGTCAAAATGTTGCGCTGTTCATAAATAAATATATATATTGTATGGAGTTTTGAGACATCTGACCATGGTCCTGTGGCATTATGTAGAGGAAAATATCTATATAAACTCTTATCTTCCATCCATGTTTGAAAAACAAACATAGACGTCTCTACAACTGTCCACCCAAGGACAGTGATGCCCCACTGGCTCTCATATTTATAGCTCTGAGAAGGGAAATCCTTGCTAAATCCCCACCATCTCTTTCCCCTATTTGTTTTTCTTCTGCCTGGATTGTGGAAGTAATTTAATTGGTTTTTGCCCACTGATGGTTTGAACAGTACAGCTATTTTCATGTGTATATTCTCCAGCCTCACATATATTGACTGATTGTCCCCAGTGTGCGTTTTGCTTTAATTTACTGAATCGCTTCAGCCCCACCTCCATTACAAATCAGTCAAAATCAAATCAATAGATATACGTGTGGCAGGTTAATAGATTTAATAGCTATGTTGAATCAGACGCTGTACTAAAGAAGGCTGTACAGAATGAAACAGCATTTCTTGAAACTATCCTTAGACCAGATGAGATCAGTGTTAATTCATTATTATTCTTCTCTAATTAGTTTACAACAAACACATTGTTTTCTCATTCCTGAATCTAATCAGCAGCTCATAATTGATCGCTTAGAGGTTTTACAAGGTGCTTTCAACAACAATGAAATCTGTGCCAATCTAAATTTGGGTGAGAAAAGCATGATGCCTTGTTTCAAAATAAGTAATATAATGAAGTAATTAAATTAAAACCATAGAGAATAGAGAGAATTATCTATTATTCCACAGTTTATTACCCTATTTGGGAGTATTTTAATAGTTTGCAGCATCACTAACTGGCTTTTCATCCACATACTTATGCAAATTTTTGGATATCACAATATATCTAAATGGTCATGCTTGGTAACACTTAACAACAAACACTTTATATACAGAAAGACAGTGCACTCCTATTACTATGAATGGGAGAAAGTGCAACGCGCAATATGGCAGAATAAGTCCCGCTTTCTAAATAAAAGATTTACCACTTTGACGCTTCAAAAACTTCATAAAGCGCTCGGAAAAATAATTCATATGAATCGAGCGATTTAGTCCAAATTTTCTGAAGAGAATCGATTGCTTGTTATGATGAACAGATTTAATTTAGGCTTTGTGATGCACATTTTCTTTGGCGATTTTGCTCTCTTCATTTCTAAGCAAACACTGGTTTATTCACAAATTATTTTTGTTATATTCCGATTTGTTGGATTAAACAAATCAGCAACTTAGTTGAATAAATAGCTACCAACGACCTGCAATTTGTGATCTTTCCAGATAAAATGGGTAAATATTGCACTAAATACAATAAATTAACTGAATTTGTACTTAAATTGAGTATAATTGTGCCATTATATGATGGAATGACACTTAGCACATGCAAATAAATTAATATATACTAAATGATACCCAGCTGCAAATAAATCAGTAGCCAGTCATTTCAGTTCTTGTGGCTGTGCATTCAAATTGCCAAGATAACAGTGAGTCATTATGTCCTAAAGATTCAAAGGCACGGTCCTAAAGCTTATCATTCCTCCCTTTGCTGTGCTATGGTTCAAAAGTCAAATCTTTATTTAGTCTTTCTGTACCATGAAACAGCTGCATTGTCAATGCAAATCTGACAGATGGAAAAAGTGCCATGCTGTGATGTCTTTGATTCATGGCTGACTCGGATTCAGCAACAAAGACAGGCGTGAATGTGTAAGCAGCAGACACATTCACAGTGTTTCCTTGAACCATGTCCTTGGAGCTGCTGACTGCAGGAGCTTGGTCACTTGAGACATGCTTGTTAATGGGTGTTTGTAGACCCTATTTACTGTATGGAAAAATGTCTTTTGCAGCCCCCCAAAAAATCTGTGATTATGCAATCTTTTTTCAGTAACTTCATTAAGATCTCTAAGGTTATTTCCCTCTGAATCCTCTTTCTACCGTTTGTGAAAAACTGCAAAGTTTGTTATATAACTTACATTAATTTATCCTTCGCTCTAGTCAGTGCCAGACGTGATCACAGGCGACACACGGCAGCAATGTTCGGCACAGAGCGCTGACCCTGCACACGGCTGTCACACACATTTCTCTCATCTGAACACTGTGAAATCACAAAATAAGATGCAAAATACTACTGTTTAAAAGTTTTTTTTTTTTTTTAATACTTTTGTTCAGCAATTGACCAAAAGTGACAGTAAAGACATTTATAATGTTACAGCACATGATCTAGTTATTCAAATCTGGGCCAATTTCTCCAGTTTTCAAGCACATAACTATGTAAGCTTGTTTCTACCCATGAATAAAACATAAAAAAGGTAATTGTGACTTTTTATTCTTGCAATTCTGACTTATTTTTTCATAATTGTGAGATATAAACTCACAATTCTGAGAAATAAAGTCAGAATTGTGAGATATAAACTCGCAATTCTGAGAAAAAAAGTCAGAATTGTGAGATATAAACTCACGATTCTGAGAAATAAAGTGAGATAAAAAACTCGCGATTCTGAGAAATAAAAAGTTTAGACTGCAAGATATAAACTCACAATTCTGAGAAATAAAGTGATATAAACTTGCGATTCTGAGAAATAATGTCAGAATTGCGAGATATAAACTCGCGATTCTTAGAAATAAAGTCAGAATTGCAAGATATAAACTTGCGATTCTGAGAAATAATGTCAGAATTGCGAGATATAAACTCGCGATTCTTAGAAATAAAGTCAGAATTGTGAGATATAAACTCACGATTCTGAGAAATGAAGTCAGAATTGCGAGATATAAACTCGCGATTCTGAGAAATGAAGTCAGAATTGCGAGATATAAACTCACGATTCTGAGAAATAAAAAGTTTGGACTGCAAGATATAAACGCACAATTCTGAGAAATAAAGTGATATAAACTCGCGATTCTGAGAAATAATGTCAGAATTGCGCAATATAAACTCACGATTCTGAGAAATAAAGTCAGAATTGCGAGATATAAACTTGCGATTCTGAGAAATAAAGTCAGAATTGCGAGATATAAACTTGCGATTCTGAGAAATAAAGTCAGAATTGCGCGCGATTCTGAGAAATGAAGTCAGAATTGCGAGATAGAAACTCGCGATTCTGAGAAATAAAAAGTTTGGACTGCAAGATATAAACTCACAATTCTGAGAAATAAAGTGATATAAACTCGCGATTCTGAGAAATAATGTCAGAATTGCGAGATATAAACTCGCGATTCTGAGAAATAAAGTCAGAATTGTGAGATATAAACTCGCGATTCTGAGAAATAAAGTCAGAATTGCGCACGATTCTGAGAAATGAAGTCAGAATTGCGAGATATAAACTCGCGATTCTGAGAAATGAAGTCAGAATTGCGAGATATAAACTCACGATTCTGAGAAATAAAAAGTTTGGACTGCAAGATATAAACGCACAATTCTGAGAAATAAAGTGATATAAACTCGCGATTCTGAGAAATAATGTCAGAATTGCGAGATATAAACTCGCGATTCTGAGAAATAAAGTCAGAATTGTGAGATATAAACTCGCGATTCTGAGAAATAAAGTCAGAATTGCGCACGATTCTGAGAAATGAAGTCAGAATTGCGAGATATAAACTCGCGATTCTGAGAAATGAAGTCAGAATTGCGAGATATAAACTCACGATTCTGAGAAATAAAAAGTTTAGACTGCAAGATATAAACTCACAATTCTGAGAAATAAATTGATATAAACTCGCGATTCTGAGAAATAAAGTCAGAATTGTGAAATATAAACTTGCGATTCTGAGAAATAAAGTCAGAATTGCGCGCGATTCTGAGAAATAAAGTCAGAATTGCGAGATATAAACTCACGATTCTGAGAAATAAAGTCAGAATTGCGAGATATAAACTTGCGATTCTGAGAAATAAAGTCAGAATTGCGCGCGATTCTGAAAAATAAAGTCAGAATTGCGAGATATAAACTCACGATTATGAGAAATAAAGTCAGAATTGCGAGATATAAACTTACAATTCTGAGAAATAAAGTCAGAATTGTGAGATATAAACTCGCGATTCTGAGAAATGAAGTCAGAATTGCGAGATATAAACTCACGATTCTGAGAAATAAAAAGTTTAGACTGCAAGATATAAACTCACAATTCTGAGAAATAAATTGATATAAACTCGCGATTCTGAGAAATAAAGTCAGAATTGTGAAATATAAACTTGCGATTCTGAGAAATAAAGTCAGAATTGCGCGCGATTCTGAGAAATAAAGTCAGAATTGCGAGATATAAACTCACGATTCTGAGAAATAAAGTCAGAATTGCGAGATATAAACTTGCGATTCTGAGAAATAAAGTCAGAATTGCGCGCGATTCTGAAAAATAAAGTCAGAATTGCGAGATATAAACTCACGATTATGAGAAATAAAGTCAGAATTGCGAGATATAAACTTACAATTCTGAGAAATAAAGTCAGAATTGCATGCAATTCTGAGAAATAAAGTCAGAATTGTGAGATATAAACTCACGATTCTGAGAAATAAAGTCAGAATTGCAAGATATAAACTCACGATTCTGAGAAATAAAGTCAGAATTGCGAGATATAAACTCGTGATTCCGAGAAACAAAGTCAGAATTGCGCGTGATTCTGAGAAATAAAGTCAGAATTGTGAGATATAAACTCGTGATTCCGAGAAATAAAGTCAGAATTGTGAGATATAAACTCGCAATTCTGAGAAAAAAAGTCAGAATTGTGAGATATAAACTCACGATTCTGAGAAATAAAGTGAGATAAAAAACTCGCGATTCTGAGAAATAAAAAGTTTAGACTGCAAGATATAAACTCACAATTCTGAGAAATAAAGTGATATAAACCTGCGATTCTGAGAAATAATGTCAGAATTGCGAGATATAAACTCGCGATTCTTAGAAATAAAGTCAGAATTGCGAGATATAAACGCACAATTCTGAGAAATAAAGTGATATAAACTCGCGATTCTGAGAAATAATGTCAGAATTGCGCAATATAAACTCACGATTCTGAGAAATAAAGTCAGAATTGCGAGATATAAACTTGCGATTCTGAGAAATAAAGTCAGAATTGCGAGATATAAACTTGCGATTCTGAGAAATAAAGTCAGAATTGCGCGCGATTCTGAGAAATGAAGTCTGAATTGCGAGATATAAACTCGCGATTCTGAGAAATGAAGTCAGAATTGCGAGATATAAACTCGCGATTCTGAGAAATGAAGTCTGAATTGCGAGATATAAACTCGCGATTCTGAGAAATGAAGTCAGAATTGCGAGATATAAACTCGCGATTCTGAGAAATAAAGTCAGAATTGCGAGATATAAACTTGCGATTCTGAGAAATAAAGTCAGAATTGCGCGCGATTCTGAGAAATGAAGTCTGAATTGCGAGATATAAACTCGCGATTCTGAGAAATGAAGTCAGAATTGCGAGATATAAACTCGCGATTCTGAGAAATTAAGTCTGAATTGTGAGATATAAACTCACGATTCTGAGAAATAAAGTGAGATAAAAAAACTCGCGATTCTGAGAAATAAAAAGTTTAGACTGCAAGATATAAACTCACAATTCTGAGAAATAAAGTGATATAAACCTGCGATTCTGAGAAATAATGTCAGAATTGCGAGATATAAACTCGCGATTCTTAGAAATAAAGTCAGAATTGCGAGATATAAACTTGCGATTCTGAGAAATAATGTCAGAATTGCGAGATATAAACTCGCGATTCTTAGAAATAAAGTCAGAATTGTGAGATATAAACTCACGATTCTGAGAAATGAAGTCAGAATTGCGAGATATAAACTCGCGATTCTGAGAAATGAAGTCAGAATTGCGAGATATAAACTCGCGATTCTTAGAAATAAAGTCAGAATTGTGAGATATAAACTCACGATTCTGAGAAATGAAGTCAGAATTGCGAGATATAAACTCACGATTCTGAGAAATAAAAAGTTTGGACTGCAAGATATAAACGCACAATTCTGAGAAATAAAGTGATATAAACTCGCGATTCTGAGAAATAATGTCAGAATTGCGCAATATAAACTCACGATTCTGAGAAATAAAGTCAGAATTGCGAGATATAAACTTGCGATTCTGAGAAATAAAGTCAGAATTGCGAGATATAAACTTGCGATTCTGAGAAATAAAGTCAGAATTGCGCGCGATTCTGAGAAATGAAGTCTGAATTGCGAGATATAAACTCGCGATTCTGAGAAATAATGTCAGAATCGCGAGTTTATATCTCGCAATTCTGACATTATTTCTCAGAATTGCGAGATATAAACTCGCGATTCTGAGAAATGAAGTCAGAATTGCGAGATATAAACTCACGATTCTGAGAAATAAAAAGTTTAGACTGCAAGATATAAACTCACAATTCTGAGAAATAAATTGATATAAACTCGCGACTCTGAGAAATAAAGTCAGAATTGTGAAATATAAACTTGCGATTCTGAGAAATAAAGTCAGAATTGCGCGCGATTCTGAGAAATAAAGTCAGAATTGCGAGATATAAACTCACGATTCTGAGAAATAAAGTCAGAATTGCGAGATATAAACTTGCGATTCTGAGAAATAAAGTCAGAATTGCGCGCGATTCTGAAAAATAAAGTCAGAATTGCGAGATATAAACTCACGATTATGAGAAATAAAGTCAGAATTGTGAGATATAAACTTACAATTCTGAGAAATAAAGTCAGAATTGCACGCGATTCTGAGAAATAAAGTCAGAATTGCGAGATATAAACTCGTGATTCCGAGAAACAAAGTCAGAATTGCGCGTGATTCTGAGAAATAAAGTCAGAATTGTGAGATATAAACTCGTGATTCCGAGAAACAAAGTCAGAATTGCACACGATTCTGAGAAATAAAGTCAGAATTGTGAGATATAAACTCGCAATTCTGAGAAATAAACTTCCAGAATTGGAAACAAGCTTCCATACATAACAAAAAGTAACTGTACACTCTTCTTTGTTTTCAAAAGTCATGTCATTGAAATAATCAGTACTTATTACACATTTTCCACTCATTCTGTCTGTGTTGTTTGTACAGTCTTTCACAAAGACAGCAGTAATATTGTTTAAATGAACTGCCACTGTGTTGCATGCCAGTCTGTTATTACATTAACATCGATTTCAGATTTATCCACCCCTAAATGTCAGATTAAAAAATAGTGTAATATTCCATGCCAGTTACACAACCCCTTCATGTCGAAATGGGCAGTTCCTGGCCATAATAAGCTTCAAGTTGCTAATCAAAAATCTTACTCTGTTGATTGCAGGTTCAGGGTAAAGAGGCAGCATCCACTCTGGTCATTTAAACTATTTAGGAGGAGGATTCCAGCTGCCATCAGCATCTGGCTCAGTGGGAAAGCATCCTTTCCCATAACACAGCTCTGTAATGAGCTGTATTCCACACCATAGTCAAGTAAAATAAGACTGCGCTTTTATTCATAGGGTTGCAGAGCATGGCAGAGAAACAGTCTGTGTGGAAAATGACAAAAACATTTCAAAACGATATAGAAAATGGATATGGGTTGAAATGAAAAATAAACTGGGAAAACTTTTTGCCCCAAAATTACTGAATGTTTGGGTGGGGAAAAAAACATGAGGGGGGGATCTTTTCAAGTGAATTGTTGAGAACTAATCTTGATCCTATATTTAGCCAAATACTTTTCTGAATAAAGAAGACCTTTGAACCTTTTTGTCATATACCTGTTCAATGAGAGTTTTTGCAGTATTCACATTTACAAAACACTGTGGCTCTTCAATTAACAGCTCATTGGTGGGAAAGATCATCTGTGAATAACAACTTAAATTTCGGTCTGTTTAACAAATATTATCACGTTTAAGTCATTATATTAATTTACAACCCGAATTCCGGAAATGTTGGGATGTTTTTTTTTTTTTTAAATTTGAATAAAATGAAAACTAAAAGACTTTCAAATCACATGAGCCAATATTTTATTCACAATAAAACATAGATAACATAACAAATGTTTAAATGGAGAAATGTTACATTTTTATCCATTAAATGAGCTCATTTCAAATTTGATGCCTGCTACAGGTCTCAAAAAATTTGTCATGGGGGCAACAAATGGCTGAAAAGGCAAGAAATTTTGAAAAGATTCAGCTGGGAGAACATCTAGCAACTAATTAAGTTAATTGATATCAGGTCTGTAACATGATTAGCTATAAAAGGGTTGTCTTAGAAAGGCAGAGTCTCTCAGAAGTAAAGATGGGCAGAGCTGTGAAAGAGTGCGTAAAAAGATTGTGGAATACTTTAAAAACAATATTCCTCAACGTCAAATTGAAAAGGCTTTGCAAATCTCATCATCTACAGTGCATAACATCATCAAAAGATTCAGAGAAACTGGAGAAATCTCTGTGTGTAAGGGACAAGGCCGAAAACCTTTATTGGATGCCCGTGGTCTTCGGGCCCTCAGACGACACTGCATCACTCATCGGCATGATTGTGCCAATGACATTACTAAATGGGCCCAGGAATACTTCCAGAAACCACTGTCGGTAAACACAATCCGCTGTGCCATCTGTAGATGCCAACTAAAGCTCTATCATGCAAAAAGGAAGCCATATGTGAACAAAGTGTGTTATTAGCATTCAATTCAAAAGCCAGCATCTCTGATGGTATGGGGGTGCATAAGTGCATACGGTATGGGCAGCTTGCATGTTTTGGAAGGCACTATGAATGCTGAAAGGTATATAAAGGTTTTAGAGCAACATATGCTCCCCTCCAGACAACGTCTATTTCAGGGAAGGCCTTGTGTATTTCAGCAGGACAATGCAAAACCACATACTGCACCTATTACAACAGCATGGCTTCGTTGTAGAAGAGTCTGGGTGCTGAATTGGCCTGCGTGCAGTCCAGATCTTTCACCTATAGAGAAAAATACATCAAAAATGACCACAAACTGCAGCTGGAAACCTATATTAGGCAAGAATGGGACCAAATTCCAACACCAAAACTCCCGAAACTCATTACCTCGATGCCCAGACGTCTTCAAACTTTTTTGAAAAGAAGAGGAGATGCTACACCATGGTAAACATGCCCCCGTCCCAACAATTTTGAGACCTGTAGCAGGCATAAAATTTGAAATGAGCTCATTTTGTGCATAAAATTGTACATTTTCTCAGTTTAAACATGTTATGTTATCTATGTTCTATTTTGAATAAAATATTGGCTCATGTGATTTGAAAGTCTTTTAGTTTTCATTTTATTCAAATTTAAAAAACGCCCCAACATTTCCGGAATTCGGGTTGTATAACATATGGAATATATGCCTTTGTACAAGTCATATGGGTTCACAATGACATAAGGATGAGTTCATGATGACAGAATTTTTATTTTTGGATGAACTATACCTTTAACAAGCCCGTTTGAACATTAATATCACTAGTGATAATTTGGATGTACTTTTCTATCCTTTATTATCTAGTTTTCACACTATTAAATATGACCTCCTATAAATCTTCATCATCATACTTTAGCAACTAGTTGTTTAGACCAAAATTGTATATAATAATGATCTATTTACACTGAAATGACACCAGTGGAGGTGATAGAAAAACACATTATTCTAACACACACTTCTAGTGATTACTTCAGCAGGACTGTCCAGAAATATTCCAATCAACAACTCGAAAATATATATTTAAATATCACACTGCATTTATTAAAAAAAAAATGTTTGTGTGAGGGCAGCAATTCCAGCTTTTAATAAAGAAATAAATAAATAATACAAGCATCTTATCATGGCACTCGGCATAGCATTTACATCCCGCAGGTCAAAGGTCGATTCCACTGAAAATACCAATGAGCACTTCAGCAGTCCCTCATCTGGCAGTTCTGTGTCGGTACCAAAAGACTCTTGTAGCCTTGGCCAGTCTATGTTCTCTGCTTATGAATTCAGTGCATTTATAATGTAGCGAGGTCACAGGGGCAAGGATGGCCTGTGCTTGCTAAGGACATCAAACATCCTTCAGTGTCTTTCTCTCTCTGTGTCTCTGAGAGGTCCATGCATTTATTAAACAGCTATCAGATTTGCTGTGCAATCAGGCATCAGTTTGTATTGAAGTGACTGGGAATTTAAATGAAAAGGCGGGTCATCTGTTGAACTGTTAAAGGGATAGTTCACCCAAAAATGAAATCATTTACTAACCTTCATATCGTTCAAAACCTGTTACTTTTCTGTGTAACACAAAAAAGTTATTTATGGTAAAATATCCAAGCTGTTTTTTTTCCATACAATGAAAATGAATGGTGACCTTAGCTGTAAAGCACTTAAAGAGGACCTATTATTCTTTTTTACATTTTCAACTTTTTTTAGTGTGTAAGGTTGCTGTTTGAACATGAAAAAGGCCTGCAAAGCTACAAAGCACAAAGTCACTTCAAAGGGAGTTATTAAATATATCAGTAAGCACTGTTTCTGAACTCCCTGAAATGCCTTGATTGTAGTCTTGAGTTTTCTTCAGGGAACGAACACATCACAATATTCCTCATTTAAATCATTCTCATAAATAAAGGGGCGAGCCCTGATTGAGTTAGTTAGTTAGTCAGTAGTGTGTTAAAACTCGCAGGTATGGTAAGGGGCGTGACATTTCTGAAACATACTGGAAGCAGTTGACCAATCACAATACACTGGTCCAGTGACCAATCAGAGCACACTGCGCTTTTCGGAAGTAGGGGCTTCATAGAAACAGGATCTAAACAGTGCTTTACGGACAGTCTGGGAAGAGCTGCAACAATGTAAAATTATGTGAAAAATAATGTTTTTTGAACATTCAAGCATGAAAACCTATTCTAGTAGACCCCAAAAACAAAATCAAGACTTTGTAAATGGGCATAATGTGGCCTCTTTAAATTTAAACTTAGCTTTGTGTGAGGAACAGACTAAAATGTATCGTACAGCTTTATCATATAAGACTTGGAATATGGTGCAGAAGTCATATTTTATGATACTTTTATGGTGCTTTTCATTCTTTTTTGAGCTTGGCAACCCCAGTCTCCATTCACTTTCACTGCAAATATTCTTCTGTAGATGCCACATTTCAGTGTGATTTCAACTCCATTTTGATAATAATAACATTCATCATCATCATCACAAATCATGTTTAAGAATCTGTGATGAACTACACTACAAATAATAATGAAGATTTATCAGAAGTCGATAAAAAATTCAGAAAATGCTCAGCAGCAACCACGTCCATTAAGCATTGACTTCTATTGTTTCTGAAAATGTGTTGTTATACTCATATGTTCAATGAAAACTATAATGAATGAATATAATTCATTTGCAGTACTTTATGGGATGAGTTCAGAAACATCTGTATTTTTTTTTATATTATACACTATATTTACTATATTATGAAATCAGTATTTTTGCTCTCACAACACACTTATATATAATAAAATATAAAATGTATATATAATTATAAATTATAATAATTATTGAAAAAAAAGATATATTTCTATATAAAAATATAACTATATAAAACTATTATATTAAAAAACAACTTAGATTTAACATCAACAGTCACTTTTTTAGGAGTGACCTTCGGTATGTTCAAATGTTGCATTAACAACAACTTTTAAAAAGCGTTTATAGTGCAATTTTATAATCATACTGAAAGTACTGCACTCCTCAGCAAATAATAATGTCAGCTGTGACTTTGAGATGAAAACTGTCACTAAGACTTTATTTCTCTTCTCAAAAACGTACTATGAGTCTCTGATAGTACTCAGAATCAACTCGGGAGAAAGGCATTTTGCGTCAACTCAAAAACGCTTGTCAGAGCTGACCGGATGAGTTGCCACAACAGACAGTGAGAACTAGCGTGGAATAAAAAGCGAGTTCATCCTCGAAAGCCAGAGGCTACAATTACGTGCTGGGAGAACCCCTCTCAAAAAGCCCCAAAGGAAAGCAAGCGGATGTCATGTACAACTCTGAGTCTTGTGGAGATGAAAGGAGCCAAATGCCTAGTCAGTAGAATTAAGAGGTCAGCGATATCAAAGGAGTGTAGTATCTGGCTTGGAGCAGTTTGTGAAGACCCAGTGAAGGACTTGTTTGTATCAGAGCTTGTTTACCTTTATCAATGTGAGAAGTGTCCCCTGAATGCACACTTGCGCTTGTTCACACAGCGTGTCCCCTTAAGGCCAACAGGAGAGAAACATATAGGATAAAGCTTCAAAGCAGAAGATTCACTTGTTGAAATAGCAATACCTACATGTACATCAGACACAGTAATAGGGCAGGTATATATTTAACATTTTCTGAGGAAGCGAATGGAGCTTACCTGTGCAAAAGTATTGGTTACAATGCTAGGGTGCTGGGTGGTTGCCAGGGCGTTGTTATGCAGTTACAAAAGTGTTTTCAGTGTTTCAGTGTCAGTTTTTTTTAGTAGGTTGCCATGCAGTTACTTAAGTGTTCTAATTGATTTTGAACTTTGCTATGGAGATGTGAGGGTGCTGTGACTGATTTCCAGGGTGTTGTAATTTGGATACTAAAATGCTTAGCACATTGCTATGGTGTTATAGGTGGTTGCCAGGGTGTTGCTATGCAGATGTTAAAGTGTTTAGCACATTGCTATGCAGTTTCTAGGGTGCTATGTGTGGTTGCCAGTGTGTTGTTATGCGGATAATAAATTGTTCCCAGTGCTTAACATGTTGCTATGCAGTTGCCATGGTGTTGCTATGTGGTAACTAAATTGTTCAGAGTGATTTTTAGCCTTGCTGCTTACTGGCCCAGGTCAAAAGAGCCATGCAGTTACTATTGTGTTCTATGTGTTTTTGAACATTGCTATGGAGATGTGAGGGTGCTGTGATTGATTGCCAGGTTGTTGTAATTTGGATACTACAATGCTTAGCACATTGCTATGTAGTTGCTAGGGTGTTATAGGTGGTTGCCAGGGTGTTGCTATGTGGATAAAAAAAGTTACCCAAGTGTTTGATGTGTTGGTATTTAGTTGCCAGGCTATTGCTACTCCATTACTAAACTGTTCTGAGTGATTGTAGCCCATTGCTATGCAGTTGCCAGGGTGTTGCTATGCAGATGCTACAGTGTTTAGCACATTGCTATGCAGTTTCTAGAGTGCTATGTGTGGTTTCCAGTGTGTTGCTATGCGGATAATAAAGTGTTCCCAGTGCTTAACATGTTGCTATGCAGTTGCCAGGGTGTTGCTATGCAGTAACTAAACTGCTCAGAGTGATTTTAGCCTGTTGCCAAGCAGTTGCTAGGGTAATCTGGATGGCTGCTTACTGGCCCAGGTCAAAAGAGCCCTCCCCTCAAGTCTAACCTTCCTTTAATGTTAGTCTTAAGAATGTTATATCATGTAAAATCATAAGTCTGATTACCTCTCCTTAAAAAGTTGCAGAATTTGTGGTATTGTGTTTGGGTGCAATAAACCCATTAAGCAAAATCTACTAATTATTAACAAGAACAATGCAAGTTTTAAAAAAAAATGCTCCTTACCATTACTTAGCAGGAGTGCAACATTTATATCCTGAGGCAGACATTCCCATTCAAAATCAGCCTGAGCCCTGAAATGGAATAAAATCTGAACCCATAATTCATTCACTCTCATAACCAGGGTATAATAGATGGTTCATTTCATGCTATCAAGCAACATTACACAGCTTTGTACCTAATATTATTCTGTCTGTGTTCTTCCTTCCTGCTGATCCTCTGAGTCAGGCAATGTAAACACTGGCAGTGAGGAAAGAGAAAAAAAAAAAACAAGAAGTTGTCAGATGAACAATACATTAAATGATACCCAGATTCAACTTGTGTTTGAGAAATGGGTATACGCCAAAGTGACAAGGTACAGTGTGTTGATTCATACAGGGATTTGAAAAAATAAAAAGTATGCATCAGAAAGAGCTATTAACTGGTTTATTCTAAAGTCAAACCTTGACTCAACTTGGAAAGAGTTGAGGTTTGTTGAAGACCTGCTAGGGTGTAGCCAGACTTTTTAACTTCTAGACACAATCCACCCACTTACACCAGAACACGTAACGTGACCAACCACAGTTTGCTTTGATTTATGTGCCGTTTAGGGCGAGTTTTATCTAAAATGTAAAAAAAATTCACTCAAAAAACTAAAATGATTGCACAGCAGTGTTCATCTGCGAAAACAAGAAGTTAGTGAAAACGTGTGTAGAATTGAATCAGAATTGCTATCCATCTTAAAGTAATAAGTACAGATTATCCGACATAGATAAACAAAAACAAAAGTATATGGTTCTGCTCATGAATATTCACATACACTATATTGCCAAAAGTATTAGGACACCCTCCAAATCATTGAATTCAGGTGTTTCAATCACTTCCATGGCCACAGGTGTATAAAATCAAGCACCTAGGTATGCAGACTGCTTCTACAAACATTTGTAAAAGAATGGGCTCTCAGGAGCTCAGTGAATTCAAGCATGGTACTGTGATAGGTTGCCACCTGTGCAATAAGTCCAGCTGTTAATAGTCTCATAACCAAGTGGAAGCAACTGGGAACAACAGCAACTCAGCCACGAAGTGGTAGGCCATGTAAAATCACAGAGCAGGGTCAGCGCATGCTGAGGCGCACAGTGCGCAGAAGTCGCCAACAGTCAATAGCTGCAGACCTCCAAACTTCATGTGGCCTTCAGATTAGCTCAAGAACAGTGCGTAGAGAGCTTCATGGAATGGGTTTCCATGGCCGAGCAGCTGCATCCAAGCCTTACATCACCAAGTGCAATGCAAAGCGTCGGATGCAGTGGTGTAAAGCACGCCACCACTGGACTCTAGAGCAGTGGAGACGTGTTCTCTGGAGTGATGAATCACGCTTCTCTGTCTGGCAATCCGATGGATGAGTCTGGGTTTGGCGGTTGCCAGGAGAACGGTACTTGCCTGACTGCATTGTGCCAAGTGTAAAGTTTGGTGGAGGGGGGATTATGGTGTGGGGTTGTTTTTCAGGGATTGGGCTTGGCCCCTTAGTTCCAGTGAAAGGAACTCTTAATGCTTCAGCATACCAAGACATTTTGGACAATTTCATGCTCCCAAGTCTGTGGAAACAGTTTGGGGATGGTCCCTTCCTGTTCCAACATGACTGCGCACCAGTGCACAAAGCAAGGTCCATAAAGACATGGATGAGCGAGTTTGGTGTGAAGGACCTCAACCCGATAGAACACCTTTGGGATGAATTAGAGCGGAGACTGCAAGCCAGACCTTCCCGCCAACATCAGTGCCTGACCTCACAAATGTGCTTCCGTCAAAAATTCCCATAAACACACTCCTAAACCTTGTGGAAAGCCTTCCCAGAAGAGTTGAAGCTGTTATAGCTGCAAAGGGTGGGCCAACTCCATATTAAACCCTATGGATTAAGAATGGGATGTCATTAAAGTTCATGTGCACGTAAAGGCAGGCGTCCCAAAACTTTGGGCAATATAGTGTATAACATGGCATTTATCCAATCATCCAATGCATTCAAAAGCAAACATATACTGTACATCTCTCTCTATCTATACACACACACACACACATATTTCACATATTTTTCCTATCCAGAAGAAACTAGAGGCTGTTTATTCCTCACTGAGATTTGGGAGCTGTGATTATCTGTTCTGTTCCTTTAATGAGCGAATGAAAGTTCAGATCGATACATTACCTCCAGCTACTCTGACACCCTGTGCTGCTTGTCTTCCAAAAGACCAGTCCTGAGCTAGTGTTGACTGACAGCTCGTAATTCTTGGATCTCTGAAGAAGGAACCTTCAACACAGATACAGAGAAATATGGGGGATATATCTTGTTTTCTGTTTTCACTGGGTCCTCTTGATTGAGACCTCAGCAGGGATAAAGTGTCCCTCCCCAGGTTCACAACAAAAATCAAACCACTTACACATGATCAAACAGCTTTTAAGAAATTAATCTTAATTAATTACTTCATTAAACTGTTGATCTATGGCACATAAAATCCATAAAAACACTGTTCCATCACAGCAGCTTTCTTGTAACTAATTGGAATACAGCACACAAGTCACATGGACTACTTTATGGTGCTATTTCGAGCTTGACAGCATCCATCCTCATTCACTTTCAACATAATTTTTGTGTTACACAGAATTAAGAAAGTCATACAGGTTTGGAACCACATAAAGCTGAGAAAAATTCTTTCACTTTGGGGTGAACTATTCATTTGATATATGAAACTGTGCCACGTATCAAATTTAAAATATCTAAAATAAACAAATAAAGGTGTTCTATTCAAATAATGACCATTTACTTTATTGGTCAACAACATGCTACATGTCCAAGACATGTCCAACAAGCACCTTAAATGTTATTTAATAGCCATAACAATCCATTTAGTTAGTAACAGGGGGATTATTTGAATGCAAAACCACAGCAAGTGTTCAAAATGCATGAGAGAGCTCCAAGCAACCAATCTGGTGGAGAGAGACAAATCCATTCTCTGTTTAATTAATTAGCATGTTAAATACAGCCATTTAAATTCCACTTAAGTTCATTGCTGATGCTATGTGGTCTAGAAAGAAAAAACTATTAAGTGTACCTTTAAATATTATTTTAATTGCAATAGTAAAAGTGGCAAGTCATAGCGGTAGTTACTGTATTGAAGTACTAGGCCTATTGGTGGTAGAGGAAGTATTAAATTATGGCATACATAATTATAAAATAAAAGCTACACTTGTTTGCTGACCTCAACACATTCAAATTATCATATTAATGAGCAAGGCCTGCTTTGAATTTATGCATCTATTATAATTATAATATTATATATTACTTGATCTCAGTATGCTTTTGGTGAATACACACCTTACATGAAATTCAGTTTGCAGCCAATGTCACTTTCATAATATGGTAATACTGATAAATTATAGTCAACCATTTTATTTTATTTCACAATAAGACCAATATGTAAAGCAAAGAGAGTCCGTTTTGATTTCACTTCAACTTTAAATTAAAACATGCGGGGTAAGAAGACTAAAGTGTACCTACTGAAAGCTGATTATAGTTTGATTGACCAAAAAAAATAAATAAAAAAAATGCAAATCAGGTAACAACACAATCTCAAAATATGCGCGTTATAACGCTTTTCCATGAATAACAGCAGCTACAATCAATAGAAAATTGTTTTCTGGGTAAAGCACAAAAAGATGTGGCACAATTGCTTGGTGAATTCGCCCCATAATTTCTCTCTGTAGTTGGTCCTCAATGGAGAAAGTGTTTTATATTGTCAGTTGAGGTTCACTTTCAGAACAAAGAGCTACTGTGGGTTGACACACTCACCCTGATGGTAATAAAAAGTTTGTGGAGTAAAATTCAGTAAAAAATTGTCTCTGGACAAAAAGGCGGTTGATGGCTACGCTAAGACACCATATTATCTTCGCTCTACTTTAAAGCTTAACAGTAGACATATAAAATGTTTTATTTTTTATAGAATACAGCTATTTGACTGTGAGATGTCAGCCTATGTGCCTCGTGGCATTGGCAGGCATGTTGTGATGTATCGGTGCCAAGGTCTGGATAGACAATAAACATTAAAAAAAGATCATAAGTACCTTTCACTGTTGCCATGCTGACTGAAAAAGCCCAAACAGATCTTCGCTTGGCAGAGGCAGCCTCCATATGTTTGAATAAACCATCAGAAAAGTGTTTTGTACAGATAGGGTCAGGTGGAAAGAAGACAGGGGAATCGCAGTACAAACTGTTCTAGCGATGGCAACAAGTATTGTTTTAAAATACTCCAAGATGATGATGATGATGATACATCAAACACGAACAGAAAAATCTGTCCCTCAAAATCTGTACCAAGACCGATTTCACCAAAGAGACAAAAACAGGATGAGAAAAATAAATCAACAAAGCAAAATTAGTTTATGCGCTTTATACATATTAAGCCTACTTATCCAAAAAAAAAAAAAAAAAAAATCATTAATGATTAATTAATATATATTTAATGGATGAAATTATGCCTCGATTGGACAAATTGTAATGAGACTTCCCAATCCTTTGATTTAGAAGTCACAATTCTTGATATTTCAGAAACTAGCTGCATTTATATATTTACTCTAATGTTTTCAATCAGACTAGTAGCCCTGTCTGAATAAAAGGGTCTCATGTAACCATGTCAATCAAAATAAACTGGCCAAATTTGACCTAAAACCACTCTTAGAAGAAAAGGTTCTGCTCTAAATTCAAGGGTTCTGTCAGGCGCTTCATACTGTTTATAGAACCTTTTAGGGGTTCCCATCATGGGATCATTTTATGGATTAAGTTTTAATTCATTTTGTATTAATTCATTTTTTGATTGAATTTAATTGAATTAAACAGCTCGTAAACACACTTTATCACTGAAAGTACTGAAATAACCTGTTAAAGGTGCAGTAAGCAATTTCTTAGAAACACTGTTGATATTGGAAATCAAGCCAAACAAACACAACTCTTCCTTCATTGCTCCGCCCCCAAAATGCCTGAATACGCAAAGCAAGGGTGGATGTCTCTTTATCCTAGCTGGAGCAAAGCAAAATAGGCCTAATGCTTCGCAAAAAGCGAAGATGACAAACGAATGACAAGAACAAAAAATGAACATACAGTACACAAGAGTATACACAAACAAGAGTTTGTTATTAGTCGCCAGCAGCACACCAACTCCAGACAAACAATAACACTCAAAACTGTCCTGTTACTATAGGGTCATTCCGTGAACCCATACCATTCCCCTGCTCAAATTTTTGAAATTTAAAAGACAAACATGAATAGTGATGAAAGCCAAAATATTAAATGTCACAGATGTATATTTACTGAGTAATCCACTATTTTGTAGAGGGGGGTCAAAATGACAATTCACCTGAGATTTGGAGCCAATTTACAGGAGGGTAAAAATGACTTTAGAAAGATGGCAGCATCATTATTTTATTTTTACAAAGATTGGTAGGTCTATTAGTTAAATCTGTTGACTCTTTACTTTTGCTATCTTCATTTTAAAGGCCCTCAATGGTTCAATCTCAGAGATATGGAGATCTTAATGTGGCTCCATGAGTAAATTGTACACATTTTCAGTGGTCAAAAAGCAAATGTGTCCCAATGGGGTCCCAGTATCTGAATACTGATATATAGGGCCTTAAAAATAAAGATTCCAAAAGAAAAGTTTAAGAATGAGAATCTAGAAGGATATTACGATATCTTGAATACTTTTAGAGTAAAGGCCGGAACACACCAACCCGACTAGCAGCAACGAAAGCCGACGGTGTTGTCGCCTCACGTCGGCTGTGTCGGGGAAAAAATATGTGCTTGAACACACCGAAAGAACTTCAGCCGACTGTCAACTAGCACGCGCGTTCTGCGCCTGCGTATAAAGGAGATAACTGTCTATTTAAGCAGACATGTTTGTCTATTTTCGTCATTCAAAATGGGAAAGCGAAACTAAGACTGCATGTATACAAACCATAAACACAGCTGTGCTCGCTTACCGTTTTGTATGTCAATCATGCTGATCACATTTTTTTTCCAACTCCGCTCATGTTTTTATGAAAATATTAGTGCATTCGAGTGCTCAGGTAAAATGATGTAAACAACCTTCTGTCTGTGCTGTCATGACTTATTTGGTGCTTTCATAACTTTTGCTTATATTCTCGTGAACTGACTGGTTTGCTATACTGAACAGCCAATCAGAGTTCCCTCTCTCGTCGACGGCCTGACACCGATTCAACATGTCGAGTCGGCCGGAAAAAAGCTGACGAGGACCAACTTCAGCCGACGGTGTGGAACACACTGAGGAAACTTAGTTGGCCGACACACAAAAACTGCCCGACGGCCGACCGTCAGCTTGGTGTGTTCCGGGCTTAAAAGGCATGACAACTTTGGAAAAGGAATATTTATGCCACTCAGGTATGTTCTATGCAACTGAGCTTATAGAAAAAAAAAAAGATACATTTCTAGTTTCAATTATTTATTCTTTAGATATTCCTCTTTAAAAGAAAAAAGTATCAGCTGTATACAAAGTGACCCACATTTGGTTTTTGACCACTGAAAATGTGTACAGTTTTCTCATGGAGCCACATTAACATGTCCATTGAACCACTGAATCATTGAGGGCCTTTAAAATGAAGATATCAAAAGGAAAGTTTGTTAAGAACTAGAATCTAAAAGGATATTAAGATTAATCTTTAATACTTATAGAGTTACAGGCATGCAAACTCAAGGCAAAAAACCCAAGAAGTGCTTTTTGTCATTTTTGAACGGTCACCGCTGGCATATAATGAAACAAAGATTGCTAGAGTTAACAGCTTTTACTTACAGACCTACCAATCTCTGTGTAAAAATAAAATAACGATGCTGCCATATTTCTAAAGTCATTTTTACACCCCTCTAAGTTGGCTCCAAATCTCATGTTAAAATTGTCATTTTGACCCCCCTCTACAAAATAGTAGCTTACTCAGTATATATACATACGTGACATTTAATATTTTGGTTTTCGTCACTATTTATGTTTGCTTTTCTACAGAAAAAAATAAATAAAAAATTTGAGCCGGGGACCTCTGGTTGATTTGACACGGAATGACCCTATAGCTAACATTACAACAACAGCATATCTTGGTTCTGTGAAACATAGCAAAACCAATGTTACTCACATATAGAGCAGAAACAACGCAACCTCAGTGTCCGTTTTCAGGCCTTAGGTCTCTCCAATGCTGGAAACTTTTCTAATATTAACAAGGATCCTAAAGCTCCTGCCTGGTCATTCATAACCCTTCTTCATGTGAGACAACACGGTGTTTGGCTGATTATTCCGTCATTGTGATAATGCCCAAAAAAAGATATGTCCACAACCAACGTGCAAATCCTAATTACAAAGTAAACAAGTTACCCACTCAAATATCACGGCTTGTAAGGAGTGAGCTGTTTTTAACAACCTCTCAGCTCAGTTAAATTACAGCTGCACCTCTAAACCTGTGACATCATGACACCTACAGCGTTTTCCCAGGATATGATGACTTGACTAATGGTCTGAAAAGGTGACTAATAACCTGTTGGTTGTAACAAATAAATCTTCACAAATTATGCATTTTCTTTTATTATTATATTGGTTATTTTTCAAGTTAAAAAAATGTTTAATAATGCATTACCTTGATGACATGATTTTAATAAAAAGTATGTAAATATATACATAAAACTGTTCCAAATCATTTTCACAGGGAAACATTAAATGTAAATATCAATGTGCATTTATATTCGCATTAATCTGTACAGGCCAGGGGACTCAAACAAGTCGACCACATGTAAATCTTTTCACGCGTTACTTGCTGATTTGCATATATTATCATATCATGATGCCAGTCTTTCTGCCCTATTCATTTGCTTGAAGACTTCTTTGTAATCTAATTCTTTTTCAGACCTCAAATAGTATGACTAACTTGTTTTTGTAGTTCTGGCAGTGTAAGTGAAGCATGTCTTTCAATTACATTTGCAGGCTGGGAAATTACAAGTGCCAGTTCTAATCAATGCCAAATACTGCCCATTTAAAAACATCCTGTTACTCTCATCGCCTACTACTTTGTCACCTTCAAAATTAATAGGATTTTATTTCAAGTGCAAAAGATGAGTGCCTGTAGTGTAAGAAGGAACACAAGCTATATAAAAACCATCTCTTTAGGTTATTTTGTAATTAATGCACATATGCAATAGATCCAAAAGACTACACATTCATTATAAATTATATCATACTAAAACACATATATGTAAGTTAAATTATATCAATATAAAATATCTTTCTTGTCTATAACTATAATTATCTTGATTATTTTTCAGTATCCGTTTTCTCCACAGTTCCTGTCTTACAGTGTACTTTGTTACTCTGTAGCTTTGAAAAACAATAAGACTTCCCAGACATCTTTCTTGAAGTAATTAAAAGTAGATTTAGACAAGTGTTTGTTTCCTGAACAGAAATTTCCAATAAACGAAGCCTTGTGACTCACTTAGGAAACTGGTATGACAACAAATGCTTAGGTTCTGCTCCCCTGTTATGCTCATGCATACATAATATACTTAATAAAAGACTGATTTAAAATGCCGATGAAACCTGAAAAAAAAAAAAAATCACACAGTTTATTTCACAGTGTCTTGGTTGTCATTTTCACCACGCAGCACTGCAGGCGAAATTTAAACATGGCTCTCAGTTAGACAGATACACTGAGTAATTGCCCTGCTCCTTTCCTAATTTATGTGACTTTTTAAATCAGTTATCAGGTAATTACAATACCTCCTTATCAGCAAAATGGATTTCTACCCCATTAGCGCTCCAACAACTGCATGTATCTTAAGTTTGCCTTGGCAGAGACCATTTATAACATCACAACACCTGGTTAAATGAGTCTGGCTGCCTCATAAAGCCATTTTCCATTAAAAAACATCTTTTCATTCATATTACAGAAAGGAAGTCAAGGTAAAAGAGCACACGCATGTTTATCTAAGACATTATCTAAATGAGGGCATACCATAGACTTCTTTTGTTTTTAATTAAAGCCAATTAATTACTGCAGACTAACCCAAACTCAACCCCTAAGAGAAAACTTTTTTTAAAAAGTTTATCATAATTACTAATGTTTTTTAACTGGTTTTGCTTCAAGACACAGATGGTGATCCAACATTCTGACTAGTGTATGTATATAAAAAATCTTAAATCCCAAGAATCAATCTTTTACTCTATGCTGTTTTCAGTTAATGATTGAACAGAACATTGTAGCGCACCTAGTACAATCCAATTAATCACAATAAGCTTTGTGCTTTGTTACTTGTAATGAGACAAAGTCTCAGATTTCAAATTTTTGTCCATTTTATTATGAAATTCAAACAACAAATACTGTTTTGGCGCTCTTTAATGTGGCGTGACAGATCGCAGTTGCCTCTACAGATCAAGTGAAGCGCACATTTACTGATCATCTCTTCTGTTTTACTACTAGTTACAGCACAAAATAAACATGAATGAACATCAGAAGGTATGTTAAAAGATACAGTAAAACTTACCGAAGTCCGTATCCATGTCCAAATCCATGTAATCGTTCAATCAGTGTTTCCACCGTGGAAACACGTCAATAAAACAGCTTGTAAACAATGTCACTAATGTTACATTTCCCTCAGAAAAGCCATTCAATGTCCATAAAATCGTTAACTAAAAATAACTAGAAAAGAGCATTTTGCTAAATATATGCACCATATTATTCATTATATTTTGTACTGTTCTTCAAAATTTGTCAAGCTTTTATGACAGACATCACTTAAATGTTTATATTTAAAAAAAAAAAAGAAAAAAGAATTGGAGTAGAAACAATTATATAATTATATAGTTAGTTAGTTTTATTATTATTATTTTAACCTTATTATAGTAATGTACCAACGGACTCCCTGTATAGTTTACAGCATTAGTTGAGAGATTTTTTTACCTTGAGAAAATTTGCCATGTACTACCTGATACAGTACAAATTAATCAACATCGAATTGAAATAGAATCAAATAACAAGCTTTTGAATCGAATTCAAAATAAAATTTGTCAATACCCAGCCCTAGAAATTAGACATTATAAACACAGATACTCATTCTGAAATTTGCAAAAAGAAGTACATTTATCATTGTTATTCAATTATTAATGTGGTTACACTTTATTTTACAGTGCCGTAGTTACATTGTAATTACTCAAATAAGTACTGAGTACTATCAATTAACTACATGTACTTACTATAGAGTTACAGTTAGGGTTCGGGTTTGGTTTAGGGTTAGTTACTTGTAATTATGCATAATTTACTGTTATTACTATATACATGTAGTAACGTATAACTACGGCACTGTAAAATAAAGTGTTACCCAGACATTATTTAGCTGCTTTATGCAGTTGTATTTCAGGTGGGGAAAAATAAGGCAGGATTTGGCAGGTTTTGCTACATTTGTGGCGACATTTGGTCCCCTCAAAAACATCAATAAATGACACAAAGCCGTTCAGATATTTTGTTCACCCTTTAAAACTCAGTGAAAAGACCAAAGAGAATGCTGTAAAAAAAAAAATATTAAACTGTTTTCCTGCATCTGACCCCATCAGACAGACAGAGAACATAACACACATAGCTGAATTTACCACATGCACATTTGTCGTCGCACTTTCCTTGAAGCTTTCCAAACAAATCTTAGCATTGAGCCAACTACACTTGGAAGATCACTGCTCTGTTCCAAAACCTACTGAGCTGCCTACAGAGTGAGCATTTCAATGAGTCACAGGCACAAAACCTGTTCCAGAAGATAGGAATCTTAATTATGCCTACTAAGATACCTTGTTTTGGCCAATTTCTACAGCAGTATTGCAAATATCCTTGGCAGAGAGAAAGCAATCCCAGAATTCACTCCGACAAGCTCTGTGAAAAATGTTATTTATATATATGATATTTCATATATATGGAGCCCAAGACATGACATGCAGGGAAAAAAAAATAGTAGTCTAAATCGTGCGCACTATTTACTAATTCGTTCCCTCGATTTCTAAATTGTGCATGATTTATAAATCGAGGGAACGAAGTAGTAAATCGTGCACGATTAAAACAATTGATTTTATTTTTATGTTGTTTATAATGTCGTTAATTAAAAATGGTTAATTTTACCCATAAGAGTTTGCATTATGTTACTTATTAGATAATCAAACAGTTGCTAATGCTAACATAAAGCTATTGAAATCAATTGATAGTAAAGTATTAGTATTTTTAGAATTGCTGCTTAAGTAGGTTTTCATGACTTTCAAGATGCTGCCTTGGTAGGAAGCTGCCTATGTAGGCAATAAGGCAGAGCTTGTGTGTATGTTTATTTAATCACTTTTTTAAATGATTTACTCATTCAGCAAATTGCTTCTCATCTGTTAATATCCAGCGGTGGTTTTGTTTTAACACAGCCGAGCGCAACATCAACACTCAACTGGCAGGGGACGGCGGAGCCTGGGAGTTGAGTAAATTACCACCATATGAGATACAAAAAAAAATGCATCACAGAAGATCTGGGCATACCAAAGGGACCAATAAATGGTCTTGATCTCAACTGCCGTCTGCAATGAACTCTGAGAGCTGCCTCAGAGATGCCGCCTCCGGCCCTCTGGAGGAGGAATTTTGGCAGCACGTACGTAACGAGCTTCAACGCAGAGCCACAAAGCCATCCCTAAAAAATGCAACTTTTTCCTGCTTCTTCGAAAGCCATCCAGAACGCTGTCAGATGAAGTTTACATAATGACTTGTCTGCACTATAGGATAGTGGCCAAGGCCAAATTACATTCAGGCCACTGAGTTTTTCCCACTTAACATAGTAATCCCTAACAGCATCTGTTCTAATTCATTTTACATAGAAATATGGTGCTAGAACTGCCTCAGTTCAGGCTAAATGTACAGAAAGAACACAAGAGCACCATTTTGTTAGCATGTATACAAGGCATTCTGAAGAAACCACACTGTAGGGATTTTTTTGTAGTACAAACAAAACTTGTATTAATTTGTACCACCTACAAAATCGATGCTACAAATGAGTTCTGTTATATGGAAAAAACATATTTACAATATTATACATTACAATTGAATGATGGAAACGCCTCAATGTCATTGAACATTTTGCGGTGTTCTCATTGCATTTACACAGCTTTATCCAGCAGATGTCCTCAACGTGCAGTTTCAAGAACTTCAAAACAGTTAAATGGATAGTTCACCAAAAATGTCATAATTTACTCACCCTCATGTCGTTCCAAACCCGTAAAACTTTTGTTTATCTTCAGAACACAATTGAAGATATTTCTAATGAAATCTGAGAGGTTTCTGTCCCTCCATTGACAGTATGCACAAATACAACTTTGATGCTTCAAAAAGTTCTTAAAGGGTTAGTTCACCCAAAAATGAAAATTATGTCATTAATTACTCACCCTCATGTCGTTACACACCTGTATTCATTCATTTTCGGAACACAAATTAAGATCTTTTTGATAAAATCCGATGGCTCAGTAAGGCCTGCATCACCAACCTTTTTCAATGCCCAGAAAGCTACTAAAAACATATTTAAAACAGTTCATGTGACTACAGTGGTTCAACCTTAATATTATAAAGTGACGAGAATACTTTTTGTGCGCCAAAAATAACAAAATAGCAACTTTATTCAACAATATCTAGTGATGGGCGATTTCAAAACACTGCTTCATGAAGCTTCGAAGCTTTACAAAATTTTTGTTTCGAATCAGTGGTTCGTGATCCATGTGATTTTGGCACTCTGAACCACTGATTCGAAACAAATGATTCGTAAAGCTTTGGAGCTTCATGAAGCATCATTTTGAAATCGCCCATCACTAGATATTGTGGAATAAAGTCGCTATTTTGTTATTTTTGGCGCACAAAAAGTATTCTCGTCGCTTTAAGGTTAAACCACTGTAGTCACATGAACTGTTTTAAATATGCTTTTAGTAGCTTTCTGTGTATTGAAAAAAGTAGTGTTATTGCTGGCGATGCATGCCTCACTGAGACATTGGATTTCATCAAAAATATCTTAATTTGTGTTCCGAAGATGAACAAAGGTCTTACAGGTGTAGAACAACATGAGGGTGAGTAATTAATGACATAATTTTCATTTTTTGGTGAACTAACCCTTTAAAGAGATCATAACTAATCTATATGAATTGAGCGATTTAGTCCAAACTGTCAATGGAGGAACAGAAATCTTTCAAATTTCATTAGAAATATCTTCATTTGTGTTTCAAAGATGAGCGAAAGTCTTATGGGTTTGGAATGACATAAGGTATGGTTGAAATTATTCAAAATACCGAAAAGCCTTGCTTTTTCCTTCAGTATTAATTATATCCATCAATTCCACAATAATCAATTAGGTTACAGTTTTAGTTTTAGTTCAGTTTAAATTTAGTTAGTTTAGTTCAATAATTCTTTGTAAGAAAACAAATTATTTCTTAAGTGACGTAAACTACCAGTCAAAAGTGTGGAATAATTAGGATTTTTTTTAATCAACATAAAATGATTTCTGAAGAAAATGATACTGAAGACTATGCCATCACAGGAATAAATTACATTTTAAAATATATTCAAATAGAAACCAGTTGTTTTAAATTGTAATAATATTTCACAATATTACTGTTTTTACTGTATATTTGTCATTAAATACCTACAGCCTTGGTGTTCTTTCAAAAGTATTAAAAAAACTTAATTACCCCAAACTTTTGACCAGTAATATAAGTAGTGAGTCGCAATGAGAACAATGTGAAAGCATGCAAGTAGTCTCAACACAAATGGTTTAAGTAAACTTTCATTTTACACATTTAAGTGTATTGAACACATCAAAATTAAGTTATGAAATAAAGTTTGACAATTGTGCTGCATTGGCTCATTTTAAACCAAGTAAATTGAATAAGTAACAAAAATATTTTATTTTTCATTGCACCCACTGTTTTCTATGTGCCCTGAGAGAAGAATGAATTTTGGATTATTGTAAAGGCCACACAGGGGAAAAAGGATAAATGTGGAAAAAGCTCGAGGTCAGGTTTATCCTTATTGTTTTTCTTCAGCCTGACTCCTCAGATGGCACTGTGCCCTTGTGCGCTGTTCTGTAAATGGCGACTATAACAGCAGACAGCTTTGGTGTCCATCATACGAGGTGCACACAAGCAGCGCTCTGCCTCGGGCTTAACTTGGGTGAATGAGGCACGACTGGTCTGAAAGGTGGGGCGGCAGCATTCAAGATCTGGAGGACACTAATGGGGCGAGCCAGCTGAGGCTGTGACAAGTGCACCGGCACCTGCGGCGATGGAGCGTCACATCACATCACCACGGGTGACTGACACGTCACCTTCACCAAATCCAGAGGACCTAGATAGGAAAGAAACGGAGAGCAAAATCTCTGAACGGCTCTGCAGGGCACAGACACGCGAACGTCCCTCTCTCCATTTCCCTCTTTTTGTATTTTTATCTCTATATCTCTCTCGCTTTGACTCACTGTCTCTCTTGCAGCTGAAAATGTCTGCTGGGGAAAAAAAAATCGTCTTTTGGAATTCACGGCAGCCCAACGTTGCTTGTCACAGTGAGGGTGGTATCGGGGATCAAACCGCTGTGTTGTTAAAGAGACATTGAATTAATGTCTGATGTCTATCACACATCACTGGCCCTCAATGGTATTCTATTCATAAAACCAGTACACAGAAACAATTTTTCTGTCTCACAGCAGTTTCAGGTCTACTTTTTCATGTTTACTAGAGGTGTGCTGAGACACTTAGCTCACAAGATGAGGCGAGACATGAGATTGAGTTCACAAGACGAGACAAGATTTTTACACAGTATTTTTAAGAAATCCTCAATGATGAAATACAACTAGAAAAATAGTCTGCAGGTGCATTTGAAATGTTTTAACTAATCATCTTGTAATGAATGTCATTTCAGTATGAATTATCATACGCAGTAAAAGACAATACTCAAGCACTGTAAAAGGTTTTGCCACAAACTCAACTGACTGGCTTTTCTCCTGAATGATTTCATATGAGAACTTTTGACCTCCTAACTGAACTCCTTTCCACAAATTGATCATAGAAATAAAAACAGTATAAATAAAAATGAATAGCACAGTTTTCTCTTAGTCTTAAGTGCAAACAATAAGTGCAACCATCAAAGTACTCTCTCAATATTCAAAGTGCAAATAGAGACCACATTTTTATTCAAGCATGATGCAGAAGTAAGAGATGATTACAACTACACAGCCCAGCCTAAGATAGCTTTCATATTGGGAGATTTGCATGCATCAGGGAGCCGCTTTCAAAATGCAAATTGAAATCGCGTTTGAATGAGCGCTCGCGTTTTACTTTCGCGAAATACAGAATGGCGGTGCTGAGTGCGTATTCTACAAGATAACACGTGTCAGAGCAGTGCGACGCGTCAAAAGACAATAGAAATCATTATAATCAATGATTTTGTCTACACTGCATGCGGCGCGGCACGACACGACACAACAAATTCCTGACAGTAAACAGATTCTATTTCTATTTCTGATGTAGTCCAAGTACTTTGCAATGGTCAGGTTGTCGCGTTCAGTGTAGACAGCTTTTAGCTGTTGCACGATGTGACACGATAAAATATTGCTTCTGGTGTAGACAAGGTGTTAGGCTCAGCTGTGCAATGAATCCTCTGCCATGGTCTTGTCAGTCATTTCGTCACTTACTCTCGTCACGTGATCAGTGAACTCTGATTCCTGCTACACTACATACAGTGCTGCAGCTCGTGTTGGATGAGCTGGATGGGATTGAAGCGACCGTTATAAAACCAAATTAAATGGTTTTTATTTCAATAAAAAGCAAAACTACAGTGGAGGCGTAATATTAACGTAACGGTGGCATATTCTATCCTAATTTCACCCACAGCTTTTCACCTCGATGAGAAATCTCGTCACATTTTAATCTTGTGAGATCCCATGGCACGAGATCTTGTCACAACCCTAATGTTTATATTAATTAAAAATGACATATAGCTATCTGACTATAGCTATAACAAGTAGAAAATCTTTAGTTGTGAATGTGGAGTAAATTAAAATGTATAATAAATAAGTAAATTCTACAAATAATTATATTAATACATTTAATGAATGACTAATTAATAATGAAATGTATGAATTTTTTTTTAATTAAATAAAAAAATGTATTTATTAAAATAAATTAATAAAAAATTATTGGGAATACTTTGATTAAAATGAATGCTCTAACATCAAAACGTGTAACATTTATAATCTACCTGATGTCATGAGACTTTGATTAAATATATATTCATATTTAAAATGTAGTTTCAATAAACTACTTAATCGTTAAAAATTTCAGTATTTTTAATGACTGAAAAAGTGTCTATGTGAATATTGCCACCTATTGGGATATTTTGTAATCTTGGTTTATTTTTGTTTGTACAAAAATAATGAGTGTACTAAGATACACTTTCGTACAATTAGCACAAGAAGCAGTACGCAGGAGAACAGGAAATGAAAAGAACAACAAAAAAACTCTTCATAAATAAAAAGACTCAAAAACAAAAACAAAAGACACACAGGGACCCCTAATGGTCACTAAAAACCCCACAACATTACATTATGGGAGGCTACAGACCATTTCTCATTTACTGGGTTTCACTAGGGAAGAAACAGTTTGTATTTCTCTAAGCAATCATACAGAAGCTGTCAGAGATGCAATAGGGACACTTTTTAGAGGTGAAAAGAAGTTTTACAAAAGTTCTGACATTCATCTGTTGTACTTCTTCACTGTACTGAAATCACAGTTTGAAATCTTATATTAACAGCGAACTGTCAGACCTCTGGCTCCCCAACTCTGCACGGCTACGTGTTTCATGGTAAATGTCACTTTCTATTTTTCTTCAGCCATTACTGGTGTCCATATGCCAAACACTAACAGAGGCTTGACTGCAGACAGCTGTGCCGGCTAAGCGACGCCTGCCAAACACACTGACAGGTCTCTGGAAGAGGGGGGCCACTCAAAGTTCAAATACAACTTTAAGCGGTGGAATGAAACACGTTAACAGACCACATAATGACCTCCAGTCCTGCTCTGTGATACATTCAGAAGTCTTCCTCTTTATAATTCATATCAGTTATGCATATTTCATGAGGTTTGTAATGGGAATTGCATCCATACTTAATATTCTTTGACTAATCCCTGGGTGCAGAGGACCAGTATGCATGCATTTTACCATGACACAGATGCGGTCTGCATTCTGGATGAACTTTTCATTGAGTTTGGATGACAAGAGCTGGAAATATGTTGAGGTTAGACATCTATGACTGTGCTGCCTGCCCTAAAATATATTTTTAAAAAATAGAACCGGGAAGACTATCTTAGTTCATACCATCCCTTATTTTCTTGGCACTCCCTCCCAATTGTGCAATTTACAAAGACTGTTGTGAGTATCTCTTGTGGCAAGCCTCTGAACTGCAGCAGACATTCAGACAACTGGAAGTGGCTGCTGTCCAGAAGAGCGGCAGAGACACATTAGTAACCTGCACACCGGGTGTGACGGGGCTCAAGTGAGCGGGTGATTAATACAGACCTCTACTGTGACAGATTCCCCAGGAAATCTGTTCGACCCTGGTTTCTGTCATGTTTCCAAATCAAAGGTTATTTGTCTCTGTGAGTGGTCAAGGAGAGGAGTAAGTGTGGGTGAAAACATATGATACTCACTGTCTTGGATGGATTTTATATTAAGCAGTAAACTAGAAAAATTGTTTTTTTTTTCCCTTTGGGGGGGGGTGGTGAATCTTTTAAAAACCTAAAAAAGGAAATGTTCACATTTTACCCCAAATTTAAAAAAGAAGATTATTTTTTCAGTATCTACAATAATATGACTTTTTTTTCTGCCAGCATTTACTAAAAAAAGTTGCCAGCCGGTGCCAGCATTTTGATCATATTCACAAAACTTTCATGGCCCACAGAATATTTTGTTGTATGACTATTTAAACTGTCAATATATCAAAAGAAAGAACAAAAAGACAAGAACAAAGAAAAGAACTCTGTTTTTGAACAATATATATTTTATATATATATATATATATATATATATCTCAACACTTGAATATGGGTAAGTTTAATTAAAAAACATTTCGAACAAACTCGCATTTTGTCAAAGACTTCATTCGAAATGGATTCATCAACACCCCAAAAACACAATCATTTATTTATTCGTGGGTTCAAAATTTTTCTCTGTAATGTTAGGCAGTTTTGATTTAAACGCTATTGAATGTTTGATCACCTTAGCTTACTTGTGCATAAGCAACTTCTATCTGATCCTTCTGATTTAAGCAGACCATCTTCTCTTGTTTTTGGATCCAGAGATTTCGGAAGAACACAGATTGCCGGAAAAACTTGTCAATGGCGGGGAAAGAGTTAAAGAAAATTACGCCTATTTATAGAATAAAATCATTCCTATTTTTGCAATTGTCACCCCCAATTCTTGACCAAAATACAAAAAAAAAAATAAATAAATAAAAAATTCTAATTTATTACTGTAATGCGAGTGACAAGCAGAATGATGTATTATTTCAAATAGTAGTGTTTATACCATGGTAGTATTTGTTGCACTACCTTTAAATTTCTGCTAATTAAAAAAACATTGCATTATGGTATTTTTAAATAAAAAAAACAGTACTGTATTAGAGTAACAGAAGCTAATGAGAATAATAGGAATTACAACATCTGTACGCATTAGAATTATTTTATATTATGTTAATATTTTATGATGGTTTGTTACAGTTTATTATTTTATGTATTACTGAAAATGTAAGGGGAAAATGGGTTTGCCTTTTAAAGGGTTAGTTCACCCAAAAATAAAATTACCCCATGATTTACTCACCCTCAAGCTATGTATATGACTTTCTTCTTTCAGACAAATACAATCTGAGTTATATTAAATAATGTCCTGGCTCTCCCAAGCTTTATAATAGCAGTAAATAGAGGATGAGATTTTGAAGCCCAAAATAAGTGCAACTATCAATCATAAAAGATAACCTAAACCACATATAAGGCCGTCTGTCGGAAGCAAGTTATTTTAGTTTTTAAAGTTTTAAATATGGATATTTTTCTTACACAAACGCATCGCTTCGCTTCAGAAGGCCTTTATTAACCCTCCAGGGCCATGTGGTTATCTTTTATGATTGATGGTTGCACTTTTGGGCTTCAAAATCTCATCCTCTATTCACTGCAATTATAAAGCTTGGGAGAGCCAGGATATTACTGGTTACACTTTACAATAAGGTTCATTTGTTAATTTTAGTTAATGTATTAACTAACATGAACTAACCAGCACTACATTTGTTACTGTATTTGTTAATCTTTGTTAACTTTAGTTAATAAAAATACAGTCGTTCATTGTTTGTTCATGTTAGTTCACAGTATATTACCTAATGTTGACAAACACATTAACACATTATTTTAATGGGTGAGTAAATCATGGGGTAATTTTCATTTTTGGGTGAACTATCCCTAATGTCACAATGTAAATGGATAAAAAAAAAATAAATAAATAAAAAAAAAATATACAAACAAACAGCAACAGTCTGTGGTGCAATGGTATAAATAGCAGTGGTGGTAAAAACATGCTACCTTTTTATTATGCAAAAGTATTAAAATCACCTGGACATGTTTTCTTGAGATTCAATTTGTTGTGATGCTGTTTAGAAAAGATTAGCCACCACATAGTATAAAGGTTTCGATTGCAACAGGCAACACCATCTGCACAGGATGATATAAATTAGTGCATGTGGGCTAAAGGAGTGCAACAAATGTGTTTTTCACATGCAGGTTTTCCAGATGAAATGCAGTTTCAATCATTTTGAAAAAGTTACTGATGCAGACACAGGTTAATGAGCCTAAATGACCCATTCAGCGACATCAATAACATTAAACACTTATTGCACGAAAAAGTCAATATCCTTTCTTTTGTGGTGTCTGAAATAAATGGCCCAAAGTGCACAAATGTTGATTTAAATAAACCGAGGTCTTGGTCATGCAGTGAGCTCTCTCTGTAACCAAGCAACCACTGAAATTTGTCTTTGAATTATAATAAGCTAAATTAGCAGTCCTACTTCCAGAGCTCTGTAGGGCAGCCATGTTGCTCACAGTGAGGGTTAATGTGATCCCACTGAGGAAACGTCTACAGCCTGCCTACAGGAGGAGCCCAACTCCATTTAAAACCCACACAGGAACGTTTCAACCTGCGGCTAATAAGCAGTACGGTTTAAGGGACCTCTGTAATACCACTACAATCAAGTTCTCATTCCCCCGCTGCTAATCTTAGCTGGCCTTGTTATTCCTCTGTAATGAGGTGATCAGTTAGGAACACTTTCCGTTGTTTGTCTGCCATATAATCTGTTTACTGTTGTTCTGCTTACAAAAAAACGCCCCCCTTCTGCTGACACTGGGAAAACTCTCGGCAGTCGCATGCAATCCCATAACACACTGGGGCTTTCAAGTGCCAACAAAGCCTAATGACTATTAAAGGCTAATCTGTAGGCATTGTTTTGGACACAGGCAGTGATTGTGGCTATTGGTTGAGTTGCATTCGCAATTAGCATTTAAAAATAAGCAGCTTGTATTGTTTCTTATAAAAAACATTATTGAAAGACCCAGCATGTTTCTATACACCACGTGAATACATTTTATTTTTATATAAAATCTGAGGGCCTCATTCAACACGAGCAGGATGAATTTCGTGTAAATCTGTAAAATCTCCAAAATGTCTAATTAAATTAAATGCAACTATTTATGTAAGAATGGTTATGACTGATTTACATAAATTGTAAAAAGGTCAATGATGTGATCAAGGTCATTTTTTTGTCCAAAGGCCTTTATAATAATAATAATAATAATAATAATAATAAACAAAGATATGACATCCAAAGTATGTAAGGTAGTACAACTAAATCTCTTTTATTGAATTCAAAAGGTTTTAATTATATTTTGCTACATATAAAGGTATTTTAAAGATTTTGAAGTGTCAAAAGGTCATTCAGTTTAACCGTCTAAAGGCCAATACAGCCATTTCATTTGTAATTAAAACATCTTAAAATGTAATAAATGTATATATTTTTTATTCTGGTATGATTTTATAACATCATATATTAACATAATGGTATCTCAATGCAAAATGGTATTTAAAATTATGTGTAGAAGTCGTTGCTTTGTTATGAGAAAGAATGTCCGGAAAAATGAATTTCATTGATGTCATTCGGAGTAACCAATATAAAGGGACCATTTTGGATCAAGTCATGTGATCAATATCATGTGACAGGATGTGACATCATTCAGACACCTGCAAAGGACCACATGGTCGTGAAGCAAAGTAACTAACTCTCTCTTAACTGTTTGAAAAATTCATGTTTTCACTTGCTCATATGCATGTCCCGAAAAATCAGGTCATTCAGTACAACTAATATAAAACATGTAAAAAACTTGTAATAAAATTTAAAATGTTTGATTGTCCTTTTGCTACCTAGCTAGCAAGCTAACTAGCTAGCTAGCTAGATATCAGCCTATTAGCATTGTTTGAAAATATCATCATTCGGTATAACCAAAAGTGTCATTCGGTAAAACCAAAATTTTGGTTAAACCGAATGACAAATTTTGTCCATCTTGTAAAACATGTTTGTAATGGTAATTGATTATAAAAACCACATAATCTCATTGTTAACACTTAATAAAACTTCAAAATGAATTATATGTCAATTATGTTTTTTTACACTTTTAAATACCTTATTCGTTAATGACCCAAAAACAGATGTTTGCATAGAATTTAAAAATATAAAGACAACTGTTTACCTGTAGGTTTAACTATTTATACAAATTGAACTATTAATAGTAAATGTTTTGACTGATCTTAAAATGCGAAGTTGCGGTCACTAAAATCTAAAAGTTTTACCACCTTTAAGAGCTCTATACTAACCATTCCCTTTATTTACATTTAAACTGTGTAATATTATGTAGTTTATTATGCCTGCTACAGACTGTGTGATTTCAGGAATCCTATAAGATCATTACAAATCACATGTTGGGTGCAACATGTATGTAGTAGACTGTATGATAATGACACCTATTGAATCATAGGCTACGACTCAAGTTAGTATAGAAGAATAAAACTTCATCAGTATGCGCTAGTGGTAAACAAATAAAGCAAGATGAATGGCACTTTGGCAATTGTAGTTTTTATGTGCGCTGAAAAAAAGAGGAGGAAGCGGAATAGTACAATATGGATGCAGTCATGGCTAAAGAAAAGAGGCCAACTTGGCATGCCAATTTTGCAAATGGAGCTTGAGGTAAGTAGTTTTAAGTTTTAGTGCAATGTCACATTGATCAATACGCCATTTCATGATGCATTTTTATTGGTTAGTCAGTAGGTCATAGCAGCAAACATACTGCGAAATGATCATGCTAAATTTCTGACACAGTGACAACGGCTGTTTTAGAACATCTCTCACTGTACGACGTAGGACCACCATTTTGGTGTCACAAACACAGAAATCACCACAATTGGTCATCTTTCGTCTGGGACAGCCCAAAATTGTACAATGTGTACCAGGCATTAGAATATAATTATAAGAAAAATAGTTAAATTACTAAAAAACAAACTGTATTATGATCTCTCATAGGACAAAATCACATCAATATTCACACTTTGTCACACAAAGATGTCAACACAAAAACTGACTAAATGATTATTTTAAGTAGAGGAGCAAACTCATCCTGACATTACAAGACAACAAAATACCACACCGTAAAAAATTATTTAAGCAATACGTCATGGTTATATGTTTGTCCTTTTCTTTAACTCATCAAAAAAATTAACCAGTTTCAACTCTTTTTTTTTTAAGTTATTCGAGATTCAACTAGAAAAAAAATAAAGAGTTGAAATGACAAGTACATGCCCCAGTGCATGCTGGGAAGAAGGCAAATGGGACTGAACCACAAAACCATTTTTGTAGGCCTATTTTAAGTTAAAAAAAAAAAAAAAAAAAAAAAAAAAAACATTAACCCAGTTTTCATGCTGTTTGTCAGTTTTAAAAAATATGTTGTAATAGAAAAGCTACAACATTATTTACTTACTCTAAGAATGATTTTTACAGTGTAGAAATTTTTTTGGCTCGTGTTTCATGAAGTGGAACATGAGCTAAATTTTGTATTGTGATTTGATCACAATTTAATCTGCATTGTTAGATGACATCTGGAGATACGTGAGGCGAACACTATAACGGATGTTATCAAGAAAAGCACATCTTGACTCAGGGGAGCCTTCTTTCACAGACCAGAAAAAAAAGACAACTCATTTCTTATCTTTAGTAAAACCATCACCCATTCACTTCCTTTCCCATGTAGGAAAAAAAAAACCACACAGCTCTGGGTTTTTTTGTTTTGTTTTTTTTGTGGGCTACTGCTTGCAAAGGAGGACATAGATGTACCCCTGCAAGAAGCAGCTTTACAGGAAATGTGTTCCTTGGTGAGAATGATCAGTCAACAAGCCTCAAAGGAAGTTTATTTGATGTGGAGCCAAAGACAGAAGGGGTCTGGCACAGAGACGAACAAGATGACACAACGTCAACAGAAAGACTCGTGACATTTAATACAAGTAACTCTTTTTTTATTAAACTCGTACTATAGAATGTGCTGTGATCTGAAGTGCAATGCAATATAATATAATATATACCAAATATAAAAATTGCAATTAGATAGAATAACCACAATCATACAATGAATTAATAATAGTGACAGGCCTAGGATGCACTATAATATGTAAATTAAATTATCTGCCGATAATTGAGAGTGAATAGTCTACTGAAAAACATCTTCCACTCTTAAAGTCGAATGTTGGTCAACGAGCAACTAATAGGCCAACTGTGCTATTGTAATTGAAGGCCTTTACCACCACTAGCTGGCTGAAATCTTACAAGAAAATTGCTGAATCGGATTCATGCGTCACTGGGCATCCACGGTTAAAACGGTGCACATGACGCAAATTCATCAGATTGAAAGGATATAAACGGACAGGCAGAGTGCAAATCACCAGAGATCAATTAGAAGCCATTCGCTGTCATAAAAATGACCTTGTTGTGGGCTACCACTTTGTTGGCACACTGACGCTTGATTTTCATTAATTTTTTTCAGGTCAGAAAAACCACAAAGGTTGCCACTTTAAAGAGCAATTCACTGAAAAATGATGGGCCAATTTTGAATGGTTTTCCTACCTCCTGAGTCAGAAAATGACCAGTGGTGAAACAGAAATAACATCCTGAAAAACTATTTGGGACAAAGCTGAATTAGCATTGTGAATTTTGAAGATAAACAAAATTTTGTCTAGTAAACACTGGTTGTCTTTATCTGTCAAACTGCCAAAAATGTACATATTCATAATTTATGTACTTTGACAGTTATAAATGTTGTGGTTACAAAGTAGTAATGTAATTTTTTAAAGACTGCAACATTATGACATATGGTACACATAACACAATTAAAAAGTGCACAACCAGGAACTAAAAAACTGAATTAAGAATTACCACAGAATTCAGAAATATAAGATACCTGATACATGAGGCACCTTCACTGATAGTCAACTTGACGCAGCTTATTAAAAAACAGAAATACCAACAACACTTAATAACTCTCATTAGTGATTACCATATATATAAAATTACAATAGATCAATAGTTTACGAATATGTATTAAATTAACAAAAAAATCATTATTTTCATAAATATCTTAATGTATTTTATTGTTTAAATGTTGTAAATGTAAATGTATTTTTATGTTATTTTAAGTAATCTGATAAGAATTTTTAATATTTGTAAATGTTAATAAGTTATTATAAAATTGTTACGAATATAACTTCCATGCATGCAGAGCACATTACCTCACATTTATAGGCGGCCCACGTTCAGGACGCGTTTTTTGTTCAACAACAGTTATTAAATGGGAAGCAAAGGAATGTAACAAACACATTTTGTGACACTTAAAAAAAAGGCTCATAGCGAAAGACGCTTAAAAAACCCCTAGATGCCAATAAACTGACAAAAGCAAGAAACGTCCTGTGTGAAGTTCAAACGCGCACTTTCTCTGTCATCACGTTTCATTTGCAACGAAAAGCAGAGAACAGCGTTGCAAATGTCATTTCCGTATAAGGTTGGTACATTAGGAAAGCTGATAACAATGTCTTACCTTATAAAATTATGTTGTTCTTGTGGTCGCTTAGTCCACGTCCAACTGTCGATGCCAAAATAGCGCGAGCAACTAATTAGTAGCGGAAGACGAATAAAGCTGTTTATTGAGCAGCGCCCTCTGTTGATCAAAATAAACAACACACTGAAGTACGTACTGTTTTTTGGTAATGTTTTACAGTATAAGGTCTCATTTGTTAATTTTAGTAAACTTATTGTAAAATTTTACCTTTTTTATGGCAACAAACCAATTACAAGCAAAAGAACAATAAAAAAAAAACCATTCCAAAAGGGATTACAACAACTAAACAACTAACTTTTACAAGCAACTAAATTCTATATAGAACTCAAAAAAATTATTAATTAAAAATGTATGAGTGTAAAATTTGTCAAGGAACTGTAATAAAATGAATAACTTGATATGAAAAAGGACTATTTTCAAAGAATCACCTAAAAATAGAAGTTTGTGGATTAATTCATTTGAACAAAATTCAAAAAGTAAATCCAAAACACACTGAAATAAACATTGAAATACTGTTCCAATTCTCAACTACTCTCTTCTTGACATCAGCTAGGCTGGACTTTATGAATCTTTCCCTTTCTGAGCTCAGCAGTTACAGTGAAGACTTTAATCTGATAGAGATTGGACTCTCCAGCCAAAGTCATTTTGTTGTTCTCATGGCGAGGTTTAGCTATGGCTGTGCTGAGAGGGTCTACGGCCACACTGTCCAAACAGACAGCTTGTGGCTGAGTCCCTGTTCCTATCAGCACATTACAGTATTTTGAATTATGGAAGAATATAAAAAAAAAAAAAACATGGAGAATGGAGATGCTTCAGTCACAGTGTTCTTAAAGGTACACTATATGTAACGTCTACACTATGTATTTTTTTTTTTTTTTTTTTCAAAATTGACAAAATTTAAATATTGAGTCATCATCATCATCATCAATCCTTTTTTCAAAACATGTTTTTGTCTTACCCTGATTCACTACTGTAATCCTATTATAATAAGTGTTTTTAGACATGTCAGGATGATCATGGGAAATTGCGTACATATACGTCACTCGCCCATGGGTATCTTGTCATATACGTATACGTGGGAGTGGCATAGGTTAGTTGACATGGTTGACGATAAATCTCAAACCTCTGTGGAATCAATCACCCATTTTAATCAAGCACAGAATAGAGGAGAGTCTGCTGGCAAAAAGGGAACTTGACAGAGCTCGTAATAAAACAAGAATCAACATTGGCTTGGCTTTTGAGAACTGAGGGATTTAAAATGTTGTAAAAGTGATGAGGAGATGTTGTTTATATTACTCAACAGGTAAGTAAGGTATTTTATTGAACAGATAAATTGCCATTTGTAGCTCTCTAACAGAGTTCATTGTAACGCATTATCTATTGTGAAGGGTCATTTCATTATGGTTGTTAGTGGTGTGCTGGAATTTATTTTCAAGGAAGTACCATGTCTATTATTGCTAGTAACATCTTCAGCTAGTCAGCTTGAGATCCTTTCCATCTAAACTGGTTATATCTCTTAAGCTTATGGTGAATGTTTTATGAGCAGTAGGATAGCCATATCAACGCACAGTCACGCAGAGCCAAAGCACAACCAAAACAATGTCCTTCTCAAAATGCGTGCAGTTTTGTTTTTTAAGGGCCAAAAGTTACATAGGTTGTTCTGACTGTCAGCAAAAATCCTTATTTTTTTTCTGTTTGTTTATTTAATTATTTATTTATTTGAATATCCAGATTTTATCCAAATGTTTTTTGAAAGTCTAGACCTCAAAAATAATTAAATAAATAATTAAATTAAATCTTAATTTTTTTTTTTTTTTAGGTATGATTCAAACCACATTTGGAGGTGGTTTGGATATCACAGAACATCACAATACCAGTCTCCTTGTGTGACAGAGGAGTTCTGCACAGGCAGGGCGGTTATTTGGAGAGTGAGATGATGCACCTCCATTTTGAATTCCTCGTCACATATGTGCGTACGCCTATGTTGGACGGGTTGGTGATGTCTGGACCATAGACAGTAAAAAACACAAATCTTATTTGATCACTTGCAATTATTCAGATTTGCCTGCAGTCTGAACATAGCCGTACCTTTTTAAAACTTAAACTAATGGGCACAAATCAGATCTGAGGGGCAGTGAATATAAAAAAAGATGTCATTTAATAATATATAGAATGTGTGTATATCACTTTTGACCAATTTTGGTGTGTTTTTCACACAAAGCTATTTTATGGCTTCAGAAGACTTGGAATATAGTGCACGAGTCATCATTTTATGATACTTTTAAGATGCTTTTGTGCACTTTGACGTTTGAAACCTTCAGTTGCCACTCATTGGAAAAGAGCAAACAGTACAATACTTTAGAATTTGTACCTTTTGTATTCCTCAAAAGAAAAAAAAGGGGATCAAAATTACAGAATTTTCGTTTTAACCCTTTATGCTTATGAGAAAAAAGAGGAACTGAATGAAACTGCCATCTTGAACCAAGCCTGTAAAGTCATCTTACTGCTTAATATTCCAAGATTAAGAGCTTATTATGATAATTGTGCTACATTCAACAGTAGTTTCAGTTCTGATTATGCAACTGTAATTTAGAAATGGCATTTTAATAACAGTTCATGGTAAATTTACCAGCGCTGTTGTCTATTATTTGATGTAAGAGCGCCAGCAGAGACTGTAATCTCTGTGTATGGAGCGCCACCAAGTGGCCATATTTAAAACACACACTATGCCATAACTGAGCTGTTGAATCACATTTCTTGTGCTAGGCTCTGGGCACAGTTTGATGGAGGTGTTAATAGGTCTCTGCTGCACGGTAAAGCTGTTTATTTGGGCTTTGCAGGCTCTTGTTAACTTAGACTACATCATGGCCTTTGCAGAAGGAACAAAGTTGAATTAAGGTCAATGTTGCTGCTCACACAGGTCTTGCAAAAGAGACCAAACAACTGCCAAACACTTTATTAAGATGCCAGTGATAATCAACACATGACAGGAGATGTAGCCAATTGGCCAGAGGTGAAAGAAAGAAAGAAGAAAGAAAGAAAGAAAGAAAGAAAGAAAGGTTCTCGCATATGTCAGAATCTAGCAAAACAGTTCTGATTGTGAATAAGAATATTCTGAGGAACTATTACAATTTGATGCTATGCTAATAATCCTTATTTTCACAAAAATTAAAAAAATAAAATAAAATACTAATAAAAACAGAAACTGCACTCCTGCACAGTTCATACATGTTGGAATATTTGCAGTTTTGTGCTTGTGGGAACATCCGTTGTTGGATCCAAAGTTACAAAACAAATGGTTCAGTGAATATTGCAGCAGAATGACTCGACACCTGAGAGTGTGAAAGGCGGGTCACAGACAGCTGACAAAATGTTTTTACTTTTTATGAAGTGCTCTTCACATCACCTGCACTCACAACATGACCACTTTGTCTTTATCTGCATGATGAACAATATTGATTACAATTACAAAATATTACAATTAAAAACAACAATTATTTACAAAGGAATACATGTATGTCATATTTCTAAACACAATAACAGTATATTTACAGTATAAACAGTTTGTCATAAACATTATAAAGCCTCAAAATGCACAGAATGATGTCTGCAGATATTTGCATATGAAAAAACCTATTGTGCCTAAAGTCTTCTGTCGTTTTCCTGTACAGCACGCCAATATATATCATCCACTGACTCTGTCCTCGCGTCTTTGGAGCTCAGGTAACCAAGGATGGAGTTAGCAGCCCAGAGACTGACCCCTACTAGGCAGAAACAGAGATGTGGGGTTTTCCACACTGATGTGGTGAGCTGGGTGTGGATCATGAAGACGACAACCGCCAAAGTCCCCTAAATGGATACAGATTCATACATGCTTAAAGTCACCATGAAATCAAAATTGACAATTGTTATTTTTTTTACAGAATGTTGCAGTGTTTATTATAAATGATTTATTTTTTATAAATTATAATTTTTTTATAAATGATATATAAATGATAACTTTTTTTTTTTAGATTTATTTTTGGCATTTTTGCCTTTATTATGATAGGACAGTAAGCGAAGTGGGAGAGAGAGAGGGGACTGGGATCGGGAAAGGTCCGTGAGCCGGGACTCGAAATCAGGCCGCCTGAAGCGCAACGGCGCTACATGTCGGCATGCTGCCCACGAGGCTATCGGCACCAACTGCCCTTGTTATCTTTAATCAAAAAGGTTAACCTCCCCTCCCCCCAGAAACGATGTCTGTTCTCTTCATGACGTATGTCTCGGCAGACTAAATATCCTCCACAACTGAGTGCAAACTGGCATTCAGATCTACTTCCATTTAGAGCCCGTACACACGGAGAGCAGTTTAGCTGTAAATTTTGTATCGTATCGGCATTTCGTCCAGACGGATCTGGCATTTTGGGAGCCTGAAACCGCTATTTTTTGAAACCGGGTCCCAGAGGGGATAAATCTGAAAATGACACCCTTGCGTTTTCGTGTGTACAGCCAATTTGTATATTTTGTGAAACGATGATGTCATCACCCCACGTCTCGACCCTAGTCAGACACCGCTACGTCACGTAACAGCAACACCAACAACAATGGCGGACTACATGCTTGTGTTCGTGCTGCAGAAGCTACTGAGCCTATTAGCTTTACTAAAGTAAAGCTTTATTACTAAGCTTTACTAAAGTTTGTATACAGCGTGCAAGGTTTCTGCTCATGCTCCAAGTCTTCTTCTCCGTTTTTAGTGTATCTTTGTGGCAGAATTACAGCGCTATATACTACGTATACTACGTCGTTTTGAGTCAGTTTCAGTGGTTTCGTGTGTACACAGATATTTATTGAGATGACGCCGTGTTTACAGAATTTTTTTTAGAACAAGGGGATTTCTAAAGTATTCCCCCCAGTATTTTCCCTATTTTTTCCCCCAGTATTCTTCAATGAATAAAAAAGTTCAAAAGAACAGCATTTATATGAAATAAAATTTTTTGTAACATTATAACTCCTAATGTTAACAAGTCCGCAATATGTTCAGAAATCATTCTAATATGCTGATTTGGTGCTCAAGAAAATTGGATATTATTATCCTTGTTTAAAACAGTAGTGCTGCTCAATATTTTTGCGGAAAACATAATATATTTGGGTAACACTTTACAATAAGGTTCATTAGTTAACATTAGTTTACTACATTAGTTAACATGAACTAATAATGAACTGCACTTATACAGCATTTATTAATCTTTGTTAATGTTAATTTCGACATTTACTAATACTTTATTAATATCTTGTTAACATTAGATAATGCACTGTGAACTAACATGAACAAACAATGAACAACTGTATTTTCATTAACGTTAACGAAGATTAGTAAATACAGTAACAAATGTATTGCTCATGGTTAGTTCATGTTAGTTAATACATTAACTAATGTTTAACTAATGAACCTTATTGTAAAGTGTTACCAATATTTTTTTTTTTTTTTTTTTTTTTTTTTTTGTATTCTCTGATGAATGGAAAGTTCAAAAGGAACAATTTGAAATAGATTTTTTTTGTAACATTATAACTGTCCTTACCACCACTTTTGATCAATTTACTGCATACTTGATTAATAAAAGTATTAATTCCTTTCAAACTTTTGAATGGTAGTGTATATTTGAAGAATAAATTATTTGCCTGATTTTATTATTAACAAAACAGTAACACACGTGGCACTAATAAAAAATAAAGTAAGGTATTTTAAAAATGTGCTTCATGCTAAAAAAATATTGACTGAATTAACCTGACTGCATTAAATTACACCAACACAGGTCATTTTAAGTTTTATATCAAGTATAGATATATCACTTTTTGCAGTTGTTACAGTTTGCTTAATCATGTGAAATCATCTTGGAGTAAATGAGTCCTAATGTTAACAAGTCTGCAATTTGTTCTGACAATATGACTTACCACAGCTCGGCTGCTGAAGACAGATACCTCATTGGTTGCCATTTGTTTCTGAGTGGTAAAAGAAACAAAGCTGTCTCCAACCATCATGGCTCCAAATGCACGTGTGAGATGAAGATTATCTTCAGATCCACTAATCTACAATGGATGAATACACAATGGATTAATATCTATGGATAATAGCATCTAGTAGAACTTCGACTTCCTATAGCATGAACTTTCTGCTATAGCATATATATATTTGATGACTGTTTTCTTCAGAGCTGCTTTATAGATGGATTGAACTCATTTCATATTTGATGAACTTTACACATTTTATTGAACGGCACTGAATCAATACTGAACTGACCTCAGCTGAACAATATTTTCTTTTTAGAATTGCCGTACAGCAGAATTGAACTTTGTTTGCATCACTGAATCATTATTTTCCTGTTTATCCCTGTAAAGCTGCTTTGAAATAATCAATAAAGGTGACTTGACTTGACAATCTCCTTCAAACATAGTCCAAGGTTTTTACCTGTGACCCAAGTAGCCATCCTGGAAAAACCAACCACATGAGGCCAAAAATGAAGTTGGCAAAAAAATCCATTTGAAGGAAAAACCTCTGGGGTTTAGTGAGGCGTTCAGATCGTTTCAAAGAGCCTTGCAACTGATTGTGATCCAAGATCAAAAGAATCAAAGTGCTTAGAAGAAAGAACAAGAACACCGCCACATCCACCATGGGAAGCTGGAGAACATGAGAGAACAAAAAAAGTCAAGAGTACTGCATTTTACATTTGTGTACAGATGCTTACCATACCAAAGTGACTTGTTATAATAAAATGCTCACTTCAGGTTTTCATGTTACATACATGTCTACGATCTCTTCCTTGAATGTGTCCTTCTTTGCAGACTCCAAACAATGAAAGGAAAGCCTGTATAGAAAGACATTTAAAAATTGTATTTACTTCATATTTGAAAATGTAGTTAAATGTAACAATAAATACTAAACTGATGGAACATTTAATAGTTCAAACGTTTGGTTTGCATTTGCTGAATCAGAAATACAGTAAAAATAGTAATATTTGAAATATTAGTACAATATAAAATAACTGTTTTCTATTTTAAAATATTTTAAAATGTTATTTATTTCTGTGGTGGCAACGCTGAATTTTGAGCATCATTTCAGTGTCACATGATCCTTCAGAAATCATTGATGTGGTGCTAAAGAACATTTGTTATTATTACCCATGTCAAAAACATTTGCTTAATATTTTTTGTGGAAACCGTAATTTTTCACAAGCATTATTTTCAGTAGTCTTTGGTGAATAAAGTTCAAAGAACAGCATTTATTTGAAATATAATTTTTTGCTCTTACCGTCACTTTTGATCAATTTAATGCATTCTTGATGAATAAAAGTATTAATTTCTGAACCCAAAGTTTTGAAGGGTAGTGTATATTTGAAGAATAACCCTTAGAAATACATATGTTGGTGTAATCTAATACATAGTACATGTATTTCTCAAACAAACAGCTTGTGCATTGCACTTACCACAAGCCTTGATATGGAATGAGCTGAAAGAGAAAGTGGATGGTTGTTGCTTTTGAAGAAAATGAACTTAACATTACTGGCAACCCACACACACACGAGTGAGCGCGTTACTTCAAACTGCGCGCTTCCGTCACTGACGCTTTCTCCCTGCAACACAAGAGCGTAACGCTTTACAAAAGTATTATTACCATAGTAACAATAATATCCGTTATTATAAGTAAATATAAGTTATTTGTACTACAACAGAACGTAAACATTCTGGAACTTCCAAGCGGTGTACACACAGAAACTGTTCTTGTATTCAGACGGAGCGCGTTGCGTTTTCACAACGCGTCAAGTAATGACGCGTCTCGAGACCGATGCGTTCTGTTCCATTCAAACTTTTTTTTGAGTGAAATTGCCTTTATGACTTTCACTATCAATTTGTTCCAGTTTCAAAACTGTAGTATGGTATTTTATTGGATATTAGTTACCATGGTATTTTAAAGGAAACATTGTGTTTGCCATTTTGCAGGCATTTTCACACAAAACGATTAGTTTGCTTTCGCGTATTAACATTTACAAACAAAACATTACTGTATATAATTACATGATTTCACTCACACAGCAACTAAAGACCCACCTCTGAGGAAAAAGCCAAACTGGAACACATCCGATAGGCAATGCTGAGTAGTAGTCCTACCACAAGTTCGGCTGAAATTACTTGACTTCCAATTACTTTAATCTTGGTCGTTTTCATGTTTGGTTCACAGTCCGAGGTTGGGGGTCAAATCAAAGTTTTCAGTGCGACGAGGATTTGTAGCCCGCTGGCTTCCAAAGATCTCATACGTCAACCCTTACACAACCTAATTATGAAACTCACTGAAGGGGTTCCTCAGTTCTCTTGAGTAACTCTGTGCTGCTGAATGCGACTTAATGTTCTTCTGGCTGCAGCCACTTTCTACAGGGTGTTACGTAAAAATCAACGGGAATTAAAACGTGCGCGCGGGGTGCATTCTGGATGAGTTGGTGAAGCCAGCCCAGGACACCAGCAGATAGTGAAATAGTGAATTTTATGATATTTTAAACCTGTAGAGCTTTTAAAATATAGTATTAGACTGTTAAACCATAGAAGATATTTAGGTTTCACAATTAATTAAAATGTTTCCTCACACTAGGCTACTATGGAGAAATGAATAAAACATCCACACATTCATCTAATGATATATAATTATCAATATAATATGTTACATAAGTACTGGTCTTACTGATTGTGTAAGGTTTAACACCCTTATGTTATCACACATACAGTACTGTGCAAAAGTCTTAGGCACCTCAGTATTTTCACCCCTCAGAAAGGGTTTTAAGCCAGTTATTTATATCTTTTGCTGTAGTGTGTCAGTAGGAAATATCAGTTCACATTTCTAAACATTCATTTTGCCATTAATTGTACTAATCCAGTGAGATTTTTGTATGCACAAGGAGTCTGACAACAGCCGGTGCTCCACACTGAGATCTGATCTCACCATCATCAAATCCATCTGTGATTACATGAAGAAACAGATGAAACTGAGACAAACTAAATCCAGAAGAACTGTGGCCGTGTTTCCAAGACGCTTGAAGAAACCGACCTGCAAAGATACAGTACTGTGAGAAGTTTTAGGCACTTGTGTAAAAATGCTGTAAAGTGAGGATGCTTTCAAAAATACTGTCATAAATAGATTTTATTTATCAATTAACTTCTATTAACCAAATCAAATCAATATTTGGTGTGACCACCCTTTGCGTTTAAAACTGCACATTGTTTTTCAGCGCATCGTTTTTCAGGTAGTTTTGCAGGTCGGTTTCTTCAAGCGTCTTGGAAACACGGCCACAGTTCTTCTGGATTTAGTTTGTCTCAGTTTCATCTGTTTCTTCATGTAATCACAGACGGATTTGATGATGGTGAGATCAGATCTCAGTGTGGAGCACTGGCTGTTGTCAGACTCATTGTGCATACAAAAATCTCACTGGATTATTACAATTAATGGCAAAATAGAAATGTGAACTGATATTTCCTACTGACACATGACAGCAAAAGATATAAATAACTGGCTTAAAACCCTTTTTGGGGGGTGAAAATACTGACGTGCCTAAGACTTTTGCACAATACTGTATATCAGAGTTAGTCTATGCCTGTAGTGCCTAACATTTTTTGGCAACCCTTCACTTAACAGACACCCAAAAAAGCAGCTTAAAGCCAAACATTCATCACATGATTTTTCTGATAAAAAGGCTTTTTGAACATGTAAGCAACTTAACTCTTGGATAATTAGGTTACATGCTGGGATACTGCAGATCAAATTATCTTTATTGACTTTTTTTTTTTTTTTACTTGAATTTGACTTTAAAAAGTAACAATTTACTGATATTATTATATGGCTAAATCTGCCATTCATTGGTGTAGGAGGTCAGTTTCAGAGATTGAGAACCAAGAATGATGAATAATGCACTGCATACCGCCTGTAGGCGTTTTGACAAATTTTTAGCCTTCACAACTGTAGTATGCTTTGGTGCGTACCACAGAGTCAGTGTTGATTGACAGGAAGCACCGCAGCATCATACAATATGAAAGAAGAAAGAGGAATCATATCAAAGCTGTCAATGAGAAGAAACTTCTGTTTTCTCTAAAACAAAGCTTTTGTTTGAAAAATATGCTTACTGAAAAAAAACAGATCTAATTAATTGGGAAAGAAGAATCAAGAAAAACAACAAACAAAATAAAAGGAAGTATAAATAAGAACCAAAGAATCATTTTTGTGCACAGCTACATTAACTTCAGTGATTAACAATATTTTGGTAACACTTTACAATAAGGTTCATTAGTTAAACATTAGTTAATGTATTAACTAACATGAGCAATACATTTGTTGCAGTATTTACTAATCTTTGTTAACGTTAGTTAATGAAAATACAGTTGTTCATTGTTTGTTCATGTTAGTTCACAGTGCATTAACTAATGTTAACAAGATTTAATAATGTATTAGTAAATGTTGAAATGAACATTAACAAAGATTAATAAATGCTGTATAAGTGCAGTTCATTATTACTTCATGTTAACTAATGTAGTTAACTAATGTTATCTAATGAACCTTATTGTAAAGTGTTACCTAATATTTATCAGCACATGACCAAGGCCAGTAGAATTTATTCTTGCTCAAGTCTAGCTGCGGTCCACACCCACACTGGATGAAATAATACTTTATGAACTTCTCTGTATCATTGTACTTTTGTTCCTGGACAAACACATTTTGTGCAATATAGGTTTAGTTTGGCCACACTGATGGAAACAATTGCAGAACAGTGAAAGGGAAGTGCAGTGTCCAGTCACATAATCTTATCATATAGAAACTAGGAGGATGGTAGACATTTAATCTTGATAGTAATATACATGCATATACAATATATACACACTTACTGAAATATTTTAGATTTAGATTATTCTAGTAAATGGATATTAGACATAGAATTTTTAAGAGAACTTAATGTATTTACATCAGAGGAACATTCAGATAGAAGTGTGTGTGTTTGTGTGTGTACTATACATTTATATTATCTGTCATATCCACCTTATTCCCGACTAGCCTACTGCGTTTCGAATTATGGGTTCCACTTCCGGTTTGGGGATCTTCCATTTAAAAAGGCTGAAACGAATCGTTTCAAATCATAAGGTTACCCTACAAATAAAGCTTATCCGTCTGTTTGACTGAATGAGCTGTCAATTTTTCTTTCCTGTTTTATTTTCAGACATCATGAGAATAACGTAACGCTTGGTATTTTAACGTAACATGTTATAACAAGAATATCTATGGCAAGACCTCTTTTCAGTCGCTGCTTTCTATCCTCGTGATTATTTTCTTTTGTCCCTTTGCATACCACTGTAATAGTATGAAAAAGGACAACATATACTGCACATTTGTAGTCTGTTCTCCCGATATAATTTACGATATATCCCATTAATAATAAACTGGAATGCACGAAGAATCTCTCGTTTTTCTCCTCAAAGCCTCACGTCTCTTTCCATATTTGTTTTCACAGGTAAATACAATTTATTACCTATAAAAATGATGGAAATCACTTTGAAATAGTATCACGCAATGCTGAAGTTCATGAACATTTTTTATTAAGGCAACGTATTACATAATACAGATATATATCACTATAGTTATATTTAACCCGTCCGTTATTGCTGTGGAAAGAATCGCGCTTTTTCATGGCCTGTTGAAAGTACCTTGATGATGCTTTTACACTTTTAAATGTCCTTTTAATGTTCGTTGGTTGAAGGGTCAGTAGAATAATGTCATCTCGTTATACCCAGTTTAAAAATAAAACGTATAAAGTTAATTGTGTTCATACAGCGAGCCTTTCACTGACTGTTCACAGCTTAACGGAAGTTACACCCATAATTCGCGCAAAGCGTTATGGGGCGTAGGAATAAGGTGGATAAATAGCATATATGGACATTTTAAGGATCAATAATGGTGAAGGTTCGGCCAGTCCTGAAATAGTTCTCGATCTCCTCCAGAGTTCGGCCTTTAGTTTCTGGCACACATTTAGCAGTGAATATTATATTCACTACAGAGACGACACAGAAGAACAGGAAAGGAGCAAAAAGTCCATAGGCTTCCTATATGAAAAGATTTGTTATCAAGTTTGCCTTTGACAGTTATACTTCAATAAAAATCAGATAAGAAACATGAATAAGAGTAAATTATCAAGAGCAACTTGTATTATCTTTTAATGACTTGAACTAGGATGTTGTACATGCTAAAGTTCAGATAAGTATCAGATTAATGAATAAAGATAGGTATATTTTATAGGTAATGGGTATTTTTCATTTCCTGTTTCTATGTGTGTAAAAAAGAGATTTAGCTCACCACCGCGTGCATGAAGAGTTGCGTCAGTATAAAGGCCGTGATCCAGCTAACACCAACACACAAACCAGATGCTACACCACGTGCACCCAAGGGTAAAATCTCTGACATTAGCAGCCATGTGATTGGTCCCCAACCCATAGCATAACCTGCATGGGAAAGTTATCAGTGAAGTTATGCTGAATGTTATTCTACATGAGGAAATAGAACTAGACCAACAGGCTCCAACCAATGCGGACAAATCACCAGTTTACAGTTTGTCACGTCTCAGACATTTCATCACCCCACAAATGTACGCTGAATTGGCAAAAACAAGTGGCGACCAAATCAACATGGGAAACACTCTGATCTGACAAAACCTGACAAAGAGTCTGTTGCCATTGGTTGGCGTCTGTCGGTCTAGTGTGAATTGGCTTTAAAAGTAAAAACTTCTAATTCTCAAAGTGATGTAATCCAAACCTGTTGCCAAAATGATGTTTTTTCTGATGTAAAAAATTCCTTTTAAGCCATTTCAAAATTATAATGTTAAGCTATAACATCCTTAACTAAAGTGTCATAATGGGACAGTCGTGGCCTAATGGTTCGAGAGTCAAGTTTGAGTCTCAGTAGAGGGTATGCACGTGACGTCACCGTCAACCGTTATGACTGCGGTTATGCCCACTGAGTGGCAAAAGACTGAGTGGCAGCATTGGTTTTCAGCTTGAATGCCACGAAAAACACACAAAACACATCCAAAAAGGGGAAAGAGCTTTGCGACTGACTGTACAAAAAGCTTTGACACAAAATCTGAGGTATATTTTTATAGACTGCTGAAAGCTACAGAAAAAAAGAAGCAAATAGGTCACTGCAATTCACAGAAACAGCTGGACTCCAGGCAAAGAAACATGTTTTGCAGTTATCATTTTGTGTCAAAATGTTGGATTTTGGGGTAAAATCATACCCTATATATTGTATTGTTATATATTGTGTTGACAATTCATCAATTAAATATTTACCATCTTATATTCTGCTTAATTGGGTGTTTTTAAATAATCACTGACAAAAACTATACAAGTTTCAGGGCTGGACGATATGACAAAATATATAACACTGATGTAAGTGATCGCTCCAATTTAGACCTACCTATATTGTAGTTATATAAAACGTTCACAGGCCGAGTTGCTTTATATATTTCCCCGGCATCGAAATCAGGCACATATAAATGTCAGGAAACACGATTCCTGACTGCATGCCAATATCCATGGATTAGGTTTCTTTGACATGTCATAAGGAACACTTTCGAGCCCAACCTTTAGTGTAATTGTTTGTTTTACTCGCGTTTTCGCAGTTTCCCCTATTAAATCCAGTCATGCAGCAGGTTCTTTTGCCACTCAGTCTAGATGAGGGAGCGCGTTCCGGCGGGAAAGTTACGTCTATGCATACCCTCTATATCGGCAGGAAATGACTGAGGTGCACTTGAGCAAGGCACCTAACCCCCACTCGCTCCCCGGGCGCCACAGCAAAATGGTTGCCCACTGCTCCGGGTGTGTGTGTGTCCACAGTCCACTACTCACTACTCCTAATTCAAAGGAGTAGTGAGTAGTGAACACCCATACTCGTAATTCCGACAAATTCCGAGTATGGGTTACCATACTTGGCTTTTCACTTTCACTTTCAACAAAAAGTGAGTTTTACAGTAAGTAAAAGCAAACTGGTCACACTGTATCACACATAAACAAACTACCTGAAACTAAGCAAACTCACCAAATATGATGACCATAGTGCTAATGAGAGGAATTAGAGTCACTGGATCGAAGGCAGGGCTTGTTGAGCCTCCATAGGCGTTCTTCAAACCCTCTGTTAAGGTAAGATTGCCATGGCTGCATGGTGTTCTGTGGGTGTACATGGTCATTGAAAGCGTGGCTAGATACATCAAAAATCCTAAAGGGAAAAAAAAAAGATCTTTTATTAATTGGTCTGTTTCCAATAAATTAAATTTACCAAGTAAAACACTTTATTTCATTCTACACAAACCTGAAGTGAAGAGCAAAGCTTTTCGGCCTGCTTTGTCCATCAAACTGGCTGCAATAGCGACAGAGATCAATCTTACAGCTCCCACTAATGCTGCATCATATTTCGGTTCCTGAATGACAATTTTTTTTAAGTGGGTAAATGCGCTTTGAGTTTTTTTCATAGTAATAAATAGGTAAATATACTCTATGAGACATACCAGTGATATAGCTGTCATGTTGAAGATGGGCTCCAAATATACCAGAATTGGGGTTATACCAGTCATCTGCTGCAGAAATCTCATGAAGACTGAGATTAGGATAGGTTTATAGTATAAAGGTGTTTTAAGATCACTCCATTGTGCGCCCTGTTGGAGAGAACATGCAAGACATTTAATATTGTATTTTTGTCTCATGCGTTTTTTCTACTACAGTTACTAAATCAAACAATAATTGCCAGACCCCCTTTTGCAGATGATTTTTTTCAATTCAATCATACAATTTGCAATTTAAAATTTTAACCGACAACTTGTGTTTAGGTTTAAACATATGTTTAGGTTTGATTTCAAATGTATCACATCTTTAAACAGCATTTATACCTTAAGCTTTGTGATTAAACAAATGGAACAATACAAATGACCCCATTCTCCCTTATTGTATTCCATTGCATGACCTTTTCTTTTATGGCAAAACCACCCTGATGACATGATGTAATTCACGGCAATGTGCCTTTTACCTGAGAGTTGATACTGCGCTCGATCTTATTGAACTCAGTCAAGTAATCAGAATTGGGGCCCCTGAGCCATTCTAGCGATTTGATTGCTTTTGCTCTGTTTCCTTTCATGGTGAGGTAACGTGGCGAGGTCGGCATAAAGCAAAGCAAAATCATCATGATAACCACAGGGACCTCCCCAGCCACAGCCAGCCATCTCCATGGCAAAATCAGGCCTGGAGAGAGACCATAAAATAGCATCATTCATAGAGGACCTACAAGACAAGTTATGTGACAAATGCTTGAAAATTGTTGGAGAAAGTGTGTTTCATCATACAGCCAAAACAACCAGAGAAATATGAGCTCTCTCACCAAGGGCGTAAAGTGCTAGACTTCCAAAGACAGCTGTGATCTGAGGACACGAACCCAGCGTACCCCTCACAGATGCGTGTGAAATCTCTGACACATACACCTGTGTGAAAAAAAACATCAAGATCCATTAGGCACAAAAAAACTGTAATGTGCCTTATATTTAGAAGGGTCATGACATGGATTTTTGAAAATTATTTTTATATGTTCCTTGAGGTTCACTTATAATGTTAATAAAGTTTTTTGCACAAAAAAAGAACAAATATATATATGCAAAAAAATGATTATTTTCTGACCCTCTGTCTGAAATGATCAGTTTTTAAGCTTGTCAGTAAACTGCCACTGTTATGATTGGCTAACATCACTGCATAGGAAACAGTATCAACGGTCACTCGCTATTGCGCGCAAGTAAGTGTTTTGAAACATTATCCATATAAAACCATCATTTACAGAGCATTATGAAATTATTTAGTTACAGTTTGTGATGCAGCTGCTGTCAGATCCAACACAATTGGCTTGCTTCCTCTTTCAACAAAAGTTTCTTTGCAAACTCTCCATTATGCTGTGCCTCGTTTACAGAACAATCTGCAGTCAAATGCTCTGAACAAACATATAATCCCCTGACGCGATCCAGGACGCAATTAAAAATAAACCATCCACTTGTTTCTGACTCTGAGGTTCTTTTGAATCTGTCTAGAGACGCAAACGTGCTGTTTACCCAGAATGTGTCAAAACAAACGTTCTTTCACTCTTCCATTTGTCCTGTTGCCAGCAGACAGAAAGCGTGTGGACTATGTCAGAAACTGAATGTGCATCTGTATACTATTAATGTATCCAGTGTAGACAGCGTCAGTGATTATAATGGGTTCTATTTGCTTTTGACGCGACATGACGCTCACATCCGGTATAGGCAAACAACTGAACACCAGTGGGTGGGGCCTAAGGTGAGATGATGTATAACTATTTATCGATGTCTTGCTCTGGAGGCAGTCATATGCAAATGTATTTGCTTGTGTGACGTCCCAAATCTTATCCCACAATATCCAAACGAGCCATTTTTGGAGCTTGGTTAAATAAATGCTTTGTTTATAATGACAAGGACGTTTTAAGCTTTAAGGATGTTTAAATGGTACAAAGACCTCTTACATGTCAAAAGTTCAAGGCTAATTAGATTTTTTATGTTATGACACGTTGTCATACAAACATCGATAAACAAGATGGACTAACAGATAACTTACAGGAATGGAGCCAGCAGTGATACCACCAGCGATGCCAGTCAGAAATCGGCCCCATAATAACATCCAGAAGTTTTGTGCGGCCCCCATCACAAGGAAACCTGCAGCAGATGGTACTCCAGACAACATGATGCTCATCTTTCTCCCAACTCGGTCATTCAGCACCATGGCACTAAGACCCCCTAAGGCTGCTCCAAGGGTGAAAATCGACTAAACGACAGAAAATAAACTATTTAGAGAGAATGATGTACTATCTCATTATAAACCTGTGGTCAGCTGCATGAACTGGTCTTACAAGCTAGTTGCCATTTTTTTATGTCAGTCACATAAAAAAACCCACCAAAAAAACCCAAATTGTCCCAATTTGAATCTGAAAAGTACGACTAATTACCCCTTAACAAACTGCTAGTTGGTCAGACTAGCTCTAAAGGCACAGTCTTAACATAAAGGCTAAGTTTATGCTACTGGCCACTGAACACATAGAAGAACACTTCTATATACATAAATTATCTTACACCAAACCATGATATCTGATGGATGTCCATTTGGAGCCGAGGGTCATCACCCTTCTGAAGCTGGGGGATGACAGGGGAGGGGAACACTAAGGCAAATCCAAAATTGAAATTGCCCAAAACAGCTGAAAAGACAGCAAGGAAAAGCCTTCCATGTCTGAAAAGTATAAACAATCAAATGAATACATGAAAACCATGAAGAAGAAAAATACTGAGACCATACAAAATCAAATAAGGGGAAAAAGTCACCTGATTCGGGCTGGTTTGTTTCTTATTAATTCGGTAGTTTCATCCGGACTGTCTGCCATCTCTCCTCCGTCTCACTCAGCAGACTGAATCGCTTTGATGCTCGAATGGGTTATATCTAAAAGTAAGCGAAAGCAAAAGCCCATTTTGCAATCCTGGGATTTCTAAGGTAGATAGTGGACACAGAATTAAGGAAGCAAACGTCAGAACTTCCTCTCAACACAGATGAGTGTGCAGTGTGAAGCATCCAGAACTTTCCAGTCGACAGTCCCAACTCCATTAAAAAAAAAAAAGCTTATGTAGACCAATGAGGCGACATAACCTGCTTTGATACTGTCAGATTTCACATGATTTGTTGCGATGTGGATTTTGATTCATCCCAGTGACTCGAATCATTTGAATCAGTTCAACAAAAAGATTCATGTTTTTGCTCCTTTCTTGCCCAATATTGCTCAGCAACTGGCTTACTTGTTGTAGATTATTGGAGAATTATTTATGTCTTATATTGGTAGGAAATATAATAAGTGTTATAAGTGATTCAAAGAATCACTCCCTACAATGATTCATTGAAACGAGTCATTCTCACAACAACCGAAAGTCTACCGACCACATTCAAACTGAGTGATCGATATAGCCCCTCTCGTTCAATCTGTCAGATCCTCGTTCTTAGTACTTTAATTTTAAATAGTTTATTTATTTATTTTACTTATTTATTAATCATAATAGTGCTTATCTTATCAACCTAATAGAATCAGTAAAGTTAAACAAATTGAAACAATTGCGCACTGCCATTAACCCCATTTTCTTTGCCTTTTCTCCTTTTGTTTAAGTGATTTTATATGAAATACTTAAAATTTAGAAGAAACACAACGCATGTACTCAATACAGAGGTACATGCGAAACAAATAACTTTAGCTAATTATGCCTATTTGTTTCGTGATATGTGGAATATATTTTTTCTCAACTGATTAGACATATTTCTCCAAACTAAGTTCAATGTGTCTACTGTCATAACAATGAACACAGCCATCAACACTTTCATTTTTTGCCATACAGCAACCTCTCCGCTTGCTGTGGTTGCTAAGGTTACCTCAACAGTCCGATCTCAAACCTCCAGCTACTTCTAGCCAATCCTAGTGCAGAAGGCGGGGCTTGTGGGGGAAAAAAACACGCAAGTCGAACGTCCCCCGCGCACGCGCCCTGTACTCTCTCCCTCTTTTATGTCTCGCACTGTGGCCGCCTCCCGGTTTTGAGCAACACGGAACAACAAATGTGAAAAATTCAAACACAAACACTGTTTTTAGTTTCCACACGCCCGTCTGTTTGAGTATTCCCCTCGTCCCATAAATGAGCCATGGCGGTGAACTTCGGCAAGATCGTCGTGGGGATTTATGTGGAGATAAAGCGCAGCGATGGTGAGTTCATATTTGGGTCGCTTGTAACCGTCCGTTAAAGTCGTTGCCCCGGTTCGGCTAACGGATGCTAACGTTACCTCACAAATACACATGACAGAAACGACAGTTTAGGTGGTTGAGCCTGGAATAAATCGATATATGGCGTTAAGTTTGCTCTGTTGGTGCTGGTTGCCGGGGTAGTTAACGAGCTTGTGTCAATCAACAGTGCAACTGTCGGTTTATGTTAGCCACCTGCTAAATCCGGGTGGAGTTTGTTTAGTTATTCATAATGTGTGCTATTGTATTTGATTTGAGCTCAACAATTGGCTTACTTGATGCAGATTATTGGGGAATTATTTATGTCTTATATTGGTAGGGAAGATAATTTTGTATGTATAGTAGATTCTGGGTTCATTTGGGTTAGCCATCTTAAGTCACTTGCAAATGAATGTTTTGTTTTACAGTTTGGGTGTAAATAAGTGTGGAGAGAGTGAGGTTGCTGGGTTCACTCAAACCAGCTGGTTTAGCTTGGTAGTTTTGAGCCTTAAACCCCCTATAAGTTTTGATGTAACTCACTTCACATCAGTCACTCAGTTAAAGTTATGATGACGTCAGAGAGTTTCCATATTTATGATAATCTGAACAGATGACTTTAAGTGTCATGATTTGTAGATGACAAGCAAGTTCCCTAAAAGTTATCTAATGTGTCATTCTTTGGGCTCAGAGATTGATCTCATCCTACTGGCCAAAGGAAATGCTGACAGCTTGGGACTTGTTGCAGTATAATAGACAGATGATCAGTGACTGATATATAAATATATTACCAATATTCACAGTTCAATCACTCATAAATAGAACCAAATAAAGGCTTTTATATGTAAAGAAGCCTATTTAATATATTATTTCGATATCTACTCAACTTTTTAAATAACAGCCTTTCATTTTAAGGTTAAAAATGGTTTATAATTGGCCCAAGACAAAGATGAAAACTATTTTTCACATTTAGATAGTAAAACAACTTTGCATAAATACCAACAACAGTAAAACTACTGTTACTAATCATTATTATTGTCATTAAAGGGTTAGTTCACCCAAAAAGGGAAATTCTGTCATTTATTACTCACCCTCATGTCGTTCCACACCCGTAAGACCTTTGTTCATCTTCAGAACACAAATTAAGATATTTTTGATAAAATCCGATGGCTCAGTGAGGCCTCCATTGACAGCAAGATAATTAACACTTTCAATGCCCAGAAAGCTACTAAAGACATATTTAAAACAGTTCATGTGACTACAGTGGTTCAACCTTATTGTTATAAAGCGACAAGAATACTTTTTGTGTGCCAAAAAAAAACAAAATAACGACTTCAACAATTCAACAATATCTAGTGATGGGCGATTTCAAAACACTGCTTCATGAAGCTTCAAAGCTTTACGAACCTTTTGTTTTCGAATCGGTGGCTCTGATACGCTCTGAGCGCGTATCAAACTGCCAAAGTCACATGATTTCAGTAAACGGGGCTTTGTTACGTCATAAGTGTTTCAAAACGTTTTGAAATTTCAATGGTTCATTTGACTTTGGCAGTTTGATACACACTCCGAACCACTGATTCGAAACAAAAGATTCGTAAGGCTTCGATGCTTCATGAAGCAGTGTTTTGAAATCGCCCATCACTAGATATTGTTTAATAAAGTTGTTATTTTGGGGTTTTTTTGCCGCACAAAAAGTATTCTCATCGCTTCATAACATTAAGGTTGAACCACTGTAATCACATGAACTGTTTTAAATATGTCTTTAGTAGCTTTCTGGGCATTGAAAGTGTTAATTATCTTGCTGGCAATGGAGGCCTCACTGAGCCATCGGATTTCATCAAAAATATCTTAATTTGTGTTCCAAAGATGAACGAAGGTCTTGCGGGTGTGGAACGACATGAGGGTGAGTAATTAATGACAGAATTTTCATTTTTGGGTGAACTATCCCTTTAATACATTCATAATGAATATTATGTTTTCATTGTAGTTTAATTGTAATTAAGTCTCAAACCAGAAATTAAACACACATTGATCAGCATATTTGTTATGGACACTTATAATAAATCTGTATTTTATTGGTCATAAAAAGGCAATATATTTAAGATGTTTAATGAAGATTAAGACAGTAATTCTGTAATAACCATCAAATTAGTTTCAGTTAATGATGTCTCACTACAGAAATGTAGATTTAGTAAAAACTAGTGTTGTTTGTGTCTTCTGAGCATTCAAAGGCATTTCATTGGTATTGTCATCAATACAATTTTGAAGACTGTCAGAACAGATTATGATTTTATCTCTTTGAGAAGGCTGTGTTATATTTAACTTGTGTAGCAAAGAAACAAATGAGCCTGGATCTGTTGACGTGTTAGACAAACCACTCCTGTCTCTTTGGGAAGTTTCATGTATTGCGTAATAGGGATGACTCTTGACATGCTCTCTTAAGACGAACAGTACTTGTGACATCTTAAACAGAGGAGGTCTCTAGTGCCTTTTACTTAAAGAAGGGTCTTGACTTTTCTTTTGGCCTGATGTTGCATGGTGGGGTTTTAAATAGCTTGTTTTATGGCAGGATAATATGTGCTTTTTCCTGCTGATGCCGCTGTTGAATAATTGCAGGGATGGAGACGTGAGTAGGAATAGCTCTGAATAATAGATACGGAAACATGGCTGTTTGTTAACACTGATGCTCTGAGACTTTTCAGTAGTTGATAAGCACAACTTCTGAAGTGTCATGAGAAGCAGATTTTTGCATTCATGCCATCTTGTACATGACCTCGCCAAGATCCACTCAAACTTGTTTAAAATTTCAAAACACATGAATGAATGTTTTCCATTTGTCTTTCTTGCTTAGAGCTGTTGGATTTCTTACAGGGCGAATACACCAGGCCATGGTGACGTCTTTAAATGAAGATAATGAAAGTGTTACCGTGGAATGGATAGAAAATGGAGACACCAAAGGGAAAGAGGTAAGTCTAGCAACCTCTCAGCTGCCTGTGTTATTAATAATGGATGGAACAACATGCTGGTGTTGTTAGGGTGCTGTATGAAACTCTGGGATATTATGTGTTGTGTTCCTTTTAAATATGTACCCTGTACCGTTTTTTAATATTAGGATATTCTGTATGATTTGGATCAGTGTTTTTTTTTTTTTTTTTTTTTTTTAGTTTCAAGATGCTATTATAGTTTTTATTAATATTTTGAACCAGTTGAACCAGTGATATTTTTTATATTTTCCATTTTCTTTTCAATTTTAGTAATTTTTTTTAGTAATTTTGTTTTGTGTGTTTTGTCATTTTTAATATATATTTTTTTAAATGTCTATATAGTTTTTATTAATTTTTTATTATTATTAAAATGAGAAATGTTGCCTTAGCAACTAGTTGAGAAAAATAAGTTTAAAGGGGGGGTATCACACACAGTTTCTGCCGATCTCATGTTAATCTTGAGTAAAAATAGAGTAATATTGCATCCTTCATATCTCCGAAAAGTCTTTAGTTTTACCATATTTATAAAAGATAGATACGCTGTACCGAGTCTTTCCGAAAAAAGCCGAGCTCCTGGAGGCGTGCCTGCCGTCAGTGTCGTGGGCAGAGCTAAAGAGTCACGAGCGTGCGCAGCTTTTGCATAGAGAGCGTCTGCAAGCTGTGACATCATTATAAATAAAAAGGGAACAAAAACGTTTGTGTTGTTTACATTATACGCACTTGCGCACCGATTGCCAACAAAACACAGAAATTTGATGCAGCTTTACTCACCACCCGCGATCTGCCAATCCAGCGCTGAACTGGGACTTGTTTACAAAGCATTCATCACCGAAATCCCAGGAACAAACAAACATACGTGCACAACTCCGTTGCTGCCCCGGAAAAACAAACTTCATCCACTGTTCCCTTAACGCTGGGTTCTTTGGGAAGCTGAAAAAGGTTAATCTTTCCCTCACAATCCTCTGGAGGTTGCATTTGAAGGCTGCATACATCATCAAGAATGTCATATTTAAGAAAAGTAACCATAATAAAATTGACTGATATTCATTGTGAGGTGTAAAATACTGTAATTTCTTTCTTACTTTGCAATCTAATGGTTATTTTTCTTAAATGAGACTGCCTTGATGATGTATGCAGCCTTCAAAGGGTGCAGCCCCTGAATTGGGACGCAGCCATTGTTGAAAAATCTCTCGGCTTCCGTATCCCAAACGAAGCGCGTTGATGGGCGTGCTCTTGCTCTTGCTCTGGGTGATGTGTGTGTGCGCACGCTTATCAGGGAGAAGTGCCTATACAAGGAATTCCACCCTTTATGACGTGAAACAGGCCATACTCAAAAAAAATTAGGCGAAACATGTCCACAACCGGAAGTAGTATATTTGGCACAGAAATACTCTGTCATACGTCCAACTTTAACAGTGTAAATAAGTCAGAATGCATGAAATAGCATTACATCCCCCCCTTAGTGTTTTTAATGGTTTTAGTTAACTATAATAACCCTGTTTTGGATAAAAGTGATCAGAAAAAATGATTTATTGTCATTTTCATAGCTTGTTCTTTTTTCTTTTTTTGCAACAGATTGATTTGGAGTGCATATTCTCACTAAATCCAGATGTTGCTCCAGAGGAGGAGATTTCCTTGAGCCCTGTTACACCGCCGCCTCCTACACCCAGCTCTGTGAAAGTTAACAAAATCCCTAAGGTTTGTATGAGGTCAGAGTTAAATGTTGAACTTACACTCTAATTGTTTGCATCTTTTGAACCTTTTGTATGCTTTTGTTTGTATGCAGAATCGTAGAACTATTGCACCGGGAAGGAGTGAAATCCCATCCAGAGACAACAGAGGTATATTTTCTCTTCTATGACTCATGAATAGGGCTTCACAATAAATTCTGAATTGCAGCTATGTGCATGTGCAATTATAAATCAGCTAAAGACTGTGATTTAATTAAATAAATATGTAGTGTGCATGTGCTGGGTGCTTCAAAATGAAGGGGTGACACGTGCATGTGTCAGGCTCAGTGTGCTCAGTCTGGTGCAGTGTTTTCAGAGATTGCACACTCCACAAGCACTTTATCTTGAAAAGGTACTCTTGTATAACAGAACTGTAATATTCAGTACTATTAATAATTCTTCAGCATTATTTTACAGTATTATAATACTCCCTGTAAAGCCTGACGTATAAAATATTAGTCAGAAAAATCTGTTTTTGAAATGAAATGGTTTATTGAACCTTTAGACAAAATATTTAAAAATCTAAAAAAAGTAAAAGAAAAAAGTTTGCTTATGTTTTTTGTTGAGTACAATCTTTGATACATCAGGCTTTTATAGTTTGATATAGGAGAATATGGAGTCCATACTTGAGGAAAAATAAACACTTCAGTTTTATTTAGAGGCCCAAACTGAGCAAAAATATGCAATTTGGTCCGGTTTCTGATATGGGCAAAAAGGAAGATAAAATTCTGATAGCTTGTAATGTAAATAAATGAGATCTTTATAACAGTAGAGTAGACTACCTATATAAAATGCATATAAAAATCAGTCGTTAAATACAGCTACACTAGCCAGGACTTCATCTAAACACATACTGGATAAGAAAATCCTGATCAAACCTGCCAGATCCAACAAAAAAATAAGTTCAAGATGCATTAAATCTGGTAAAACGCATTTAATGTTTGCATAGTCTAATAAAAGAAAATGTGATTTGCTGACTCTTATGTGTTCTGTTTTAAAGTTGGCTCAACTCGGGCACGACCGGCCCAACAGCAGCAGCCAGAATCAGCACCCCCTCCACCAGCACAACAACCCTCTCAGCCCACACAGAGCCAGACCCAAAGTCAGCTAGCTCAGCAACAAAACGGTAATATGACACCCCTCAGTGCTTTTCAGTCTGTTCATGTCAACCCCCTTTTCCCCATAGGAAAACTCTGAAAGACATCCTGCAGAGGATGCATGTCATGCGTAAAGAAAAGGCATCTTTTTAGAGACTTTATTTTGCAGAAAACCTAACCTTGCTCATCTGTCCGTATCTTGGCTCAAATCTCGTGGGGTGTGGTTTGGCTATCCCAGCGCCCCTCTGAATGTCAGTGACTGTTTGTGACCGGGCAGCCTTGACGTGACTCTGAACCTCCCTGATTAATCCTCTTGCTCTGAATTTATGAAGCTTACAAGAGTCTGTCTGCCAAATTAATCTGAAATCAAAATGCTCAACCTGTTTTCTGTGCGTAGCACGATACTGCACATCCTTTGGGCGGAACTACAAGCTTTCTTGACTGATTTGCTTGAATTGATTTGCTTGTTTAGTGCAGAGTTAAGGGCAAAATTGATTCACAGATGTGTTGTGATTCTTTTGATTCTGAATTGATCTGCACAAATTCATGAATCAGAATTTTATTAATCAGTTTATTGGAAAAGCGTATGTAGGACAAAAAAATACAGATAAGGTGCCTTACAGTGTCTATGTGCAGTCATATTTTAGTATATTTATGCAAATTGAGATGCATAGAAAATAATTTTGGAATTGGATCATAACTCTTGGAATTCCAATTAAATCAAATCGTCAGGTGTCTTAAAATTCCCACCCCTAGTTTAGTGTTGCAATATGAGTCATTGTTCAAATTACACACTGTTTTTAGGTAGAGGAAATTAGAGTCAGTCAGATGAATATTAATGACTTCATTATGTGGCCTAATCTGTTATTCCATGTTCTGCTGATACTATTGTTTGCAAGTAATAGCAGTAATTTTGTGTGTTGTAGACAGCAAGAGTGCATAGATAAATGACTTTGGAAAAGGCCTGCTCAGAGAATAGAGCTCTTTAAGATGGAGAGGGCTGTTGGCGCTACCATGTGCCAGCTGCCAGAGGCTCTGGCTTGTCTCTATAGCCACTCTGTCTACACAAATACACACTTATATTAGAGGGAGATACAGAGTGGGAGGGGGCGGGCTGAAAGAGAGGAAGCGATTGTTGCCTTTGTTAAAATGGAATTGTGTGTTCTGCTCTCTAACAGCGAGGAGGAAGTCGAACTGTGTGAAGGAAGTGGAAAAATTGCAGGAGAAGAGGGAGCGACGCAGGCTACAGCAACAGGAACTGAGAGAGAAGCGAGCACAGGTGAGACTTCTCATCTTTCTGTCATTATATATTGTCTCTCAACTTCTAATTGTAATGTATTTCTCAGGTTTGACTAATAGATTATTTCACCTGATGGTGTTCCTGTGGTTAATGTGCTTGTTTTGTTTTGAAGGAAATTGATACAACGATTCCAAACTATGAAATACTTCAGATGATCAGAGACTTTAGAGCAAGTTTGGACTATCGACCACTAACCACGACAGATTTGGTAGGTATTAATTAAATATCTGGGTCATATTTTAACGTTTTTAAATAATAATTTAGCTTAAATGAAATTTAATACAACAAATACCAAATACTACCATCTTATATTTTTCCATATTTTCTTTATTATGGTAATTGTTAGTTAATTTATTTTGTTTGTTGTTTTATTTTTATTATGATGATTTTTGATGATGATAAATTTTTCTCTATTTGAGTTTGGGGTGGAGTACTACCCGGAAATGTTCGTAACAAGCTGTATTTGAGATTCACATTTTAATGATGATGATGATGATAATAATAGTAATACTGAAAACAAAATTTAAATGTATCATATTATTATAAAAATGTATTATTAATAAGAAATAGTCTTGGATGTTAAGTACAACATTTTACATTGAGAAGTAAAACGTAATTCATGTTTCGACAGATTGAAGAGCACAGAATATGTGTCTGTGTGAGGAAACGACCCCTCAATAAAAAAGGTAATGCCTCGGAAATGACAACTGGCGTACTTCTTTTTAACTTTTGATTGACTTACGTATTTTGTAATTTATTTCTCATTTGTGTTGTAGAGTTGACGGTAAAGGACCTAGATGTGATCACTATTCCAAGTAAAGATGTCGTCATGGTTCATGAACCAAAACAGAAGGTGGACCTGACTCGATACCTAGAGAACCAAACATTCCGCTTCGATTATGCCTTTGATGACAGCACGACAAATGAAATGGTTTACAGGTAGAGGATGATTTCATCCATTGTTCATTATATGAGAATCTTTCTCTAAAAAGGATGTTGGGAATTGGTCACTGTCAGAGGAAAATAACTTATAATGTTCTCTCCACAGGTTTACTGCAAGACCTCTTGTGGAAACCATCTTTGATAGAGGAATGGCCACATGCTTTGCTTATGGCCAAACAGGAAGTGGAAAAACTCATGTAAGAAGTGTTTATTTAATATAATTGAGTTTTTTTAAAATCATGTTTGGATGGTTTACTAGTTTGTTTGTTTGTTTTTTTTCTACTTAAATACCACAATACTTGTACTGCTCATTTTTCATTTATCAGAGTAATAGGAGGTAAAGCTCACTGATTGCTTTTTGTTTTAGACCATGGGTGGAGATTTTTCAGGAAAGAACCAGGATTGTTCTAAAGGAATCTATGCATTAGCTGGTAATTGATGTTTATTTGGTCCTGTAATTTGTTTAATCTTGTAATTCCTTTCAAGCAACTTATTTAAAACAATTTATTTTATGTCTTGTACACACAGCTCGAGATGTTTTTCTCATGCTGAAGAAACCAAACTATAAGAAGCTGGATCTTCAGGTTTACGCAACGTTCTTTGAAATTTACAGTGGAAAGGCAAGTAGCTCTGAGTTACATTCGCTTTCTGTCAATTGAAAATGTTGAATTGTGAATACCATTTAAAGAATTTTATACATTTGCTAGGTGAAATGGATCATTTTCTTTTCAGAAAATGTCCATTCGTTGATTTGTTTTTGATTATCAGGAGTGTTATTTTAGAAAACGGATGACTCATGGCTGGGATGTAAACTAAAGCCAATTAGTCGTTTAAAGTCTTTGTTTTCTTTAGGTATTTGATCTGTTGAATCGGAAGGCTAAGCTGCGTGTGCTAGAAGATGGAAAGCAGCAAGTGCAAGTGGTTGGGCTTCAGGAACGTGAGGTCAAATGCACTGAGGATGTCCTCAAACTCATTGAAATGGGGAACAGCTGCAGGTAATACTCAATGGGTAAATCAATTAACATGTACACTGAATTATTTTCTGTTGTATAAAATATGCTTATCTAAATCTTTTCCTGAAAATGATTCATGATCCTTGGTCTGTAATTGGTCCACACAATGTCTCAATACATACATCAGACACTTCTGACTTAAATTTCCTTCCTATTTTCCATTTCAGGACATCAGGTCAGACCTCAGCCAATGCCCACTCATCCCGTAGCCATGCCGTCTTCCAAATCATACTACGAAGGAAGGGCAAGATGCACGGCAAATTCTCACTCATTGATCTGGCGGGTAATGAACGTGGAGCGGACACGTCTAGCGCTGATCGGCAGACTCGTTTGGAGGGAGCCGAAATCAACAAGAGTCTGTTGGCTCTAAAGGTCAGTGCCTTAAAAACACCACCCTAGAGCATGGGTTGGAAACCTTTTGGTCATGAGGTCCCAATTTTGAATTTTCCAGTTAATCACTGTGATCTTGCATGTCCCAAATATTAGGAATGTATCAGAGCTCTGGGCCGTAATAAGCCTCACACCCCATTCAGAGCAAGCAAGCTCACACAGGTCCTCAGAGACTCATTTATTGGTGAGAACTCCAGGACATGCATGGTAAGTTTGATTAAGCCCTCTTTCTCAAACATTGGGATTTGGCTAAGTTTACTTTTGCCTGTTTGCACAGCTCTAATTGTGACTGTTGCCTGCTCAGATCGCCACCATCTCTCCTGGTATGGCCTCCTGTGAGAACACGCTGAACACTCTGAGATATGCCAACAGGTGAGGACATGGCACTGTTTTGTGCGTTTATGAAAATGGAAGTTGAGTAGAACTCGCCAATGTAGCTTCTAGCCTTTTCCCAACCATTTTGAAGATATTTTAAATATCACTCCAAATTTTGCCTTCAGTGTCTTTAAAAAAATAATTTTTGTATTTACCAGTGATTTGACATGCAAGTGCTGATGGGAAAAAGTCTTGTCATAACTTGTCTCTCCTGATTGGCTGTGCTCTTCTCTCTCTCTCTGTCTTGCTGTTTTTCTCTGTTCTGTCTTGACTGTCTTCAGAGTAAAGGAGTTTGGGATTAGCCCCTCTGACATCCCCTTCTCTCAGGGGGGAGGAAGTCGCTCTGAACCCTCTCCTACCTATGAGTATGAGCACATGTCTATGCAGCTTCCCACCTTATCCTCAGTCAGATACACTGCAGCAGTGTTGGGGAGTAACTAAAAATAGTGACAAGTTACTAACTTCATTTGTCAGTAGCGTAATAGTAGCAAACTGTTTTTGCATTTTTTTCCATCTCAAGTAGCGAAAAATGACAAATAAACCCCTACATCATTCTTTTTAAGTTATATGTATTGCAGTCTTATAACTAGACAAACTGAAACCATAATTAGTTGATCACTCAAGTAGTGTTGGGATGTTTAATTTTAACGTATCACTATGTTCTGCAAAAGTATCACTACCTCAAAATTGGTATTGAGTATTGTCACATTTCACTGGTATTGCTATCGACGACAACTACTATAATTTTTGTTTCATGAGAACCTTAGATAAGATTGTTAATTTCAGTAGCCGGGTTTCCATTACAAATTTGCGCAAAACTTTTGCGATATTATCGAAATGTCGATTTAAAAAAAACTATTGCGAAATGACAGTGTTTCCATTAACTAAAATGTAATATTCTCCTTTAGTGATAAGTCATTCCAAAAATCATGGCAACATGTTAGGTTTAAGTACAGTAGTCAACATTTGAAGTGGATCAAAACTTCTTCTTAGGACAACGTATTTCTTAGGACAACTTTGATAAACTTTTTTGATCCACTTCAAATGTTGACTACTGTATATCGCAGCCACTGCACTAGTCATTATTTTTAATCAAAGGAGACGTAGGCATGTTATTTAAGGATTAATGGCAAGAAAAGCCCCTTATAATTGGGAGCGGCCACATATGAGGTGTTTCTGGGTGTTTCTCCCTCCTATCTGCTTCGAGGTCTTCATAAATTGTGGCATTTCTTTGTTATGAGTTTTTAATAAAGAACTATGTCTCGTCTTCTGTCCAAACATACCGCCCCATCTTTAAAGAATCATCGACTTTTATGTACGCCAGGTGACCTGTTAATGCTGTTTCCATTCAGTTTTGCTAAATATTTATTTTTCGAATCACCTGAAAAACCACATCATGCAAGCGTAAAAACTTTTTGCGATATGTGGGCATTTTTGCGCAATTGTACGTGTTTCCATTGGACGTATTTTCAATTTGCAGTTTCAATTTGCGCAATTTGAAAGATAATGGAAACAGCTAGTGACTACTTTAACAAAAATGGTTCACTGTTTCATTTGACTTGCTCAGTAGTCTGCATAGAATTTTACAGCTTGTTTGTATTGATACATTTAGTTAAATGCTGTTTATCCATGTTGTGTAAATGAGGGTTGTGTAATTTTGTTTTGACAGTAAATACTTCTTAGAAAAAGTACTGCTGTGATTCAAAATAATATAATCTCATAGATTTATTATTATTAAAGTTATGCAATTATATAAATACCATCTTAAATAGCTTCACATTATTATTTTTTTATTATTATTAACTTGTAGTGCTGCAAACAGTATTTCACATTATGAGAGTAACTTGGCTAGCAGTTTCAAAGTAGCTTCCCCAGCACTGCTCAGTAGATAACCAACATCACATGCTGGCTTGTAACTGATGCATGGAAAAGAAATACTCATGCACAGCAGTGTGTATAACCACAGTCTTTCATTTTATTAGACACATTGGCTGCACTCACTTCTCACACTAATGGTTGTGCTTAATGTAAACATTTTCATTTCCCCTCTGATCTGCTGTCATTTAATTTCTCTAACCCTGGGAATGTCTGGCATTTCTGTGGTGCTGTTGTCCTTCCTTCTCCTTTAGAAATGACACATGATATGAAAATTAATGCATATAAACACTGTGCATAATTAGTAAAAATGAGATGACACCATAAACAGTTGCGTTAGCTGCACAAATGGTTACAATTTGTATACATTCATGAAGAGAATAATGTCTGGATTTTTTCGTTGTATTAAAAATAAACTGTTCCTGTTTGTAGATTTTGTCATACCATGCTTGTTAAAAGTGTAAATATTTAGACTTTTAGATTTTTTTAAATAAATAATGTAAGGTTCTGTTATAAAATAAGATAGGAGTATACAGTGTCACTTTAGGTTACACTAATTGTTGTATGTACTAAAGGTCCAGATTATATTGAAGCTTTTCAGTCCTGTGACCTGTGCATGGTGTCATTTAGGTCAGCATGATTGCTCTAAAAACATCATCATAAATACTGTCAATCTGTGCATTTAGAGTGAAGGAGCTGACCGTGGACCCCAATGCTGTGACAGAGGGTGTCCGCCCCAATGTCAACGCCATCAACCAGCTGGATATCATGGATGAGGATTGGGAGTTGGGCAACTCCCCTCAGAGAGATGACCTCAAACTGCTCTGTGAACAGAATGTAAAAACACATCTTTCCCTATTACTTACTCCACTTTAAAATGCATGACATTGTAATGACAACTACTTCAGTGTTGTCTTTTTAGAATTTTTAGAAGTATATTTTGTGACCAACTATTTACATACAAGTGTATGCAGTCAGTTGGTCACATACACACATCCTGAAAAGAGAAGCCAAAACCTTTCGATCCCCACCCGGCTGGCTGACTGTAGTATGTAGGTCATAAACCCTGCCCTCTCCATGTAATCGAATGGGGCACAAGCCAAACTAAAAAATCCAATTACACTTCAAATAATTTTCCAATGATGATTTCTGTCATTTTAGGTAGGCCTTTTCACGCTGATGTATGTTCAAGTGTACATTTTTCCAATAAGTTTGGTTTTAGTTTTTTGATGCATTAAAAACGGGGTGTAACGTCATGATTATGGGCGGGACCTTGATTCCACAGCTCCACCTCAGGATCACTACTGCACAGACTCCAAATGACGTAATTGGCAACGACCGTATCTGGGATATTTTGGCTTCATTTTTCTACAGTGGAAGAAAGTCCATTTTTTATATCTATAGTGTAAATCCTGAATTGTGTGGGTTTTTTTTTTTTTTTTAATTCTTGCAATAAACGTTAAATATACATCAAAATTTAGATTTTGTAAAATAATATACTACTATTCAAAGGGTTGGGGGCAGTAAGATTTTTTTTGTTTTTGATAGAAGCAAAATACAGTAAAAACAGTAATAATATAAAATAATATTACAATTCAAATTAATTTGAATGTATATTAAAATGTAATTTAATCCTGTGAAGACAAAGCTGAATTTTCAGCATCATTACTCCAGTCTTCAGTGTCACATGGTCCTTCAGAAATCATTCTAATATAATGATTTGCTGCTCAAGAGACATTTATTATTATTATTATTATTATCACTGTTGAAAATGGTTGTGCTGCTTAATATTTTTGTGGAGACTGATACAAATTCTTCAGGATTCTTCGATAAATATATAAAGCTCAAAAGAACAGCATTTATTTGAAATTTAAATCTTTTGTAACATCATGATAGTCGTTACTGTCGTAACTTTTTATCAATTTAACAATCTTAGTACTGACTCCAAACATTTGAAAGATTGTATTTGCAAATGTTTTGTAACTAATGATAATTTTGTTTTCTGTGCACATATTTTATTTTTATTTTAGCATATTTTATAATTTGCCTATAAAGGCTTTAGTTGTCATCAATGTATTTATGCTTTATAAAGATAAATTTTGCATATCATTTATAAGCATAAGAGTGAATAATCAGGCAATCGATTTGTTGCCTCCTTTTAGAGGTTGTGGACCATACACCATTAAGACCTTATTATAGGTGAGATAAAAGCTTGTGTTTGAATATTGACAGGAAGAGGAAGTCTCCCCTCAGCTCTTCACGTTCCATGAGGCAGTGTCTCAGCTGGTGGAGATGGAGGAGCAGGTTTTAGAGGACCACAGGGCTGTGTTTCAGGTGTTTGTTTCTACACTAGAGTCTATTTAATGTCAGCATTTGGTTTGCTGTGCTTGCTTTTTTCTGTTTATAAGCTTCAGTCTCAAAACTGAAAAAGGGAATTGCTAATGATGATGTTTGTACTGTGTGTGCTGACAGGAGTCTATCAGGTGGCTTGAGGACGAGAAGGTTCTCCTGGAGATGACTGAGGAGGTGGATTATGACGTGGACTCCTACTCCTCTCAGCTCGAGCAGATTCTTGACCAGAAGATTGACATACTTATTGAGCTCCGAGGTAATACATCCTCTAGAATGATTTTTTAATTTTTTCCTTTCATAAGAAGAGTTCTGTGTTCTCCTAGTGGAATGGAGTATTAATTTATGTGTGTCTGCTTGTATTATCAGATAAAGTGAGGTCATTCCGTTCTACGCTCCAAGAGGAGGAACAAGCCAGCAAGCAGATTAACCCCAAGCGGCCCCGTGCGCTGTAGCCTGGATCACACTCACGGAGGAACGACAAATACAAGAGTCCTGTAGGCTTCTTGATAGTATTCAGAAGTATTCTGAAGAAACTCTTTCCTACTTTCACATGTGAAATAAAGCGTTAGGTAATTCTCTTACAAATCAGCAGAGGATAAATAAGGGGATTTTGCTCATCATTAAAACCCTTGATGAATGATTAAGATTCTGAGGAAAGTTTTAGATTTTTTTTTTTTTTTTTTTTAAATTAGTATCAATATATTTATTTACTTTTTCATTGTAGGTTAAGGGTATAGACTTGTATCAGTTGATACTCACATGTTCTACCCTTTGGTTTTTTTAGTTGGACCACTGAAATCCTTCCTTCGAAGTTGTTCTAAATTGTATGCATGAACACTCTGCAACAGATTATCACTCCGTTCCCAGCATGACTGACTTGGTTCATCTGCACTTTAAATAACCTTGTTTTTTGGGGGGTCTGTTTACCGTACTTGGCACGGTGTAGGTGTCTGATGATTGGCTGTTACAGCATTTTACTCTGTTTCACCTTGCCATTTTTTGAAGGCATACTAACTGAAGTTTAAGATGTTCTCAAAGAAGCATTTAATGCACTGGGAGGAAAATGTTGAGGTTATGTGAATGAATGTGAGAATTTCGTTGGTTTCTCAAAGACCGCTGTCCCTTTTTCACAGGATATTCTCTTTGCCGTCTCTCTCGTCCGTTTATCTGTAGAACGCTTTTGTGCCATATCATGTTTCCTTGTGGAAAGGAAGTTAACAGTCCACCAAAACACTCATCCCTTAGTGTTTTACTTTTAAAACTTCACACATCGCCTATACAAATTTGTAAAGTGTATTAAATTACAGCAAGATTCACATAACAAATAGGGAATACCACTTATTCGCTGCTGTTTTCAGTGTTGGCACCTCTCAACTCAGTGGTTGCTAAATAAAGAATGATTCAACAAAATTCTGCCTTTTTATCCTGTTTCCTTACTTTCCTTTTGATAACTGTTTTAAACTGTGAATTCTTGCCTTTGTAAAAATAGAGGAGAGTTTTATTGTGGTGACTTTATCCAAGAAAGGGGAGAATGAAAGTAGTTTAAATTAATTATTAAAACTAATAAGCTTGTAGATAGATAGATAGATAGATAGATAGATAGATAGATAGATAGATAGCCATTTGAGTGGATGCAGTTCCAACCTTATTGTCCTAGGGGGCGCTGTTTACTCATAATTTGATCCTGTTACAGTGAGCTAAAAGGAAAGAAAACTTGGGGTAGTCTCAGCCTCAGACGTCACACCCACGGACCGTTGGCTGAAAGTCTGATGCATATGACACATTTATCTGGGAACACTTCAGGAGTTTCGAAGTCGTCAACTGGTTGGTTGAATCATAGACATTATACAGTATGTCCGGGAGACGCGTGTGTCGCGTTCTTTAACGGTCCGCCTGGAAACAAATGCCGTGACGCTAACCCCCTAGTGGAAGAAGTACGCGGTCGTGTTTACAAGCGCTTATCAGGAACTAAACGCTGGATTTTGAAAAGTATGTGAAGTTCGCGGCTCCATTTTTGCAGTAAACATGCACAACATTCTTGGATTAATAATTTATAGATGCACGCCGGTCTGTTATTGCAGGGACATCGATATTACATTTTCACGCCCCTAAACATGACGCGGAACAAAACGAACTGTGATTGGTTGCGTTACATGTCAGTCAAACGTCCTCTTGGGCGGTCCTTGGCCAATGAAAGCTGCGATAGAGACCAGACCTTCTGCCATCAGTCTGAAGGTCTGGCTGAGGCTAAAATTGGGGTAGATAATTATTTATTTTGGGTAAATAAGGCAATATATAGAACAATAAGGGCAGTATAAAAACAATAAAAGCCCTAAACCAAACTGTATGAGTACCGTCACATTTCACTATTAGTAAGAATTTCACTTTAAGCAGTAGTTTTTGAACACATTCATTGCTATAAGAAACCTTACCAACTCTTTTTTATTTCTGTACTAATTAATGCCTGTTCATTATTATTGCACATTTAAATAATCCGATTTAATTATGAACACATCTTATTAATGTAAAAATGAATGTAATTTAAATTATATATTTTACTTTTATTTTGTAATGCCTACTTCCGGAAGGCGTTCTTCACGCCTCTGCATCTCATCCACGCCGTTTGCGCTGCCGTCGGTTAACGATCCTTCACCAAAGTGTCTCCTCCGTTGATGTGATCGTTTGTTCGTCTTGGCATTTCCTCATCTGAAATTATTTATAATTTTTTAAAGAATTCAACTTTTGGCTTCACACGGGCATCTCCAGTGTAATGCTGCGAGGAGAGAAGACATCTTCACCACGTAAACAAAGGTACTGTTGTTCACAGCCGAACTTTATTAATCACGCTACCTCTAAAAATGTTTTTAATATAATTATAATTCTAAACGTATATCACATTTATAATATTGCTTGACACGTTTGACAGATCGCCATCAAGCTGACGACGTCACTCATATTGTTATCAAGCTGACGTCATCATCCAGCAGAAAGATTTTAATGGGCTGTTACAAATCTCATAAATACAGTTAACTGGTGAGTACTTAATAAATCATGACTAAGATTAATGCCACAGTGCAAGGGTTTGGTTTTATTAGATCCTAATGTATAATTTCTCTTATCTTTCTGTCCTGTAACTGCCCTCTTTCTTCAGTATCAGGTGTATTTTGGGGTGGCATGTATTGTTGAGCACAACCGAATTTTATTAATCACACTGCCTCTAAAATGTGTTTACTGTTTAATTATTTATATCACATTTGTAATATTGCCTGAAATAAAATGTATGTAAAATTTGATAAGGTCTGTGAAGATCCTATTAAATTAGATTGTCTTTGTTTTAAGGTGAGGTAATCTAAATATAAAAGTTGACAAAAATACTTTTTTAGCTTAATATTTTAACAGGCCTCAATTAAAGTATAGAAATCATGGTAAATAACTATAATTAATCATGAATTGTGTATATATATATATATAGAGAGAGTTGTGGTCAGAATTATTGGCACCCTTGATAAATATGATCAAAGATAACTGTAAAAATAAATCTGCATTATTTATCCTTTTGATCTTTAATTCATAAAATTAGCAAAAATCTAACCTTTCATTAAAGCAAAAGAATTGAAAGTGGGGGGAAAATCACATTATGAAATGTTTTTCTCCAAAACACGTTGGCCACAATTATTGGCACCCTTTTATTCAATACATTTTGCAACGTCCTTTTGCCAAGATAACAGCTCTGAGTCTTCTCCTATAATGCCTGATGAGTTTGGAGAACACCTGACAAGAGATCAGAGACCATTCCTTCATGCAGAATCTCTCCAGATCCTTCAGATTCCCAGCTCCATGCTGGTGCTTCTTCTCTTCAGTTCACTCCACTCATTTTCTGTTCAGGTCAGGGGACTGGGACTGTCATGGCAGAAGCTTCATTTTGCGCTCAGTGACATATTTTTGTGTTGGTTTTGATGTTTGTTTTGAATCATTATCCTGATGGAAGATCCAGCCACGGCCCATTATTGGATTTCTAGCAGAAGCGGTCAGGTTTTGATTTTTTATCTGTTGGTATTTGATAGAATCCATGATACCATGTATCTGAACAAGATGTCCAGGACCTCCAGCAGAAAAATAGGCCCACAACATTAAAGATCCAGCAGTATATTTAACCGTGGGCATGGGGTACTTTTTATCCATGTGTGCACCAAACCCATCTGGTGGGTTTGCTGCCAAAAAGCTCTTTTATTTTTTTAGTTTCATCAGACCATAGAAGCCGGTCCCGTTTGAAGTTCCAGTCTTGTCTGACAGCTGAATATGCTGGAGATTGTTTCTGGATGAGAGCAGAGGATTTTTCTTGAAACCCTCCCGAACAACTTGTGGGGATGTAGGTGCTGTTTGATCTTTTTTTTTTTTTTTTTTAGGCTTTCTGAGACTCAAGACTCAACTAATCTCTGCAATTCTCCAGCTGTGATCCTTGGAGAGTCTTTGGCCACTCAAACTTTCCTCCTCACCGTGCATTAGGACGATTTAGACACACGTCCTCTTCCAGGCAGATTTGTAACATCTTTTGTTGATTGGAACTTCTTAATTATTGCCCTGATAGTGGAAATGGGGATTTTCAATGCTTCAGCTATTTTCTTACAGCCACTTTCTATTTTGTGAAGCTCAACAATCTTCTGCTGCACATCAGAACTATATTCTTTGGTTTTAATCATTGTGATGAATGATTAAGGGAATTTGGCCTTTGTGTTTCCTCATTTTATACTCCTGTGGAACAGGAAGTCATAGCTGGACAATTTCATGTTCATGATCAGGGTGTGCTAAAAAAAATGTAAATATGAATGGGAATATACTTCAGAAATATTTTACTCATAAAAAAATTCTAGGGGTGCCAGTAATTGTGGCCAACATGTTTTGGAGAAAAACATTTATTTCATAATGTGAATTTCCCCCCACTTTCAATTCTTTTCCTTCAATGAAAGGTTAGATTTTTGCTAATTTTATGAATTAAAGATCAAAAGGATAAACAATGCAGATTTATTTTTACAGTCATCTTTGATCATATTTATCAAGGGTGTCAATAATTCACAACTGTGTATATATACATATATATATATATATATATATGTATGTATGTATGTATGTATCAGGACAAAATAAAAAATCATCTGGTCTTTGGCAGGTCTTAAAATTAGGTAAATACAACCTCAGATAAACAACAACACATGACATATCACACTGTGTCATTATTTATTTAACAAGAACTAGGCCAAAATGGAGAAGCCATGTGTGACAAAGTAAGTACAGCCTTACTGCTTCCATAGGAATTAAAAGGGTACGCAGTCAAGCACTGCTAATCAAATGTCGTTGATTAATTGATCATCAGCAAGCGTGACCAACTCTATAAAAGCAGAAGCTTTGGCAGTTTGCTTGTCTGGGGCATTCAGGTGTGTGTTAACACAATGTCAAGTTGGAAAGACATCAGCAGTGATCTCAGAGAAGCAGTTGTTGCTGCCCATCAATCTAGGAAGGGTTACAAAGCCATTTCAAAACAATTTGAAGTCCATCATTCTACAGTGAGGAACATTATCTACTAGTGGAAAACATTCAAGACAGTTGCCAATCTTCCCAGGAGTGGACGTCCCAGCAAATTCACCCCCAGGTCAGACCGTGCACTGCTCAGAAAAACTGCAATAAAACCAAAAACTACATCTCAGACTCTACAGGCCTCAGTTAACATGCTAAATGTTAAAATGAAAGTGAAGAAGTTTGAAAGTGAAAGTAACCCATACTCTAAAATTGTCCTCTGCATTTAACCTGTCCAGTTAGTGCACACACATTAGGAGTAGTGAGTAGTTAACACACATACACCTGGAGCAGTGGGCAGCCATTTTGCTGTGGTGCTTGAGCGATTGGGGGTTAAGTGCCTTGTTCAAGGGCACCTCAGTCATTTCCTGCCGGTATTGAGAATCGAGACCACAACCTTTGGGTTACCAGTCTGACTCTCTAACCGTTAGGCCACAACTGCCATGGTTAGAGAGTTCAAGACAGTACAATTAAGAAAAAGACTAGACAAGTATGGCTTGTTTGGAAGTCTTGACAGGAGAAAGCTTCTTCTCTTTAAAAAGAACTTGGCAGCATGGTTTAGGTTTGCAATATTGCATCTGAACAAACCACAAGACTTCTGGAACAATGTCCTTTGGACAGATGAGACCAAAGTGGAGATGTTTGGCCGTAATGCACTGCGCCACATTTGGTGAAAACCAAACATAGCACATCAGCACAAACACCTCATACCAACTGTCAAGCACAGTGGTGGGGGGGTAATGGGCTTGTTTTGTAGCCACAGCCTCATTGAGTCGACCATGGCCGAAATTGGGTCATGCAACAGGACAATGATCCCAAGAACACCAGCAAATCTACAACAGAATGGCTGAAATAAGAAAAGAATCAAGACCTCCAGACCTCAACCCGACTGAAATGCTGTGGCGGGACCTTGAGAGAGCTGTGCATAGACAAAGAGTGGGCCAAAATTCATCCACAATGATCTGAGAGACTGATAAAGTCATACAGAAAACGATTACTTCAAGTTATCGCTGCTAAAGGTGGTTCTACATGCTATTGAACTATGTTAAATAATGACACAGTGTAATATGTCATGTTGTTGTTCATCTGAGGTTGTATTTACCTAATTTTAAGACCAGCTAAAGACTAGATGATTTTTTATTATGTCCTCTGATATGTAAAACCATAGAATTCAAAAGGGTGGACTTTCTTTTTCACAATATACAGTGGGTACGGAAAGTATTCAGACCCCCTTAAATTTTTCACTCTTTGTTATATTGCAGCCATTTGCTAAAATCATTTAAGTTCATTTTTTTTCCTCATTAATGTACACACAGCACCCCATATTGACAGAAAAACACAGAATTGTTGACATTTTTGCAGATTTATTAAAAAAGAAAAACTGAAATATCACATGGTCCTAAGTATTCAGACCCTTTGCTGTGACACTCATATATTTAACTCAGGTGCTGTCCATTTCTTCTGATCATCCTTGAGATGGTTCTACACCTTCATTTGAGTCCAGCTGTGTTTGATTATACTGATTGGACTTGATTAGGAAAGCCACACACCTGTCTATACAAGACCTTACAGCTCACAGTGCATGTCAGAGCAAATGAGAATCATGAGGTCAAAGGAACTGCCTGAAGAGCTCAGAGACAGAATTGTGGCAAGGCACAGATCTGGCCAAGGTTACAAAAAAAGTTCTGCTGCACTTAAGGTTCCTAAGAGCACAGTGGCCTCCATAATCCTTAAATGGAAGATGTTTGGGACGACCAGAACCCTTCCTAGAGCTGGCCGTCCGGCCAAACTGAGCTATCGGGGGAGAAGAACCTTGGTGAAAGAGGTAAAGAAGAACCCAAAGATCACTGTGGCTGAGCTCCAGAGATGCAGTCGGGAGATGGGAGAAAGTTGTAGAAAGTCAACCATCACTGCAGCCCTCCACCAGTCGGGGCTTTATGGCAGAGTGGCCGACGGAAGCCTCTTCTCAGTGCAAGACACATGAAAGCCCGCATGGAGTTTGCTAAGATGGTGAGAAATAAGATTCTCTGGTCTGATGAGACCAAGATAGAACTTTTTGGCCTTAATTCTAAGCGGTATGTGTGGAGAAAACCAGGCACTGCTCATCACCTGTCCAATACAGTCCCAACAGTGAAGCATGGTGGTGGCAGCATCATGCTGTGGGGGTGTTTTTCAGCTGATATATATATATATATATATAAAAAAAATTCTCTGTTGTCCCTGAGCAATATGTTTAACTTTAGATTATTCCAGACCTTACTTTAACTTGCTCTTTGTATGGAAATCATTTACTAAGTAGCAGTTAACTATTACACCACCGCAAAAAAACATTTTGTTAATTATAAATTCCTGTTTTCCATTAGTTGTCAGAGTTGTTCCATAATAATTTCTGCATGTTAATGGTTGTGTTCCCATAGATCTAATCCCATAAACTCATTGTGGATTCGGCACTCACCACACCCACACAGATCCCCAGAAAAACATGAGCTCACACAAGAGACCTATCCGGGCTCGGCCCGATTCTGACACCAGTTCCTCCGTGGCCCGTGACCCGACCGCGGCAGCTGCAGAAGAGAGCTCCGGTCTCCTGACCAAGCTGATGGAGCTTCCCATATCCCGTCTGTCCCGGCAGCAGCTGAAGCGGCTGGAGGATCATCAGTACAGCAGTGAGGGACGCTCCCTCATGGAGCCCTTCATGCAGGGATACTGGTGCTGGCTGGTGAGCAAAGTGCCTCTCTGGATGGCTCCGAACCTCATCACTATAGTGGGACTCGCTACCAATATTGTCAGCACTCTGATACTGGTATACTACTGCCCTACTGCCACCGAACAGGTATGCTTATGCTTTACTTAAATAATCACTGTTTCACTATATTACATTATTGGTTTAAATGGATCAACTACAAATCAACTTCAAATTAATTTTATTTTCACCTACTAACAGTGGTATAATGCAGGATATCATGATATAATTCAGTTTAAAGAAGTTTAGCAGAATTCTTGGCAGTTATTTTAATTATTATTAATACATTTAATATAAGTTTTAGTCTAATTATCAATCTTTAGCAGTAGTTGCAGTGGTCACCACTGGGTCATCTTAGTCGTATTAGTTCATTTTAATATCAGTTTTAATGCAATTATGAATATTTAGTAGCTGTTACAGTAGTTTTAATATCAGTTTATTCTAATTCAAAATAAGTAGTAATTGCAGTAGTCATTATCAGGACATTGTCTTTTTGTTGTTGTTTTTTTAAATCAGATGTAGTCTAATTATGAATATTTAGTAGCTGTTGCAGTGGTCACCATTAGGACATGTTTGTTGATTTTAATATCAGTTCAGTCCAATTATGAATATTTAGTAGCTTTTACAGTAGTCAGCTTAAAAATGTGGACTTTTTCATTGATTTGAATCTGTTTTATTTTAATTATGGATATTTAACAAACAGCTAGTGCAGTGGTCATTATTAGGAAATTTTTTGTTGTTGATTGATTTGTTGTTGATTTAGTCTAATAATTATGAATAATTATGAATGGCATTGTCTAATTATGAATGACATAATTATGAAGGACATTGTCTTTTTGTTTATTTTAATATATTAGTTCAGTCCACTTATGAATATGTAGTAGCTATTACAGTAGTCACCATAAGAATATGGTCTTTTTAGTTTGTTTAGATCGATTTTAATCTAATTGTGATTGTTTAGTAGCTACTACAGTGGTTACCATTAGGACATGACCTTTTTGTTGATTTATAATCAGTTTTATTTAATTACGGATATTTAACTTCTGTTACAGTGGTCACCCTTAGCACACTGTCTTATTTTTTGTCCTTTTATGTTTTAGTTTCATTATAAATATTAAATTGTTATAGGGGTCACCATTAGGACATGAGCTATTGAAATAGTCACCATTAGGATGAGGTCTTTTTATATCAGTTTTAGCATAATTATGAATATTTAGTAGCGATTGCAGTAAAGTCTTGGCTTTACTTCTTACCCTGCCTCACATGTAGTCTATGAAGGCCATAATTTAGTATATTCTGAGCTGTACTGAGGAGATAATACCTGTGGTCTGTTTAAACAGTGCAATCTTGTGTATTGTCAGACAGCTTGTTCTGTCAGCTGTAACAGTCTTATGGAAAACAACCAGATTGCTAAAGTCTGCAATATGACACTCTCTCTCTCCACGTACCATTAGTATTTATTAGAGATAAAAGAACAACTTCATGTACACCATTTTGGCAGTAAGTATGAAGTTGTATCTTGTACATTGGCTCACAAAATCATTGAAAAACATCCAAGTGGACAGAAACTTAAGCCTTTTTTATTTAAATTTAGCCGTCTTTTTCAGGCACCAACGTGGGCATACTTAGCCTGTGCTTTGGGTCTGTTCATCTACCAATCCTTGGATGCCATAGATGGGAAACAGGCACGACGAACCAATAGCAGCACACCACTTGGCGAGCTGTTTGATCACGGCTGTGACTCCCTTTCTACAGGTCTGCTTATGTTTGTGTATGCAAATACAGTCAGATTCTATTATAATTATATTATAAAATATTTCTTGGCAATACTAACATCTAGACTTATTAATTGTTTTTTGAATAGCGCTTTTCACAATACATGTCATTTAAAAAAAAAGCTTTACAGAAAATGTAATCTGTAGAGTAATCTGTAGTCAGAGGTGACTGTATCAAAGTAGTGTCCATATGGCAGAAATGTACAGTTCTAAGATAATACAAATCATGCAGTTAGCTAATTTCATGTATTCATTTAAAGGGTTAGTTCAGCCAAAAATGAAAACTCTTGTCATCATTTACTCACCCTCATGTTGTTCCTAACCCATAAGACTTTCGTTCATCTTCAGAACACAAATAAAGATATTTTTAATAAAATCTGAGCCAGTTCTGTACTCTCCGTTGACAGCTACGCAACTACCACTTTGACACTTCAAAAAGTTCATAAAGAGATTGTAAAACTAATCCATATGAATCGAGCGGTTTAGTCCAAATTTTCTGAAGAGACTCGATCACTTTATATGATAAACAGATTGAATTTAGGCTTTTATTCATATATAAACATTGATCAGCAAACATGAACAGAAGCTCAACCGAACCTGCTTGATGCGCGAGAACAAACCTCTTACGGAAGCTCAAATGTACTGCATAACATGAGAATGAACCTCATTGGTTCTCGCAAGTCAAGCAAGCATTCTTGAACTTCTGTTTACCACAACTGATGTGTGAGTTAATAAATGTTTATATGTGAATTAAATCTGTTCAGCATATAAAACAATTGAGTCTCTTCAGAAAATTCATATGGATTAGTTTTATGATCTCTTTATGAACTTTTTGAAGCGTCAAAGTGGTAGTTGCGTAGCTGTCTATGGAGGTACAGAAAACCCTCAGATTTTTTTAAAAATATCTTAATTGACAGAATTTATCATTTTTGGGTTAAACCCAAACTAGTTGGTTGAACTAACCATTTAAGTAGAAACAATGAGTACATTAAAGGGTTAGTTCACCCAAAAATGAAAATTCTGTCATTTATTACTCACTCTCATGCCGTTCCAGACCCGTAAGACCTTCGTTAATCTTCAGAACGCAAATTGAGATATTTTTGTTTAAATCTGATGGCTCCATGAGGCCTACATAGGGAGCAATGACATTTCGCCTCTCAAGATCCATAAAGGTACTAAAAACATATTTAAATCAGTTCATGTGAGTACAGTGGCTCAATATTAATATTATAGTGTTAATATTACAGTGTTTTGAAATCGGGCATCACTAAATAAGTCGTTATTTTGTTTTTTTTGGCGCACCAAAAATATTCTCGTCGCTTTATAATATTAATATTGAACCACTGTACTGACATGAACTGATTTAAATGTGTTTTTAGTACAATAATGGATCTTGAGAGAGGAAATGTCATTGCTCCCTATGTAGGCCTCACTGAGCCATCAGATTTCAACAAAAATATCTTAATTTGTGTTCCGAAGATCAACGGGTGTAAAACGGCACGAGGGTGAGTAATTAATGACAGAATTTTCATTTTTGGGTGAACAATTCTGTTATACAATGTTAAAATAAGTTTTTGCTCATTGGCAAGATTTCTGTGCATCCCTAAATAGATGGGCATGTGTACATGCAACAACATATATACGTATGTCTTACTGAAGCCTTTATTGTTGTTTTCTGTCTTTCTCTGATCCAGTGTTTGTGATCCTGGGCACATGTATAGCAGTTCAGATGGGTACTCACCCTGACTGGATGTTTTTCTGTTGTTTTGTGGGCATGTTCATGTTTTATTGTGCCCACTGGCAGACGTACGTTTCTGGAACACTGCGCTTTGGCATGTGAGTGAAAACTCTCCTTTTAATCCTAATTCATGGCTCCTGTACTTCACGTTCAGTCACAGTACACAAAGATTTAGATTAGGGAACACTGTTCACTGTCAACTAGTTGCTTATTAACATGCATATTACTAGCATATTGGCTGTATATTTGTACTTAAAAGCACATATTAATGCCTTATTCTGCATGACCATATCCTACATCTTTTAATCCTACCCCATACCTTAACATAACCACTACAACAACTACCTTATTTATTACTATCAATAAGCAGTAATTAGGAGTTTATTGAGGGGTAAACTCCTAGTTAATAGTGAATATGTGTTCCCTAATCTAAAGTGTGTTACCCAATATTATATTTGAACGGTCTGGTCTGCTCATGGGAAACTAGCACTTTTCAGACAGCTGTTGTACTGTTGATAAAGCACTTCAGAAAGAAAGAAAAATGCTCGATTGAAATGAGATTATTACATAACTAACTTTATTTCTTCTTTTAATCACTCTTTGCTCTCTGCTTGTGCAGAATTGATGTGACTGAGGTACAAATCTTCATTATAATCATATACTTACTGGCTGCCATTGGAGGAACAGCTTTTTGGAAATCTGTGGTAATTTAAATCAATCTTAATTCTTTTATATATTGATCACATGATTAGAGCAAATGCTCAAGAACAAATGTGCTGAATCTATATATCATGGTCAGGAAATCTCTAGCATGCTGCATGTGTTCAGTGAAATGCAGAATCCCTTACATTTTAAACATTTAAGGCCCGTTCACACAAAGAACGATAACTATAATGTTAACTATATTAGCATCCACGCCAGTGGACGATATTGTTCTGTTTACTATAAGTGCAGTGCAGTTTTGTCGTCTGCCGCTTTAAGTCCTCGAGCTCTTTAAAGTCTGGTGGATTCTGACAGTCTGTCAATGTTTTTATCATTCATCAGCTGGAAAAAATCGTTCTGAAAGTGATTCCAATGATATTGATTCTCTGTTATCTGTCATAGTTGTGGTGTGGACTCTGCTATTATTTTAATGATTTTTAGAACTATTATCTTTATTGTTATCGTTATAGTTACCGTCCTTGGTGTGAACAGGCCTTCAGAGTGAAAAAGACATATATAATGAAACAGGAAATTAGAGATTTATTTTTAATCTTTCAGATCCCTGTGATAAATATCCAGGCTAAAATAATACCGGCTCTTTTCACTCTTCTGGGTGCCATTTTCTCCTGCACAAACTACTTCCGGGTTATTTTCACAGGCGGAATGGGCAAAAATGGATCCACTATTGCGGTGAGTTAAAGCTAAAGTGTGTGCAAAAAATGCAAAAGATGAAAATGAAAAATAACTGCAAAATGTCAAACACTGTCTATAATAATTGTCTGTTTCTGTAACCTGCTTTTTTAATTGAAATTAAATTTGATAATTATTTAAAAAAAATATTATTATGTATCAGACATTTGCATTGTTTATTATACAAACATAATGTACACTAAATTTCAAAAAATCTTGTTACTAAATGAAGTCTAAATTAGTGACACAACTGTTTTTCTTTTTTTATTAGGGAACAAGCGTTTTGTCTCCATCGTTTCATATAGGAGTGGTCATCACACTTGCTCTAATGATCTATAAGAAGTCATCTGTGCAGCTCTTTGAGAGACATCCCTGTCTGTACATCTTAGCGTTTGGGTGTGTTTCAGCCAAACTCACCAACAGACTGGTGGTAAGATCATGAATGACATCAGTATACTGTATTTATTTCAGCTTCGCTAAATAAGTAGTATAATAAATTGTTCCTAACACTTATGAATACTACTGGCAGTTTTTTGATATACCTCTACCTGAACTTTTGGTCTTAGCTTGTTTTTTATAACAGATAGGAAGAATTACGGCTTGTATGCAAGTATAAAATTGCAGTTAGTATGATTTTCTGCACATTTTAGCATAAATACTTGACGTTGTTGTCTGTAGTTCATATCTTTAAACATCTGTCCGACTCAAACCGCATTAGTATCAGTTAATCTAAATGTCACTAAAATCACATCTGTTTTGTTTTCCAGGTTGCTCATATGACGAAAAGTGAAATGCAGCGTAATGATCTGGCCTTCACCGGACCAGCGCTGCTGTTTTTGAATCAATACTTCAACAGTTTCATTAATGAGTACTGTCTTCTGTGGGTCGCTCTGGTACGTTTAGGATCTGGCTGAAAACATTGATTTTCCTTGCTCTTTTGAAATAAAGAGCTCAGTGTAGTATGTAGACATACTTTGTTTTTCACATCGTCATTCAGATACAGTCATGGTGTGACGTCACAACTAAAGGCACATTAAAGGCAACATGATATCAAAATTATTACCTTTCATGTAGTGTATAATATAGCTGTTTGTGAATGTAAATGGTCTGAAAAGTTTCAAAGATCAGATAAATGGAGTTTTTCTCTCAAAAAAGAAAGAACTGAGTCTGAACTGCCTTAAACGAATCGTCAGTTATTCCTGTTTTACTTCCTGCACGAAATACATAGGTTTGTAACAAATTTGCATAATGCCAGCCTATGGTTTTCATTGGCTGCCCGCGAACAACGTCTACTTTGACCCACCCTCAAACACTGTAGTTGTAGCTGAGACTTAAAAGTGTTTGGTTTGAGAAGACGATCCACTAAGCAAATCCATTTTGTACGCATTTCCAAAGGATGAGGACTCGCGCTCTAATTGATACGGTAAAACTGACGCCACCATTACTGTTCGTATCTCTGGCCCTGTTTCCACCTGGTATTAAGATGCGTTTTGGTCGATCGGATCACAAGTAGACAAGGGAGACACATACCCGTTTACAACTGGTGTTTTAATCCGTCTCTTTTGTCCACTTTCAACCACTTCTGTCCTGATTTTTTTCGAGGAGAGGGTGGGTAAATGTATGGGTTTTTTCAGATCTTTCGTCAAATAGACAAAATAAGCTTGCACAATTTACATATGAACGCACCGAAGATGACGGAAAAACATATGGGGAGCATCAGCTTTTGTTTCTGCTCTGATAGCCGAAAGACCACGCCAAACGCTGTGAGTGTGTGTTAGAAATCAGGAATGGTGAGAGAACATTGTGCTTGGTACATTTTTTTTTTTTTTTTTTTGTCTTCAAACCCAACTTAACCGACAAAGTTTAAATCCCATCTGGCTAGCGCGCTTCCCATAATGTTTACGCGTTAAGTCAGTAGGCGGAGAGTAGGCGGTCTTTTGTGGCTGTTCCAATACATTCGACCACATGAGTGTACACTATGAAAGCAATTCGGTCGAATGTGTTTTCGACTACCTCTGGAAGGCCCTGTTTACACCTGGTATTAAGATGCGTTTTGGAAGATCGGATCACAAGTGGACGATGCTAAATACAGGTGTAAACGGGGTGAAAAATGAATTGAACTTTCAACCACTTATAAAGGTAGTCGAAAACGCATTTGACCGGATTGCTTTCGTAGTGGAAACGCTCATGTGTTCGAACAGCACAAAAGACGTCTACTGACCTAACGCGTAAACATTATTGGAATTGTGCTAACTAGACGGGATTTAAACTTGGGCTAAAGACCCAAGTTTGGTTTGAAGACGGAAAATGTACCAAGCACAATGTTCTCTCACCATTCCTGATTTCTAACATGCACTCACTGCATTCGGCCGGTCTTACGGCTGTCAGAGCAGAAACAAATGCTGCCGTTCTCTATATGTTTTTCTGTCGTCATGGGTGCATTCATATGTAAATTGTGCGAGCTTATTTTGTCCATTAGATCGATCGATCTGAAAAAACCCATACATTTACCCACCCATAGACCCTCCCCTCGAAGAAATCAGGACAGAAGTGGTTGAAAGTGGCAGATTACAATACCAGGTGTAAACGAGTATGTGTCTGCCTCGTCTACTTGTGATCCGATCGACCAAAACGCATCTTAATACCAGGTGGAAACAGGGCCTCTGTGTATCAAGTGCTAAGGAAGCTCCAGAGCTGAAATACAAAAATGGTAATTGCCGTTTCATTTCGGAACAGAAATCAGAAATCAGATATGTAAATAGATAATCAAAGTATGGTATGAAAGTGTAGATCATGGCTCTTTAACTGTTAGGAAGTGCATGATCTTCACCTTTTATTTAACCTCTAAAAGCATACCTCCTAAAAAGCTCAAACGATTTGCTGCTGTTAAATTTTTCATCTTGCAGTATCAAAAATGCATTTACCATGCTTTAACTTTTTCCCTTTTTGTTCATAGGTGCTGTCAGCGTTTGATCTGGTGCGGTACTGTGTGAGTGTCTGTAACCAGATCGCCACACACTTAAACATCCGTGTCTTCAGCATCCAGCCTCCATCTCCATCCAGAGTTCAGGCAGACAGCAAAAATCACCATTAACCCCCGTTCCTCAAACATCTCCAGTAGGTCACGCACTTCAGTGAATGTAAAACACAACTCACAGAGACTGAGCCCAAATGGCTGCAGTTACAAACTTTGTTGTCGTAATGAAGAGAGGATATTTGAAGGACGAAAGGGAATATTAAAAAGAATAGACATCCTACTGTTATAACTCCATTCAGCTGTCAGTATTACAATGTTAGATGACCAGTTTTGTTTTGCCATAGTTTGTTTGCAAGTCAAAGAATAGAAGATCTGCTACAAAAGCCACAACTATGAATGTTCAAAGTTGTTTTATTTTTCAGTTTTAATGTTTGTTTTTGTTTTTGTTTTAGGTTTGTTTTGTTTTGTTTGTTTTTTTGGCCAGCAGTGGATAATTTATTCCGTTAACAACCAACGATCCATCTGAATGTAATTATCTAATTACAGAATGCTATAGGTATTAATTGTGAACTTTTCAGTCGTTCACTGCTAAATTAAACTTAAACGAATTTAAACTTGCACACCAGTACACATCACTGTTGCCAGTACAAAGCTGTGTTGTTGTCTGAGAGCTTTCAGAGAGGTAAGAGATAACATTATGACATGAAAAACAAGCCACAGGAGTTTCCATCTATATTGCAGAAACATCAAGAAATTCACATTTACAAATCCTGATCGTATAATGCTAATTCAGCCTCTCATCTGATGTCACTCGGTTAACTAATTTATACAGTATGTATTGTTTTTCTTTCTATGCATATGTTTCTTTGTGTTTGTAGTGTTTTGGAGGGAATTATTATTATTATTATTTAGGTATGCCCATGTCACTAAATGATAAAACTGTATTAGAAACAGTATTTTGATAGTGCCATGTTTTCCTAATAATAACTGGGGCCAAGATGGACGTCTAGAATGGTTATGAGTTACACTGTACATATATGAACCCTTAATAATAGATTATTAAAACTTAAAAAATTGTGTTTGTGGTCTAAATACTTTAGTAAATATGATAACCTGTGCTAATTTATTTTTGTGCCTTTTATTTGCCACTGTCGTTATACTCCTATGCACAGTAAAAGTTGGACTCAGCGATTTTTATATTTTTTAGCCTCCCGTGTAAATCATATTTTGTTTGTAAGTAAATTATGTTCATAGCATCAAACTCGACAAAGATGCAATTTCATATTTCTGATTGTTTCTCATACCAAAATCAGTCATTATATATATATTTTTTTTTACCTTCATGCCAATTTGTTTCAGAGGAAACTGGATTTTTGACATATTTCTATTGCTAAACAATGGATATTAACCCTGCAGTTCTGTATCGGGTGCTTCCAAGGGTAGAATATGAACCGAGTGGCCAAGCTCCATGTATATTTCTCAAAACGCATTATTGTTTTGCATCTACCTCTGAGCAGTTGCTTGTATTTTAGTCTCTTGGTGCGAGACTTTTATTTGGTAATGTTTTAATCCTGTTGTGAATGTTATTTAAGTGGGTTTCTGTGTATTTGTGTTTCTCCCCTTTTTTTTTTTTTTTTTTTTAAACATCATCCGTTCACCAGGGTCGCTCTGAGGTCAACCACAGCTGCAATACACACATAGATGAAGAAAATTATGTCTGTCCCTGCAACCACATTTACATACATGTATTATTTGTACTTTGACCAGGATTTTATTGTTTTGTTGATTTACAGCAAATACCTTACTTTTTAATAGACTAATGGTCATGAAATAAACATTGTTATATTTATGTTAACAGATGTCTTGATCACTGCTTTAGTTTGTTAGTATAGTGCTTATACTAGCAAAAACGTACCATGTTTTTGGACATGTGCCATAGTAGTACTGTGGTATTTTTTTATTATTATTATTTTATTTTTATATATATATATATTTTTTTTTTTTTTGGGAGCATCATAGTAGAAAAATGAATGGTAAAACATTAAAATAATGTAAATATAAAAGCAGTTAGTGTGCGGGCTGTAGTGATATGGCAAGTACTGTATTTTTAACATAGCAAGATATTTTAATATGCTTAGTACAGACTTAAGGCACGTTCACAACAAGAACGGTAAGTGTAATGGTAATAATACAGACATATAGTTCTAAAAATCGTTCTAAATATAAAAGAATAGCAGAGTTCACACCACAACTAACACGATGACGGCACAGAGAAACTATATCTTTGGAATCGCTTTCAGAAATATTTTTTTTCTAGCTGATGAATGATGAAAACATTGACAGCCAATCAGAATCCATCCTGCTTTAAGAGCGCGAGCATTTAAAGCTGCAGACTACATATCGGCAGCGCGCGCTTATTGTAAACAGAACGATACCGTCTGCTGGTGTGAACGCTAATGTAGTTATCGTTATAGCTATCTTTATAGTTGTTGTTCTTTGTGTGAACGGACCTTTATTCTAAATAACCAGTAAATATTCTCTTTATTTAGTCATACATGTATTTGGAATTTCATAACCACTTTGTTTTTTTATTAAACTCTACCTGTGCATTACTCTGCTTTTTGTAGATGAACAGTGTGTATCTTTCAGCTACAATCATACAGTATTTCTCAAATGAATCATCTGCATTGTGGAGCAGTTAATGTGGGCCTTAGTTACCACACCCAAACCCTATGGCAAGCTGTTTTAGCTTAAAATGTTCCCAGTGTTACTTGTAGTAATTGCATTTTTACAAGTAAGAATTCAATTCTTATTAGTAACATTATGATTAGAGAGCTCTGCAACAGGGTTGCCAGGTTTTCACAACAAAACCACCCAATTGCTACTCAAAACTAGCCCAATCGCATTTCATGGGGGTCCTACAGTAAAAATTGCGTATTTGGTGGGGTTCCCCTGGTAAAATTTGCATTCCAGGGGCTAAATATCATGTTATTTTGGGTCGCTTCAACACGCAGACATGAGAAATAACCCACAGCAACAGTGTAAAAGTAGCCTAATTCCGTGGGAAAACAGCGGACTTGGCAACACTGCTCTGCAATTGCATTTTTTTTCTAGTAAGTATTGAATTTTCTAGTAAGTATTGAAGAGCTCTCTAATTGGAATTCTTTCTAGTAACAATTGAATTGTAGAGCTCTGTAATTAAAAATGAATGGAAGTCAATGGAGACATGACTAGTAAAAACTCATTTGTAGAGCTCTGTAATTGAAATTGTTACTAGTAAGAACTGAATTAGAGAGCTCTGTAATTGTAATTCTTACTAGTAATTGAATTAGAGAGCTCTCTAATCATAATTGTTACTGGTAAGAATTGAATTGTAGAGCTCTAATTGTATTCTTAAGCCTGGTACCCCGGGACGATTATCGCGCTCGATTATCGCCAGCATTTTTCGAGACTATTTTCGTGTTCATACCCAAGCAATTTTCACTGGCGATGCGCCGAGTGAACGTGCAAATTCACTCCCTGACAGTATATGGTGCTTGTGCTGAACGGTAGTGGAAATAAACATATTTATGATATTAATAAAATTAAAGAAGATAAAAATACAGATATAAAATGGCATATACATGACATGAGGAGATGGTAGTCAGAAACGGTAGTGCAAGTAAGTCACAATGACAGTAGTGCAAGTGAACGGTAGTGCAAATAAACATATTTAGGGAATAGACATTCTCATCTATATTTCTTGAACGTAAAAGAAAAATGTAAAAGTATTTTACTGTAACTTCAGCAGCTCCAGGCACCAATCTCATTGGTCGGCCAGTTTTTAACGCGGTGCGTCAAACCAAAAAAAACGAACCCGAAGTTTGAAGTTTTTTTTTAAAAAAATGACGCTTTTACGCCTGCCGTTTTTCGCATTGGTATGCACACTCACATTGGCGCCCTTTGTTTAGTCACAAGGTGTTAAACGTCAGCGATAATTGTGCGCGATATTCGTCCGGGTGTGTACAGGCCTTTACTTGTAAAAATGCAATTACGACAAGTAACACTGGGAACATTTTAAGCTAAAACGGCTTGCCATACAAACCCTAACCAACCTAACAGTGTTTTGTGTGGCCTTTCTGATCGCAGTGGCTCTTTTAACCCAAATAAAATCCCTGCACTTACTCTATAATACAATACAATAAAACTGTTGATATGAACAAACCTGAAACATTTCACAATATTACTGTTTTTACTGTATTTTTCACTAAACAAGTTCACCCTTGTTGATCATAAGATACTTCTTTTTAAAAAACATTAAAAAAAATCTTAATTATTCCAAACTTTAGACCGCCAGTGTATACTTGCTATATCCAGAATGGCTAACATATTGGCCTTCAGAGGCGACCGTGTGCAGAGGACACAGTGAGTGTATGTGCATGTGAGTTTTCACTTCTCTGAGCGCAGAAAGTGAAATCACGCTGAATGAGTGTCAGCTGACTTTGGTCACAGGACTTTAGGGAGAGCATCTCACAAAAACACACCCGAGCATTCACAGTGCAAGACTTCAGAGGCACTAACCCACTCTAACCACCTCTGAACTACTAACAAATGTTTCTTCTCTATATTTCTGTGTAACTAATCCAGCTTCACCAGATGATGTTCATCTCCTTTTCCTTTGTTAATGCTGAGCCTGTCGTTTTGGTGTCTGCATGAGGAAATAAGAGCGTTGCTTTTGTTCAGTTTTGATGTGCATCCTCTCCTCAGTGTGTTTACCTGTGTGTGTAGCTTGACATTTAAGCTCCATGTTTTATGTGTTAGTGATTCTTCATGTTGGTGACCTCAGTAAGTGAATTTCTTCTGACCGGCCCTATGTGAGGGCAGTATGTGGTGGTTTCAGCGGGGGCTGTGTGCTCTCCCGGTGGCTCTGGTTATCTGGTCATCCACTACGTTCCTCATCTCTTATGCCACAGCGGTCGTGTTGGGCCATGCCGACCTGCTCATTCCATACATAAGGTAAGATCCTGAAATATTACTGCTTTTTCAGTTTCATTTGTACCAGATGTCCATGGGGAGTCATGCATCATTTCAGGCTTTAAAACTGCAGTGTGAGAAACATTTTATGGAGAGCAACCTTATTGAATGAATTAGGGCTGTCAAAACTTACAATAACCTTTTAATGTATTATTTACGAATTTTATTTATTTAATGTTTTATTTTCAAATAGTTAAAATTATGGAATGTGTAAGGTGAAAACGCACTTTATAGTATAATATCATTTTTAAGAGTTCGGTGGCTGTAAATCAGAGACATTCTGTGAAACAACTTTTTCTTCCAGATTTAGTTGACGGATTCAAAATCTTACTTATTAATTTCTGTCATCTGTCATACTGTGCAATACTCATTTTGTTTGTAGTGACACGGGCACCGAGGTTCCTGAACGCTGTGTGTTTGGCTTCATGCTGTCAATCTCAGCTTTCTTAGGTAATGCTGTGCACGTTTTCCTCTAGAGTTTTGGATTTTTGCTTCAAATTGCTACCAAGGGGTTTTAGTTCAATAATAAGTTCAATTGTTGTTTATATATATATATATATATATATAACTTTTAATAATGTTCCTGTAGCTGAAGTGTAGGAGCAAAAAAGGTTGTGGGTTCGCTTCCCTGGAAACGCACATATCGATAAATGTATGCTTTGAATGCACTTTCACTTTGGATAAAAGCATCTGAAAAATTTATAAATTAAGTAAGGGGTAATCCACGACAAACGATTTTAATGCATGATTTACCAGCATTGACAACTTGACAGCCGTTATTGATGTTTGCAGTACAATATTTGACCAGATATATTATGTAATATTTCATCAGTCATGGCTCGTCTGATCTTCGAGCATTCTGCCAAGTTTTAAAGGGATAGTTCACCCAAAAATGAAAATTTTGTCATCATTTACTCACCCTCAAGTTGTTCCAACCCTGTATAAATTTCTTTGTTCTGCTATACACAATGGAAGATATTTGGAAGAATGTTTATAACCAAGCAGATCTCGCCCCCCATTGACTACCATAGTATTTTTTTCTCCTACTATGGTAGTCAGTGGGGGGCAAGATCTGCCGTTTATTTTAAATTTTAGTAAAAAGTATGGTATGGTGTCCCATACTCAGAATTTGTGCTCTGCATTTCACCCATACAAGTGCGCACACACAGCAGTGAGTATTGAACACACACACACACCATGAACACACACTTGGCAGCTGTTTTTGCTGCGGTGCCCGGGGAGTGATTGAGGGTTCAGTGTCTTGCTCAAGGGCACCTCAGTTGTGGGTAATGAGAGTGGAAGAGAGCGCTGTTCATTCACTCCCTCCACCTACATTTTCTGTCTGTACGGAGACTCGAACCCACAACGTTCGGGTTACAAGTCCGATTCTCTAAACATTAAGCCCTAATGGACTGCATATTACAGTCCAGTGAGTACTGTAGTAGAGAGAGCAGGGATAATTGTAATACTTTTTGGTTTTTACTAATTTATTCAGAAAATGTTACACCTAAAACTTTTAAATATTGCCTCAAGCATCTTTGACATATTAAAAGCTCAATTATATCTTGAGTCGGATACAAATGAACTAGAATTTATAAAGGCAGATGTTGCATTCATTACACACATGCTTTGTAAAAGTCAGCGTGGATACAGCATGGAGGACTACATCATTCCTGCTCACCCATTTGTGTGTTTGCAGGGTTGGGCACCATGTATGTTCGATATAAACAAGTTCAGGCATTGATTTCGGCCTCTGAGTCGGGCTTACAGCTGCTGAACTTCACAGGCCTCCTGATGGGCATTTTCAGCACTGTAGGGATGTGTGTTGTGGCCAACTTCCAGGTGACACGCACACTTTCATTCTATGATCTGCCTGTTTAATATCTTTTCTCTGAAACTGTTAGTGTAATGTTTTTCTATTCTTTCAGAAAACAGATATGATGTCCATCCACCTTTTGGGGGCAGGGCTGACCTTCGGCCCTGGGACATTGTATATCCTGGTTCAGACCGGCATGTCATACCGCATGCAGCCGCGTTTCCACGGCAGAGATATTCTATGGGCACGTATGGCTGTGGGAATGTGGACGCTCGTTAGCATAATTACACGTATCCTTTTTCTCAATACATGCGCAGTCTTTAAAATAGTTTCACTGTAATGATTCTCTATATTCATTATAGTGCCAGTACTCTTATACCTGTTTTGCTTCCTTGACTGAATCTGTGTCAGTTTTCATATCCTCTGTGTTAATGTATGATGACCTGCCTGGTGTGGATGTTGCTAATAAGTTACATTGGCGGCCAGGAGAGAGAGTAAGACAGATGATGTGCTTGATCTGAAATACTTTTAATTAGAGATGCACCGATGTATCGGCCAACAATCGGTATCGGCCGATAAAAGCTATATTATCACTATCGACCATCGGCCAATTGTTTAAAAACTGCCGATGATCAGGGACGATTATATCCTGTCAATCAAAAGGGTGCGGAAAGAAGTGTTCAGACTGCAACTCGTACATACTGTGTGTGAAGAAAATCACTCTTGTGTTGAATTTTAACGCATTAACAGTTTAAAAATAGTGACATTAAAGCAGGCTCTTTTTGACCCTGTGAATCACCCGTAGTCCAAGCCAGGGTTGCCAGGTCTGCGTTTTTTCCTACATCAAATATTATTTGTAGTGCCTCCCATCCAATAATCGCAAAAAGATTTGTGCTTTATTACTTCTGATGAGAATTAAAGTTTCAGTTTTCAAATTTTGTCCATTTTATCATGAAATTCAAACAATAAATGGTGTTTTGACACTCTTAAATGTGAAGTGTCAGATTGCTGTAATGCCTCAGTTCAGGCGGCAGCAGAGTCTTTTCTTCCTCTTCAATACAAGTTATATCTCGAAAAACATGCATGAACATCAAAAGTATGTTGAAAGATATAGTACAACTTACCGGAATGTATCATGTCTCTTGTAATCACTTTATTTGTGTTTCAACCGCGGAAAGACGTCAATAAAACAGCTTGTGAACAATGTCACATTTACCTCAGGAATGTTTTCCAATGTTCACAGTTCCTTAGCTATATATATATATATATATATATATAACACTAGAGAGGAGCTTATTTACTGTTAATTATATGTTTGTGCAAATTTGTCATGAAGACAAGTGCTTATGAAAACTACCTTAGGCTATGTGATAAGTTTTATACAATTCAGTTTTTATTTAAGTGTAATTATTATATCTGAAAATAAACAGCAGCTGAATATAATACATCTGCTGTTAATTGTAACCTCTAATATTGTAGTGTACCAAATGAGAGGGTTCCCTGTATAGTTTGCAACATTATTTGAGAGAATTTTTTTTTTTTTTCCTTAAGAAAAACCAAACTATCGGTATCGGCCGATATCATTCTGAATAACCGGCTATCGGTATCGGCAGAGAAATTTAGTATCGGTGCATCTCTACTTTTAATATTTCAAATATACTACCCATATGCATAATGCACCTATATGCAATTTTTTCTGCATGCAAATGACCTACATTTGCCAAAATATACACTGTACAACAGAGGATATACATCGATCAGGCATACATACATGCATACATACATACACACATACATATATATATATATATATATATATATATATATATACCCACGTGCTTTAACATCACATATTCGCTTTTCTCAAACAGCTGGTAGCTGCTGGCCTGAAACTGCAGCTCTGCAGCATTGCTAATGGATATGTGTAGATGTAAATATAAACTATACTGTATTATTTTAGGGTTTTATACCGCATCAGGTCAGTGCTGCAGCCGAGTGGTCTCTGGCATTCTCCTTCATCTGCTTTTTCCTCACATACAAACGTGATTTCCAGGTACGATCATTTACTATGGTGATTCACCAGTTCAAAAGTCTTTTTTTTTTTTAAAGTCATCTTCTCGCACATATTATACACTGTATGTTACATGTAAAATTCTGTATATTTTTGTCTATTTATAATTGTACAGTTTAGCATAGTTTTGCCACCTGTTTGAACAAACCTCTTTTTTGACCAGAAAATCACTCTGCGGGTTCAGCCTGTACTTCAGAGTAATCATCTCTACGATTATTCTCGCTATGAGGAGAGAGAGCACGTGCAACATGGAGAGCGCTCTCCTCTACTGGCTGGCACCATATGAGACACTCTGCCACCTTGCGTCTGACATCGAACACTGCAGTCGGCATTCAGTGGAGGTCACAAATCTGAATATTCCCAGAGACTTTTCATGTTCAAGAGAAGCTTCTGTAATGTTACATTTTCTTGCCTTGCTTTTATGCAATATTTTGAAATATATTGAGGGAGACTACTGGCATGTATACATATTTTACGTAAGTTTTATCAGCATAGTTACATGATCACAAATCTAAATTATGCACAATAATCACTTTAAAGTTTTTTCCTTTTAATTTTAGAATAAACATATTTTGACATCTTTCAGTGCTTTTACAGTAATGTTTTTAATTTACAGATGATCTATATGGAGATGAAATGTTTTATTTAATTCCATATCAGACTGAATCTGTGTTGTTTTCATTTAAAATGCATTTAGGAAGGTATGTTTTTCAATTCAGCATGTTTCTACTGGCTCAGTTTCTGTAACATTAAACCTTCTGGTCAAAACGTTTAGCTGAAGCCTTACATACATTAAATACAGCAGCTTATTACAAAACAATTACCCCTGACACCCAACAAGACCCCAACACTAATGACAAACAGCAGTAAAACTCTGACAAACTGAACACATGAGAACATAAATAAAAAATAATCTGACATTTAATTCTATCTACATTCCTTCTATCTACAGTTTAACTGATTTATTTCACACAAGATTTACAACCACATTTTTGGTGAATGCTTCCACTAGTGTTTCTTGGCTTTCTCTTTCATCTTTTTCTGGTATTCAGCAATCTTTCTGTCAAAAAACCCTGGAAGAAAGAGAAAAATATTAACTATCAAGATATTATTATTATTATTATTATATATTTTATTACTATTCAAGATCATTTTTATATTGGAATCATCCTCTTCTCAGGCAAAATCACCTTTTTCACCTTATTGCCTCCACACTTCATTCAAATAGTCTTGCAGTTAGAGCTGTACGATTAAACGTTAAAAGATTGCGATCTCGATTCAAGCACCCACGCAATCTCATTCCTAAAATGCCAGCGATTTGGCTGTGTCTATTAAAACTTTGATACAATCACACCAGAATATTCAAATCTGTGTTTGACCATACATGTATGACACAAGTACATGTCTTTTTGAACAGTCTTTTTAACCACACACCATTGTGATTTCTGTTACAAATATTCATATTATTACAGAAGTACTGGGATAAAAGTTTATAGTTCGGATATAAACACTGATGTCTATGGAAGCGATCAAGATAAAGCAAATCACCTTCTGAAAGTAACTTGGCGCTTCAAATAATGATTGTATCGATTACATCGTTCCACAAGTAGGTGGCGACAAGTGACTGTTAAAAGTGTATCTGTCATTGAATGATTCATTCAAGAGATTCGTTCAAAAAACGCTGATTCATCCAGTAATGAAACAAGTATTGTATTTATGAGTGAGTCATTGAATCATTCATTGAACCGTTTTATTTAATAATTCATTCAGATTACATGTTATTTTGTTTAGTTGTCTGTTCAGAATCGTGGGAGAATCAAGATCTCTGCAATTCTCAATTTATCCAGAATCGTGCAGCTCTATTCGCAGTGACAAATATTCCATGTGGCCTCTCAATTAATAGGTCATAAAAAGTATTATAATTATAAAAAAGCTATCAATAACATGTTAATAATCAATAATTTTCTGATCACTGCTAATAACAGTAAGCCAAAGTGTGCGCGTCTCACCTGTGCCGTCCTGAGAGGCGGGTCTCTGTTCCATTTCCTGAATGAAGAGGTCGAACATCTGCGTCTGTACGAACTTCTTTACAAACCGTCTCATGCTCTTGGATTCTATAGCTTTACAGAAATGCGTTTGCTGGAACTCGCCCCGCTTGTCTTGGCCATTCCGCACGATGTGTTTAGAGTAGTGGCCGACAGTCTTGATAAAGAACGGTAGGAAAGCTTCTGGGACCACCCGGTTCAACTCCTCAAGACCTGATGTGATACAAATACATAGGTTATTAGTTTTAAATGCTAATAATAATAAATCAACTGCAATGATTTACATATGGCTAACCATATAGCAACATTCTGGTATCTTGCGGCTGTGTAAATATGAAACAAGTTTAATCTGTTTGGTGTCCGCTATTTTCAAAAGTAATGTTAGCAATTACAGTGTGTCCAGAAATTTCTAATAAACATCGACAACAGTGGCGTAATGTTTTGTTTTTCGCTCGTAACATTTTGTCTCATTTTTTCATAACAAAATCACTATTGTTAGTTGTGGATTGTGTTAATTTAGGCTTGTTTTGCTGTGGTAAGTGGCTTATTTTTGGCTTTTTTGTTAGACCCGAGAGCTGGTTTTTCTAGTGAGGTCTGGCAACACTCTTTAGATCATAATGTATTTGGCAAGATTTTATAATTCATGTCCGTAGCACAAACAACGTGGGACAATTTTATGCACCACCATCCACGCTGATCAGGGTTGCCAGGTTTTCACAACAAAACCCACCCAATTGCCCAATCACGTTACGCTTTTTGGCGGGGTTCTCCTGGTAAAAATTGCATTCCAGGGGCTAAATATCATGTTATTTGGTGTCGCTTTAACCCGCGGACATGAAAAACAACCTGCGGCAACAGTGTTAAAGTAGCCCAATTCTGCAGGAAAACCACAGACTTGGCAACTCTGGCGATTCACTGATTCGTTCATTGTGTCTGTCACATACAGTGTCTGACATACAGTGGCAAGAAAAAGTATGTGAACCACTTGCAGAATCTGTGAAAATGTGCAACATTTTAACAAAATAAGAGAGATCATACAAAATGCATGTTATTTTTTATTTAGTACTGTCCTGAGTAAGATATTTTGCATAAAAGATGCTTACATATAATCCATAAGACAAAAAAATAGCTGAATTTATTAAAATGACCCAGTTCAAAGGTTTGTGAACCATTGATTCTTAATACTGTGTGTGGTTACCTGGATGATCTACGACTGTTTTTTTGTTGTGTGATGGTTGTTCACGAGTCCCTTGTTTGTCCTGAGCAGTTAAACTGAGCTCTGTTCCTCAGAAAAAATCTCCAGGTCCCAAAAATTCTTCAGTTTTCCACCATCTTTTGCATATTTGAACCCTTTCCAGCAGTGACTGAATGATTTTGAGATCCGTCTTTTCACACTGAGGACAACTGAGGGACTCAAACACAACTATTAAAAAAGGTTCAAACATTCACTGATGCTCCAGAAGGAAACACGATGCATTAAGAGTCGGGGGTGAAAACTTTTGAACAGGATGAAGAGGTCCAAATTTTTCTTATTTCGCTTGAATATCATTTTTTTTTTCATTTAGTACTGCCCTTCGGAAGCAACAGAAAATACTTGCATGTTTCCCGGAAGACAAATTAAATACAATTTACCTTGATCTTCAAATTCCAAAAGTTTTCACCCCCTGACTCTTAATGCATCATGTTTTTTTCTAGAGCATCAGTGAATGTTTGAACCTTTTTTATTAGTTGTGTTTGAGTCCCTCAGTTGTCCTCCATGTGAAAAGATGGATCTCAAAATCATTCAGTCACTGCTGGAAAGGGTTCAAATATGCAAGAAATGCTGGAAAACTGAAGAATCTGCAGGACCTGGAGATTTTTTCTGAAGAACAGAGCTCAGTTTAACTGCTCAGAACAAACAAGGGATTCATGAACAACCATCATAAAAACAGTCGTAGATCATCCAGGTAACCACACACAGTATTAAGAATCAATGGTTCACATACTTATGAATGGGGTTATTTTAATAAATTCAGCTATTTTTTTGTCTTATGGATTATATGTAAACATCTTTTATGTAAAATATCTTACTCAGGACAGTACTAAATAAAAAATAACATGCATTTTGTATTATCTTCCTTATTTTGTTAAAATTATTAACATTTTCACAGATTCTGCAAGTGGTTCACATACTTTTTCTTGCCACTGTATATTTGAAGGAAACAGCTTCTTAAACAAGAAAAAAAAGGCTGGGTGGGACTTGATTCTGCCCATCGGTAATTGGATGGTTTGCTATTGGTGTGATGTCACGTGACAGGTTGTCCCGCCCTCATGCCTCATCAGAGAAGAAAAGAGATGTTGTGGGAGGAGAAGTTATTTTGATTAAAGATTATGAGGGCACATGAATAATGATTTGCACGGATAAATAATTTATAATAAGTAATGCAATATTCCATAAAAATAAGAATTGTCAATTTTGATTTCATGGTGACATATGAGCAATGAGGAAAAAACTCAGAAAAGTTCCTTACTTGATTTCTCATTTTTGGCACTGAGGGCCTGCTTGATTTCCTCTTTGAGTTTGTGAGGTAATATTGTGTCCTCATCTCCCATCTGTATGGAGAAACATTTCAACCACAGTCACTCACACTATATTTGTCAGTCACTTTTCATGGCAACAAAATAAAAGATGCCCTCTATGATTTACACATGAACTTACACACTTGATAAACGTCTCCTTCCTGTCTTCTGACAAGTCAACAACAAGCAGCTGGGTGAGTAGATGAATTCAGATGTCAGCTTGCAGTGTTTGAAATGCAAATGGCTTGTAATGTTTTAATAGTGTCAGGAGTCTGGTCACTCACCTCAGTCTGGTCAATGACCTGATCTGCGAGGCGTTTCTGGACACCCAGCAGATATGGTGTGGGGGCCATGATGACATCGATTAGGATCTCGGGAACGATGGAAATGAGCGTGTGCTGCCAGATGAAAGGATACAGGAGAACAGCCACTGCGTGGATGACCTGAGACAATGTCCTGCAGACAGATCGTAAGGGTTTGATCAATGTTATACACATAAATCAAAGCTATACCTAAAACTTGTGTGTGTGTGTGTGTGTGTGCATGTATGTTTGTTTTAGTACCCAAGCTCCTCAGCGATGAAGATGATCCTCCGCTCAAGTACAATAGCAGCAAAGACCTTAAGCACCTCATCATCTGACAGGCATGTGAACAACGTACGGAAATCTACATGCTCCAGCCAGGAGTCTGTCGGACGAGTCAAACTGATGATCTATAGAGAGATAAAAATAGGCTTTATTATGGATATATATTTTGTTATAAATGGAGAATATAACTGCACACTCACTTAAAAGTATATTTTTCAATTTAAATCTAGACTAAAACACATCTCTTTAACCTGGCATACACATAACACAATCAATTTCTATTATTCAGATCAGTTAAATGACTGTTAGGCTGCATAAATTAGGTCAACCGGAACAGGGAACACTTCCTATAACACCCAATGTCTCACCCTGCCGTATCCAGGGGCCAGTTTAATCTGGATCAGAATGATCTGTATTTGGAAATTCCATGTTTTGCTATCCAGGATCAGGTAATCCATCTTACTTTTGTGCGTGTTTTTTCAAAGCAAAATTGGGTTGGATCACCCTGATCCAGATACACACTTTTTCAGATTACCAAATCTGGATTACTAGTGCTCTACGAAACTGACGAATTTTGTTTGATATTTACAGGTGTTTGGGGATTATTTTATGGCATCAAAATCTCTTTTTTACTTTACTGAAAGGCTAAATATGTAGCCTAATGTCTACTTCTAATTTATCACTTTAACAGTTAAACTAATCAAGAGCAAAATAAGAAATGTGTGTATGTATATTACATGATAAAAATTTTGTATTTTTTGACCAGTTTTAAAGTTTTATTACATTTTTGTTCCTACAATCCACCCTTCTGATGGAATCAGTATAATCCAGATTTTTTGGATCAAAGGTATCCCTATCTTAATAAAAAGTTTTGAACAACACAAACTGATCTTTTTATTTAGATCAAAACCAAAATTTGATTTTGTGATCTAATCTGATTTCAGAATCCTTTTTTTTCTTTTGAACAACCCATTTTCAAGATTTGATCCAATCCAATCCTATCAGATTACTTATGAACAACTGGCCCCTAGATCAGATGGAGGTCCTGCACCACATCGCAGCCCTGAAGTGTCAGCAGAGATCATGCCAATTTCCTGTGAAGGCCTCATGGACATGAGGGCCAGTGGCACAGATTCTCAGCAAAACCCATCTCCATACCGGCGTGATGAATCTGATCTTCAACCAGATGGAACTGGATTAAATATTTTGAATGCTCTGAGACTGGCTCCAATCCAAATCTGACTTGTTATGCTGCCTGACTCATAATCATATAGTGTTTGTTCATTGGCCTGGGGAGAACTGGCCACCGACTGAGCCTGGTTTCTCCCAAGGTTTTTTCCTCCATTCTGTCACCTCTTGGAGTTTTGGTTCCTTGCCGCTGTCGCCTCTGGCTTGTTTAAGCCCATAACACACAAAGCCGACGCCGACAAACTAGTGCAGACGAAAGCAGACTGCGGGGTTGGCTCACGTCGGCGGCGTCTGAGTTCAAAGTTGCCCTGACTGACCAAACCAACGCTTAACACCCGACGGCCAAGTAGCACGTCCGTTCTGCACCTGCGTAAGAAGAAATGTCTTTCCGTACCAGCAGGTGGCAGTAGCTGAACAGCCAATCAGAATGATCAGATGGCCTGACTGACCGACGAGCTCCGACGCCGACTCAACATGTCGAATCGGCCGAAAAAAAGTTGACGAGGACCAACTTCAGCTGACGGTGCTGAACACACTGAGAAAACTTAGTCGGCCGATGAACAAAAAAACTGACTGTTGGCTTGGTGCGTTTCGGGCTTTAGTTGGGGACACTTAATATTAAACAATATTATTGATCTGACTGCATTGACACTATTGTCTGAAAACTGAACTGAGCTGGACGATGGCATTTTCTCCAGAGCTGTCGTATAGATAAATTAAAAACTAATGATTTTTACAACGGCACTAAATCAACAATGACACTATTTTCTTCTAGAGCTGCTGCCGAAACAAACTTTATTGCATAATTTTCCTGTTGTCACTGCAAAGCTGCTTTATATATATTCTGTGTAATCTATATATAATCTGATTATATATAATCTGTGTATATATATATATATATATTTTAATAGATATTTTATTATAAAAACAGTGTTGAGGGATAACTAAAAGTAGTGATCCTATTAAATTAAGCGTTTTTGTTACATTGTATTTGTGACTTTGTCTTACAGAGTGAACCGAGGCAATAAGAATCAGATTCGTCTTTAGCAAATTTATTTGTTCTGATGGTTTACTCCAATGAACTTGTTCAAAATGGTCTACTGATTCATTTGAATCATTGCTAAATAATGTTTTTGTCACTACGTTTCCAATACAGTTATATAAATTGAGTTTGTTCTTTAGTTTTATTAGTTGTATTTAGTGTAAACTGTTCACGTTCGATGTTTTCAGCCTAACTGTTTGGTTTTGTGCTTTGCTTTATAGTTTATAGTCTAATTTATATCTGATGTTAATTTAAATGACCTTGCTTTAATGAATCTAACTACCTTTTCAAATTTTCATTTTGACTGTAATTTAAAAACTTCAAATTATGAGTACCCTGACTCTTTAAAAAAGTTCATTTAAAAGTAGCTTTCCCATCATAGATGGATGGATGGATGGATGGATAGATATACTAATGTTATACTAATGTACGGTATGTGCAGATCTCTTAAATGGAATGTTACATAGAAAATGTGCTGGAGGAGATATTCAAGCAGAACCAAGTCAAGTTTGTACAAAGCATAAGGGCATACCTGCATGAGCTTATCTTTGACCCTTTCCCATGAGCTATTACTTCACTTACTTCAATTTCCTGCTGCTTTGACAGAGCTGAGGACGTGTGTGTTTGTGGACAGCATGTCTCTGCTTGTTTGGAATTAGAGGTGTACTACTTTACTCCTCCTTTAATGTACTGTAATTAACGCTCTATGGTTTATAATTACTGGGGAAAAAACACGGAAAACCAACTTTTATTATCTTGCACAATTTTACACCCTCATTTAATTTCCTCTTCCTTTTTTTCTTTTTGGTTGGAATTGATTGACAAATACCATTTTTTTTTTGTTTTTGCTGTTGACTCATCTGCTGTAAGTACAGTTGAAATGGAAAGTGTTGCAGCTGCTGGTTTGCCCAACACTGTCTCCCTACGTCATATCTCGCAATAAACACATTGGTTGTGTGAGTCATTGTTCAGTCAACAATTTCAGGACTAACACCGTGCCAAAAAAATGGTGTTCATGTACAACAGAGTGCTGCAGTAATTGCCAACCTGGAAGTTAGCATCACCCTGGTTCCCTTGACAAAAACCCAATATGATTTTTCTATTTGCTTTTGGATTACTGCAGAAAATTAGGTCTGTCTAGTGACAAAAGCTTATGATTCTTGCACTTTTATTCATTGTGATAATCTTCACAAATGAACGCAACAAATGAATTTAGAAGCATAAATACAATCGTCAGAAGTCAAAACCTTTTCGTAGGCTATAAACAAACTACACCACGGTCACATGACTTCAATGTCATCACTAAGCTTCCGACAAGTCTTTCAGTCTTAGTTTAAAAACATTTTCCCTGAAAATGTTCAAGTTATAATAGTTTTTAATAGTTTAAAAGCAGACTAGTGAGTAGATGAGTTTTCCTGTTCGGCTGATGATGTTTAAAGGGTTAGTTCACCCAAAAATGACAATTCTGTCATTAATTACTCATCCTCATGTCGTTCCACACCCATAAGATCTTCTGAACACAAATTAAGATATTTTTGAAGAAATCCAGTTGCTCAGTGAGGCCTGCATTGCCAGCAAGATAATTAACACTTTCAGATGCCCAGAAAGCTACTAAAAACATATTTAAAACAGTTAATGTGACTACAGTGGTTCAACCTTAATGTTACGAAGTGACAAGAATACTTTTTGTGCGCCAAAAAACAAAATAATCAACAATATCTAGTGATGGGCGATTTCAAAACACTGCTTCATGAAGCTTTGAAGCTTTACGAATCTTTTGTTTCGAATCAGTGGTTTGGAGCGCGTATCAAACTGCCAAAGTCACGCCCCCCAGTGGTGAACCACTGAAATTTTGAAACACTTATCACGTAACGAAGCCTCGTTTACTGAAATCCTGTGACTTCGACAGTTTGATACACGCTCCAAACCACTGATTCGAAACAAAAGATTCGTAAAGCTTCAAAGCTTCATGAAGCAGTGTTGTGAAATCGCCCATCACTAGATATTGTTGAATAAAGTCGTTATTTCGTTTTTTTGGCACATAAAAAGTATTCTCAGTCGCTTCATAACATTAAGGTAGAACCACTGTAGTCACATGAACTGTTTTAAATATGTCTTTAGTAGCTTTCTGGGCATCTGAAAGTGTTAATTATCTTGCTGTCAATGCAGGCCTCACTGAGCCATCGGATTTTATCAAAAATATCTTAATTTGTGTTCCGAAGATGAACGAAGGTCTTACGGGTGTGGAACGACATGAGGGTGAGTAATTAATGACAGAATTTTCATTTTTTGGGTGAACTAACACTTTAATGTCCCTGACAATCTCTGCAGTTCCACTTAGCCACTTGTCTGCAACCGCCTTTTTCAAGACACGTAAAAGCTTTAAAAAAAATCACAAGGGGTATTACTGAAGTATTTTTATATCTTAGAATAAATGTGAAAATATCTTGAGCTTGTGTTCACCACAGACCTTATTTCAAACATTTAACCAAAAACCCATTAAAAAAACCTTGTCCTCAGGACGACAGAACCGGGAATGCTAAAAATGCTAACCCGTTTCCGGGTTTTGGCCTACAAAAGTACGTCATCCCTGCACCATTCTATAAGGAGTCACTCTAACCCTAGTATCAGCCAGATGGCATTTCCACTTTTTTTGTATTATATTAGAATATATTAGAATAAAATAATGACAGGGATGACTATACGCAAGGGTGCCTCTCTCTCCAGCTATTTTTCTATACAAGAACATCCCATAGGACACATGCGTGATGGGCATGACTATAAAGGCTTCCTTAAGACTGACAAGCCATTCAGGCAAATTGTAATTTTATCTCTGGTTCTTACCTCAGTGCCTCTTTCTGGAATAAAGCTTTTGATATTAACAGTGTGTCCAGGGGCAGGAAAAGCCGCCTCCCTCAGGCTCTGCATAAATGGGTAAATCATCGCCATGGAGATCTTTCTGCGTTGCTCCACCTCATCAAAAATCTAAAATATTAAGCAGACAGATTATTCAATGCAGGGAATGAAGGATTCAATAAAAAGACAAAAAAAAAAAAAATCTCTTATCACTGAGAGAAGTCAGTTTTCATTGAAAATAACAGGTGAAAAACGGAAATATACACTACAGTAAGATTTTGTTGATGTTGTTGAAAAAATTAATCAAAAATACATTAAACTAATTAAAAGTGATAGTAAAGATGCTTATAATGTTAAAAAAGATTTCTATTTCACAAAAATAAGCAGCGCAAACTGTTTTCAACTGATAATATGAGCACAAAAATAAGTATATTAGAATGATTTCTGAAGGATCATGTGACACTGAAGACTGGAGTAATGATGCTGAAAATTCAGCTTTGCATCACAGGAATAAATAGCATTTTAAAATATATATTTAAATAGAAAACAATTAAATTGTAATAACATTTCACAATATTACTGTTTTAGAATATCTGATCAAATATAAATATAAAAACACCATATATTATTGAAGAATAAGCAATAAATACTTTACAAACACCCAAATTCTGAACATGCCTATATCTTTAAGATCACATTAGCTTGTCTTTGATGTTTGTCCTGAACAAACAAACTCATTTCCAGTCATGAGAGCATTCACCGAAAAAAGCACCTGCACAAAGTTCAGCTAAAACAAACAAAACATTCTCCAACAAATGAAGCATAACGCTCAATGGACAGCTCAACATGTCAGAAAACACATTTTCACACTCTGAATTAATACAAAGTCAGAGCAACAAAGGGCATATAAAAAGACATTTACATTGACTGTGCAGTAAATGATGCTGTTTTTACCTTGGAAAAGAGTCCAAAACAGGCTACATTACTGATGATACAGTAGGCCTCTGGCAGACGAGCACCCTTCCCATCAGGCTAAACAAGAGAAGACCAACAACAAGAGAAGTAAGCACACACTTAAAGTGCATATGAGTTTTACTGACCTCATTTGTTTGTGTTTTCATGCATTACAAGAAAAAATAGATTTTTCTGAAGAAAATGTAAGTGGTGTTTTCCCTGTTACTACATTGGTAGAGTGATATGGGTGGATGTTAGCGGGTTGTTATGTCAGTTTAACACTTGGTTAAAGCACTAACTTTATGTATGAGCAAAAATAACAGGAAGTATCATTAATGAGTCCAGTCATTTACCAGCAGCCTCCTACAGTATCCATTCTTCCTCGAACCATCAACATCTGTAAGCACGAAAGAGAATGTTTCACTGTGAAATAGAGAAAAAGAGAGAAAATGAAAAATGCAGTTTCTGCCTCAACAGGGCATGCTGGGAGAAATAATGTGTGTGGTCACAGTACCTGGGACATTCTGTTAAGGGCGCCCAGTTAACACCCTCTGGAAAGCAAAAGAGTGTGAGCGCCTTTAACGTCTTCTCTTCCTCCTCCTTCTGAAATCGCACCATTCCATCCTTCTGTGCTCATTACAAAGTGAAAAAGGCTAAATTAATATGCATCAGGGACAGAAAACGCAAGAATTTCCCATGTCTGATTAATATCAGAATGACAATGAATGAGCTATACAAACATATTATTTTCATACATTTCAACCCTGAAGCTGTCATTTAATCTTTGGCTGCAGTAAAAAAAGGTTATCTATTGTAATGCCTAATGGCAGTGTCTCCACGATCATTTTTCACTATAATATAATAGGTCATATTTTATTTTTTATAAGAGATAGGCCTATATTATATAATGATATATATATAAGGGAGTTTTCTGATATAAAAATCCCATAATCCAATTTTACTTAATACAATGTGCTGGGTATGACACTATAATTTTTCGCTATATATTTTTTACCTTTATAAGAACTAGTCCAATATTAAATTATAAAATGATATATATAATAAATAATAATAAATACATTTTAACATGATTTAATTGATGGTTTGATTCACGCTCAAAAAAATGTAAATAATAAATCCTTATGAAAACTCCAAACTTCAACATCACAATCTTCAAATACATCTGAAGACACAAGAGAACTTCTAATGAAACCCTAAGGGGCCATTCACACAGAATGCGTTTTTGCTGTTGCTAGGGCATGTTTACATAGTAAATCAATGGAAAAGCATATGTGAACGGCCCCTAATAACCCAGCTAACAAGTATATGTTCTAAGAAAATTTTTCTAACATTCCCATTAGGTTAGTTTTTTGTTGTTATGTGAATTTTTTTAGAAAAAATGTTCCATGAATGATGTATAAATAATTTTTTGTGCTAATATTATCAGAGTTAGTTCACCCAAAAATGAAAATTCTGTCATTACTTACTCAGCCTCATGTCATTCCACACCCGTAAGACCTTCGTTCATCTTCAGAATACAAATTAAGATATTTTTGATGAAATTCGGGAGCTCTCTGACTCCTCCATAGACAGCAATTTAAAGGTGCAGTGTGTAAATTTTAGCAACATCTAGCGGTGAGATTGCGAATTGCAAAATAGAGAAGCTACGGTGGCCAACACAGGACAAATATGTCGTCATCTGAGACTGCAGAGAGTAGCTAGTCAATCAAACGCGCTCTGTAGAGCAGTTTGTCCGTTTAGGACTGCTGTAGAAACATGCCGGCGCAAAATGGCGACTTAACATGTAAGGGGACCCGCGGTGTATGTAGATAGAAATGGCTCATTATAAGGTAATAAAAACATAAAGCTTCGATATGTAAGGTCTTTATACACCACTGAAACATAGTTATGTATATTATATTGCATTTCTGTCAATAGATCCTCCTAAAATATACACATTGCACCTTTAATTACCACTTTCAAGGCCCGGAAAGTTAGTAAAGACATCGTTAAAATAGTCCACGTGACTGCAGTGGTTCAACCTTAATTTTATGAAGCGACAAGAATACTTTTTGTATGCAAAAACAAAACAAAAATAACTTTATTCAACAATTTCTTCTCTTCCCCATCAGTCTCCTACACTATTTATGTTGTAGACAGTGCAGCGCTTCCAGGTTCTACATCAGAACGCCTGCTCATTATCGGTCGACGCTGTACATGTGAGCAGCACGATGCATGCCTATGATGCTGACGCAGGAGCCGACCAATACTGAGCTGGTCGTCCGACGTACAACCCGGAAGCGCTGCACTGTGCCTACAATGTAAAGTTGTATTTAAATTAAATTGCTGTCTATGGAGGGGTCAGAAAGCTCTCGGATTTCATCAAAAATATCATAATGTGTGTTCCGAAGGTCTTACAGGTTTGAAACGACATAAGGGGGAGTAATTAATGACAGAATTTTCATTTTTGGAATTTAACTTTGAAGGAACGTTCTGGAAGAATGTTTGTTCATAACTTTGAGAAAACCTTGCCAGAACGTTAACCAAAGTTCTGAGAACGTTCCCTGTTAGCTGGGAATGTGGAACGTGATCTGTTGTAGCATCCCTCATTTAAATGTCTCTAAATAATGTAATTAACAATACATTAAATGTAATAAAAGCATAAAAATGTAATGATTTGTTATTGAATGGAAATAGTTGCTATTACAATACTACGAAAGTACTGAAGAGTAAGTAAGCTCAGAAAAGTTCCTAACTTATCACGGTTGCTTATTCACGTTCTTAGCCAAAGATGTTCGTTTTCACAGCTGAAGTGTAAATAGGAATTATATACATGTGTCTGCATGCAGAGCACACGGTTTGTCTGTGTCACCTTAGGGAACTGATAGATGATCTGTGGCTCATATATGCCATCTTTGTTCTTCTTAGGTCGAACCACCACCAGATATTCGAAGAAAAACTGCCCGCTAGCGTAGCGCTGCTCCTTTGCCTTTTCTTCCACGGGAGAGAGCTCTGCGCTAGCAGGTAGATCTGGTTCCTTGCCAGTTCCTACAAAAACATACGCACTTTAGCTTCCGTAATATATATTTACTGAGGCTGTTTTCATGTCAACGCAGAGGAAATGCTACAAAGCCCAACTGTTTATAAATGTTTGATTTTTGAATGATCTAAAAAAATGTGGCTTTTCAGAAACAGCACTTGAAACGCTGAACCATGAACAAGTACAAACAAATTAGAGATGAGAAAGATGGAGCTCTTCTGTGAATTTCCTTAACATTTCCTTTTGAGCCTGCTTTTTGGCAGCCTCCCCCAACGCAGAGCAAACAAAGCTGACAGGAATACCATAGGAGTCCTCTAAGTCTTGTTCTAGCTTGACTTGCCTCACCATAGAAACCCTCAATGTGCCTTTCTATACACGACAGAACAATAACTGCTGCTCGCAACTGAAAAGACAAGAAGTGCACTAAAGAACAGATGCAAATTGCGTGCTGACTGACTTCCTTGTGACTTCATAAATGAATTATAAATGAACACATTACAAGCAAATCAAGTCGAAACTTCAGTTCGAAAGACTCTAACTCTTTTAGGCATTTTGCCCTACTTACACTACGAGACCGGAGAATGAGTCATAGTGAAATGTTTTGACAAGGTTAACTAGTTTTATATGCAATTTAAAGCCAATGACCACAGCTAAAGATAACAAAGTTTGTTGTGCGTTCATTAAAAATGCTTTGTGGCACTTAAGACATATGTACGTATATGATTCAACTGAATTTATATTAAAAAAGGAGCTTAAGAGATTCTTTCAGTAGCTAGATATGTGTTTGTAAAGATTATAAAGCAATACTTAAATAACATTTCCTCACTGTCTTTGTTGATTTTCCCACGGAAGGACGAAAATAAGGTACTGAACCTCTTCATGGCTCCCATGTCTGATTGATCTTCACCTGGAAGAAAGACACCTGAGGAAATGACAGTACAAAACACAAAAATTAATCAATTGCAATCACACAAATTTGTTCAGAAAAGCTCAGAAATGTTCCCAGAAATGCACTGATAACTAACCGCATTTGCTTATTCACTTTTTTTATAGCCAAAGATGTTAGTTTTGAGAGCTGCAGTGTAAATTGTAATTTCAACAAATGTAATTTATTCTTTCCCACATGACTGTTTTCAGAAGTTCACCTCAACTGATATCACCAAAAACCACAAAGAGTCTCGCTAAACCTGCTTTATTGTCATTTAAGAAAAGTTCCACATGCCAGCTAGTTAACAGTAAAACATCAATATAATAGTGACAGCAACTATTCAACCAGTCATACCAGCACCTGATAAACCTAAATGACAAAACTAAAACGTTTTGCTTCTAACGCAGTCATACAGATAGATAGATAGATAGATAGATAGATAGATTCTAAGTAACAGTCTTACACAACACATTAAAGTAAGACAAAAAGAGGATAAAAATATAGAAAAAGGAGTCAAAAATATATTATAACATTCTATTCTATCAGTATCAGCACATTAGCTGCATTTAAAAGAACATAAACATTTAAACAATTCTTATAAGTTACATTATACAGAATCACTAAAGTATATGATTTAACTTACTCCGGTGTTTACACTTCGTTCCTCTTCTTTTGACATTAGATACAGTAATTCCGTTCATGTTCGAATTCATTTGAGAAAAGTGATATTTATGTCGTGATCTCACTGCAGTCTTTCCCACAGACGGCGAAAGATCACGGTACGAACGAGAAGTGAGTGTGGGACACGCAGTTAGCAGCGTGTATGCTCGCTGCTGATTCGCGAATTGCGATTCAATTGTTCTTTTTCAAACGGATGTTCATTCGAACCGATTCGAAAAGCGTTCGTGAATCACTCGACTGTAAAGGAGAAGTAAAAAAGTTATATTTTTAAAACGTAATTGAAAATAGAGTGATACATAGTTTAACTTAAATACCCGTTTAACAGCAAGGTCTCCACGTCTGTGTAAAAACTACAGAGCAACTCAAACTAACCTGTGAATCATTTTAACTGATTTATTGAAATCAACTGTCCGAACGAACCGAATTGGTGAAGTGAGGTGAAGGGCAGTGTCGGAGCAGAATTACCACAGAAGGTTCAAACTTTCAACACTTTTAAAACCGAGTCGGTGACTCATCTTTAAGTGGAAGTTGCTTCTTTTCTCTGCTCTTAATTGTAGTTAGGTTCATTATACAGTTCTTTTAAGTGTATAAATGTACAGTGTGTGTTTTTTTCTTCTTTTTTTCTTAGATGTTGGATATGAAACTGTGGCTTATGAAAATACTGACTATATACATTCAACATTATTTTATTATTTTCTTTGTCCTTATGAAATATCAATATATATTTTATGAGGAGGATTATTTTTACATTTAAGGTACTTTTGGGCAACATTGGTGTGACATAATGACAGTGAAATGACATTTGCTGCCTTCTTGCCCGGGTGTCTATTGTAAAAGAGATTTTCCTTTCAGGGAGTCATTTACCTTAAATAAAGGTCGCTAAGTTAATAATACTTGTGTTGTCTTATGTGCTGGCTTCACTTAGGTTTATACTTTGGTATAGTAATCCACAAGAATATTCTTAGAATTATGTTTTTCCTTCCCCTCATTATTTACTTAGGAGTTAAACTAATTTTATGTACTATATATTGACCACAAGTGCTTTATGCATTGTAAGGCTAAATGAACATCGGTTCTGAAAACAGATTAATTGCACATATCAAAAGTAGACTAGACAGACCCCTTTACTAAACCAAACTGACAAGACAAAACAAACGCATTGTCATGAAAGTCAAACAAATGCAAAAGGTCAAAGTCTTACCTTTGTTGGTCTCAAGCCCTCCATCTGAGAAACTTCGTCTCTTATCTATGTCAGAGACACCGTCTTCTAGTCCTTGAGACTTTTCTGTAGGCCAAGACAGACAGCTGAACTTTGTGCTAGAGCTTAAATGTGTCTTAATTCATCCGTACGCTTCTCTTTTAGCCTTGCCGTCTATTTACAAAACAGAGAACATTTGGCTAGGTAAAGAAAGGTGTGCAAACTGAGCGACTCACGTTCACGTTGATCACCTCTGAAAGAAGAAAATAATCTCCTCCTGAAAGGATTTTCCCTTTCATCTAATGACGGTCTAGCTATAGTAGTCAAAGAGAGAAATGAAAAGATCAGGAATCTTTTCTTGACCTTGTAATGCGAGAATATAGAGATTTGGAGCTCCTTATGCTGCTCATATCATACATATTAATAAAAATGAAGAATATTATGATTGATTTAAACTCTACTTACTCGTAGAACGCATTGAGGAGAACATCCATGTTCTCCTGGATGATGTCATTGTGTCACCTACAAAAAAAAATGTACACACTTATTCATCAAGTTCCTTCCTCATTACCATATGCAATAGATATTTATTATCTCAGTTAATATAAAGAAAGTATATTCATTGCAATTTGGCTACAAATATTTAGAAAACCGTGCCTTATGTTAAGGTCGTTGTTCCTTAAATGTGAGAAACTTCCGTAGTGTTTTCCCAAGGACCAAGGTCATAGTCCTTTGGGCCATTGTAAATATTAACTCAGAAACTCTTCGTCACTGTAAGAAGTCGTGACACACCCTTTAATGCAGGTGTGCAGAGAGTATAAAATCTCATACCTGCTCCATTGTTTCCAATGACAATAAACAGCAAACCTATTTTTGTGCATTTACTTATTTTTGACGCCTGCTATTACATGCATAAAATATTCCATATTACTATTTTATGAAAAGCTCACCACAAATACATCATGAAGAGACCCTATACACCAGTTGTAGAGGAGGAAGCTTAACAAAATTAAATGATGAGAACGTTTTAACTGCTTTTGCTCTCACGCTGCAACACTTTCACTAAGGCCACTTAACCACAGGATGAATCAGACTTGTGGCTTTGCTATAGAGAGGTCAAACAGTAGTGGTTAGCGCTTAACTGGGACAGAATGCATGTTCACAGGGCTATCTTTAATGTATTACATACAATATCATGAAGCCACTTGCATTTGTTAAAACAATCATAAAAGAGTGTTTGTACATATAATGTAATAAAAGAATGAAAGAATGTAAAAATACATCAGTAAAATTCTGTTAAATAGTTAATTATAAGTGAAAGTAATTTTAAGTTTATTGAAATACTGTTAAAAAAAATAATAGCTTTTTAAGTTTATTCAGCAAGGATGCATTAATTAAAGGTGACCTATTATGCCCCTTTTACAGGATGTAATATACAGTATCTCACAGAAGTGAGTACACCCCTCACATTTTTGTAAATATTTTATTATATCTTTTCATGTGACAACACTGAAGAAATGACACTTTGCTACAATGTAAAGTAGTGAGTGTACAGCTTGTATAACAGTGTAAATTTGCTGTCCCCTCAAAATAACTCAACACACAGCCATTAATGTCTAAACCACTGGCCACAAAACTGAGTACACCCCTAAGTGAAAATGTTTTTATATTTATATTTTTTTTTATATTTAATAATAATAAAATTTATTTAAAAATATTGTTAATATTGTTTTTAAAAATGTATAAAAACATATCACAAAACTGCCTGAAACACTGTCACTGTATTATTATTATTTATATTAATAATTTAATGCTGTGTTGACTAATAAAGTTTTTGTATCAAGTTCTGTTCTTGTAAAACTCGTGTTATTCCCAACAAAAATCCCCTCCCATACGTTTATTGCCATGTTTTCGTGAAAGACGTGGTCATTAGTACACTCTGGGTCTTTTTATAGCTTACTGTATTCCCCACAGGATGACCTCAGGTCAGCAGTAGGTCTTCCTGTTGCCCCAGTGACTCCATCTTAGCAGTTATGTGGGAATATTTTGAGGATGCACTTCATGACTTTTATATGTGGTGGTTGTTCAAACCTAGTGTATATTTGGACTTTAAGGAGCTCATTTATAGACAGTGGCATCGCTGTTGTTGGGTGCCATAATTTCATTGTAGTTCATAAATGTTCCTCCATTCCCCTTTTTGGCCAAGATCTCCTATTATAATAGAACTTTATCAAAACTCTTATGGCTAATTAAAGATGTTTGGACAAATGAAGGTGTCAGAGAATCCTGGTTTTCTATCCTTTATGGCTCAGAGCTGAATAGAAAGGGGCTGTGCTGGTTGCTGGGAAAAGGGATCCTATCCTCTTCCTTAACTCCTCCTTCAAAACATCAATCAATCATTAACTCTTCCATTCACTCACCCACTCATTCTCACTCTCTCATTATTCAAAATTAAAGGCCATTCATCGTGTAATGAATGTGGTGGGACAGTAGATGACATCTGAATTTTTCGCACTACACAACTGTTTTCATCCTACAGCTCTTCCCCAAACAGGGAACGTTCTCAGAACTTTGGAAAGGTTCTTTCAAAGTTATAAACAAACATTCTTCCAGTAACATTAATAGAATGTTTGTTCAAAGTTATCTGGTCTTTAATAACATTCTCAAAACTTTAGCACATAAATACTATTCAAACATTTTTCTGAAAAGTTTTTTAAGTGTTACTTACTGCTTGTCACAGATGGTTTTTAGAGAACATACAAAATTAATGTTCCCATAACATTTGCAAAATGATAATATCAAAAATTCTCTTAAATGTTATCTCTGATATTCACATAACCAAGAAAAAATGCTTTAAATGTTCAGAGAACATTCAGAAATAACGTTTTCATAACTTAATGAGAACGTTAGCAAAACGTTCTTAGAACATATTTTTGTTAGCTGGCCAACATTGATCTCAAACCACTTTTATACCTTTTGTCCACTTGTTTGTCTCTTCTATCAAAAATAAAAACCAGATTATATTGCAACAATGACAAAGAATTCAATGACACAGTCTGACCTCAGATCAGGCTACCTGACCCAACATTCAAATCATGTTGTGAAAAGTAATGTTATCTCAGAATACTGTAGCTCCGAGGAATGCAATTGTCTTTTAAAGAAGGCTTAGCCAACAGATGTTCCTGCATGTCTCATACACCAAAAACACACACTGACCCTAAAAAGACACTTACTGGAAGAGCATGTTCATTTAGAAGCATATTAACCAGGTGGCAATGCTTTTTTTTTTCAGGATTTTTTTTTTCAGGAACTTTTATTATGCCACAGACGCCGGCGTCGCTTTTTCCGGTCAAGCGTATGAGGTAACGCAACGCTGTTTTATCATATTGAGATACATTTGAGTGAGTTGTTGCAGAGCGAACGCTGTGAGACACTTGTTGCACACTGCAGCTAGATCGATTTTAGAATATCATATTAATAAATGCTGGATGGCTTGTGTTGATAAATGGCATGCGATTAAATGCCAACATATGATGGAGAAAATGCTGTATTATACTGTAACTAAAAATAAAGCTGCATCTGATTATGCTATGTTAGCTACTTGACAAAATAGTGTTTTTTTTTTTTTCTGAGGCATGGTTAAAGCCTGGTACTCGCGGAAAATCAAGAAAACTAGATTTAAACAAGACTAAACGTGTTGAGCTATATAACAATAATTCGTTTTCTGTCTATAAATGTAACCAAACAGTTGTTCCCTTGTCTAATAAAACATGTAATATATTAAAGCGTCTTTGGTGTTTCCATGGTTTCTATAAAATAAAATAAAATTGGAAATCGAGGGTAACGCAGGTATGACGTCACTGATAGGCGACACACAGACAGTCTGACACGTCCATGTCCTGGTTAAAATTTGCTTATTTCTCTGGATTTAAACATTCTTGGAAACATTTGGGATAATGTATGTACACAAGTCAACAAAATATATAACACCGTTCTAGTGGTTTTTGGATATTTTAATCAAAATTTTTTACATATTGTGACTTTAAATATTCTTGTGACATTAGAAGTAAAACAGGGTCACATACACTGCTTTTATGGTTAGGACAGGTGGAATAGCCGATCACTTGTATTTTATGACAGCCTGGTAATTCTGCAAAATGGCTCCTATTGTGCTGCTCAGAAGAAAACAGTTATACAGGTTTTGAACAAAATGAACAGAATTTTCATTTTGAGGTTAACTATTTCTTTAATTTAACCATGTAACACAACGGACTCGAGTTTTAAGTTATACAATTATAATCAAGCTAGATTCTAAACCTTACAGAGCCCCTGGGGGACATGGTGATGAACACCAGACAAGACGAGTTACGAGCGTAATATCTAGGCCTGTTCGGTAGGCTACTGGTACGATTTATGTCTGACAAAATTATTGCTTTACTCCGACTGATATCGAGCTTTTAAATACATGCAATGCATAGAGATTTTCCTCAGCACAGAACTACAAACCAAGACAAACTGAATTGGAATTTGAGAAGGGCTTTAGATCGACTTAGGAGTGCAGCGGTTGATGTCAGTCAGCAGACAAGCATCAACACGTGTGCGGTACACACCCTTACCATAAAGCAGGTTATTATTTAATGAAAAGCTTCTCGCTTCTGTACAGGAGTGCTGTTAATCAGCACGGCAGGTACAAAGGCAGGTAAAATTTGGCTCTGTGTGTTAAGTTCCTGCTTGTAACCGAACATAATTCTTACATTACACCCAGTGTCATAAAAGGACCAGGCCAGTTGATTATTTTACAATAACCTCTATTACCTTTCAGGTCAAGAAGAAGGACTCTCATTTTTAGACTACTTCCCTAAACACTAAAAATGTTAAACCAAGGCTGCCCCAACCTCTAGAGGGCAATACAGTACTATATGTTACAAGTTAATGTATGTTTATTTCTTATTTTCCGTACTTTTGGATACTGTAAAGTAACAAGCTTTCAGATATGGACATGCTAGCAAGGATATTGTTGAGAAATGTTATCAAGGATCATGCAACATAATGTTAATTATCCTCTCAGTTCTCTGCAATACAGTGCGATTCCAGTTCATCAACACTAAAATGTGTTCTTGAGAGGAAGTTATTGAATTTTAGCTGTTCTCACCACAGGAAATTCAAAAAAAGTCTTGTGGTGGAAGTCATCAACATGTAAAGTTTTAGTTAAAAAGCTTATATATATATATATATATATATATATACTGTAGTGTAGTATTAATGTTTTTATGAATCCTTGCATCAGTCATGCTTGTTTTACAGTTCTTCCTGTAACTCAGGTCTTTCAACAGACCGTTTCTCCATAAATGCAACTCATAAAATAGGCAAATGTTTAATTTTGCATGTGAAATTTTCATAAATTGCCCTATTTTTTGTGCAGATAAAACTTGTTCAGACTGATAAAAGCATATATAATGAATACATTATATAATGAAAACAATTACTGCCTCTATATTTTTCAGTATTTCAGTTGACGCTTGCTATGCATTTCCTTAATGTTTCCTGTTTATCAGTTTCAAACACATCTTGCTAACTTACAAGCTTTCATGCTGCGAATTAACATCTAACAGGTGTTTCTACGAAATAAAAGCAAGCATTATGGGACATCAAAGGATACCACATTCATGTGGTTTGAAGGACTGAAACAATATGTTCAAGGTGACTTACCACAGTGCAAACTCCCTTCTGTGCCTCCGATTTGTAGCTTGAGAAGGTTGTAAATTTTCGGTTTGATCTGATTAAGTATTTACCACATCACCTCAGCAAACAGGTCCACAGAACAAGACAATCCATGCTGGTCTTCCTGCTGAACCAGTTTCTGCTATTTATATATATATTTTTTCTATTTACTTTCTCTTGACCCACCTGGAACTAGTAATCTCACTACCATGTGATTCTTTATCCTCTCTCTGTTACTGTACAACTGCTCTGTGTGTGTTTGCTTTGGTGTACGAGTCTTGAATCACTTTGCCGCTTCTGCTTTCATTTAGAGGAAGTGTTCCTGTGACAGAAGAACCGAAGCAGACTAACATACAGCAGTGAGGGGGGATTTCCTTGTTTCATACACTGATGCTTATCTGTTACAGGTGTATCATCTACAGAAATAAAGTTCTACCATATAGAGTTTGTTCGCTCAGTCTGAGAGTTTAAAAATAGTGCCATCATTTAAGGTGATAATTTGTGGTTTTAATTGCAATTTTAAAATTAGCACATCTTCATGAGCACATAGACTGATTTGCAAAACACAAGAAGTGCATTTTTTTTATGTGACTTCTGCTGAATCACTCGTTACCACATGTAGCTTACTAAGCATTTCCGTCCACTCCCACTTAAAAATGTACAGCTTGTAATTATCTCTTAAAAATGTAAAGTTACAATAAATCACTTTTAAATACAAACATAAAATTAATAAATCACTTAAAAAATATGAAATATTTTATTTGTTTACTTGCATGACCATTAACCAACATTAAAGAACCACGCAAATGCTAATTTGTTGATAAATTATTGAAATATTAGTTAAAATCTCAGGATGTACTTCAAGTTTCGTTTTCACGTTAATTGTAGTTTAATCTGTAGTAATTTCATGTGCTTTTGTCATTTTATTAGCTCTTCCAGACATATTCATATGGTTGTACTAGCCTTATCAGTAAAGACTGACATTTCCTTCAGCTCAGGGTGAAAGTATGGAGTAACAATATGGTGTCTGAGTGCGTTTCGGTGTCTTCTCTGCTCCTGAAGTTCTTGCCTGAAGGTTGGATAAACAACACATCTATGCATCACCCGCTTTGAGCTTCTTAAATTGAAACCGTTCAAACAGAATAACTATTTACCTGTTCTGATTAACCCTGTTTTCCCACAGAGACTTTTGCTTCTTTTTATTGACGCTGTTTAAGCAGAAGTTGAAAGCAAACAGTATAAGTGTACAATTAGTCACCACACACTTTCCCACTTTCAGTAACATTCACATGTGGTCCATTTTTATCTATGATTAGTCCATTGGTTCAGCAAATTTACCGCCTGAAATTCTGTGCGATAAGCATGTTTTTAATAACTCTCATTCTGGTCTACATTTACAGAAATTACATTTTTACATAAGATGAGTAAATAGTGAACAATACCACTTACACCCAAACTTTCTCTTCTGTCTTTTCCTGTAACTTATGGGGATGTTGAACTGCTTGCACTGCTTGAGTGTAGAGAGATGCCACATCGGCTGGGAGAGGAACAAAAACAGACAAACTGTGAATGTGAGAAAATCAGATTTTTCAAAAACTGAAAAATCATCTTTGCGTTTTTATTGCTGTTTACTAATATTGCAGTGCACAGATCTTTGACACTCTCAAAATTCATCATTTAAACAATATTGTGGATGATTATTTTTGATGATTATTAGTTTTGAAATAAAAATAAATGTTAAAATATTGTAATTCAATAATCTGTGCATCGGAGGGTTAAACAACTGTAAATTAATAATTAACCCTCAAGTTGTTCTAAAAGTTTCTTTGTTCTTTGAAACAGAAGAATGTTGGTAACCAGTTGCTGGTTCCCATTGACTTCCAAAAAAATGGGGCCCCATCAACTGTTTGGTTACCAACTTTCTTCAAAATATCTTCTTTTGTGTTCAACAGAAGAAAGAAACTCATACAGGCTTGGAACAACTTGAGGGTGAGTAAATGATGACAGAATTTTCATTTTCGGATGAACTATCCCTAAACTTCTTTCTTTAAATATTAAATATTATTTTATAATTATAATAAAATATTTACAATGTATGTTATAATAAATAAATGTTCTCACCTGACAGAGGCCTTATCTCTATTTCAACTGGAGGATCTACAGCATCAGGCAGGGACTAAAACAAATGTAAAGTTTAAATGTATTTAAGCCAAGCTCGCATATATAATGTATACATAGACATCTGAATTTATTAAATCATTTTAAGAATATGGCATTGGATCTTGTCTGACCAGTACAAGCTGCAGTAGATCATTCTGATGAACCTTCTCCTCTGCTGTCCGAAGGTCCTTCAACTGCATCTTCTCCCATTGATTCTCTCTCTGTAGAAGCTGCTCCAAATATGCCTGTTTAAATAAACCCATAGAGCAGAGGGGGGGAAAAAAGAAAGAAAGAAAAAAAAAAAAAAAAAAAAAAAAAAAATATATATATTATATATATGTATGTTTTTTTTTTAAATATATATCAAAATATACAAAAATAACCAAAACTATATATTTTTAAAATATATTTACACACACACACACTTGACCCTTAAAGTACATTTTGTAATATATTTTGGGATTTAAAGGTTTGAACAAAATTGATTTTAGAAATATATTAGAAAATATATATTATTATAAATATATATATTAATTTGAAATATATTCAGGTCAGATTTTTCTTTTTTTTCAACCATATGGGAATATAATCATATATAAATAGGTATGGATATAAATATTTAAATTAAAACCACTGGGTAAAAAGTACTTTTTTTATTACATTTAGTATCTGGTTAATTGCAGAACAAAGTAGGTTGAAGGGAAGTGAAAAGAGAACAGTAATGGGGTCTGGCAATATTGTGGCTTAACTGACACACTATATCAACACAGGAAGGTTAAAAAAGGTAATACTGAGAAAAAAACACATCACATTCACTTATGTGACAGGAATTAGAGCACCTTGATTTTGTCTTGTAGTTTCCTGCGCAGCGGTTCAGTGACAGGTGGATGCTGGGTAATCTGACGCACCAGCAGCACGTCAGGGCACTCCAAAACTGGTTGAATGTGAATGGAACTAGACTTCAAAGGTTTCTCCTTTAACTCGAGACTATAACCAAGACTGGTCCCGAAAGGAGGGCCTGGAGTCTTCTTCTAAGCACCAGAGATCGAAACAAATCATCAAGGCATTATAGATAATTCACACTAAACTGCACACTCAAACACACAGACATTTCCAAAATGTTTGGGAGCAAAAAAAAAAAAGAGGGATATGTAATGTGGATTTGTTTTGACAATATCCATAAAACATACTGATTGTTTGTGCCAAAGCAGGTCCGAAGTTAACACTAAAAGAAAGTTTCCCTTCCATGGAACACCTATAGATTACAAATTACCTCAGATGCAGGGAATGACTCCCATTTCCTGGATTTGAGGTTGGTTGGAATGATGTCATCATCTTGGCTGGATGAGAGCCAATGAGTGCTGATCTCTGGGCAGGGCCTTAGCAGAGTGATGCCAAATGATTCTGAAGAGAAATCAATGCAAGAGAACAGTACTTGAGATATTTTACTTGCCGCGTTGAAAATACAGACTGTAAAAGTAACATGATACACAGAATGAATGGAAAGTGTGCTCACGTTGTGAGTCTGGTAATGGGTCCTTGAGAACGGCGATAGAAGAGTCACAGTAAGCTTTCTGTAGGAGATCTTCAGCATCTTGAGCTCTCAGCAGTTCTGAGGCTGAACCGTTCTCATGTACCACAAACAACCTCAAAGACACAACCGCAGAAAAAGTAACACATTTATTCAGTTCTAAACAAGTCAGTTTTTCATTCCTCACTTGGAATGCAAATAAAATGCAATGGAATTTGTTTAAGTAAATATACTACTGTTCAAATGTTTGGGGACGGTAAGACTTAAAATAACTCCCTTATGCTCACCAAAGCAGCATTTTTATTTGATCAAAAATACAATAAAAACAGTAATATTGTGAAATACTTCAATTCAAAAGAATTATATAAAATATATTTTAAAATTTAATTTATTGATGCAAAGCTGAATTTTCAGCATCATTACTCTAGTCTTCAGTGTCACATGATGCTTCAGAAATCTTTCCAACCAAACAGTTGTTGGTCCCCATTGACTTTCATAGTATAGAGAAAAAAAAATACTATGGAAGTCAGTGGGGACCAACAACTGTTTGGTTACCAACATTCTTCAAAATATCTTTTGTGTTCAGCAGAAGAAAGAACTTCATGCAGGTTTAGAACAATATGAGGGTAAGAAAATGAGGGCAGTGGACCATTTTTTGGGTGGACCATCCCTTTAAATTTAAATGACCTTGGGTCTGTGTTTTTAGGGACTTACCTGGGTGGGTGTGTTTCAGAGCCAGCATACTTTTGAAGATCTGTTTCTGTCTCTTTCATTTCTAATCCATTAGTCGTGATAGTGATCAGACTATCCGCATTGACCTGCACACAGCATTAACATGTTCTAGGTTTTTATTCAAGATACAAGAGTGTCTATTGTCTGTTAAAAATATTGAAAATTGTTTTCCATAATTGAAAATGAAGCTGAACTAAAATAAATAAATATTAGATAAAAAAAACTTTAACATAAAAACCTAAATGAAAATCAGAAATGTTTCTTTGGCAAGTACTAAAATAACGAAAACTGGTATAAAAAAATATATTAAAACTATATATATATATATATGGATATACACACACACACACCGATCAGGCATAACATTATGACCACTGACAGGTGAAGTGAATAACACTGATTATCTCTTCATCACGGCACCTGTTTGTGGGTGGGATATATTTGACAGCAAGTGAACATTTTGTCCTCAAAGTTGATGTGTTAGAAGCTGGAAAAATGGGCAAGCGTAAGGATTTGAGCGAGTTTGACAAAATTGTGATGGCTAGACGACTGTTTCAGAGCATCTCCAAAACTGCAGTTCTTGTAGGGTGTTCCCGGTCTGCAGTGGTCAGTATCTATCAGAAGTGGCCCAAGAAAGGAACAGTGGTGATCCGGCGACAGGGTCACGGACGGCCAAGGCTCACTGATGCACGTGGGGAGCGAAGGCTGGCCCATGTGGTCCGAACCAGCAGACGAGCTGCTGTAGCTCAAAATGCTCAAGAAGTTAATGCTGGTTCTGATAGAAAGGTGCAGGAATACACAGTGCATCGCAGTTTGTTGCATATGGGGATGCACCAGTCAGGGTGCCCATGCTGACCCCTGTCCACCGTGGGCACGTGAGCATCAGAATTGGACCACGGAGCAAATGAAGAAGGTGGCCTGGTCTGATGAATCACGTTTTCTTTTACATCACGTGGATGGCCGGGTGCGTGTGCGTCACTTACCTGGGGAACACATGGCACCAGGATGGGAAGAAGGCAAGCCGGCGGAGGCAATGTGATGCTTTGGGCAATGTTCTGCTGGAAAACCTTGGGTCCTGCCCTCCATGTGGATGTTACTTTGACACGTACCACACATACTTTCATGGAAACAGTATTCCCTGGTGGCTGTGGCCTCTTTTAGCAGGATAATGCACACTGCCACAAAGCAAAAATGGTTCAGGAATGGTTTGAGGAGCACAACAATGAGTTTGAGGTGTTGAATTGGCCTCCAAATTCCCCAGATCTCAATCCAATCGAGCATCTGTGGGATGTGCTGAACAAAGTCCAATCCATGGAGGCTCCACCTCGAAACTTACAGGACTTAAAGGATCTGCTGCTTACATCTTGGTGCCAGATACCACAGCACACCTTCAGGAGTCTAGTGGAGTCCATGCCTCGATGGGTCAAGGCTGTTTTGGCAGCAAAAGGAGGATCAACACAATAGTAGGAAGGTGGTCATAATGTTATGCCTGATTGGTGTGTGTGTGTGTGTGTATATATATATATATATATATTAGTTATGGTCAGCTCTAGAAAATTTTGTTTGGTTATTTCATCAACTATTTTTGCAAGTGCTATATTTCTACAGTGAATATATATATATAGAAATTTACACGACTATCATGTAAAAATCACAATTTTGAAGGTTTTCCATGACCATAGGGAACCTAAAACTATTAATGTGATATAAGATCAAAAATGTGAGACATTTTATGTTTACTGTAGACATTATCATGGAAAGTACTTGAAAGTAGTTCCCCTCAGGGTCTGTCACATGACAGAGGACATCTGCTCTGTGGTTCATCACATATTGGCCTAGTGGGTCTCTCTCTGGTCCCTCTTTAGACTGATGAGATGTGTACACCGCTCCACCATCCTTTTCAATATGGAGGACACCACCATCAGTGGGATAAATCTACATTAAAGTGACAAAGAGCGGATTTCCAAATGATGTTCACTCATACATCTCACACATATTCTTCCATCTATCTTCTTACTTTATATGATCCATGAGCAGTTGCGCTGATTGAAGTGCCATCCCCGAAAAAAACATCACATGTTCTTCTCTCACAGTTCATTATTACCGTTGCAAAATCAGCTTTCTCCACCCTAACCAGTTTTTCTTCTGAAATCAGATTTTACACTTACTTCCTGTGGACACTGTATGAACTATTTGTGATGGTACAGCGTAAAGACTCTTGCACCTGAGAGCAAATGTTGTTGTAGCTCCCCCTGCTGGTAGAATGTGGTAATACGTGTTCCATCTGCGTGATCTACTATCACAGTTCCATCTTTCTTCAACACAGACAACACTTTGTCCTCTCTTGTGACCACAACCTATACATGAAACATTTGTATTACGACAAATCATCTAATGACACAAAAGAAGATGTTAGATTTGATTGACGAGGCACTCACTGTCCCACTAAAGGGATCTGTAGCATGATAGGCCAGTATCGGCTGCACTTCGACTTCCTTCCCTGCCACAGAGGCAACTCTGAGGCCAGAGGGGGTGGTGGTGGTCCAAGAGCCTCCAGTAATCTCAACATCGATTTTTGGTTTTTCATTTTCTATAGATGGTTGTTGCTCATCCTCTATATTTACCTTAGATTCAGCTTTGCCTGTGAACAACGAAAGACATTGGTATTTGACATTTCAGTCTCTCTTATTCATGTACACTGTTCAAAAGTTGGGGTCAGTAGGGTCCTTTTTTTAAGATTTCCTTTTTAAAAGAGCAACCTTTTAAAAAATTAATTTTTATCCAGCAAGAGTGCATTAAATTGATCAAAAGTGACATTAAAGACATTTATATTGTTACAAAAATTCTGTTTCAAATAAATATTGTTTTTTGGACTTTCTATTCATTAATGTTTAATATATATCATGATTCACACAAAAATATTAAGCAGCACAAGTGTTTTCAACATTGATAATAATAAGAAGAAATGTTTATTAAGCACTAAATTAGAATATTAGAATGATTTCTGAAGAATCATGTGACACTGAAGACTGGAGTAATGATGCTGCCATCTGAAAAAATTCAGCTTTGCCATCACAGGAATAAATTACATTTTAAAATATAATTCAAATAGAAAACAGTTATTTTAAATTGTAATAATATTTCACAATATTACTGTTTTACTGTATTTTTTTAATCAAATAAATGCCACCTTGTGGAGCATAAGAGACTTTTGTCTTACATTGGTGCATACATGTTGTGAATAAATAAAAATCAATATCCTAAGAGGTTTTCAATATTCTAAGAAATATGTTTGTGTTTGCTACCCTTCTTGTCTTTAGTGTCTTTGGTGTCCACTGTCAGCTCTTTGATAGGCTCCGCCTCCTTTAAGGGCATGTGTAGAACCAGCACACACACTGGTTCAGAGTCTGGACTCGTACTGACTGTACCGTCTGCAAACAGGACCTGAAACATACACACACACTGTATACTGTATACTTCCTCTGGAGTGTGCTTCTTGTGATATATTATCTGTATTATGTGGCAGAAACAGTGCATTTTTGACATGCAATTGTCTGTATATGTGAATACCTCAGTAGAGCCATCTCTCTTGTGTTTGATGACGGTCCCTGTGCTGGTGATGACCCTGGAGACCTCAGTGTGTATACTAAAGTATGGGGTCAGGTCTGAACTAGACCCTGCATTATAAAATCTCTGTCGTATCAGAAGAGATCGGACACTAGGTTCCCCATCTAAAAAACACAGATAAGTGCCTTGAAACAGAGGGTAGATAAAAATAAAGCAGAGTAGGCCTATTCTTTAATCTTAAAGGCTGGTTCTACATCAAGCCCAATAAAATAGTCATTTATACACAGTTTTTTATTGATGTTTTTGCAATGATTAATACAGACTAGACATTAAATGTTTTGTATGGGTAATTCCTGCTGTGCAGTACCTTTTATTAAATTATTTAAAATGTTCTTTTTATGATAAAAGAAAACTAATATATGAATTCTTTCTTTTATTCATATTAAGAAATAAGTTAGAGACATGAAAATGTACTGCATCAAAAGCATGAACATTATGGTGCATGAATTTTATGTACGTCTCACCTGCTGAGTCCTCAAAATCAAAGTGCAGCATCAGTCCATTGGGAAGAGATACATACAGATTGAGGAATGGTGGAGGAGAGGAATCGTCCATCGGCTCACAACGTACCTCAGGTACCTCAGAAACATTTGTGAGGGAGAAAATTGCTGTTTAGTTATGATAATCAGCCTAAAAATAAATTGCATGCTAAACTAACCAACATTTAACTAATGTAAATCCTTACTAACCAACATTTTTCCATTATTATTCTAATCACCTGTTCGTGTTGGTCTGTACAGAAGGCACTGGGCACAGTGGGCTGGAGAGTTTGATCTTTTGTTTTATTCGGGCTGCTCTGACTGCAGGAGAGTTGAATGCCATTGGCCAGTACAGCATAAAAAGAACCATATTTCTCAGTCTCACAATCTGGTTTGACTCCAAGAGCAGCTGAATTGGGCAAAACAATATGTGTATATATTTAAAAAGAAGAAAAAAAAAAGAGTGCGCAAAGACCCGCCACCTTTAGTTACTGTTGCTACATCCGACAAGCCATGCCGCTGTCACGCCACACACCATGTTCTCACGCAGTGAAAAATACATTGCGGAGCAAAGAGGACACTGACAACGCATCGAAAGACAAGACAGAACAGGTTACTTTTGATATGAAACAAAGTCTCAAATTTTGTAATTTTTAAAGAAATTTAAACAATAAATACCGTTTTGCGGCTCATAATGTGTCGTGACGCACCTCAGTTCAAGCGGCTCGTGAACCGATCATCTCTTCCTACTAGTTCATTTATAGCATTAAATAAACATGAATGAACATCATAAGGAATGTTGTTTCAATCGCGGAAGAACGCCAGACAAAATGGCGGAGTCTGCGTTATGATTGGTTAGAACGCCTGTCAATCAAACTCCGGCTAAAAAAAAGGTGAGTCGCTGCCCCTACAGTTTCTTTTTTCATGCAAGCTATTAAAAAACCTTTAAAATAATGTTAAATGTTTACAACACATACCTTGTTTACTGAACATGTCAATATCTTTTAGTTTGTCCTCTTTTTTTCTCTCTGAAATGTTTGTGTAGAACTGATGACCATCCTTCTTCACACATACTTTCACTTGTGTCAATCCTAAAGATGGAAACCAATCATATAATTAAGGTGTAAAAGATCTAAAATAACAAAAGTTACAGTATATATAAGAAACTCTAAGATAAAACAAATGTGTATTTGCGCATGTACATTTTTGCCTGTTTGACTTCTCAAACCTTGTGTGAAGTGAAAACTCTCCACATCTATTTGTCCTCCGTCACAGGGATACAGAGACTGAACTTTGCCAGTGACCTGCACCAGTTTCCCATTTAAACTGTATCCTGTGAATACCTATGTGAAATACACAAACATTTAGCCAATTAATTTCAAATTTAGCACCATCAAATCTACATTATAAGTAGTTTATGTGGTAATATATTTTTCAGACATCTGTTCTTCTCTCATTTGCTGGTTCTTGAGGCGTCTCTAGAACATCTCTGGTTTTGTCTCTATTCACTGTAGCTGAGCTGGGTGTTTTGGACATATTGTCTCTACTCTTTCTTGAGGACAGTGGAGTCTTCTTGTTCTCTTTTACCGAGTCGATTCTCTCTCCTACTTTTGGTGTTGCTTTTCCTCCTTTTTCTCCTTTTTCTTTCTTTGTCTTTTTGGATTGCTCCTCCTCCTTTAGTCTCTCCTGCTCGATTTTCCATGCCTGAAGTAAATACACATGAAAAAGGACCAGTGTAAGAATAATGAAATCTGAAAATGTGTATAACAAAAATCTTTATATGTTATGGTTAACATCTCAGCTCACTTTGAGAGAATCCTCTCTTATATATGGTTCTAATGTGTCTGAGATTGGGGACATCACTGGAGAGTCTAAAAGAAAGAAATTCAGTTTTAAACATGCACATCATCATATCTATAGTAACATATTTTCAAATATATTTGATGTATAGGTATGTTATCTACATGATCCTGCTCATAGATGTATATATTAGACATTAGTTATGAATATGTTGCCTCTGTTTCTGTCAGCCTCTGAAGGGGTTTGGATTGGAGTTCTTTCTGCCTCTTTCTTCTCCTGCTCCATCTGCCGTTTTTCCTCTTCCTGCCTGGTCCATTCACTGATTGAGTCTGCCACATATTCCAAGTAGTTCCTACAAGAATAATATAATATAATATAAAGTTTTTATATTATATAAAAATACATTTTTTAAATATAATTATTTCATATTATATCAAACATTACATACTGTATATTTTGTAAATGATTTTTTAAAAATCTGTAAATGTAAGTGTAGTATTTACTCAGTATGATGTTCCAGTACTATCAACATATTAGGAAAACTCAAAATTCATAAATAAATGTTTTTTTTTTTTGCTGTTGTTGTTTTTTTTTAAATGTTAAAATTATAATTAATTGCAGCAAATAAATGTTGAAATAAATTGCCTTTTGGTGATTGGACCATGAAAACTTTTAAGATTAAACAAAGTACCTGAAGCCCACATCTGTGTGAAGTGATGCATCCCAGAATTCTTTGTAACTCCTCTGAGGGCTCATGGGATTGTGGCAGATGACATATGTGGCATTGTCTCTGCTACAATGAAATGTGTCCACACATCTATAAGCCTCAGAGGCAGACTGGAGGACCTGAATATGAGGAGAGATTACTCATTGTCATTTTTTTTTTAAATTAAAATTTCTCATAGATTTTCAAAATATTACAATTATATTTTATATTTTAAGATGAGATTTGAAGCTGGGTACCTGGGGGAAAACATAAGCACAGTGCTTCTCTACAAAGTTCCAGTGTCCCAGCTGACGAATCATTGTCTTCTGAAGGTCTGTTACAGTCACTTCATTATCCTATATAAGTTATAAGGTTATTAAAAACCAATCACTTGCTAATGATAGTGTCAATATAATTGTTTAACATTCAAATTTCAGCTTTTTTGTATCAATAATTCAATCATACCGTTGGTTCATCAGTCCCATCATTGTTTTTTGCTGATCCTTTAAAAATAAAACAACTTATGTTTACAATTAAAGACTTCAACACTGTATGCTTTACAACTATTTGTTTACAAATTAAATGTATTTGCATAACTTAAAGTAAACTGTAATGGCTGTTCTTGTGCTGGTATCACACCTGGTATCTTTCTGTTTCTCCAATACAGGTGTTTGGTGAATTCAACAGGGTTGTCCCATGGCGTGGGGTTTGAAAGGTTCGATTGAGATCCTTTAATATAACCGTTCTCATCCACTGTAGTCAAAAGCATGCTCTCAAACACAAACAGCTGGAGAAGCCTCTGTAGCTCAGACCAGCTCAGTGACTCTGGAGATACACATTAAAGGGATAGTTCACCCAAAAATGAAAGTTCTGTCATCATTTTTTGGTGAACTATCCCTTTAAGTCATTACATTAGGAAGAACTGGACTATAGGTCCAATTAAAAAAGGTATTTATTGCCCTTCTTTCTCACCGTCAGTGCAGAAATGCATTAGCTCCTGTGATCTGGCCAGTCTATCAATGTTGCTCTCAGTGTGTCTGAACATCAGGCTGGTCCACGCAAGGCTTTGATTCATGATGTCTGCTTCAATTTTGACGACATCAAAACCATCCAGGATCTGCAACATATGAATAAGGATTTTATTTACATGACAGTTGTGTCAGTTGCATCCATATGGATTTACATAGGTGACCTAAAGCTAAAATGTGCTTGTTTAAAACAGGATCAATGTATCCAAAAGGGCAAATGCACAGAATACAACATTTGTGTGTGTTTTCAAGCATTTATGGGAGACAGTTTGTATATTCACATGCTCACAGGAAGCTGATGGAGTCTCCTTGCTCTCTCATCATGGTGATTGAGCAGGAGAGGGTGTGTCTGATCAGTATTCATTGGGCTTTTCTGCATCCCAAGATCCTCCTTGAGTTCCTACCATCAAACAATCACAGATTATAGCAACTATAGATTGATTTTGATTTAGAAACCTAGTGACTTTTGTCATTGTAGCATTGGTGTGAGCAGACATTTTACCTTCTTGTCTTCTTCATCCTGTGGCAGACTCATCACAGATGAAAGCATATAACTGATTAGATCTTGGTCTGTTCTGTCAAACAGCTCCTCGGAATCAACTGATCCTGCATTGACTTCCTGTTCTGAGGCCACCACCTAGACATCAAACAGGAAACTTAGCAACCAAATTTTGAAAGAAATAAACGGTTTACAAACAGTGTGTCTCATTCAGTAATGCATGCAGTAATCCATTTGAATGTAAAACCTGTGTGCAAACGTTCATACTTTTGTCTCACATTTTTGTCTCTTTAGTCTGTTCGCTCATGTTGTGAATGCAGTTTAAAGTTAACAGCCTTCTATTTCTTCAAATTAAAGGTTATACTAAATCCTACAAAGTTCCCTCACCTGCTCCAGCATGCAGTGCAATACAAGAGGTACAGATGTGATTTCAGTAGGAATCCTGTCCAGCAGGTCACAGTAGTATCTCATATCAACCTCTGTGCTCTGAACAGGAGACTCTGGCTCTGCTGAGGAAACTCAAAGAGTCAGTTTAAGACTGTTTTATGCAAGGAATTAGGAATTGGAGCACACACTGACCAAATACTGGCACAACAGAGAACAATACATGTGAATGAGCACAGGATTTTGTGCTCTTATTTAAAAAAAAACACAGCATTAATTAATTAAAATCTTTAATAAATGTCATTGTTGTTGATTGCATTTTGTATGAAAGTCAGTGGGAGGCAATGTTACAATGTGTGTGTGTGTGTATGTAAAGGATGTAAAGGATATGTAAAGCCAAAGTTCAGAATCAGTGTACCATGTCTTGTAGCAGGGTCTTCCTCTGACACTACTTTCTTCTTTGGAGTTTGTACAACCTAAAACATAAACCATGATAAATATCAGCACCAAGAAACCGACAAGTACATCCTGCCACAATACACTTCTGAAATAAACTGATTATAAAGTGTTTTTTCATCATTGGCTACTTTATTTGGCGTATTAGCAGCACTACTATCAGTAAGGGCAGTCATGTACCTCAGTGGAGCTCTGCGGTCGGGACTGCGGGATGGATCTGCAGGTCAAAGGCACCTGGATCAACCTCATGCAGCTGAGATAATGGCTGTACTGTCTCCTCCAGTCCAGGCTGTCATACACCAGACATGCCACACCCTCAAATATAGCAGCTCCAAACGCCAGCTACAGAGAGTAGTGGATGACAGATAGTACTATAATGTAACATGTAGAAACTTCTGTTTTTAAATTACTTCAATATATAGATACAGATTTTTTTTTTCTACTTTTTAGCATAAACACTTCATTAGGATACATTTTTCGGAAAATAAGACTTAATATCCTAAGTCGTTTTGCTTCTCTGGTGTGTTTTGATTTAAGAATGTAAAGTGCAGTGTGATACAAGAAAGTGTACTTCTTGTTATCCATTCACCATTTCTTCAGCGTTGTCCTTGTCCTGGGGCAGCAAATGGCTCTTTACGCTATAGTTCAACCTAGCCACATCACAGAGTCTGGATCCCATATTCCCACTGTTCAAGACTTGATCCAACTGCTCCCAGAACACATCTAGCTCCCGCTGCCTTCTTTGCTTAAGAGCCTCAGCTTCTGAACACAGGTAAGTTAAAACATGGTGATTTTAAATCCTGATTTTGTATTCTTACAAATGTGACATCAGCCTGCTAATTTGAGTACAAATACAACTACATCTCAACACCAAATCCAGCAAATTCTGCATGCACTATGTAATATAATTTGAAAGGTATAAGCAATAAAAATTCTTAGTAAAAAAATTCTTGCCCTGATCTTCAGGTGAGTGATGGTTCTCCTCTGCCGCTGTTTCCTCTGCTGCCTCTGACTGGTCTTCTCTCTCTAAGTCCAGTTTTATAACATTGGACACATGGATACCCAGAGAGTCCAATGCAGAGATCAGATGAGGCTGGTAGAATCCCACTATTAGGATGTAGTGCTCCGGCCCATCATCAGGCTCATCATCTGGACGGATATGTTTAAAGTCAATATCAGAACACTATTTGCAACCCATTTTGCTTCCAGATCTGATATATTTCCAGGATATTCAACCAGAAGCAATGAGATTCATTTTTGTAACTGGTTTCCTAGTTTTAACCTTTTAAGTAACTGTGATCAGGCCTCACCTATGTATTTGGATGTATTTTCCTCTTCTCCTCTGCGTTTGAGTTTGGTCTCTTTGGTTGGAACTGGAAGCTCAGCAGCTTTTTTCCCCTTTGCTGCTCCTTTGCCCCCCTGATCCTTGCTGGCAGAATTCAGGCCCGCTTTAACATGAGCATTCTCCTCTACAGCCTTAAATATACACACTCTGTGTTACTGTTTATCAGAAACATAGTTATGATAAAAAATTTATGTATAGTATATTTGATTAGAATTTATATTTTGCAATATATGTTGACTCATGTTATGGTTATTCTATTATTTATTTTAGATAATGGTAAAAAGTTCTCACCTTCTGCTCAGCAGCCCTTCTTGCAATGTCATTGTTTTTGATGGTCAGAAGCTGGAACTTTATTAATTTTGCAATCAGGTCCACAGTAATTTCCTCTCCAACATCCATCATAGACTTTGCAAGTTCAGTCACCTACAGAGACACAAATTAATATTATTGAAACCATGAATGGACAACATAATTTGACATTATATTTTAACTTTCTAACTGGGTAAAGGTCGCAAAAGATTATGAAAATCATGATTATGATTAAACAATAAAAATCTATATATTATTTTTGTAAAGCTATACTGAGATTATAATTTGTCATGGTAATAACAATACCCACCTCAAAAAACATGGGAACATCTTTAGTCTTTCTGGTCTTTGGATTTCCCAGTTCATTGATCTGTGTCACAGAAGATTGTTTTATTTATGACGACTGATTCCAATATTTCTTTTCAACATTAATGAGACATAATTTGAACAGAAACCTTTTCCAGAGTGTCCTCCCAGGACAGCACACTGAAGAGCTTGCGCAGGGGCTGTTGGAAGGCCTGCTGGAGGGCGTTGATGAGCTGTTCGTCCTCTGCTCTCTCTGCCTGCACCATAGACAGACTGGCCCTCCAATCATTCTAGATAATTCAGAGGAGGAAAAAATACTTTTTTTTTTTTTTTGGGTCTGTTGAAGCAAATTCTACATTCTGCAGTGTTTACAAGCTGTGCAATGGTTTGTTGGCTAATGCTATAAGATTTTGCATTTGTTTATTTAAAGGGATACACAAAAACAGATTGATGTTAGGGGCTGAGAACCTGAGGGGCCGTTTACACTACACCGTTTTCAACTAAAAACAGGAAACTTTTTATGCGTTTTGGCCGTTCATTTACACGACAACGGCGTTTTGGGGGCCTGAAAACGCAAACCTTTGAAAACGGGGTTCAAAGTGCTAATTTTTTAAATCGTCTCCGTGTAAACTACAAAAACATGAATTCGTGAAAACGGTGGCGTAATGCGCATGCGTATTACGTGTTCAGTCTATATGCGCGTAGTGTTTCTTTTACAAAGTGACATTGCCAACTACTGGCCTGTCATGCATAATACATCGTTTTTAGTCGTTTTCGCGGAACGGGGATCGTTTTGACAACGTTGTTATCTGGAAATGAAAAAGAAAACTTTACGTTTTTATTACATCGTTGTCGTGTAAACGTACCCTGAGTCACCATTCACTTTCATTGCATCGTTTTAAATATAATGAAAGTGAATGGTGACTGAAACTATCATTCTGCCTAACAACATAACGGTGAGTAGAAGAACAGAAAAAGAACAACAACAATCGTGACAGTATCTTGATGTCATTTATATGTTACCTCATCAAATACAGCAGCAGTAAGAGCCGTTTCCCAGCTTTTGTTAGCAGCAGCTGCCCCAGTTGGAGTTACTCCAGATGGAGTAATACTTTTATTCCGTTTGGGAGGCATCTCAACTCCAGTTTCATTAAACTCACTAATAACACTGTGAATATGGCGCCTCTTCTCATAAATACTGCCAATAAGTCATTAATTAGTTATTGTTCTATTATTTTTAAAGTGTTAATTCTGACAAAAGTTTGCATGTCTGGTCAAAGTTTTTAATAGCGTCGTGGTAACCTATGGAAACCAAACAGGCTTGCGTAATCTAGGCGACGCGCGTTTCGAAACGCCGAGCATGCGCAGACGGAATATAGACTGTAACGTCAACATTGTGCGCCAGCGCTGAACATGGCGAGCAGTAAACGGAATGCACTTCTCTCTTCACTAGCGGCTTATGGGGACGATTCAGAGCAGGATTCAGATCCAGACACAGATGATCAAGGTATAAGCTCTAATCAATGTTAGAAAAAGCATTTAAATACTGGGAATTTGTAATATTGATGGCTTTGTTGTTGTGGTTAAATTAACGTAAGCCCCTCTGCAAATGACAGCAAATGACAAAATGCGGTGAATTAGACCGAATATTTATATGTAGAAAGCTTATATGGATAAATATATCACTGTTATGAGCTTAACCAGCTATTTCTCGATGGTTAGATAGTAAGCGGGATTATTATTACGATGAACACTTGTCCATGGAGGGCACTACGCATAAAGAGACTTTATTGGTTTGTGTCCTATTTTATTGACTTAATGATAAAGATTTTTTTTTAACTATGTTCTTCTGGTACTTTATGTAACTTTATGCTTGTGACGTTCATTGTTACGACAGTAAATCGATGGTAACTTGGTGTTAACCTATAATGTCATCAAGAATATCTCATATTAATGTATTCTGGATTTACAGTAATAACAATATCTAGTAACTCTAGTATATAGGCTACCGTTGTAACTATATCCAATTAAACTCAAAATCATTTCTCACTTTTTTCAAACAGTATTTTTGGCTCATCATTTATTCCGTGTGGGAAAACACTTCTGTCTTTGTGTATTTGTGAATTTCCTTATTCAGTTTCTCTCATTCTAATCTATATTATATAATGTTATTACATTTCATTGTTTGATTTTTAGATAATTTTTGTATGATAACAAATCTGGTAGTATGTTGTAACTCCCCTTGATATCATCAGGAATGGAAGACATTGGTTCTTGTGAATATCTTGGCCAGTGGAACTGAAAATGGTTGCTTTTTGTTATGCAGAATCAGAAGCTCATGGTGGATTGGTGTCGGCTAGTTACGGAGTGGATGACGTGAGCCGTGTGGAAGAGGCAGAAGAGAAGCCCTCGGAAAATGAGGATAGTGATGAGGACAGCACTAGAAATTCAGTCAGTTTTCACCACATCTTTCAGTTTAGGGTTTTTCTAGAAATGTCAGACCATTACATTCACATGGACTCCTATTCGTTAAAAATTATCCTTTACATTTTTAAAGGGTCTTTTTTTAATAAATTATTTTGAGGAGACTAGATCCAATTGTAACAAAGGAAATTGGTTAACACTTTAAAATAAGATCTAATTTGTTAACATTAGTTAATGTATTAACTAACATGTACTAACAATGAGCAAATTTTGTTACAGGATTTATTAATCTTTGTTAACGTTGGTTAATAAAAATATTGTCGTTCATTGTCAGTGTTGGACACGTTACTTTAAAAAAGTAATTAGTTATAGTTACTAGTTACTCCTCACGAATAGTAACTGAGTTAGTAACTGAGTTACATCATTATAAAAGTAACTAATTACCAGGGAAAGTAACTATTGCGTTACTTTTAAAAAAAAATTCGAATATGTCAAATAACTTGGATGCCCCCAATATTAAATATGAGTCTAAAAATAAATGATGCTTGATCCGACTCGTGACTCATGATCCGCTCTTGCTCACGACATGAAATTTCTCTGTACTGTACGTGTTGGTAGCCATTAAAGAAAACATAGTTTCATATTTATGTTTAAATAGGCCTATGTTATGTTTTAAATTCATCTATTTGATTATGAAAAGTGAACAGCATGCGTAAGATATAGGATACATCATAAGATGCGCAATATAGCGGGAGACATGGAGTGGGTCAGACATGATTTTGACCACTTCATTAAGTTTTGTTTTGTAGAAAGCCATTCTTTAAAGTAAATTTCGTTTTGTAAAAATTGTATCTTAATTTTAATCAATGTTTCATCAACCAGTTGCCTGGATTTAATAAATAAGCAAATATTGTGACAATATAATCATGACATGGAGGCGCCGGCGCAATCACTTGCACGTGAACTGGAGCGCGTCTTATAGGCTAAATGAACCGAAACTCAGCGGCTGCTTGCCTCACATGAGAAATATATCTATAGAAAGATTGAAATGTCTACTTCTAAATGAAATAATTCCAAACTAAAAGAATAGGCTACTCTCTGATTATATAATTCGAATGAAATGTGCGTTTTCTCTCTAAGCGCATCCACAGAGATGATGAGAGTCAGCAATGTCTAATTCATCTTTGCAGCCGACACTGATTCAGAAAACATTACTTTATTAATAAACAATTAAAATGTCTCCTTGCTGTTTCTGTCACATTCATAATCATTACTTTTGCCGGTTCTTTATGGCAAGCTTTATGCTATTATGTAAACACTCATTATTCTGGTTTATTCTCTCCAGTATTTAAGAAATAAAACTAATATAAATCTGATTAGTCAACTAATGGCTTAAATGAACAACTACTAGTCGACTAGAGAACTTATTTCACACATTTTCGATCCAAAATGTCACAAAGGGTATTCTGGTTCGAGCTCATGCTCCACTCGCATGATCTGACACACACAAACACACACACCCACACACACGGAGCATCATACATTATTATCAGTTTAAAATTATATTTGTGTATGACTAACCTGTACTATTTCTTTACAACAAAATGCTTTGCAGGTCTATCATCTCTAGTCACACACCAATCGTCATCAGTTAGCATGTGTCCCACCCCAACACACACACACACACACACACACACACACACACACACACACACACACACACACACACACACACACACACATTACTGAGATTACTTGATTATTTCACTTAATTTGAAATAATCAATTTTCCATTGTCCATTATTTTTGTTATCAGTGTCATTACTAGTAAATATAAACATATAGATAATTATAGTGTAGGCAAATTACCATTTGTTTTAAATGCGCATTATTCCTGACAGGTAATAGAATTAGTGCCATACAAAGGTTAGAAACTATTACATAATGCGGCCACACTCTGACATGTTGTATTAAATTAAATATTATGATCTAGTTTTTCTCATTATTAGTCATTAAGGCCTGGTTTCACAGACAGGGCTTAGATTAAGCCAGGAATTAGGTCATTTAAGTAGCTTTTATACATGTGCCTTTAGGGGGAAAAAAAATTGCTTGTGTGCATCTTGAGACAAAACAATAGCACGGACATATTTTAAGATAAGTCAGTGCAAGTTGCTTTCAGTCAAGACAGCTCAAACATGCATTTTAGTCTAGGGCTAGTTTAAGCCTTGTCTGTGAAACTGGCATAATGTAAGTACTTTTGGCAAAATTTGCTTTTTATATCAAAAGATATAAAAGTAAATCTACTTTTGCCCCTCTTCTGGTAATTTTAATTTATTTTCTCTAAATTCACCTCTGATTATTTGAATGATGCTGTTTCCCACGGTCTGCGTCATAATTAGATTCATCAGAAAAAGTCTACAGTCAGAACTGAATTCCCAGTCATTCTCTGAAAACCATGGTTGAAACTTTGCATGCCTAAAGGGGGAGCTCTTGAATATGGTTTGTGGTAAATGTGGCTTTGGTGACCCTGTTCATTTTTGTTTTCATAGGAAGAGGAGGAGTCGGACTCAGGACGGACCCAAGATGATGTGAAGGTATTTGACCCCACCTAAATTCCCTGTTCAGGGTATCAAACTCAAGACACACCCTTACTCAATTTATTGCAGTGTTATGATTGGTCTCAAACCAAGTGAAAACAGCATCACTCCTACAGAGGAACAACATGTATGTTTGAACTTGCAGAGAAGGGTCTTATGAGAGTAGTACAGCATGTCCTTAATTTTCTTTTTTGCTTATTTATTGAACATCAGGTTTATGCACACTGCACATGTACTTTTGTTGTACGTTCATTTGAAATTTACAAAGCTGCTGTCAGTGTCAATTTTTATTATTTTTTTTTATCCCTTACAAAACAGTACTATGTTGGTACCTTGATATTTTTATGATATTCGATGATAATACCATGGTACTCTTAACATGGTAATCTTTTTTTTTTTTTTTTTTTTTTTTTTTTTTTTTTAATGGACTGTATATGTAGTAACTAGCATAACTGTATGTACACTACCATTCAAAAGTTTGGGATGGTAACATTTTTAAATGTTTTTATTTGATCGAAAATACAGTAAATGTATTCCTGTGATGGCAGAGCTGAATTTTCAGCATCTTTACTTCAGTGTCACATTTATCTTTCAGAAATCATTCTAACATGCTGATTTGCTGCTCAAGAAGCGTTTCTTATTATTATCAATGTTTAAAACAGCTGTTATGTAATATTTTTGTAGAAACTTAAAAGAATCTTTGAATAGTAAGTTCAATAGAACAGCATTTATTTAAAATATATTGTAACAATGTAAACGTCTTGACTGTCAATTTAATACATCCTTGCTGAAAAAAAAGTATTAATTTCTTAAAAAAAAAAAAAAAAAAAAAAAAATCTTACTGACCCAAACTTTTGAATGGTAGTATTTACATGGTGCTTTCATGATAGTGTCCAGAAAACACATTTATGTTGCTGTTTTATGAACAGTATTTCTCATTAATAGCGAGAATCTAAATTCCAAGTAATCTAAAAGGAATTCAGATATGCAAAGCACTGCAGTGGCAAGTTATTTCATGCACTGAAATTACTTTTTCATAATAGTAGCTTGTGATGTTGCATAAATTTAGAGCCACACCCCAGAGAGAGAACGCTGTACTTCATGATCACTAAATGATATAAGAGCATCAAAACATGTTTTGTAATGAAATGATTAAATTATGATTGGTTAGTAATGATGTTTTTCAATTGTAAGATTTGTAGTGCTTTTTCTTTTTATGTGGGTTCAGTTCATTTTTGTCCTTGATTGTTGTTCACCCCAAAATGACTTCTCATTTACTCACACTCTTGATGTTCCAAACTCATATGGTGGTGTTTTTCATTAGAGCCCACAAAGGGGAATTATAAAGAATCTTTTTACAACTATTACAAAAATAAAAACAGCATATGGGTTTGGAATGGCATGAAGGTAACAATTCCTTTTAAACGCAGACTGTAATCTTCACTTACTTAACTGTCTTATAGCTTTATGATTCAGACATTTTTTTTGTCTTCAGTGTTGTTAAAGTACATGCAGGGGCATGACAATGAAATGGTGAGGAGCAGGTCCATTAACCCGTGGTCCTATTTCTGGGCTAATCTAAATAAAAAAGACCTCTTTTAAGGCAGGCCCCCTGCTTCAATGGAGATGGATGGGTCCTTTTTTTTTGTGTCTAACATTGTTTTGTCGTAGTGGGGTTTCAAGTGAAAGGACTGTTGTTAGGATTTGCGCTTTTGGCTACAAGAGATTCATCTCTCAGTGAGTCATCTGTCTCTCTCTGTGCTGTCCTAGACACATTTTCTACTTGGGCGCTTTTACAAGACGATTCTTCCATCTGCACATCCTGTTGCTGAGTGACTGTATCTGAGATTGTGTGAATAGAGGCCCAGTGTATTTTTCAGCCTAGTTTTATTATTCAGGGATTTTGCACTTTGGTGCAGATTTCATCACGCCTTGGTTTTTAAGCTTCCCAGGAGAGACAATTTGTGTTTTAAAAGCTACAGCAAAGGATTAAACCCATTCTCTTCTGAATAGTAGTGTATAAAGATATACGTTAACTGTTTTACACTATATTTACTTGGAAAAAATATTTGGGGAAAAAAAAAAAAAAACTGTTTATACTTCAGCTCTTCTGTTGGTAGATTTTGGAGCTGACACAAGGGGGTGCTAACACTTTTGTTAAATCAACAAGCAGGCACATTTATTAGTTGATGCTGACAATGCCAAAATAGGCAATATCATCTGATTAAATGGTTTTAACAATATATCTCTTGGTTTATCATAATTTATCTTATGTAGATGTACAAGTTTACTTAAAAGCACATACAAAATTAAATGATTTTCAGTTGATTTTCAATATGCGTGTTTGACCGTTTCTTCTATTATAGGATGTCCTGGAAGTGGAGGTTAAGGACCCCAATGAGCTTGTTGGTAAGTAACCAAAATTAATCAACCATTTCCTCATCTTTAGGTAAAATATCTTTCCAAACTTTGCTTGGATATGGTAGAAAGGATTGATGTGTGTTTGTGCTTCAGTCAACATGGTGCAAGTGCTTTGTCAGAATGTGGCTGAGGTGTGTGTTTGTGTATCTTGGCCATGCCCAGGAAATGAGTGATCCAGGTTGGATTGCTTCAGTTTTGTTTTATGGCAACTCTGTGTGATATTAGTTTGATTATAGTGAGACATCAGGATCATCACTTTCTAAAGTCATCAATGACATCTGATTTAGGACTGTCATTATATTTTGCAAGTTGATCAAGTAATACAAACAAAAGGCTAAAAATTAATAACATTAGCAACAGAACATTAGCCAATTGGACTACAATTTATGTGCTTTACAAAGTTTTAAAAAATAAATTTAATTAGCAAATTTAAACAAAAATATTCTTTTTTTTTTTTTGCTTAAAGCTGTTCAAATATGCTTTGAACAATTGCAAATATGTGCCATTAGCAGGACTGAATGTAAAGGCTAAAATGAGTTTCCCAAACCACTGCAATAGGAAATTGTTTTAAAATATTGTACGTCGGCTTTAATATCTATTTAATATTATTATTACAGCCTGATATAAAAGATATTCACGCCATGTCATAATTACCGTAATCACAAGATTTCAACTTTAAATACAACTCGTAATTACAACTTGTAAACTGGAAATTTTCTGAGAGCTCCTACTTTTACCACATGACCGCTCTACCACTTGACTGCTGCACATTTGTTTAGGCATTGATAGTGCCATAGACATACATAATTCCCAGCTCAGAGTAAAATGTCATGTGTTGTCATCTTGAAATCACATGTCCTGAACACAGCAAAAATATAAAAAGAGAGTACAGTCTTCATGAAAACCTCGTAATGTGCAACATTATAAACAACGTAATACATGCAGCCTGCACTAGAAGTTTGGGCCCCCAAACTTGTGTATAAAAACTGTATTTAATGCCACATATCTTTCTGATGCACTATTCTACTTTTACAATTGTAGGGAGTTACAGTAAACAAGACATTTGGGCGAGTAACTGAACGTTCCACTTTGTCTTGTTTTTCTTCACATTAAAATGTGAAAAGATCAGAATAGAAAGGAAGGTCTTGCTGGAGAGTCAAAGATTTGCTTTGTGGTTGGGAGACAGAAGAGCTTTAGATTAGGCTCTAATTTTCCCTCCTTCTCTTTTTTGAGTCTTTCTGAGATTGGAGTTGGTGTATGGGCTGTGTGTGTGATGGTGCCACTTGTTTGGGTGGACACAGAGCTCTCAAGATGCCTAAGAAATGAGTCACTTACAGTCAACGCATGATTACTCTGATGGAGAGGAAATGACAAAAAAAGAGCCACGAGGAGAGATCTATTGCTCAAAAGTCAGCTAAAATCACACTGCAAATCAAATCAAGAATAAGAAACCTGGGTTAAGAGCAACAGTGGGGATTTTAGGGGTTTTATAGAAGACCCCTGTCTTGCCAACATTCCTGCGCACACTTGCTGCCTGCTGCTACCACATTTACTCTAATCACACTGTAATTATTAAGACATGCGTGAATGCTTTATAAAACACCGCTTTTAGACCAACTACAGTTGAATCCATGACAGCCACAAATACAATCACAAAGTCCTGTAAACTGACAATTTTATACCAAAGTTTTTACGTTTTCTAAGAAAACATGAGTTTGCCTTTGTTCTAGGTAACTGCCATGGCTTTGCTTTGCTGTTGCTAATAGGGTTGGGTAAAAAATACTGATTTCTTGATTTTAATCGATATTGATTCTTAAATGATCAAGATTTTATCATTTAGTCTATACCGTTTACAGTTGATGAATGAACATAACTTTGTTAAATAAGCTTTGTGCTTTGTTACTTTTGATATAAAACAAAGTCTCAGATTTCAAATTCTGTCCCATTTTATTTACGAAATTCAAACAATAAATACTGTTTTGGCACTCTTTAATGTGGTATGGCAGATCACTGTTGCTGCCTCAGATCAAACGAAGCAGCAGCAAGAAGCGCATGTGTCATTACTGGATCATCTCTTTCGCTTTACTACTTGTTACAGCATGAAATAAACATGAATGAACATCAGAAGGTATGTTAAAAGAAATTGTACGACTAATCGCTCAATCAGGTTTCAACCACAAAAAGACGTCAATAAAACAGCTTATATACAATATCTAGAAAAATTGATATCAAATTGAATCTGAATCGAATTTAATCGCAAGCTTGTGAATCAAAATTGAATTGAATCGTGAAATTTGTGTCAATACCCAGCCCTAGTTGCTAAGGTGTTCTGGGTGGTTCCTAGGTGCTTAGCTATATATAATGCTTCATGGGATTCTAGTTCTTTCTCTCATTAGGGCAATTAACCTTTTTGTCCAATTTTCAAATTTATTGTCCGATTTTTGCTTCAAATCAAAGTTTTTTATTCACCTTATAAGAATAGGAAAAATCTTTCTAGAACCAAGGTCACTGAAAAAGTTTCACATGTTTGAGGTTTTTCTTAAATGTAAGTCTATGGGACTTTTTTTTTCCCCTTTTTTTTTAACATCCACCAGGTGAAAAAATGCAAGTCTGATTACTTGTCCTAAAGTATGTCGCCTCGAGAAGCTGAACAATTTGAGGTATCATTTATGGTAGGAATTATGAGTCAACTTTTAGTACTCAGGATTATGAGTTTCTAAAATCCTTAACCATAAGTATGAGCAATAATAATAGTGAATGTGATCATTTTAAATGCTATCTGTGTATTATATTCTTTTCTACCTCTTTCTCTTTAGAGCAGCTTTACAGGTGTGCATGATCTGTTTTGCCACAGGGTTGTTCTCAAATGTTCAGTTTACGTAAGGCAGCCCTGGCTGAAAAATGCTTTTACCTTTCCGAAATTCCGACCTACCTCTGCAAATTTCCATCGCTAGAGGGCCTGTTTCTACATGTTTATGTCTGTGTGTGTGTGTCTGTGCATTGCTTTGGGAAGTGTGCCACATCTAGAGTGCCCCACCCAGCCCTTCCCTGCTTCTGTGTGTGTGTTTGTCATGTGTTTTAACAAATGGAGGCATGTTGTGGCCCACAGTCGCTGCCTCAGACCTGCCCAGAACAGCAGCCAGGGGGTGTGAGAGAGGCAGATGGGGGAGGAAGGGTGTGTGGGCTTGAGAAGAGAGGAGGTGAGGTGAAAGGGAATTCGCCAGTGGCCTGTTCCAACCAGTATGGTTTGAACAGTGTTCACTGCTGCATGTATACGCAACCACAAATTCCATTTCTCCGTAATTTGCTCCAGAAATGTCTGACAAAGACTGCTGATAGACACTTCTAGTTTGAGGGAATAAAGAAAAAATACAAAAACACAGTTCTTGTGAATGCTTACGAAATTGTAGTCATTCAGTGTTATTTTAAAAATGTGAAAATGAAATATAGCTTGAGGTTAAAGTTGCTTACGGAATCCAGAATGTTTGTGTTTGGAAACCTCATACCGCTGATGGGAGAAGGATGTTCTTTGTTTTTTTGTTTTTTTTTAATGGTTTTTAGTATGTGCTCCTTTTTTAAGTTAACAATTTTCCTTTGCATGAAATGTAAAATTTTATATCAAAGAAAAATGATGTAACTGCACAACATATAAGCTTATCTAAGTTTGCGTTTTATTTTATTTAAAAAATATACCAAAAAAAATTGCTCTTGCACATTACTATAATATTAAAGGTTACAATTAACAACAGAGCCCAAACTATTAAATTCAGTTGCTGTTTATTTTTAGATGTAATAATCAGCACTCAAATAAAAAAAATAAAAACAACGTAAATTGCGCACAAGGCACTTTTTTTTTTTTTTTTTTTTTTTTTTTCAATTATTTTTGAAATATGATCAGTTACACAGCTACTGTCATAAGTTGTTTTCATGACAAATTCATTTAAACATATATTAAATAAAGACATTGTTTTTTTACAGGTAAAGTAAATATAATGAATATACAAGCTAATATAGTGCATATATTTAGTGAAATTCTCCCCTATAGAGTTCATTTCACTAGTGAACTAACATGCTGTGGACACTAAACGACTTGCCTGAGGTAAATGTAATGCTACATAAAATATTATTCTCAAGCTGTTTTATTGATGTCTTTCTGCGGTTAAAAGACTGGTTGAGAGATTACACGTAAACGTATCTGTTGTTCTTCTTTTGCACTTTTTCTTGTTGTGGCAGTTAGCAAGCAGCATTGCATTACCACTTGCGCCCCTTTCTGGATTGGAGTGTGAATTGCCTGTGACTGACTGTATTCATTGTCTGACTGTATGCACCGAACCTTGATGGTTCGGGACAAATACATGTAACGTTACACCCTTAATACAAACAAATAAATAAATAAATATACAAACATACACTTTATGCATACAAAGACCACCCAGAACACTTTAGCAACATGTTTGGATTGGCAACCACAACTACGTTTTCTTGAGAGAATTTTTTTGCTTTTTTTATGAGCGTATGACTTACTGTCATTACTCTGTTGCAGCATACCCGTTTATGCTCTAAGGTAAATTACGATATACATGTATTTACTGTCTTCAAATTATAATTTTTTTTTCTCTTCTTTACAGCACAGTTTTCGGAGAAGGTTCGGAACATGTCTCCTGACGAGATCAGAATTCCTCCTGAACCTGCTGGGCGTTGTTCCAGTCATCTGCAAGTGAGATTGTTGCTCTGTTCTATTTGAGATGTTCTTGACTTGCTGCCATGGGGTCCAGTGAGAGAAATCTTCACAGCACTTGTTTTTGATGGATGCTAGTCTCAGCAGCTATCACACGGCTTGTCCGCTGACCATTCACAGGCTTATGCATATTGCACAAACAATTGATAAGAGAAGGCCAAAATCAATTCTAATCTGATTGGTTGGCTGTTATGCAATTTCCAGGAGTCACGTCTTTACACGAAAAGCTGTGTTAAAAACTGCTGCACTGATAACGTGTTTGTGAGGTCCTTTTAGTAATAAATGAGATCCTTTGTGAAAAATCAGAACGCAACCAATGACTTTTGGACATACAGAATTTTTGACAGCAGTCAACACATTTTCCACTCATTTTTTTGTTGTTAGTAGATTCTTTTGTGCAAATTGTTGCATGATTATTTGAATGAGCGCTTATTGACTTTGATGATAGACTGCTGTACAATCATTTCAAATTTGTACATAAACATGACGTTAAAAAGTAGATGGTCAATTTAAATATCAGTCAGATGGCCTCTTCTGTAACACTTTACAATAAGATCTCATTTGTTAACATGAATTAACAATGAACAATTCTTCTACAGCATTTATTAATCTTAGGTAAAGCTAATTTCAACATATACTAATGCATTTTTAACATAAAAGGTTGTGTCTGTTAACATTAGTTAATGCACTGTAAACTACCTTGAACAATCTTATTTTTTTATTAACTAATATTAACAAAAATTATTTCTCATTGTTAGTTCAGGGTGTATTCTGCGAAGTAGACCTGACTTTATGCCAATAGTATTATCATGCTATTTTAGGAGTATTTAGGTCATCATCAGTATAAAGTTAATTTTATTTGCTTAAATACTTTAGTGAATCAGATGCTAAAATCTGGGTTAACTAAAAGCATAAAAAAAATTCATTACTTAAAATAAAATAAACATAACTTAAACAAAATATATATATAAAAAGATTGAATTTCAGCTATTTGCCAAGAAAAAAAAATTCATTTGTGACACTGGACCACAAAACCAATCATAAGGGTCAATTTTTTGAAATTGAGATTTATACATCATCTGAAAGCTAATAAATAAGCTTTCTATTGATGTATGATTTGTTAGGATAGGGCAGTATTTGGCCGAGATAAAAAATCTAAATATTGAGAAAATCGCCTTTAAAGTTGTCCAAATGAAGTCCTTAGCAACGCATATCCACTCACAAATAGGAAATTTACAAAATATCGTCATGGAACATGATCTTTACTTAATATCCTAATGATTTTTGGCATAAAAGAAAAATTGATAATTTTGACTCATTCAATGCATTGTTGGCTATTGCTACAAATATACCCGTGACTTATGACTGGTTTTGTGGTCCAGGGTCACATTTAGTTTAACCTTGATGTACTAAAATTACTAAAACTTATAAATTATATAGACATACAGCAATAAAAAAACAAGTAACAAAATTACTAAAAATTTAACAAATTAAAATGAAAACAGAAAATATAAAAACTAATTCGTAGTAGTATTGATTTGAAAATTATAATAGTATCTTAATTAAATTAAAATAACACTGGCTAAAACAATACAGACTGTTCATACAAATAAATAGTGTAATTTTTTACTTTATTTTTTTCTCTCTCCGTACACCAGCTGAAAAACATTCTCTCAGCGGCTCTGTTTTAGTTGGACTGCTACTCCTTGTCAACAGTCATAAAAAGAGAGAAAGAGATCATAGAAGTTCATTGTTTTAGTTCTTGGCAATGTCTTTAGACCACATGTTCAAGATCCTGGCTGGCATGTTTTATCTCAAGGTGTGGCACTGGGGGTGGGGTGGGGGTGGGTGCGGGCTTAAGGGGGTGGAAGGTTGTGGGTGTCAGTCTTTCAGGTGTTTTGCCTCACCTGGGGGTAAGGACTGGCATTTCACCCTAAATCATGCAACTTGTATGCTGTCAGCACATGTCCAGGGGTGTGAACATTTGAGGTCAATGATTTCAAAACTATGTTAATGCTAAGGTCATATTTGAGCCTATTTCTTTAGAAGAATGTGGTTTGTTAATATTTATTCATATCTCATTGTAAAATTCTTGTTAATCGTACCACTTCCTGTTGTAGCTCTGTCTCTCGTGAGCTGTTGGGGCAGGTGTACACGGGTGTGGTTTTCACACTCAGTATCATACAGCCAAGTACTGATAGATGGGCTGTGCTTTTCACGTCATGATGAATATCCTGTCCTTGTGGCTATGCTTTTATCGCTGCTCAGACATGATCCTCATTCCCTTATACACCTCACTTGGTCTTCCTGCTAACTTTCTTGTAGTACATTTTGTACAAATGAAGTAAGATCAATGTCTTAACTATCAACAAAGGACTTCAATTTATTTGACTTCTTGGAATGTGAAGGAAAACTGAAAATGGCACATCTCCAAGTGCTTCTTGGAGTCCGGTTGTCAAAAATCAGCCCTCTAGTTCTAGAAACTCACAGTCGCACAAAGACTTTATTCATTCTTAGTGTCTCACAACACTTGGAGCAAAGCAGCAGTATTTTTCTTGTTTTGTAGTGCACATTTTACATCAACTAGCATTTAAAATAAAAACTAGACAATTTGTTCGTTTAGCAAGATCATACATGGACGTAATATCAATTTCTGTTTGCAGGAAAAGATCTTTAAGCTTTACGAGCGGAAGCTTCATGGAGACTTTGATACAAACAGCCATATTCAAAAGAAGAAGGAGTTTCGCAATCCAAGGTCTGAAGATAACAAGTGTTAATGACCCACCATGCACCAGACATAACCTAAAGCAGATTATATTTTGATACTGTTTTATTTGTTTGCAACCTAATAATGTGTTTGTGTTTTATAGTATTTATGAGAAGCTAATCCAGTTCTGTGGAATTGACGAACTTGGAACCAATTATCCAAAAGTATGTAATGCTTACCTGTTTATACCATGTAAACACAAATTCTGTTTTGTAAAATATAACTTTTTGTGTTTACTTCTTTATAGGATATGTTTGACCCCCATGGCTGGTCAGAGGATTCGTATTATGAGGCACTGGGTATGTTTTGCTTGAAATTAGATTTGACATTTCAACTCATATGGATTAAATTGACTACATTTGTTAACCATTTGTGTGTTGTCCTCTCCAAAGCCAAAGCTCAGAAGGCAGAGATGGACAAGCTGGAAAAAGCCAAAAAGGAAAAGACCAAGGTTAAAACCCTGAGGCACTCCACCTATTATTTATTTTATTTTTTTCTTTTAAATTATATTAAAAAGTTTGTTCTGTATGGGCCAAAACCTCACTGATGGTTACAATGTTTTTTTTTATTTTACCCATGTGTCTTTAGATTGAGTTTGTGACGGGCACCAAAAAAGGCACGGCTACTAATGCAGCAGCTCTGGCCACAAACACAACAACTGCCTCATCCACAGGTACAATGCATGATTTAGTGTTTGATGCAAAAATGAGGGCTTTAAAATTTTAAAGTGAGGAAATTGCAACATAAATATTCTGTAGTTCTATTATATTAGTTCTAATAGCTCTAGTGTTTACATAATATATGTGTGTACTGTTTATAATTATGTATATATAAATACACACACATTCATGTATATATATTTAAGCATGTATATAGTGTGTGTGTGTGTGTGTGTAAAAAAAAAAAAAAAAAAAAAAAAAATATATATATATATATATATATATATATATATATATATATATATATAAAATAAATTATACACAGTACACACACATATTATGTGAACACCAACTTTTATTTTTGGATGCGATTAATCTATTTGACCACTAGTTTTATTGTTGAAAAAATACTATATTACTTTAAAAAAAAAAAAAAAAGTCTTTTTTATCCTATTTATCAAATAATAATTTATTTCAAGTGTGAAAACACCCATAGGTTTCAGGCTTTACTTATATATATATATATATATATATATATATATATATATATATATATATAATATATAATATATAATATATATATCCAGGTCCTGCAGATTCTTCAGTTTTCCAGCATTTTTTGCATATTTGAACCCTTTACAGCAGTGACTGAATGATTTTGAGATCTGTCTTTTCACACTGAGGACAACTGAGGGACTCAAACACAACTATTAAAAAAGGTTCAAACATTCACTGATGCTTCAGAAGGAAACACGATGCATTAATAGACGGGGGGTGAAAACATTTGGAATTTAAAGATCAAGGTAAATTGTACTTAATTTGTCTTCCAGGAAACATGCAAGTATTTTCTGTTGCTTTCGAAGGGCAGTACTAAATGAAAAAAATGATATTCAAGCGAAATAAGAAAAATTTGGACCTCTTCATTTTTCGCCCCCCGACTCTTAATGCATCAGTGAATGTTTGAACCTCTTTTAATAGTTGTGTTTGAGTCCCTCAGTTGTCCTCAGTGTGATGAAATGGATCTGAAAATCATTCAGTCACTGCTGTAAAGGGTTCAAATATGCAAAAGATGGTGGAAAACTGAAGAATCTGCAGGACCTGGAGATTTTTTTCTGAAGAACAGAGCTCAGTTTAACTGCTCAGAACAAACAAGAGACTCGTGAACAACCATCACAAAACAAAAAAACAGTCGTAGATCATCCAGGTAACCACACACGGTATTAAGAATCAAGGGTTCACAAACTTTTGAACTGGGTCATTGTAATAAATTCAGCTATTTTTTTGTCTTATGGATTATATGTAAACATCTTTTATGTAAAATATCTTACTCAGGACAGTACTAAATGAAAAATAACATGCATTTTGTATGATCTCTTATTTTGTTAAAATTTTGCACATTTTTACAGATTCTGCAAGGGGTTCACAAACTTTTTCTTGCCACTGTGTGTGTGTGTGTGTGTGTATGTATATATATATATATATATAATGTTTTTTTTTTTTCCAATTGTATTATTCAGCATTTATAAAAGATGACATCAGTCAGTATATTTCTTTATTCATAGTGTGTCGCCACTTTGATAATAGTTGCATAAGCCATTTCTAATTTCTTCATCATGAAATGCATGTTTAGGGCCGTCAATAATGATTATTTTGGTAAGGGAGTAATCGGTTGTTGTTGTTTTTTTTTGTTGTTTTTTTTAAGATTAATCAAGTAAAAAAATTTTTTTTAAATAGATCTAAGTGAACAATCACCTTTTAAAATGACTTAAAAGCATAGATATAATAAAGAGGCAATAATAATTTGTTCAAATAAAGTATCAAAAGCAAGTAATCATATGGTTTTATTGAACAACACTGTTAAAATAATGTAATATACATAATATAAACATAAATAAATATATGCGCAGTATAATAAATATATAACTGCATTGCAGCCTTTGTGATTACACAATTGTGACAGCCCTACATATGTAGAATTATAATTCGGTCTTTGTTTGTTAGTACCATTAGTTCTAGTTGAATTAAACCTATGTTCTATGACCCTTCAGATGCCCAGAAGAGGAAGAGCAAGTGGGACTCAGCAGTGCCAGTGTCTCTGGCACAACCCGCCCTCCTCACCACCACTGCCACTCTCCCTGGAGTCGTCTCTGTGACCACAACAGCCAGCGGCACCAAGACCACAGTCATCTCAGCAGTGGGAACCATTCTCAAAAAAGCTAAGCAATGACACGAAAAATGTGACAGGAAAAAAAAGACCGGAAATTTCACTTCTGTTTGCCAGATTGATAGTCAATGGCAGTGCCACATGTAAACTTAACAAGTCCTGCTGTTTACTTCAGCAACAGCCAGCTTCAACTGTCTGGCAGCTTGAATAGATGGTCTTTTGAGAATATTTTGGATATACAGTATCATCATAACGGCATAATTATACCAGACATTTGTGTTCAACTTTGACTAGCTATTTCAAATGCATTCATCCGATGGTTGATGCTTTTTTTTTTTTTTTTTTTTTTTTTTTTGTATTTAAACTTCTTGGTTGTCTTTGCCCAGATGTTTTCCATTGAATTCATGTATGTAAAAACTATCCTGCAGCTGTCATACATTGCAAGTCACCTGAACTTTCATGTGCAACATATGAAAATGATCAAACCTACAATAATTTGAGTAATTTCTTGTTTTATTTTTGTTTTTGTTTTTTCCTTTTAGTAATCATTCATTGTTTGATAGAAGTCCAGTCAGGTTTGCCTACTATCTGTCTCCATTTTCATGTTTTGGATAGGTCACATCTTAGAATACCGATTTAAACATCACTGGAGTATTCATTCAGTATCTTATTACAACTGATCAGGGCTAATTGACTATTTCATTTATCGTATAGACCGAAGGGGGTCTTATAATTTGGTGAAAGTTCATTTTTAGTTTTTTTCCTGTCATTTCTATCTTTTTTTATTTCATTTTAGCAATGCAAGTAGGTCTTTTTTAAAACATGTATATATTAAAGTGACTCTGTGGCTTCTCTGTAGCTCAGCAGTGTAAAAATAAATGTTTTTTGTATCATTGCCAAACTGTTGAATTTTTCAAAACAATGCTTTCTGTGTTTTATTCAAATCTGAAAGGATCTGCCTCCGGGATGAAGAAACAGCCTTAGAAATGTAATGTCAGGTATTGTTGAAGCACTTTGTTTTTGATGAGGAATGTGTTTTTGAGAAGATGGTGTGCATTTACTAGATGGATTACTGATTTATATCCACGGGATACCTTTCCCATTCTGAACTTGAGCCATCCAAACTTTCGTTCAAGTTTAGAAATCCTGGGCAGTGAGATTATTTTCTGGCACTTTCCCTTGAACATATTTAAAACATATTTAAAACCTTCTGCTGAGAATGTGGTGGTACAGAGGCAGCCTAGTGGTTAAAGATCAATCAATAGGTTGTTGGTTCAAACCTACTACCCTTGATCTAGACACTTTACTCTAAGTGGACTGTTCTTTTGCATAAAGCCTCACGCAAATGATCAGATTTAAATCAGACCAGATGGTAATTAGTATTACATTAGAACAAATTTGTTCATTTCTTTTTTTTTAAACTGTAAAATGGTTAACTTACACTACTGTTACAACATAGTTATTTATTTGTAAAAAATTTGAAGTTTTTTTTTTTTTTTTTTTTTATAATGTAAAAGTTTTTATTTTCACTTTTGGTCAATTTAATTCATCCTTGAAGAATAAAAGTTTTAATTTTTTCACTTTCTCACCTCAAACTTTTCAATGGTTGTATATTCCCCAGTTTAGCCAAGCCTCAACTTAAGCATATGTTGGAATTTTATTTTTATTTTTTTTCATCATTGCTATTATAACCTCATCAAAACGTATTATAAATGCTTTCTTCTAATTTTACTTGATTAGCAGACATTCTGAAATATAATTAATTCCATTTGTTTTCCTCATTCTCATTTCTTCCTGCCTTAAAGAAAGCAAATTCTGATGGCGCATCTTACCCCACTCTCTCCTATTGGCCTGTCAAACTGATTTTTGATCAAATGCAAGGCTTTATGGTTGTAACAAAGGGTGTTTATTTGTATTATTTGAATTCTGCATGGCCCCAGGTAAATCAGTTGACGCACAGGAGTGAGTTTGCCAGCTGAGATTGAGAGATGGAGATTGCGCGAGTGCAGTATGTGCTGACTGTGCGTCAGGGTGACTCAGATTGAAGACACACCCTGAACAGGCCCTGACTCCACTGATCTACCGTTAAATCCAGCCTCGAAGGATTGCTCATGCAGTGTGCATAATTATAATGTTGTTACCAAGTATTTAAACATACATAGTGATTCAGTGATTAAACCAGAACTTGACCATTTTTTTTTTTTACCTTCCTGTTTTACTTTTGTGAGAGCTAGTAATTTAATTCTACCCACCGTAGTCATATGTTTTTGCCAATATCGTAAAACCATACATACCACTGGTACACTGTTTTTCTTTTTCTTTTTTTTCCAAATATATATTTATTTTCAAAAAGCAAAGTAGAATATAGGGGGGAGGGGTGTTGGATCAAAAATGTATGTAGAACATATGAACTCACAATTTCATATTGAACGTGTTGTTGCTGATTTGTTTGTTTTGCAAGATCCCAGCATGCATCTTGGCATTAAATAAATTACAGATACGATTCTAGTATTAGATTGCTGTTTGCTGGCTTTATGTTGTTGTTGTTTTGTCATTGCAGTTAATTATTTGTTGTTTTTATAATTATTATTATTTGATTTGTCAGCATTATTAAGATTTGTGAGTTAAGTTATATATACAGACACACTATACGTTTTTAAAGTATGGGGTCGGTTTTTGTGAATGTTTGTGAAAGAAGTCTCTTATTCTCACCAAGACTGCATTTAATTGATCAAAAATACAGTAAAACAGAAATAAAATTACAGTTTAATGCAATTTAATTAATGCAATTAATACATGTGATGCAACGCTGAATTTTCAGCATCATTACTCCAGTCTTCAGTGTCACATGATCATTCAGAAATCATTCTAATATGCTGATTTGCTGCTCAAGAAACATTAATATCAATGTTGGAAACAATTGTGCTGCTAAATATTTGAATTCTTTGATTAACAACATTTATATAAAATAGAAAAAAAAAGAACTTTTGAAGGGGTATACATGCCTATATATTAATGTCTGTGAGACCATGTATCTCACTCAGAGGACGTACAATTTTGTGATGTGTAATTGGAAAATATAAACTTTCTCTCTTTTCTTTTTGGGCTGGGTCATAGCCTAGCATTTTGTTGTTACTTTTTGGTCTGCTTTCAATGACACAGCTAGCTAGCCGTTTCATTTGTCCAGGCTGATTACAAATAACAAAAGAAAGTAATAAATTCTGAGTGAAACTTTTGTCATGTAAATGATGGGGCCGTTTGCCTCGCAGAAGAGCGGTTGCCAAAAATGTGCGTAATGCAGTCCAGGGCGTTTGCAAGTGCAAGGAAAATGTGAATTTATCAAAGCATGAATGTTTATGATACATATTTGAGTTGACTCGGAACGCGCCAATGATGCCCACAGATGTTTTCTAGGAGCTCGCTGAGTTTTGACTGACTGAAGCGACAGCGGAGTAGCTACTCTCTGAAGAGGTGAGTTAAATTTACTTTTGTTTGAGCAAATTATGCTCGTGTTGAATATTGTAAGTGTTATAAAACTACTGTAAAACTGTTTGCAGAAGTTTCATGCTTCATGGGTGGTCGGATTTGCCAAGGGAAATCCTGAGAGAAATGTTTGTGACCGCTGAGAGGGAAAACAATATTTGTTGTGTTTGTGTAATGTGGTATAATATATATTTATGAAACGTATGCTTTGCTTTCAAGGGCTGGATGATACATACAGCCTGCTATTACCGTTGTAACCACGAGTTACCTTTGTTTTACTATATTGTTACTACAAAAACAACAACAACAACTGGTAAATTGGTATTAGTCACCACTGTCGTCAGCAATAGAAATTAAACAATGGCTATTCTTAGAGCTTTTTACACTTGCATGTGTTTTTTTTTCTTTTCTATTAAAAATGTATAAATCCTATGTTTTTTATATTAAAAAAATTATCATTTTGTTGAGCGAGAGAGACCTGCCTGATGTGTTTGATAAACATTATTTTATCAGATCCCATATTATTATTAGTTAAATGGGCAACAATAACAGTAACCTTAATGACTTTTTTTTTTTTTTTTTTTTTTTTTTGGTGGAGAAGGGAAATCCTGAGAGGGATGCCTTTGACTACTAAGGAGGAAAACAATATTTATTTTGGAAATTGTGTCCGACATTGGCAGAAGATATAGTAATAAAACATGTTTTTTGTTCCAAGTACAAAAATGTACACGACTTACATGCAAACCTGTAATATTTGGTAGGCAGTTTATTGCCCTTTTCAACTGATTCATTTGTATCTTTGTGCCAATTTCTTTTGAATACGAACATGATAATATGAATTCAGTGTTTAAAAGAATGTGAATTGGATGTCTCTTTCATGCCATAAATTATGCTTTGTGTACTTTGATGTTTAAAAAAAAATAATCCAAGGGAAACATTCAAGCATGTGAGGAAACACACTTGGAACTTTTTTTGATGTCCAGCAGTCAGAAATGGCAGTAACAGCTAAGGTTTTCCACAGGTCATCCCCGGGGGACAGCTGTACCACACACATCCCTTTCTAACATTTCATTGAGTGCCAGGCAGTCTGATTGTTACTTGGGGAAGGACACACCTTGTTTCTGACTCATTGTGTGTTTAGTGTTATGCATCTGCCCTGCGGGAATGTGGTTCCCATGATTTCTCGTTGCCATGGTTTGACTGTGCTTTTACAGTGTGTTTTCGGCTTGTGAATTTAGTAAGCGTTAGAATGAATAACTGACACCTGGTCTGTCTATGTATCATGCATCGGTGTCTATCGGTGTCTACATTCCTATCTGTCTGTCTTTCTATCTATTTATCTATTATCTCTTGATGTCTTTCTCTCAAATTGTCCATCCATCCATCCATCCATCCATCTATTTACTGCATGTCTATCTCTCCAACTATCTATCTATCTATCTATCTATCTATATCTATCTATCTATCTATCTATCTATCAAATTGTCCATCCATCTATCCATCCATTCATTTACTGCATGTCTATCTCTCAAATTATCTATCTATCTATCTATCTATCTGTCTGTCTGTCTGTCTGTCTGTCTGTCTCTCAAATTGTCCATCCATCCACCCATCGTCCATCCATCTCTTTACTACCTGTCTGTCTCTCAAATTGTCCATCCATCCATCCATCTCTTTACTGCCTGTCTGTCTCTCAAATTGTCCATCCGTCCATCCATCCATCTGTCCATCCATCCATCCATCCATCCATCCCTTTTCTGCATGTCTGTCTCTCAAATTGTCCATCCATCCATCCATCCATCCATCCATCCATCCATCCCTTTACTGCATGTCTGTCTCTCAAATTGTCCATCCATCCATCCATCCATCCATCCATCCATCCATCTCTTTACTGCATGTCTGTCTCTCAAATTGTCCGTCCATCCGCCCATCCATCCATCCATCCCTTTACTGCATCTCTATCTCTCAAATTGTCCATCCATCCATCCATCTCTTTACTGCCTGTCTGTCTCTCAAATTGTCCATCCGTCCATCCATCCATCCATCCATCCATCCATCCATCTCTTTACTGCCTGTCTGTCTCTCAAATTGTCCATCCGTCCGTCCATCCATCCATCCATCCATCCATCCATCCATCCATCCATCCATCCCTTTACTGCATGTACTGTATCTATCTATCTATCTATCTATCTATCTATCTATCTATCTATCTATCTATCTGTCTATCTATCTGTCTATCTGTCTGTCTGTCTGTCTGTCTCTTTACTGCATCTCTATCTCTCAAATTGTCCATCCATCCATCCATCCATCCATCCATCCCTTTACTGCATGTCTGTCTCTCAAATTGTACATCCATCCATCCATCCATCCATTTACTTCATGCCTATCTCTCAAATTATCTATCTATCTATCTATCTATCTATCTATCTATCTATCTATCTATCTATCTATCTGTCTGTCTGTCTGTCTGTCTGTCTGTCTGTCTCTCTCTCTCTCTTTACTGCATCTCTATCTCTCAAATTGTCCATCCATCCATCTACTGCATATCTATCTCTCAAATTATCTATCTATCTATTGTCTCTTTGTCTGTGTGTGTCTCTCTCTTTCTCTCTCTCTCTCTCTCTCGCTTTCTCACTCTTTCTCTCTCTAAGCTGGTCTGGATGAGGTCACTGACCTGGTCAAGTTGTAAATGGAGGTCATTTACTGTTGCTTTGTTCCCGCACAGGAATGCATGTTTTCACCGCTCTCTCTCTTTCTGTCTTCCCATTTCGAATGCTGTCCCTGTATGTCTCGCCTCCTCTCTTGCTGTCTCACTTTCTCTTTTCCCTCTTGAATTGGGGCACATTTTTGTGGCAGTGACATTTGAAAGACTTCAAAGGCAGTGCTCAGTGTGCGCTGCTGAGTTCATTTGAGTGTGTGAAGCCTATCGGATTGTTTTTCGTGCTTGCCTCTGGGTTTAGTTTGTTGCTTTCAAAACTATCTTCATCGTCTTAAAGTTTGATCAGGCACGTGTTTGTGTTTTTTCCGCTGTATCCATGTGCAGAAATGAGTGCGGCAATGATTCTTTGTACCCTGCAGGCAATATATCTGCCTGCCACTCCCTGTACAAGGTTAGTCAGGGCAGGGTTTCTTCACTCTTTCTCTCTCTCTCTCTCTCTCTCTCTCTCTCACTCACTCTCTTTTCCTCTCCCCTAGGGGAGGAGCTCTGACCTGTCATTCTCAAGTCCACACAGGTGAGGGTGCTGCTTAAAGGAATGTGCAGAGAGCAAGTGAGCAAAGGACAGAGGGAAAGGTGGAGCGACCTTGTTACCTCACAAAGCCAGAGAAAGAAAGGAAGGGTGTTGCCTTCAACCCACCTGCACCACTTGAGCAAGAGAGGAGGGACCAGACACACATTCACTCTTAAACACAAGTCGTGTCTGGGGGAATATTCAGTCGATTCTGCACAGCACAAAGTGGGATAGGAGGGGGACTTTTTCCTGCAAGCACAAGAAGATTGCCTGTTGCTTGGATTTGTGAAGACGCAGGTGGAAAAGAGGTTCTTTTCCCTCTTTGGTTAATCATTGGACAACAGGGAGAGAATTAAGGATTTTCTTTTAAATAACTTTTCTGTTTCTTTGTGGACTCTGAGACTTGGATTAGGAAACAACAAACTAAGAGGTTTGTGGGATCAACAATCTTTTTGTAAAGCCTCACAGTCCTGCATATTTTGTAAGGCTCTTTTTTATCTCTCTACTCCCCCTTTACTCTTTGCTTGCTTGTGTCTTTTTGTTTGCTAATGTTTGTGGCTGGCAATATGAAGAATAGAAATCTTTGAATCAGTTTGTTCTAGTTCTTTGAAGTTTGCCCACTACTTTTCAGCTCTTTCTGTTCTTTAATCTTTTTCAAATTAAATCCTTATAAAGATATGAGAGGTAAAGAAGGTGTTTATCTGTTGGTTGTTATGCCTTTTGCAATGAGAGAGTCTGAAACTGCACCATTCATTTGCAGTTGTTCATTTTAATTTTAATGTTGTTATGCAATTGTGCCCATCAAATTGCATTTGTGTCTGGATCATATGTATATATTGTGACTGCTGGGTTTGTTTATGGTATTGTAATGCCGTTATTATTCTCAGATTGATTAACATTTAATAGAATTTGTATTTAGCTTGAAAAAGATTAGCTGGTTGGAAAAGTTTCACAGAATGGATGGAATGACATATTTATTCCTTAATAACATGCTTAATTTGCCACACAAAAATGTCAAGTACACAAAATACTTGTATTGGGTACGTCTGGGTTAAGTTGTTTTTCTCTGTGTGTGACTAAAGATGATTTATCTGCCCATTTGTGAGGTTAGCACAGCACAGATCAGGTTCACAATAGCATGTTAAGGTCTGTTTAGTTCTTAGGCACAGTGATATTTATATGAGATTGAGTTTTCTCTCATCCTGGAGTGAAATTCCAGCGCTGTTGGTCAAAATATGAACTTAGAGCAGATATACATGAATGTAAAGTTGATGGATGTGCCAACACCAAGTTTAGAACATCCTTTTTTGGGGGGCGGGGGAATAATTGATTTGTATATTTTGGGATTTTGGGATTTCTGGAGTTTTTGATAGATAAAAAATGGAAAGGCTTTCAACTTGATAATTTAGTATAATTATTTATATAAAAGTAAAAACATGTCATTTAATGACATTTGATCATGCTCCCTGTAAATCCTTGATGTTTTTTGCAGGTCTGCAGTCAGTGCAGCACCAGCTGCTACTACAGGCAACATTTTTCACTAAATTCACCACGTTTAGTCGAGCAGGCAGCACAGAATGAGTACAGAGGTGTTCAAATGTGTTCAGAACACCTAGATGGAGTTCAATGGACTGATATAAACTAAAAGATGTGATGTCTGTCTGATGCATACAGCGTGTGCGTTGATGGCATGCAAGTATGTGTCCTGTTTCTACCCCGTAATTAGACTTTATTCAGCAAATACTGATATGATCAAATTCATAAATTAATTAATTATGGGGAAAAAATCAATTGAACGTCCTAACACTCCCTTATTATCTTTTATTTGTAGAAAAAATAATAAAATGCACAAATATATATGAAAAGGTGTTCTCAAACTTTCCACTGTCTTTCTCTTCCTTGGATTCTGTGTCCATCTGTAGAGGATATGAGCGGAATTCCTGAGGAATCGTTGGGCTGTTTCTCCTCTTGGCTGTCAGAGTTCTGATTTATGGGGGGTGAAATGGGCTCAACTTTCATTTGATGTTTTCAGGGAGAAAGGAAGCGGGTGAAAAGCGAGAGAAGGTGATATCAGCAGGTGGATCAGATTTCTGCTGCTGTTTTAGTGATTTAAGCGCTGGTATAACAGCTGAAGTGCATGCTATTCCTCTTTCTGTAGATTAGATATGGACAGTGGTCTGTAAAAGTCTAATGGACATACAGAAATATAGTGTATATTTAAAGTAAATATGCACTGCTGTGTCTGGTCATCAAAGTCATCATTATGAAGTTTTTACTGCATGTTTTTATGGTGTTTATCAAGGCACATGTCTTGCATGACTTGAATTACTCAGTTCACTTACGATCAGTTCTGGGGTGTATTTCCGTGTGTGTGCATGTGTATATGTATGACATCTGTTCACCATGTTTAAATTTATGTAATATGTGTGCTCTTGCTATTGTTTTATTTGTGTTCCAGACTGAAATGGGAGGATGGGCGCTGCGTCTCGCTGTGGGGATCTACGTTCTCATGCTCACTGTGACAGCCGGCCATGCTAATGAGGGTGGGAACATCAAATCTTAAACCTCAAATCTCAATTACAAACAATTTTACTTAGGAAGCAATACAAAGTCAGTTAAAAACAGATTACTTTCTGTTAACTATAATCAGTAATGACAACATGTCATTACATTGGATAATAAAACATCAGCCCAAATGTAATTTTTTTTTAAAGGATTTTCAAGCAAAAGAAAAAGTTTATTAAAGTCATTTGCAAAAATCTCTAGCATCATTTGTTTGCAAATGCCACTTATATTTTATTTTATGCAGTGAAATTCAGAAATGTTACAGAGATGTATACAGTAACGCTAAGAAGACCTTAATTACTGAGTTCAAAACATTTAAAACCAAATTCAAAGAAGACAGAATTATCTCTGTTATATGCTAAATATATTTTTTTTGTGTGTGTTACATAGTGAACCACTGTAACGCTGCCAGGGCCAAAACCTGCTCAGAATGTATCCAGATCGGCAAAGGATGTGCATACTGCCCCGATGAGGTGAAAATTCACTGATCCTTATGCTGTAGAATGAACTGATGTTGTATATGTGTTTGACATGTTTTCCTAAATGAATATGTAATAATTATGACATTTTGATTGAAAGATCAGGTCTGTAGAAGAGTTTCGTAATGTTAACCATTGCAATATGATAATAAATGACAGCAATTTCACTGTTCAATTTCAGTTATGACATGCAACAATCATATTAAATGGTGATTTGAGGGAGCAGTCCTTCTCCAATTAGCTTTAATAACGTTAAATATTTTAGGGTCGGTAAGATTTTGAATGCTTTTGAAAGATGTCTCTTATGTGCACTAAGGCTGCATTTATTTGATCAAAAATACAGTAGCAGTCTGCACCGATAGCCTAGTGGGTAGCGCTTTGACACATAGTGCGGTTGCGCTTTGGGCAACCCAAGTTCAAGTCCCGGCTCATGGGCCCTTTCCCGATCCTGTCCCCTGTCTCTCCCCCACTTCACTTCCTGTCAACTAAATGTCCTATCTCAATAAAAAGGCAAAAACACCAAAAATAAATCTTTAAAAAAATATATGTAAGCAATAAGGTACGATAGGCTGTGCTGTATCATGAATAAGTGATGGCTGAAGGGCGTTATTAGGCACGATGCTTTTATAAAACAGTTACCACACAATACAAATATTAAAGCCAAAAATATATGTATCAGTGCAACTTTCATGAAGTAAAATCACTAAAAGCCTTCCTTCCGCCGGAAAAAATAGTCCCTGACCATGAACAGCAAGTGAAGTTACATTATTACGCCATTAGATGGTGGCAAAGACTGTCTTTATGAGTGTGTCAGTCAGTAGCGAAGACTTTTACATTGAAAAGACTGAATTGTTGTGAACACGAAACAAGACGCAACTGACAAATGCTTTGACTAGTGCTGTCAGTCATGGGAAAACCCTTTAATTGTTAAAAGGACAAGATAATACATCGGACATGTAAGCAGATTTTTTTATTATGAGCATAGGACTGACCTGAAGGAAAATGCTAAATTTCTCAGAACACTCTTCTACATAATACAGTAAGCTTCAATGAACAATATCAATTGAGAACATACAGTTTACAATTTTTCTAATATGCTGATTTTGTGCTCAAGAAGGATTTATTATTATTATTTAAGTAATGACAGCTCTCGGGATTTTATTAATGTAAATGGAATGTGCATAGGTTCGGTCTTGGTGGACTAGATCTGCTACGCTGCTGCTGCTGTGTTAGAGCAGGTACAACTTGCTTTTGCTAAATGCTCAGAACATACAATTAATGGAAACTTGCTTCTGCTGCTAAAGAGAGAGTGACCCCCTGTAGCAGATCTAGGCAGGTGGTGTTGGGGAGGTGGAGGGTTAGAATAAGAATTTGTATAGCACGCAGAGATTCGTTTGAATGCGTTGTGCTTATAAAGGGAAATAGTAATGGATATGTGAAATCAGTTGGCTGAGAATGTTACATTGAACAAACCAATCAGAACACGAATAGAGTTTCATGGCTGAACTATTCATTTTTGTGTAAACTGTGATGCATTTTTTTTTAGGATTCTTTGAAGAATGGAAAGAACAGCATTTATTTGAAATAGAAATCTTTTGTAACATTATAAATGTTTTTACTGTCACTTTTAATGTCATTGCTGAATAAAAGTATTTATTTTTTTAAACAAAAAATATACTGACCCCAAACTTTTGAACAGTCCCCACCATAACAATGTGTTTAGTTATTTGTATGTTCATAAAACCTATTGTAGCTCTCTGTATGAACACAGTCATGTAATTGTTTTTATTTGTATCTTATTTTTCTCATCAGATCTTCGAGCATGAGCGTTGTGACCTGAAGGGAAACTTGGAGGCACTTAAATGTAGTCGGATGGTAACAGCTGAGAGCAGCAGGAAAATTGAACAGGTTTTTATTTCATCAGACTCTACTGACATGTCCCTCACTTTAGTTACATTTCCAGATCATGGACTCATGTGTGTTTATGCGTTCATGTGTGTTTTTCAGAATGTGGAAATCAATCAGTCACTAAAGTACTCTCAGGTGGCCCCTCAGCTAATGCACATGACGTTTCTCCCCGGGGAAGAGAAGGAGGTGGAGATGGAAGTGTTTGAACCAGGCCGTGGCCCTCTGGACCTCTACATCCTCATGGACTTCTCGAACTCTATGTCTGACGATTTGGACAACCTGAAGAAAATGGGAAAAGAGCTGGGTGAGTGAAGAATGTGGTAAGATCTAGGCTGGTAAAAATTTTAATTCGGGCTAGGGGATATTTGTGATTTGTTGGAAGTGTCAAATTAGGCTCCATTGTGAATTGTGGAATTTTTTTTTTTTTTTTTCCTTAAACTACAGTAGTAAACATGGCTTTAGAGGTGGTCAGTTTAGTTGAATCAGTTCAAAAGGACTGTTTCAGTGAATCAAAAACTCAACAATTCATTCTCATCCTCTTACAGTGTTCACAAAGGTCTCTGAGTGGCAATTTTCATACAGTATATTAAAATGTAATATATATAATAATACATTGTTAAACATTACTTATGTATTGTGTTTTTTTTTTAGTTTTAACATTTTTAACCTAATTTTCTCAACAATGGCTGTTTGTTGAAATGACGCTTCCTCTGATTGGAAAAAAACACATTTCAGAGCAAATCTATCAATCGATTAATCAATCAATCAGTATATTTGCTCTGAAATGGTTTAAAATGTGTTTTTATCTCAAAATATCCATATATATATATATATATATATATATATAGTATTTTATAATATTTCATGCATCACCCCTTACAATGTTTGAACCAGGCTAACTATATGGCTATGCATGCATGCATGAACTTTGAATAAATAAATGAATGATTGAATGAATGAATACTTATTACTAAACTGTCAGGTTATCAAACTAAACTATCATAATCACAGAAACCATCATGATACTAAAAGATAAGAAATTTAAAAAGATTTAAAATCACATGATAAGGCATATTGTAAATTAACATCTCTACTATCATGCTACGCTGCAACAGGGTGCGTTTTTGTAACATTTACTGTACATTTTTTTTACATTGGCAATTGTGTTTGTATCTTGAGCCATGAGTATTGCGTTATTTAGATGGTGGGTCAAGTTAAAAGCAGTTCAACTCCTTATTTGAATCTGTTCTGTTTCATTGCACTTTGTCTTACTGTTTTTGAACGCAAGAACATTTTTGAATTAATATCCCTTGAGCAAACTATGATTACAAAATAGCCACACTCATGAGTACAAAATTGTTTGTTTTTGCAACGTTTTGATATTCATTCATTGTCTCACCCCATGCAGCTGATCTTGTTGGCGATCTCTCTGATGATTACACCATCGGATTTGGCAAGTTTGTGGACAAAGTCACCGAGCCTCAGACAGACATGAGGCCAGCCAAGTAAGATAAACGCACTGTTACTGCACCACACAGTTTGACTTCATCTGCACATGCTCCTTATATATGTTTTCCCTCTTATAGATTAGCTGAGCCGTGGTCCAACAGTGACCCTCCGTTTTCATTCCGTAATGTCATCACTCTCACCAACGACACCGACTCCTTCAGACAGAAGCTCCAGCGAGAGCGCATATCTGGCAACCTGGACGCCCCTGAGGGGGGTTTTGATGCCATCTTACAGACTGCTGTCTGCCAGGTACTGACATGTTGGTAGATGGAAGTAGAAAATACAATTGACGGTAATTACTGTAAATTACTGTAAATGCCTTGCTTGGCATTTACAGTACTGGAAATGATTTGCTTGCTTCTTACTGGTACAGTATAACTTGTTTCTTCTTTTCACAGGAACAGATTGGCTGGAGGCAACACAGCACCCACTTGCTTGTCTTCTCCACCGAATCGGCTTTCCATTATGAGGCAGACGGTGCCAACGTGCTTGCGGGCATCTTGAACCGTAACGATGAGCAATGCCATCTGACTTCAGATGGGAAATACACACACGACATTCATCAAGACTACCCATCTATACCCACCCTAGTGCGACTTCTGGTGAAACATAACATCATCCCAATCTTCGCTATTACCAACCACTCCTACACATACTATGAGGTGTGTATGCCGTATTTTTATTATACGTATTTTTATTATCTCAATGACATAAATGCATCTTGCCTCCATTTAGGGTACAGTAACCACAATATGAATGAAGATTATATTGAAAATGTGGAAGCACTTTATTTTGCAGTCCTGTTCCCCATGTACATACTATGTACTTGTTATAGTAAATGCAATAACTGGGTAATAGCTAGGTACTAACCCTGAACCTACCCCTAAAACTAACCGTAACCCATGTACTTATCTTGTATTACCCAGTATTTTCTTATGTAAGTTCACTGTAAGTACATGTAAGTGCACGTACTGTAAAATAAAGTGCAACCGAAAATGTGATATAGCTTTTGTTGTGAAACAAGTGTGATGTTTTCCTTTGTATGGCTATGTATGTAGAAACTGCATGAATACTTCCCTATTGCTGAGCTGGGACAGTTACAAGAAGATTCCTCCAACATCTTGAGCATTTTAAGAAAAGCTTTTGAGGTAAATTAATTTTCATACCAAATACTATGGAAGCTTGTTTCCGCCATGAAATAAAAAATAAAAAAGGTTATTGCGACTTTTTATCTCACAATTCTGACTTTTTCTCTGGCAATTGCGAGTTTATATCTCACAATTCTGACTATTTTTCTCAGAATTGCGTGATATAAAGTCAGAATTGTGAGATATAAACTTGCAATTGCGTGATATAATGTGCAATTGTGAGGGGAAAAAAGACTGATGTTTTTTCTCAGAATTGCGAATTTATATCTTACAATTCTGACTTTATAACTCGCAATTTCATGTTATAAAGTCAGAATTGTGAGATATAAACTCAATTCTGAGGAAAAAAAAAGTCAGAATTGCAGAATTGAAGAAAAAAGAATAAGACGTGATTGCAATAAGACACAATTGCGAGTTTGTGAGTTTATATACTGCAATTCTGACTTTATAACTCGCAATTGTGAGTTTATATCTCGCAATTCTGAGAAAAAAAGAATAAGACGCAATATGATAATTTATAAGACGCAATTGCGACTATATTTCACAATTCTGACTTTATAACTTGCAATTGCGAGTTTAAATCTCGCAATTCTGAGGAAAAAAAAGTTCAGAATTGCAAGATAAAAAGTCACAATTACCTTTTTTATTTTTTTGTTTAGTGGCGGAAACAAGCTTCCATAAAATACATTGCTAGGATTTCTTTTCAAATTTGATGTAACTCTTTATAATTTTTTGAACAGAATATTCGTTCCAAGATCAGTATCCGTGCAGAGGACAGACCAAAGGCGGTGGAAGCCAAAATCTCTCAGTCTGGCACTTTTTCTGAATATGGCAATTTCAAAATCACACCAGGAGAAATTGTGAGTGTCTTTGCCTTAGTTTAAATGCAACTACAACTGTAGTCTCTTACACACTTTTCAGTTTTTCAAAAGGAAGGAAATAATGAAGGAAAAACATAAAAATGATTGAATCATAAACCAGGTTGGGTCAGTAGTTTTTTTTTTTTTTTCATGCCCTTGTGACATTTTCCCTGTACTTAAGACAAACTATTTATTTGTTTTGTTTGCTATTTTTTCATACATATTTATAAATTATTCATTTTTTATTTATTAAATTATTTAATGTAATTTATTACATATCCGACAGAAAATCAGAGACATGCTGAGTCACTGCAATTTTATAAAGACACTGTTAAAATTCTTTAAAATATGAAAACCTTGTCAAAAAGACACTGATTCAAATTTTTCTCTGTTTCTAGGGTAAATTTACAGTCCGTCTGAAGGCTCTTACTCAGGTGGGAGAGGTTCCTGTGTGTAAGACCAACCCAGCTGACCGGGCGGGAACCTTGAGAATCAAACCCACCACCTTTAGCTCCGCACTCAAAGTCAATGCTGAAGTGCTCTGTCTTACATGTGACTGCGAAAAGGTGAGGTTTGCTGCCTCTTTAAAGCCCTTCTCTTGTTCTGTGTGTATATTTCAAATCTTACACTTCTCTTTCTATTTAAAATCAGACCCCGGTTAAAAATGCGGTGCGCTGTAATGGCCATGGAGATCTTGTCTGTGGGAAATGCCAGTGTTATGAAGGATGGTATGATAGAAATATATCTCCTTTGACATTTTTGGATTGTACCTATCATATATGAAGCAGTCCATAACCATAAGTCTATGCTCCTCCCCTCATAGGCTAGGCCCTTTCTGTAACTGTTCAGCAGGGGCCTCCACAGACTCTGCCATGTGCATCGCACCTGGGAAGACAGAGTTGTGCTCGGGCAGAGGAGACTGCATGTGTGGGACCTGTGTGTGCTATAACCCAAACCAGTTTGAAGGGCCATTCTGCCAGTTTGACAAATCTCAGTGTCAGAGATTTGGTGGTTTTCTCTGTAATGGTTAGTAAAAATTTTATTTTCAACTTAGTATATCCCAAATTTAGTTTGAGAGAAGAAAGAAAAACAGGATATACAGTCATTTGAAAATGTTGTACGTGCTTTGACCGTTACCACTTTGAGGTTTGTGACCGTTCACCTTTGTTGACAACAGAGCGTGGAAGCTGCAGTATGGGCAGATGTGTGTGTACACCAGGCTGGTCTGGAGATGCCTGTGAATGTCCCATCAGCGAAGACTCTTGTCGAGACAGCAAAGGGGTAAAGCTCACAAAAATTTGCTAAGCAAGTAAACTATCATTCAAAAGTTTGGGGTCAGTAACTTTTTTTTTTTTAAATGAATACTTTCATTCAGCAAGGATGCTTTAAATTGATCAAAACTGATATTTATAATAGATTTCTATTTCAAATATGCATTTCTATTGAACTTTCCATTCATCAAAGATCCAGAAAATCACAGGAATAAATTGCATTTTAAAATCTGTTAAAGGGTTAGTTCACCCAAAAATGAAAATTCTGTCATTAATTACTCACCCTCATGTCGTTCTACACCCGTAAGACCTTCGTTCATCTTCAGAACACAAATTAAGATATTTTTCATAAAATCCGATGGCTCAGTGAGGCCTCCATTGCCAGCAAGATAATTAACTCTTTCAGATGCCCAACATAAAAAACAAAAACAAAACCAAATAACGACTTTATTCAACAATATTTAGTGATGGGCGATTTCAAAACACTGCGTCATGCAGCTTCGAAGCTTTACGAATCTTTTGTTTCGAATCAGTGGTTTGGAGCGTGTATCAAACTGCCAAAGTCATGTGATTTCAGTAAACGAGGCTTTGTTACATGATAAGTGTTTCAAAATTTCAATGGTTCACCACTGGGGGGCGTGACTTTGGCAGTAGATATTGTTGAATGAATGAATGAATCATTATTTTGTTTTTTTGGCACACAAAAAGTATTCTTGTCGCTTCATAACATTAAGGTTGAACCACTGTAGTCACATGAACTGTTCTAAATATGTCTTTAGTAGCTTTCTGGGCACATGAAAGTGTTAATTATCTTGCTGGCAATTCAGGCCTCACTGAGGTATCGGATTTTATCAAAAATATCTTAATTTGTGTTCTGAAGAGGAACGAAGGACTTACAGGTGTGGAACAACTTGAGGGTGAGTAATTAATGACAGAATTTTCATTTTTGAGTGAACTAACCCTTTAAAATAGAAAAAAAGTATAACTTGTAGTAATATTTCACAATATTACAGTTTTTACCATATTTTTGATCAAGTAAATACAGCCTTGGTGAGCATAAGAGACTTCTTTAAAATCTTACCGATCCCAAGCTTTTGAATGATAGTGTATATAAACATGTTTAATGCTATTTTAAATCTCACTTGCTATAATTAGTGCACAAAGTCTGTGGTATTTGTCAGTATTCATATTTACATTTCTCTGGATTGTATGGACTTTAATTGGTCAATCACAACATTCTGTGGTCAAATATTTAAGCATAATGAAGAATGACTATAATAAATTTACTGCTGTCTCCTGTAATGTCTCCATATCACTCCGTAGCCTCTTTCTTCTCACATAATAATATAAATGCAACTCATATCATCATTTCATGTCCATTTATGTAGTCATTTGATAAGCAGTGTAATAAACTGGATAAAGTACAGTCAGCCAGTCATTATCACATTATCAGGGTGATACAAGATCATCCTGTTTGGGTTTATGTTGTGATAATGACTATACATTATATTTTTATGATTACATTTATGTACATCATAATTTTATACCTCAAGCATATAAAATTATTTAAAAAAAAAATAAAATAAAAACTGAAAGGGCATAAAAGTCTTGTACCCTGCAAATTATATTTAAATTTATTATATCAATAAGATTCTTTTTAAAATGTAGTCCTTATTTAATTTATATTGTTTATGTAATTTATTACACAGACAACGAACAGATAGTTAACATTCATTAACTACTTCAACAATGAAAATGAGTCAAATGTTTTTCCATTGAATTTTGAGTAATTTGATATCACAATCTGTTCTCACTGGACTGATCATCGTCTAAGTAAGAGACCTGATTTTGCTCATAACTTGATTTTGACAAATATGTAGTTAAAGCATTTTGCATTTGTAAGTGAGAAGGCAATATAGATGATCATGACAGTGTTGGCCAAAAGTTCGATATCAATGTATCTATTTTTGTACAAAATATCACAGATGTTCTAGGTAAAACACAGCTCTGTGTATATAAATAGTTTTTCTCTTTTGTAGGGCATCTGCAATGGCCTTGGTGAGTGTAAATGTGGCCGTTGTGAGTGTAAACACTCTGGACTTCCACTGAGCCCGACTTGTGAAGCGAACTTCCAGGTACGACTGTGATGTCTGCGAACGTGTGTCCATCTGTCTATATTCCTTTTCTTTGCATGTTAATAAGTATTATTAGTTAACAAATGTCCTGATACTAACCATCTCTCATAATGCAGCAACAACTGGGCATGTGTGAAGGCAAGAGGAGCTGCGTTCAATGCCAGGCCTGGAACACCGGTGAGAGAAAAGGACGGCAATGCGATAATTGCCCCTTTAAAATCATTATGGTGGAAGAGCTTGAAGAAAAAGGTAAGGCGTCAGATCATTCTTTTATATTAAGACATAGCTATACTCATGGATTTGTTTATGGATGGATGAACAAATAATGGATTGATTTATTTGTGTACACAGATAAAAACGTGATAGAGACGTGCAGTTTTCGTGATGAAGATGACGACTGCACTTATCACTACACTGTGAATTATCCATTAAACATGACAGACAAAGAACACAGAGTCCTAGTGAAGAAAAAGAAAGGTAAAACACACACAAATATTAATTCTAAAAGTTTTTTTTTTTTAATACAGCATTTTGCCATTTGGGTGGCTTGTAGGTACATTTAAAATGGGATTTTAATATACATCTATATTATTTCATATTAAAGGGGTGGTTCATTATGATTTCACTTTTTTAACTTTAGTCAGTGTGTAATGTTGCTGTTAGAGCACAAACAACATCTGCAAATTTACGACGCTCAAAGTTCAAAGCAAAGGAAGATATTTTCTGTTTAAGGACTACAACAAATGGCTGGTAGGGACTACAATGGGCTTCTTCCCGGGTTGGTGACATCACTAACCCTAAAATTTACATAAATCCTGCCCCTGGGAACACACAACAAAGGGGGTGAGGCCATGTTATTGCAATACAGTACATAACACAAATGCAATAGCATGTCATAAAAGCAAGATGCCAACATAAGTTATAACCGCAATTAAACTAAACTACTGTTCTATCTTCATGCAGCATATATTCTCTGACTCTGTTACAACAGTTCCCACACGAGCGATTTATAGATTATCATGACAGAATATGCTAATCAATGACTTTAAGTTATCCCACATCAGCTACATAAATTCATCAACTAACCATTCAGAAATGTCCTGTTGCATTCTACATGTTGTCACCTCTTCTCGAGTCTCTCCATTATTGTCCGACTTCGGTTTGAACATAAAATGCTGAACAAGTCAAGTCAAGTCACCTTTATTTATATAGCGCTTTTTACAATGCAAATTGTGTCAAAGCAGCTTTACAGTGATAAATGGTATATAATTTTGGCTGCACAGCAGCTCTTAAAGAAAATGCTGTCAATGTAGGCAGATGCAAAGCACTGTTGAATAAGTTTGCTGAACAGTTTCTGACATTTTCAGTGAGTCTGCATGAGGTAATCATCGCTGCTAACACTATGTGCTAACACGAGCTCTTGAAACCCCACCCTCTGCTTAGGAGCAGCAGCTCATTTGCATTTAAAGGGACACACACAAATGGAGCGTTTTTGCTCACCCTCAAAAAGTGACAAATTTAACATGCTATAAAAAATTTCTGTGGGGTATTTTGAGCTAAAACTTCACATACACACTCTGGGGACATCAGAGACTTATTTTACATCTTGTAAAAATGGCATTATACCACCCCTTTAAATAAAATTGAGCTCTAAGTTTTGTAGTTATGTACCTACTACTTATTATGTATTTCTAGCTCTCGAACAAGATTGTGTAAAGTCATACACGTCAGGGTTAAACTAACTGATTTATTCTTTGTGTTTCAGACTGTCCACCTGCAGGTTTCCTGTGGTTGATTCCTCTCATTATGTTTCTGATGCTATTGCTTGGTTTGCTTTTACTCTGCTGCTGGAAATACTGCTCCTGCTGTCAGGTAGCTGCACACAAACACACAAAGCATATTAATATAGATTCTGGTGATTTTGTGAGGTAGCTGCACAGAAATCACAAAATTACAGCCAATCAGAACATGTTTGATGTGTAAAAGTGGAGCAGGATTGCGCCAATCAATGAGATTTTACTGGAGGCAATGATATATGATATAAAAAACAATCAAATGTCTTGTTGCTTGTCCAGGTTGCTATATTACACATCAAAAATGTTCTGATTGGCTTGCTGTTAAAAAATTGTGATGCAACTGGTTAGGATATGTGTAGTAATGTTATATCTCAGTTAATTCACGTTTGCGTCTGTCCCCAACAGGCCTGTCTTGCTCTTCTCCCATGCTGTGGCAGAGGTAATCATGCTGTTACACTTAAATTACATTAAACAGAGATCAGCGGAAATAGATATACTGTATTCTTCTTAATGTGTATGTGATTGGCAGGTCGTATGGTGGGATTCAAAGAAGACCACTACATGCTACGTCAGTCTTTGTTGACCTCCGATCATTTGGACACCCCGATGGTGCGCACCGGCCCACCCAAGAGCACAGACATTGTGCGCTGGAAAGTGACGGACAATGTTCATCGAGGACCAAACCACCCCCAGAACCAAATGAAACCCAACCCCAATGAGACCAGTGAGTCTAAACTGAGATTCAGATCATCTAGTGTGACCAGGGTCCAAAATTAAAGGAATAGTTCGCCCCAAAATGTAAATTCTTGTCATTTCAAACCTGTATGACTTGCTTTCTTTTGTGGAACTCAAAAGAACATATTTTGAAGAATGTTTCAACTGTTTTTGTCTATACAATGAAAGTCAATGGGGTCCAAAACAACAGTGGAAAAAAAAAAAAAAAAAAATTGTGCTCCACAGAAGTAAGAAGTCATACAGGTTTGGAAATACATGAGGGTGAGTAAATAGTAGAATTTTCATTTTTAGGTGAACTGTTCTTTTAAACAAGTTTTAATATGTAAAACCACACAGGGGTTTTTTCGTGCTTGTTCATATTCATATTCTTTCATCCCTCTCTATTCTTCATAGTCCAGTACCCTGTCTCTCTTCGTCTAAACCGGCAATATTCCGAAACTCTTTCCCACCTTGAATCTCGGGACACAGACGTGCTCAGACGAGAAGTAGAGGACAACGTGAGTGCTTATAAATGTGTGATGATTCCCAAACAAGCAACTTCTCGTACATGAACGATCATGCCTGACTGCGAATGTCTCTGTGTTCTTCACAAACAGCTCAATGACGTGTTCCTGCAGATCCCTGGCGCACAGAGAGTGCAAAAGACTCGGTTCAGGTGAGAAATGACTCATAAATATTGGCGTGGCTGTGCCTTCTGGGCAATTTTTTCTAAAGTATTGGATGAGTTTCAGATTTCAACATGTGTCTAAATGTACTGTTTTACTGGTTTTCTATTCCTTCAGGACACAAAGAAATTCTGGAAAGAGGTACAGTAGCTACAGTTGATTACATTAATGAAATAATGTATGTCGATTCAAGTCTGAGTTTATTGATTAGGACGAATCTCACAAAAACCTGACAAAGAACATGTCCAGGTTGTATTTCACCCTAGGAAATCAAATCAAAATCAAACTTTTTTTTTGTTCTTTTTGGGATAAAATATAACCTGAATATTTTTTTAAATTTACTAATTTGGACAGGGAATCTCAAAAATCTCAAACTTTTAAGAATTGAAATAATAATTAATTCAATAACAATAATAATTCTCACTTTTCATCCACAGACAGAACAACACAATTGTGGACACAGTTTTAACTGCCCCTCGGGCCAGTTACCCAGATATTGTTAAATTGACTGATAAACAGGTTCAGGCTGGAAACTTCCGGGACCTGAAGGTGGTTCCAGGCTACTACACCGTAGCTAATGACAGAGGTACAAACCCTGCACAACTCACTTATTTTTCCCAAAGACATAGTCAAGTCACCTTTATTTATATAGCGTTTTATACAATACACATTGTTTCAAAGCAGCTTTACAGTGATAAGAGGAAAATGATTCAATGATACAAATAGAGTTCATTTTGACTGTATAGCAGCTCTAAAAGAAAATAGTGTCATTGTTCAGCTGAAGTCAGTTCAGTATAGTTTGGTTACAGTCTGTTGTTGTTATTCTGTAGCATTTCAGGTTTGTTGCTTAAATTTATGATTCCATTTTCTCTTCTCCTCTGTAGAAGCGGCAGGTGCTGTGGAGTTTCAGGAGGGCGTGGAGTCAGTGGATGTCCGGGTTCCCCTCTTCATCAAAGATGAGGATGATGAAAAGAAGGAGCTGCTTGTGCAAGCCGTTGATGTTCCAGTCGGAATTGCGAAGATTGGCAAAGATCATGTCAACATTACAGTGATTAAAGAGCATGGTAGGAAGTTTTTTTACTGCTAAAAATCTTTTTAATTAGTTATTTTTTTGTCTTTTTTTTTTTTTTTTTTTCATTAAAAATATTTAAACATCCTTAAAATAACATACATTTACTTGAAAAGCAAAATTATGGAAGATATTAAGACTTTTTCATAGAATACATCTTGAATTAGATTAAGTTAAGTTTGTTTTAAACATAAATCTAATAAACTTTTGTGATGCATGATCAAAAATTTAGATTTTTGTTTGTTTATAGTTTGTTTATTTGTTCTACCATAGCTAGGAGCATCTTTACCTTCCTGCAGCCGTCATACACCTACAGTCGTCAGGATGGTGTGGCGAACATCCCGATCAGTCGTGAGATCATAGAGGATGGACGGACACAGGTCACATACTGCACCCGTGACCTCACTGCCAAAGACAAGAAGGTAAAATACACTAACTTTACATCTTGAGTTTCATTGTTATAATTTGTAGTGCATTTAGATCGATTTGGTCATATATACGCTGCAAAAAATGCTTTTCTTAGATTTTTTGTCGTTTCCAGTCCAAATATCTCAAAATTCTTAAATCAAGAAGCATTTTCTAGACAAGTAAAAATTATTGTCTTGTTTTCAGGAAAAAATAAGCAATAATAAACAAAATAATCTTGTTTTCGGTTTGAAATAAGATTATTTTGCTTACCCCACTGGCAGATTATTTTGCTTGTTTTAAGGAAAAACTCAATTAATTCAATTAACAATAATTGGTTCTTGTCTAGAAAATGCTTCTTGATTTAAGAATTTTTTGATATTTGGACTAGAAACAAGACAAAAACTGTAAGTAAGAAAAGCATTTTTTGCAGTGTTGACAAAATGTAATACTTGAAGTGATTTCGGTATTTGATTGTGATAATGTTTTCTTGCTCATTTTTACCTTCTATTCATTTACTTAAACAGGACTATATCTCAGTCGATGGAGACATGAGTTATGGACCAGGGGAAACACAGAAGACCGTCCCAGTGAAACTCTTGGAGCTTGGGGAAGGAGACAGTCTGCTGGAGGACAAACAGGTCAAACAGTTTGTGATGGATCTGAGTAACCCACGGCAAGGTGCTAAACTCGGCCGTTACCCACGCACCACCATCACCATCGCCGATAAACCAGGTACGTATTAGGTTTACATATATGAAAGTATTATTTGTTGTTATTCCCTAACCTAAATGTGAATTATCCTCATAGAACCCAGCATCGTGATGTTTAAGAAGAGTACTCAAACTTACAATACAGCCGACCCGCTTTACACCATCCCTGTGGTACGCACTCGAAACCAGGAGAGTCCGGCCACTGTTTACTGTCGCACAAACAAAGCCTCGCGCTTCGACATTTCCAGTCCTCTCAAATTTGCTCCTGGCGAGACGGAAAAGAATTTTGTCATTGATCCTCGTGCGTATCCATCTCCCATCATACCAGAGACCTTCCAACTGGAACTATTCGACCCAAGTAACAATGCAATCGTTGGAGAGAGGAAGACTACGCTGGTGAACGTCATCGATGGTAGAGGTGAGAATACAGGGGGTTTAGAGTCAGGTTTGGGGTCTATGTTCGCAACCATTTGTAAATGCAAATTTTTAACTTTTGTTCATGTTTATGGGAGAACTGAACACTTTAGTAATTTGCAGATGCTGAATGCCACATAATGTTTGCGTTTTGTGATTTCAGGAGATGGGAAAATTCAGGATGTACAGAAATTGGAAATGGCCAATCAGGTAGCCACATCTCCTGGAGGACGCCTCTACTCCCCAACCAACATCAAAGCTGTCGCTACCGGCCCTAAAAACATACGTCTGAACTGGAACTCCAGTCCAAAAGCCAGTGGTTACAAGGTAGGTCATGCAACATGATATGCCATAACAGACAATTGCATCAGTTTTTGTATTCAGTTTTGTAGATCACGTATAATCTGTTTTTATTTTTTTGTTTACCTCTGTAAATTTTAATAAATAAAAAGATTAAAAACTGCTCATAAATGAAGACGCCCAGTTAAGCAACATCCGTTATTCAAAACATCTGCCTCAGACCACTAATCCTGTTACTGATTAGATAGAGTATAAAATGTGCGAAAGCTTCGGTATTTACACAGCATTAACCAATATGAAATGTTGTTTACTTAATTTGTAGTAGCAAAAGCAAGGAATGTGACACATTAAAGTTGCAGGAGAGCATTTAGGCTTTATAAGTTGTAATGTGACTTTATTCGTAGATTTTATCATTTATAAACCATCTGCTTGGAAAGTGTCATTATAGTTCCAATATTTATGATATTAGTATTTTAATAAAGACTAGCATAGCTAAAGAGGCTGTTGAAAATGGTGTTAAATACGCCATTTAAGCCGTGATTTGCTGTTTTCAGGTGAAGTACTGGATATATGGAAATCCTGAGGCCGATGCTCAGGTGCTGGATGTGAAATCTCCTCAAGCCGAGCTGACCAATCTTTACCCATACTGCGATTACGAGATGCGCGTATGTGGCTACAATGCACTTGGAGAGGGCAATTACAGTGATATCATCCAATGCCAGACTCTAGAGGATGGTAAGTCAATTTTGACTTGAATTTTGGGTAACACTTTATTTTAGGGTCTTTTAACTATAGTTGCCTATTAGCATGCATATTACTAGAATATTGGCTGAATATTAGTAATTATTAAGCACATATTAATGCCTTATTCTGCATGACCTTATTCTACATTCTTAATCCTACCCAATACCTAAACTTAACAACTAGCTTACTAACTATTAATAAGCAGTAAATTAGGAGTTTATTGAGGGAAAAGTTGTAGTTAATAGTGAATACATGTTCCCTATACTAAAGTGATACCGAATTTTGTATTTGTTCTAATTTTTGGGAAGCATGTATTTTTCATATTTGTCCTTTTCTATCATCCCCGTTTCTGTCTCACAAACATGTGCATCTGCATTATTTCACCCCTCCAGTTCCTAGTGAACCTGGTCGCTTGGCTTTCAATGTCATCAGCCCCACTGTCACTCAGGTCAGCTGGGCAGAGCCAGCAGAGACGAATGGTGTCATCACTTCCTATGAGGTCATCTACATACCCATCGACGAGGGCAAAAGTAAGAGTCCTAAAATACCCTTTATGGCATCTGTGTGTCAGTATTATGACTTTTTATATCTCTGATTGCAAACGTCCATATATTTTCTCTGTTCAGAGCCGACAGGACCTTCTAAGAAGGTGATGATTGACAGTCCCAAAAAGCGCATGCTGCTCATCGAGAACCTGCAGCCTTCTCAGACTTATTGTTACAAAGTGCGTGCTCGCAATAAGGTGGGCTGGGGCCCATACAGAGAAGCCACAATCAACCTGGCAGCACAGCCTACCAGACCCATGTCAAGTAAGCGTCTCACAAAAATGGGGTGGAATCGAACTCAAGTTCAGACCAAGCAGTTGTTTAATAAATCATTTTACTGACTGTGGATTGATTGTGTTTGTTCTGGTTAATATCAATCCTACAGTTCCCATCATTCCCGACATTCCCATTGTGGATGCAGAAGCTGGTGATGAATATGACAGCTATCTGATGTACAGTAATGAAGTTCTACGATCCCCAACAAGTAGCCAGAGGCCTAGTGTCACAGATCTGACTGAAGGTGGGTGTCTTTTGTGATGTGGTGCACTATTGCAACACATTGGAATCAAGTCAATGTACACTATCCAAATTTTTGGGGTCAGTAAGAAAGAAATTAATACTTTTATTCAGCAAGGATACATTATATTGATAAAAAGTGACATTAAAGATATTTAAATATTAGATTTCTATTTCAAATGCTGTTCTTTTGAACTTCCTATTCTTAAAAACTTGTATCATGGTTTTCAAAACATTGATAGTAATAATAAATGTTTCTTAAGCACCAAATCAGCATATTAGAATGATTTCTGAAGGATCATGTGACACTGAAGACTGGAGTAATGATGCTGAAAATTCAGCTTTGCCATCACAGGAATAAATTACATTTTAAAATATATTAAACAGTAAAAATAAACTCTAAAATAGAAAACAGCCCTTTTAAATTGTAATAATATTTCACAATATTGTATTTTGAATCAAATAAATGCAGGTGTGGTGAGCATAAGAGACTTCTTTCAAAAACAATAAAAAACCTTAATGACCCCAAACTTTGGAATGATAGTGTATTTGATGAACATCCCTTCTGAAAAGACCAGGATGTATTTCCATGACGTTCAAGGATGGTTTATGCTGCTGGTTTTGTTCTGGTTTAGCTGGTGGACCAGCGTAGCCATGGTGTTCACTAGCAAAACTTGAGCTGGTGTAGGTGGTCAAGCAGCATGGGTAAGCTGGTTGGCCGTGCAACTCTTGCTAAAGGGGACACCAGCACACTAGCATCCTAACACCGTGTCTACACGAGACGTGATTGGCGTGACACGACAAAAGCAGATAGAAGCCATTATAATTAGTGATGCTGTCTACACTGGATGGGACAATACGCAACAGAACAAATTTGCGACAGTAAACTACTTCCCCATTCTATTTCTGACGTACCTCAAGCACTCGCGCTACTTCTGACACAAAGAACAAATGGATTTGCAATGGTCGCTTTGTCATGTCCAGTGTAGACAGCCTCAAGCTGTTGCGGTGTAGACACGGTGTAACAATGCTAGTCTTTTCATCAGGGATAGCAGGAAACTAAAACAAGACTTTGCAGACAAATTTTCCAAAACATGTCAATGCTTGTCTGTATTGCATGCCTGAACATGGTGGAATTGTTTCAAGCATTCAAAAGCTTTTTTTGTGCTACGTTGACCTGTACAATCTACTGGTCAATAGCAGTCAGACACGGTCATGGTTTGCCTTCATCTTTGGTGTAACAGGATGATGTCCTTACATCATTCGTATGCAACTCCTGTTGAAATCGAAAGGCTCTTTCTTAGTCCCCTGTGCATTGAAGACCCCACAAACACTTGCCTTTGCCGTGGAACAATGTCTTTTTCTTTTCTTTTGGCTTTGTAGAACTGGGTGACTGGGCTATTTATGGAAGTTTAACTCATGTTTGTTTAGCCTTCAGGGAATGTTGCAGCTGTAATGTTTGGGCTCCTTCGGCTGTCATTTGGCAAGAATGATCAGACTATTTAATTGGCCTTGCTAGTTAAACTAAACATCGCTAGCATCATGGATGGGCTCAGAAGACATCAGCTTCCCATCTTTTCTTCTTTTCTTCTTTGCCTAACTCTAGCTATTAAAGGAACAGTTCACCCAAATATGAAAATTCTTTCATCATTTACTCTCCCTAAGGTTATTGCAAACGTATGACTTTCTCAATTCCAGGGAGCACAGAATAAAAGGCTGATCTTTTCCGTAAAATGACAGTGAATGAGGATGGACGCTACAAAAACTACCATAATTATAGTCCATACAGGTGTTTTGAAGCCAAATGATAGTTTTGTGCAAGAAACAGACCAAAATATAAGTTGATATTCACTGAACATCTTCCAATCCACCATAACTCTTAAATCTCATTCACACTTATTCAGACTTTCAGAATGCAAGATTCTTCAGTGAATAATAACTTATATTTCAGTCTATTCCTCATATTAACTATCACATGGCTTCGGAAGACTTGAAACATACAATGTAATATACATTTATCAAATAAAAATAGATTAAAATGAACATTTCACAAAAAATTGTACTACTACTTTTATCCTAGATTTTATAGCTACATTCACTTTTATTATATGGAAAAGCGCAGACGTTTTTGTTTTCACGAAAGTCATACAGGTTTAGAACGAAATTAGGGTGAGTAAATAATGACTGAATTCTCATTTTTGGGTGAATTAAATTGAGCACGGACAGCCCACACATCCTCTGTGCCTTGCTTGCTTCCCCACATGATTACGGAAGGCTCACGCTGGAAGCATGTCCAGCTAGTCGGTTCGGACCTGGATCTCCGTAAAGTGTCCTGGAAACTGCCTGCTGACATCATCCCCTGCCGCCTGAGCCCAGACACAGATGCCAGCGATAGTCATGCACAGACCCTGGCACAAGGTGAAGACCTGTCCCTGGCAGTTAGCATGCCAGCTACACCCAACGTCAACAGCTGTGCTATCAAAGTTGCTAACTGGCATCAAGAATCTCAGAGTGCTAATTGGCATCATTTCTCTTGCTTAATGTAGATTTCTAATTCCATTGCTACAATAAAAATATTGTTTTTTCTTCTGATCTGAGAGGCTTTCTGCAGTTTGGGTCTGTTGAGGTGATTCTCTCCTCTAGGCCGCAGTTCAAAGCGCTAGTCTGGAGCGCTAAATTCAACTGTGAATTCTAAGGCGCTAATGTTGCTATGCTAATTCATAAAATCGTTGTTTCGTTCTCATATGTCCTTACAGATCAATTTGTAAATGGAAAGTGGGACCAGAATTTCCTGTTTCCAGGAGGAAGCAGCTCCCTCTCCCGCAACGTCAGCTCCTCCTCATCCACGTACAGCCATTCCACCCCTCGCCCCGCTGCGACCAATCACAGCAGCACCACAACGTACATTTCCGGCAAAGGTATCAGAGTATTAGATGCTCAAAGATATAGTTAATAGGCAAAAAACATTTTATATACCTTTTTTTTTTTTCATGTTACTTTTTTGGGCTAATTTGCTACTTCTTTCTGAAAAAAAAAATCTCAAACTACATCAACATCAAAATGAAATTTTCAACTTAAACTGTCCTAAATCTTGAATGCTTTGGAGCAAAGAATTAGGTTTGGGACACTTGGCAGATTATTGCTGAAGTGAAAAAAGATTATAAAAGTCAACTTAAAAAGAAGGTATTCGGTTGTTAAGTCTGACGTCATGCGGCAGCGCTTCCGGGTCCAAACGCTCTATCTCATACCACAAGAAAACAACAAATGGTGCTAATATACACACACAATGTGGTGTAATACTTCCAAAAAATTATAATCATAACCTTTATCTCCATACCAAAATCCCAGATGGCCAGACAGTGATTCATCTTTTATAAATCGTTAAAATATTAATGTCTGTGACGCTGTGAGCATGGAGACTGTTGTGTAGACTGTAAGTATTTTAAATGTTTAACTTTAAAATGTTAAATGTTTAATATGAATAAATAGCGCTCATAAACGGCCGTGGAGATGCCATTCTCAAGTGAAACGAGTCGAGGCTTGGACCCAGAAACGGCGTTCCTTACGTCACGACTTAACAAGCGGATAGAATTTATGTTTATTCTTATGAAAAATACACAAAACTACCATTTAAATTTTTATATGAATTATATATTTTCCAAAACACATTTTACTCTAAAACTGTGAGAAAATCAAAACCATACATTTAAACAAGTTGTGTTCCAAATTTGAGGTTGATATCTCAAAAAATGAGCTTTCAGTAAGATTTTGTTTGGTTGCAGTACCAAACGTTTCCACTAGATGAAATTTGCTTCTTATTCGTTTCTAATGCGGTAATTTTTGACCACGAGGAGTTCCAACCACGTTCCTGGAGCCCCCCCAACACTGTATGTTTTCCATGTCTCCTTGATCAAACACACCTGATTCAGATCATCAGCTCATTAGTCGAGACTCCAAGACCTGAAATGGGTGTGTCAGACAAAGGAGACATGCAAAATGTGCAGTGTTGGGGGGGCTCCAGGAACGTGGTTGGGAACCACGGAGTTAAAGTGTGACTATTTTTTTCAGGACCATTTAACCTTTTCGAATCATGTCCATGAATTTTTTTTTGTGCGTGTGTTCACATAGACAAGTGCCAAATCCTTTACCAAGTTTTGTATCATTCCAATGAAGTAAAAAATTCTAAAAAAAAAAAAAAAAAAAAATCTTCACTCAGAAATGACTAAAGAGCCCCAAAGGGTTAAGCATAACATTTCAGAAAATTTGCTATATAAAACAATTGTCCTGAATGCACTGTGATTACTCAAGTGGGGAAAGTTTGGTGATATCTGTTAGTTACAGTTTTTATCCCATATTCACCTGTGGTGTCTTGCCTTAAAAATGAAAATGCAGTCAGTATTTAGCTATCCAAATTTTTATAACCTTCTTTCTTCTTTTTTCAAATACACTATAAAAGTACCATGAAAGTAGTCCAAACAATTCTGAAATGCTGTGATAGCTTTGTGTGAGGAATAGGCTGACTTTTCAAGTTGTTATTCACTGAAAATCTTTCCTTTTAAGTGAATATGAATGTCAATTTCAGTCTGTTACTCGCACAAATCACGTGGAACACTTTTATGGCACTTTTTTGCCCTTCATTTTGTATTTTCTTACTGTCTTCCTTCATTATGGTAAAGAGCAGCATTGAATATCCTTCAAAACATCTATTTTTGTGTTCCATGAAAGTAAGAAAGTCAAATTGGTTTGGAATGAGGGCGGGTAAATGATGACAGAATGTTCATTTAAGTGTGTGTGAATCATTCTTTGAGTCAATTCATATGCCTCTCATAAACAAAACGGTTGAATAAATTGCCTTTGTAGCTCATTTATCAACCATTGTTGTTTTGTCTCAATCAGGGGGCTTAACTACACATACCTGTATACATGATGAAGTGACCCTGAGGAAACGATCTGAGAACAGGCATTACACTGACGGTGATGGTGTGAGGGATTCTATCGTCATGGGAAACCTGTCTGGAGGATTTTTGGACAGCTTAGGTAAAGTGAGCTTGATAGATCTGCCCGCACATAGTGTCAAAGCCAATCAAATTTGATATAATGCCTCGCAAGGTGCAGCTTTTGGCAAGAATCCTTGGCTGACTCTCGCTTCAACCCTGCTCATCTTTTTCTCTTTCTTATGCCATTTGTCTGTTCCCTACACTTTTTTTCTCTCACTGTTTTCTCGTCATGCGACGGCTGCCTGCCAACCCTTTCCCGCCACACCCTGCCGTACCCCACCCTGCCGTGGCTTGGCTGTCTCTCAGGGGTCTCTAGCTTCAGCCAGAGCACAACTACCAGCTACAACTTGAGCTCCAGAGCTCGTACTCAGTCTGAAGATATCAATGATGCACTGCAGAACCTGGATAGTGTTCTTCAGGGTGAGTGAACCCAGAAACAACCATCAGTGCGTCAGGGAACCTTGAAATCGTAGCTTCTCAAGCTACAAGCTTCATTTAACGTAAAGTATATTATATATACATTATATATATAATGTAATTTATTTTTACAGTAAGAACAGTATTTGTTCTAATAAAACATAATTTATTACTAAATATATATAACTGGTTCATTGGTTCATTTACTGAAACTGTCTCAATGAACTGATTCGCTACAATCTAGCATTTTACAATCTAGCAATTATTTTCTTTGTTCATTTGTGCATTTTTTTTTGCCATCCTAGTCATTGTGAGAAGTGGCTACATTATTTTGAAAACAGCTGAACTACTGAAAAATGTAGTCAAGTTAGTAGCGTCTCTACTTCTCTTTAGTTACTCCCCAACACTGCAACCAATTAAACCCTGAGACACAACTCGCGTCGGAACAACATAGTCATTTGCTGACTGACACACCTCAGCCAATTCCCTGCTGTTTTCCCAATGCTGAACCAATAAAACAATTTGTGGCTGCAAAATTAAATATGTCTGTTCTGTGGTTTGACATTTTACTGTCTGCACTGCTTGTGCCCTCAGATTCTCGCTTCAACCCTGGTGTTCCTGAGACTCCCAGCAGACTGGTGTTCTCTGCCCTGGGGCCCACGGCCCTGAAAGTGAGCTGGCAGGAGCCCAACTGTGAGACTGACGTACTGGGCTACTGCGTCCTTTACCAGCTAATCAATGGAGGTGATTCATCTCTTCTCATTCATAGTTGTCATATACTTCATTTTTTATTTAATTATCAATATTTATCAATTTACTTTCATATAATATATCATATATAAATGCATGAGGATTCTGTCCTTTTTAGGGTCTCATCTTCCTGTTTTTGGTTCATTTACATGTCTTTGGTCCGTGTTGCGTTCATATATCATTTGAACCGCACCAGAGTCCTTTTGGAAGCGGACCGAGACCCATCTTTTCAGCGGCCTCGGTCTGCTTGTTTGGTGCGCACCAGGGTTCGGATAGCAGCGTTCACACATGTTCAAATGAACCGCACTAACGGAGCAATCGCACCAGGGTTCGTTTTAATCGAACCAAACATGACAAGTGTGAACACACCCTAAATCTGTTTCTACTCCAATTCGATGTTAAAATATGTTCATTTACACACATGGCCATCATAACTTGTTTCCATGACAGATTTATTTAAACATGCATTAAACATATGCATTAAATAATCAAGACAGGTTAAGTAAAATATAATGAATATATAGGCTAATATAGTGCATTTATGTATCGAAAGAGTTCATTTCTCTAGCGAACTAACAAGCTGTGTACACTGAATGGCATTTCTGAGGTAAATGCTATGTGACATTGTTTACAAGCTTTTACAAGCTGATTGAACGATTACACGAGATACATTTCAGTAAGTTGTACTGTATCTTTCAACATACCTTCAAATGTTCATTCATGTTTATTCTGTAACTATTAAAGAGGAAGAGATGATCACGTTCACTCACGCTCCGCGCTGCCGTTTGAACTGGGGCACCTATACAGCGATCTGTCATGTCAAAGAGCGACAAAACAGCATTTATTGTTTGAATTTCGTGATAAAATGGACAGAATTTGAGAGATGAGACTTTGTTTCTTATCGAAAGTAACATGATACAAAGCTTATTGCGATTATTGGTGGATAAAGGTGGTTAAAAGTGGCTAATGGGCTACAACTCGTACAAATTTTCTGTACGAATACGTGTACCGTTACACCCCTAATATATATATATATATATATATATATACACATACTGTATTTTGTGTAATAAATGTCTATTTATTTTTCCATTGTATCGTGTTCGTCTTATAGGTGAGGTAAAGCGTATCGAGGTGAACAGTCCCGCTCAGAACTCTGTGGTGGTTCAGGATCTCCTGCCCAACCATTCCTACATCTTCAAAGTGAAGGCCCAGAGTCGGGAGGGCTGGGGTCCTGAGAGAGAGGGAGTCATTACCATTGAGTCTGCCGTCGACCCCAAGAGTCCACTGAGCCCAATGCCAGGTCAGTTGGTTAATTGTTTTTTTTTTATGTTACCTATAGGGGGCAGAGTAGCTCATTATCAACTATTGTGAAATCTTGATTAAATATTACCACATTATTGTGTGTATGTATCATTTAGTTGTTCTTAAACATGTATATATGTGTGTGTGTGTGTGTGCTGTCATTCAGGGTCTCCGTTCACTCTCAGCACTCCCAGCGCTCCAGGACCTTTGATCTTCTCAGCTTTGAGTCCAGACACGCTGCAGCTGAGCTGGGAGAAACCCCGCAAACCCAATGGGGACATCCTGGGCTACGTGGTTACCTGCGAACAGCTGCACGGTGGAGGTCAGACAAAAAATGTTCTTTTTGAATCTATATAAATGTCGCAGCGGTCACAACTGCACTAATCAGAAACAACCCCTGTTCTATAGCTTCCTTGTTAAGACTCTATCTTTGGTGTCCGTGCAGGAGATCTTCGCTCCTTCCAGGTGAACAGCAACGCTGCGACTTCGTTGACTGTGTCTGACCTGAAAGAAAACATGCCGTACAAATTCAAAGTTCAAGCCCAAACCACGCAGGGCTTTGGACCGGAGAGAGAGGGCATCATCACCATTGAATCCCAAGATGGAGGTATGCGGGAGATTATAACAGTGTCACAGAGAGAGTGACATGATAGAGTTACTTATTGTGACATGTATTTCACTGTTAAATGTTTCAGTAATATCATAGCCTGCTTTTTATGATTCAATCAAATCACGATGGATAAAATTGTCAAGACTTGCCCTACATTATATTCTGCTGAATATTGTTTTACTTGGAAATGCATCACATTACGTTTTATGTTGTCTTGGAGGATAATGAATGGTTGAAACTTTATCATCTCTTCTTCTTTCCTTCTTTTCTCCTCCTCCTCAGGCTCCATGTCACAGTACAGCAGTCAGTCAGTCACAAAGAGAGAGGTGTTTAACCTACCAACAGAGATTTCTTCACACACCATGTTCTCAGAACCCTTCGTGTCTTCAGGTACTAACACACACTCACGGCCGTTTCTAGCCATTTTGGCAAAAGTAACGACACTAATGTGCGGAGATTCGGTGCGTTGGGAGTTCCACAGATTTTTAAATTTTTTTGCAGTTTTTAAATCTGAACGCATTAGTTGTAAATGAAATTATGCACCGTCTATCATCTGTAATACCATTGTGTAGCCTGTATGCACTATATAAAATATATATAAACAGGTTTGTGCAATGACATAATTACCTTTATGTTTTGCATTTGGATAGATATTTAGATACTATCAATGATTACTTTTTGTCAAGGTTTAGATGTTTTTAAGTGTCAGTTATTGCATTATTATTACAGCCTAACCTACAAAACCGTTTGTTACCCCAAACTACATATAAAAGCTTGATCTGTCACTGTCACTGATTACGAAAGTAATCAGAATAAATACTGATTCAGCGTGGTCAGGGACGAGGCTGAATCCAGCTACTTATTGCCCGTTGTTACTCAGAATTGAATGAATCAATTCAGCATTTCCACACCATTTGTAAAAATGTGTTAAATTTGACAAAGCGGTTTAATAAAGGATGTATTGATCTTGGGAATTAGCACATTTTACTATAGCAATATTTTTTAATTGGCTGTTAAAGTTTTATATGGGACAATACACACTGATCCTTTAACAATGCATTGGAGCAAACACACACCTTTTGGAGGTGCACATAGAGAAGAAAGCTTTATAGAGACAAAATATAACTGCACACTGACTTCAGCATTTTATACAAAAAAATAATATTTTGCCTGTACAATACACACTGACCCATACTATGCTATCTGCCCATTTCACAGCGTGTTTTCTCGGTTGCCACAAATAAGTAGCAAGTAGTATTTTTTATATTTAATATAATTTATTAAATACACATTTCTATAGATGGTATTTCAAACATTGCTTATTAATATCATCTTTTGTTTCTAGAAATACCATATGTTGTGTGTATTTCTAGAAACAAAAGATGATATTAATAAGCAATGTTTGAAATACCATCTATAGAAATGTGTATTTAATAAATTATATTAAATATAAAAAATACTACTTGCTACTTATTTGTGAGTAGCAAGTGAGTAGTATTTTGTGCATTTTCCAAAAAAGTTGGAAAATGCACAAAATACTATTTTAATTTTTATTTTCCAAAACATGTTTTAGAAAATAAAAATTAAAATAGTATTTTGTGCATTTTCCAACTTTTTTCATATATATATTTTTTTTTTGTTTCACTTTTTTAACTTTTTCACTTCAGCAATAATCCACCAAGTGTATTCTTTAAAAAGATACCAAACTTATGTCTTTGCTCCAAATCACTCAAAATTTATGACAGTTTAAGCTGGAAATTTCATTTTCAGGTCTATGCTCAAAAAGTGAATAAATGGATTATAAATACTGCATAAATATAATTTGGTACCATAAAATCCACTAAAAAAACTAAATAATGAATTAAAAAATATTATCGAACTAAAATATAGTACATTCATTTAATTGAAATGATAAAAAGAAAATACGTCATTTTTGACCACCACGCGAGCAGCACCAGAGGGTTAAATTCTAGATACAAGACAAAATTATAAACGTCTTTCCCTCATTCTATCTGTGTCTAATATTTGTGGGATTTTTTCTAGACGGTATGATGATGATGTCGAGCAGGCAAGTCACGGAGTCGGGCGGCTCGGTCACACGGCAGGTGGAGATGGTGCAGAGGGGAGTCGTGTCCAGCAGCACCGTCACAAAGAGGCTGGAGAGGCAGTACTTTGAGGCCTAATCGAGCTTCCTTTTGCCTTCAGCAAAATGTATATATACGCTCAAGCGAAATTAAGTTAACTAGAGAAGTTTACCGACCAATGTGTACAACATATGGTTTTTATGTGAGGAGGGGAACAGCTGAGCTCTTGGATTCCTTGGATTATTGCTCATAAAGACCAAAGTCTTCAAGCCTTGATATTTTGTTGAATGTAAAGACTTAAAACCTTTTAGTGTTATCGCTTACAAACAGGTATTTGGTAAAACTTTTGGCACCAAACCATGTTTCCCAAAGTGTTTGTGAGAAATGTGTTTGATGTATGCGCCATGGGATACAGTTAGAGATCTTCTGTTGCTTATTTGAGCTTGATTGTGTTCATTTTGACAAGGTTTGAGTTTAGCAGATTTCATATCATGATGTTGCTTTCAAGTTTCAAGTTGTATCAAATTTTTCGAGCATAGATGTTTTCTAAATGTATTTTTCATATCAAATATGCCATCTCTTTTGATTTAGAGTCTACACTTTAACTCATTAGTATTTTTCCTCCTAAATCAAATTGTACTTGTTAAGGGTTGCATAAAATGTTGCAACACAAGCGCAAGCATATGGACTCGATTCTTAGGATTGTAAATATGTTACTGAGGTTTGTTTTTTATTGCCTGGTTGCAAGATGTGCTGTTGCAACTTCAGGCCTGCGGCTGTATTTTAGATGACATAAAGTCTGCCAGGTTAGTACACTACTGGCAATTTGGAAAAGATTACCAACCTCACACCTATGTACACTTAAATTACATTTTTACTGCCTTTAATAATCTGTATGGTACTTTTGACCTAGGGGAAAAAAATATATATTTTTAGATTTTTATACTAAAATTGCATTTCACCATCATATTCAAGCCGTAGTATGCAAAACTTCTCACTGCATATCAGTTCATCGCACTTAATGAAACAATAAATCATTCTACCACAGTCGACTCATTGTGTGTTTGCTTTGTTTATTAGAAACAGATTTGAGTGCAATCAACTGTTTTAGCACAATGTGGACCTACTGAAATGCTTTATGTTGATTATTAAAGGAGTATGTACTGACAGTGCCCTCTATATGCTTTCTTATGTTACTGAAAAACAAACAAACATGGAGTAGAATGTGATTCCATCCAATATTTGTTAAAACTAGATTTGCATTTCCCTAAGGAGCAGTGCATTCTGGACAGCAAAAGAACAGTTAAATTTTAGGCATTGGATTTGGCTAATTATAACAATTTTCTGTTGGCTGTGGACATTAAAAACAATGGACATATTATATGGGTAAACAGATGCAAGAAAAAAAGAACAATCACAATTCAGTATGCAAATAAATCATAATTCAGTATTGAATATTACAATGACATAATTGCTGTCGGTCACATTTGTGAGTAGATTAGAATAGACTTTCCAATGCCTTACTTTTGTATTACTTTTCCCACTTGGGCTGAGCTTGCTTGTTTATTTTTTTAATAACAAAAAAAAAGTTCTATTTTTGGTAAATGTAAAGGCCCTTTCACAACAAAAGTGAAATGAATAAGCCTCAGGCTGAAGGAAATGCAAATTCACGCCTGTACAGTAGAGGGCGCAACTCAAACATTTCAGATGTTGCTAAATTCCACACTCTTACTTCAGCAATAAAAAACAAACAAACACAAATGTGATGTTTATCTAGTCAATTTTTGCTTATTTGTATGGTTGAATTGGATCACTGAAGGTCAGCAGCAAAGACATTAGTTAATAAAGTAAGATTAAATACATAACGTATATTTGTGTCGTTTAACATATTTTTGTAGGTTTGCATAATATTCTGAGTTTGCGTTTCACTGTTTTTATTCATTTTAATCTGTTTTTGTGCAAGTAAGATGAGCAAACGCATGCTCACATTTAGTCTAGAATAACCATCATGTTTACACAGCACACACCGCCTCTGCAGCTCACTCCCGGTTTTTTTCAACATGTCAGTCAATAATCGGGAAAACAAAGTAACTCAGATATTTTGATGTACATTTAAAATGCATCACTTTAAAGTGTTTGTTCACCCAAAAGTGAAAATAATGTCATTTATTACTCACCCTCATGTCGTTCTAATCTACACCCGTAAGACCTTCGTTCATCTTCGGAACACAAATTAATATATTTTTATTAAATCCGATGGCTTAGTGAGGCCTCTGAAAATATCAAGATCCATAAAGGTACTAAAAACATATTTAAAACAGTTCATGTGAGTTCAGTGGTTCTACCTTAATATTATAAAGTGACGAGAATACTTTTTGTGCACCAAAAAAAACAAAAACAAAATAACGACTTTTCAACAATATCTCGTGAAGGCCGATTTCAAAACACTCCTTCGGAGCTTTACGAATCGAATCAGTGGTTCGGAGCGCTAAAGTCACGTGATTTCAGCAGTTTAGCCGTTTGATAGGAGATCCGAATCACTGATTCGAAACAAAAGAATCGTAAAGCTCTGAAGCAGAGTTTTGAAATCGGCCATCACGAGATATAGTTGAAAAGTCGTTATTTTGTTTTTTTGGTCCACAAAAAGTATTTTCATCGCTTTATAATATTAAGGTAGAACCACTTAACTCACATGAACTGTTTTAAAATATGCTTTAGCACCTTTATGGATCTTGAGATTTAATCAACAATATCTTAATTTATGTTCCGAAGATTTATGTTAATTTATGTTACAAAGGTCTTACGGGTGTAGAACGTCATGAGGGTGAGTAATAAATGACATTATTTTCATTTTTGGGTGAACTAACTCTTTAATGTGTTACTTTACTAGTTACTTGGGGAAAAAGTCATCTGATAACATAAAACTGGCTGCAAGGAGACTTTTTGTAGGCAGAAAAACACAGAAGCGAGTTAGCGTTTTAGCGCTTCCGGTTCCATCATCCTGAAGTCAATTGATTTTTTTAATAGGTTTTTGGTTAAATGCCTTTAATAATGTCTGTGGTTATTTTCATGTTATATTCTGACATAAAATACATTTAATACAGTAATAACCCCTTGTGATTTTTTAAAGCTTTTACTTGTCTTGAAAAAGGCAGTTGCTAACAAGTGGCTAAAACGGACTAAAGAGGTTGTTGGGGATTAAACCATCACATCGAACAGGAAAACTCATCTACTCACTAGTCCGTTTTTACAGATTCATTGTTTATAATCGCAATCTTGCAAACTATTCCAACTCCAACTTTGAGAGAAAATGTTTTTAAATAAAGACTAAAAGCATTTTTGTATGCTACATGGTGTGATGTGAACGTGGTGTAGTTCGTTTATAGCCTACTTTTAGCTTTTCACTTAAGGTGATTATATTTAGGCTTCAAAATTCATAAAAAGTTGTGTTGTGTTCATTTGTGAAGATTATCATGATGAACAAAATGTAAGAATCATAAACTTCTGTTGGTCACAGAGCTTATTTTCTGCCATAATCCAAAAGCTTAGAGTAATGAACCCTTTTGCGATACAGTTGAGAGGAAAGCCTTAATGCTTCGCAAGCTTTGTTTAGCAAAAAGTCAATGGAAAAATCCTACTGGGTTTTTGTCAAGGGAACCAGAGTGATGCTAACTTCCAGATCAGCCTACAAAAATACATCATCAGTGCAGAACTACAGACATGAGTTTTGGGTGGGGCTATCTGTTTGTCTGAACAATCGAGACAGGGGTAGCTGCAGCCTGGAGCTGGTGAATTGGTACAACTGAAACTACCCCTAACCCTACCCCCACACCCTGACAGACAGCTGTGTCAACCAATCATAAAGACCTTTCTCCACGCCCCTACCTTTTGGCATGCCGAAGCTTTAGCCATGCCCATTGCTCCAGCCTGCAGTTATCCCTACTTGGACCAATCGCAGACTGTTTAACAAGACTTCTTTTTTTACAATTCCTTGTGGTGCAGAAATTACAGATTTAGCGTCTCTAAAAAATGTAAAATACCTTCTATGCACCCTTCAAACTACTAGTTTTTTTGTAAGCATTGATCAATTACTGTATGAATGTTTTATAGTATGTGATTTTTTCGTGTCCGTGTGTGAGAATTGTGCGCTCGTTATGTACACTAGTAGAACAGACACTGTCCCTTACAGAGACATCGCTCCCTCAGATCTGCAGGCCTGATCACCATCTCACGCACCATCTCCACCGTCCCAAACACCGGGTAAAGCTTCTCTGTGAACCTCTCGCTGTATGTGTAGATGTGCGCTCGCTTTTGGGTGTCATAGAAGGACAGCTGCCCCTCTTCATAGTCCAGGTAGACTCCCACCCTCCGTGGAATGAACGACTGGGGCAAGAAGGTAGGAGGTGTGGTCAGGGCCTTAAGCTCGGACCCCCGCTCCAGCCTGAGGGTGAGGTATCCGCTCTGAGTGTTGAGCGGTCTGTAGCCTTTGCAGAGGGCTGATTCTTTGGCCACCCCGAGACGCCAGTCACGGTCGCCCACTTCTACCTCCCAGTACCGGCGTCCTGACGAGAAGCCCTCTGAGCCGAGACAGCACCACCAGCCGTCGAAGCGCCGCAGGCCGGAGGTGACCCCGCGCCGCTCCAGACCGCACTGCATGCGCTTGCAGTCCTCAGACAGAACAAGGGCAGGGTTGGCCGTCTCTGGGTCAAAAGTCACCTCCACTGTAAAAAAATAAGGCAGCACTACGGTTAGATTTATGATTTTAGGTTTATCTTGGAAGGTTTTCAAGAAAGCTAGATATTTAAAAAAAATTGCAGACTGATAAATAAAAAAGTACAATGTTAGCATATTGCTAAAATAATGATGCAATACTCTTATAAGCAGAAAATACAAAGCACACAGCTAAAAATATTGGGGAAAATGTAGGGCTGCCCCTGACTAAAGTGAGGCGAGTAGCCTATAAGCGGAGTTTCGGTTCATTTTTTCTCCAGTTTAGGAAGACCGAGACGGCAGAAAGCACATCCTGTTTGTTTTCTTTATTTTACAAAGGCACAAAGTTTTATTGTTATTGTGAATTTACACAAATAAAAGTAGACCCTTTACAGTTTCAGTATCTGTAGTATGACCAAAAATGACGGTGTATTTTAAGTTGTTTCCGCTGTTATCAGAAAAAATGAATAAATAATAGCCTATTACATGAATAACTGAAAATCAATAATTTGTTTTATTTATAACTTAAATATTTGGACATTTAACAGTTAATTTAACACATAATTACATTAAAGATGATTGAGAATATATGTAAGGGTAAGTGCAAATGTGTGTATATAAGCTATCAGGCTAATCGCTTATCTGTATGCTATGGTAGTATATAAGCTAACTAATACAGACATAAATGGTCATTATACCGTAGTTGAAACAGTATTTATCATAACATGATTTTGTAAGAATTGTAATCAGGCGCTAAAGAGAATACCTCTTGAAGCAATTTGAACCAATGGGATCGCTCCTAAAGGAGACCCGATTTCAGGGGGGGACCCAATTTGTCACTACACCGGCGCCTCCATGTCACACAGTAAGCGTGCTAATACTTTAGCTTCCACATATACAGTATCTCACAGAAGTGAGTACACCCCTCACATTTTTGTAAATATTTTATTATATCTTTTCATGTGACAACACTGAAGAAATGACACTTTGCTACAATGTAAAGTAGTGAGTGTACAGCTTGTATAACAGTGTAAATTTGCTGTCCCCTCAAAATAACTCAACACACAGCCATTAATGTCGAAACCGCTGGCCACAAAAGTGAGTACACCCCTAAGTGAAAATGTCCAAATTGGGCCCAAAGTGTCAATATTTTGTGTGGCCACCATTATTTTCCAGCACTGCCTTAACCCTCTTGGGCATGGAGTTCACCAGAGCTTCACAGGTTGCCCCTGGAGTCCTCTTTCACTCCTCCAAGACGACATCACGGAGCTGGTGGATGTTAGAGACCTTGCGCTCCTCCACCTTCCGTTTGAGGATGCCCCACAGATGCTCAATAGGGTTTAGATCTGGAGACGTGCTTGGCCATTCCATCACCTTTACCCTTAGCTTCTTTAGCAAGGCAGTGGTCATCTTGGAGGTGTGTTTGGTGTCGTTATCATGTTGGAATACTGCCCTGAGCCCAGTCTCCGAAGGGAGGGGATCATGCTCTGCTCATTCATGGTTTCCTCAATGAACTGTAGCTCCCCAGTGCCAGCAGCACTCATGCAGCCCCAGACATGACACTCCCACCACCATGCTTGACTGTAGGCAAGACACACTTGTCTTTGTACACACGCTTGACACCATCTGAACCAAGTAAGTTTATCTTGGTCTCATCAGACCACAGGACATGTTCCAGTAATCCATGTCCTTAGTCTGCTTGTCTTCAGCAAACTGTTTGCGGCTTTCTTGTGCATCATCTTTAGAAGAGGCTTCCTTCTGGGACGACAGCCATGCAGACCAATTTGATGCAGTGTGCGGCGTATGGTCTGAGCACTGACAGGCTAACCCCCAACCCCTTCAACCTCTGCAGCAATGCTGGCAGCACTCATACGTCTATTTCCCAAACACAACCTCTGGATATGATGCTGAGCACGTGCACTCAACTTCTTTGGTCGACCATGGTGAGGCCTGTTCTTAGTGGAACCTGTCCTGCTCAGTTTCAGGGTCTTGGCAATCTTCTTATAGATTACACCATCTTTATGTAGAGCAACAATTCTTTATTTCGGATCCTCAGAGAGTTCTTTGCCATGAGGTGCCATGTTGAACTTCCAGTGACCAGTATGAGAGAGTGAGAGCGATAACACCAAATATAACACACCTGCTCTCCATTCACACCTGAGACCTTGTAACACTAACGAGTCACATGACACCGGGGAGAGAAAATGGCTAATTGGGCCCAATTTGGACATTTTCACTTAGGGGTGTACTCACTTTTGTGGCCAGCGGTTTAGACATTAATGGCTGTGTGTTGAGTTATTTTGAGGGGACAGCAAATTTTCACTGTTATACAAGCTGTACACTCACTACTTTACATTGTAGCAAAGTGTCATTTCTTCAGTGTTGTCACATATATTAAAAAGATATATTAAAATATATTTACAAAAATGTGAGGGGTGTACTCACTTCTGTGAGATACTGTATATATATATATATATATATATATATATAAACAAAAATATTAAGCAGCAGTGTAACTGTTTTCAACATTGATAAAATAAAAAACATTTCTTGAACAACAAATCAGCATATGAGAATGATTTCTTGAGGATCATGTGACACTGAAGACTGGAGTAATGATGCTGAAAATTCAGCTTTGTCATCACAAGTTTGGTGTGTGTGTGTGTGTGTGTGTGTGTGTGTGTGTGTGTGTGTGTGTGTGTGTGTGTGTGTGTGTGAGAGAGAGAGAGAGTTGAGCTTTATACTGTAACAGGATAAAAATTGTGACACATACCTGCAGCATCACATATCCAGTTCCACACTGTAACAAAGAGCAACATTTCTGAGTTACTACATAAAATAATAGAAACTATTGCACTGACGGCCTCAGTGACTAGAGTCACTAAATGTCAGTGCATTTAAATAGTATTAAATAATTATTTGATTGCTGAACCTATTACTCTCTCACCAATGTGTGGAATGTAGCCAGTGCAATCTAAAAAAGATCAGAGAGAGAGAGATTATCAGAAAGCCCATTCAAGACACGCCAATCGTCTTCTCAATGTCCAAAGAAATTCAGGTCTGATCTAATAAAACTGCTGTATGTGATTTCATGGAATACACTATACCAGAAGACTGTTTTTGCAATTCCATTTGGTGCCACTAGTGGTGCAGAAATCACTTACAGCGGTTGTAGGTAATTATCCTTCAAAAGTAATTCTGGGACATTAATGTCAGTGCCTGCTCACCGATCTTCTGGGTCTTTTGTTTTTGTACCAGCCACAGTCTTGGAATGAGCTCCTACAATGTCAATAGTGCTTGTTATTAGATCAGTTAAAAATATAAATTGCAGATTTTGAATTTTACGCAAGTCGATGTATGTTGTATATATTTCCAAAGCCATGGCACCTTGTCCAGGTGTTCCCCAAGAACCACCCCAATGAGCAGCTCCACGGCAGACTGCAGGTGTGACAGGTGACCCCGCTTCCACTGCAGCTCCACGTCATCCAACATCATCAACACCGCCTCACCCGGCCAAATACCATGCTGAAGAGAGAAAATTATAAATGACTGAGGCCAGAAGCAAAAATCATAAAATATATGTTTTTGTAACACACTTTAGAAACTGTCAATGTTCAAAGTTTTCAGAAAAGTTTATTTGTGTGCATGTGTCACAGGCGGGTCAGTGGAGTTGTTTGTAATGAGAGAAAGACAGATGATACTTCACTAACAGTATTTACTGATATTGAGTTACACACAAATTGTTCCTCAGAAAATAAAGAGGACTCTTGAGAAATTAATGAATTATTGATTAGGCATCAGAAAGGTGATGCTATATTGAAAGGATACATGTTCCTATAGACTTAAAGGTGTGTAATTTTATCGATGTTTAAATGCTTTCTCGTATCCAGGTTAATGTGTGACAACTATTAGTTAGCCATTTGAAGGCTGACTTCCTTGAAGAGTGTAAACACTGGCTGTGTCTGAAATCACTCCCTATACCCTTAAATAGGGCACTATTTGAGGGAACAGCCATTTGTAGTATTGTCTGAAACCACAGTGGACGTTATTGAGTGCACTCATTCAATCCCACAATGCACCACAATAATGAGTGTACAACCAATGTATGAGTGTCTGCATCCCAATTCGCATACTATCCTATATAGTATTCGAAAATAGAATTAGTATGTCCGAAATCGTAGTATGTTTAAATGAGTATACCCGGATGGTCTACTTTTTCCGGTTAGAATCCGAAGTGCAGATCCCTGTACACTCTTAACGGTTAATATTGCCCACAACCCATTACGCTGTGGAAGAGGATTCGATTAGAACTACAAACACAAATAAAAAGTGTTTAAAAACTACAAACATGACAGATGTGTGAGACCAATGGTTAAGCAGAACAGTTAAGATAACGGGGTTTGAGTGATTAATAATCAGTAAGTATCTAACCTGGCGAAAAAATATTTATTAAATGTTATCCACATTATATTTCATCTACAACAGGATTGTGAACTTTTAGAACGATGCGTTTTTTCATTAATTTTTAAATGCATCATTATGCAAACATGAAGAGAGTTCTCCGTTTATAAGACCCATGACTGGCAGATCAGCATGATACATTTCTCTCCGAAACGGTAGAAAATTTAATTTAATTGAATGTGGAGGATTTTAACTGTGACAAGATGATTGACAGGACAGTTTAAATGGTTACAGGTCGCATGTAACTAAGCGACAGAGCGTCCATTAAAGACGCAATTATGATGAAATAGTATGTCCCAAAGCTTGCATACTCTTCTGCTACACACTCAAAAGTATGTACTTTTTCTTCACAAAAACAGTACATACTTTTAGGGCGTAGTATAAGTAGGCAAATTGAGACCGATTGGAATACCCGTAATGCACTGTCTGTGAGGGTCGCGCCGAATGAATTCCCGCGTCTCGCCACTGTCGCCAGAAGATGGCGCCCACATCTGAATCATCCATCCATTTTACAAACCGCTATAAATTCCTTTTAAATTGATTATTAAATGGTTTAATTAAGGTTTATACATAGTTTCCATGACTGAGTTCAAGATAAATCTGTTCATCTTACTACTGGAGCTGCCAATTTGCTTCAAGTTTCAAATAATTATTAAACAGCAAGCACAAACTAGGCAAAAGCGGCCCTTCCGGCGCACTCAGTGTCCGAATTCGCTCACTCGTTTTCATTCGTTCCCTCAAGTGAACTACGTACATTAGTGGGAATAGTAAATGAGGGGCAATTTCGGACACAGCCTGTGGGCATTTCAAATCATCTTCCTCAACCAATGATGTGAGTTTGGGGCTGCTTCCCCAGCAAACACGGAACGCACTCAAAACTTTGGCTAACATTCTGGCAACGTTTTCTCAAAGTTATGATGAACTAACGTTCTTCCAGTAACGTTAATAGAATATTTGTTCAAAGTTATCTGGTCTTTAATAACATTATGAAACTTTAGAACAAAAATGTTATTCATAAATCATTCCCTGCTGAAAAATCCAGCTAAAACCAGCCTAAGCTGGTTGGCTGGTTTTAGCTGGTTTAAGCTGGAAGTAGCTGGTTTTAGCTGGTCTCCCAGCCTGGCTTAGCTGGTCAAGCTGGTCTCCTAGCCTGGGTTAGCTGGTGTTCAGCTGGTTTAAGCTGGTCTCCCTGCCTCCCAATCTCCTAGCTAACCAAAACCTCTCTAAAACCAGCTATGACCAGGCTGGGAGAGAGCTTAGGCTGGTTTTAGCTGGATTTTTCAGCAGGGAATGTTTTTCTAAAACATTTTAGTTGGATGTTAGTCTAATATTTTTTTAAATGTTACTACAGGTGGTTCAGAGAACATTCAAAATGTTAAGATAATACTCGCAAAATGATAAAATAGAAATAAAATTCCCTTAATGTTTTCTCTAACATTCACATAACCAAGAAAAAAACTGGATGTTTTGAAAGCTTTGAAAACATTCAGAAATAATGTTTTGATGGGAACTTAGTAGAGTGGTGCAGGGATGCCATCAAATCCCGGAAGACTAATTCACCACTGGTTCCCTCGAGATTTTCCTATGGGTTTTTATAATAGGGTTTTTCAATTTATGAGTGAAATAAGGTCTGTGTTAAAACATAACTTGACAATACTTGAACATCTTGCTCTAGTCTAAAACGTAAACTGCACACACTCACACCCCAAACATTCTAAGTTACTTATTAGAAACATATATTTTAAATAAACATAACAGCTTCAAAATTCAAGTTTTTGATATGCTTGTGTAATTTACTCGAGAAGTTTTGGCGTCATCCCCGCACCACTCTATGGGAACATTAGCAAAACGTTCTTAGAAAATATTTCTGTTAGCTTGGTAGCAGTAAAGTAGCCTATATGACACAGCACACTGCATTTATTTAGGTATTGTTGCATAATGCATACTGTTTTACATAGGCTACTATTAAAAATTTGAGGTAATATATAGTGTACACTATTCATTAAGCTAGAAGTTTTTGGCAAACCTGTCATTTTAATTGAAAAAACAGTAGAAGTCAATGGTAAGTTTCCATTTATACAGCTTAGCGGGTTGTGCATGTCTCTGTCAGGTCAGTCAGTGAGGTCATTCGTAATCAACACAGTCGGACAAGAGGATCATAGCAAGGTTAATATCCTAATTCTTAATCAGAGAGCAACCCCAGACTAAGACCCAAAGACACACACAGAGAGAGAGAATAAGATGCTTCATTTACAGCATGGATTAATATTAAAATTGCACACTCACAAACAAATTACTCCTGACAAAATGAGAGAAAGTTGTAACCATTAATATATTTACTGATATAAACTTATTTGCTATAGAGAGGCCTACTAAACACTACCAGTTTGTACATGTTTGATTGAATGTATGTATGTGTCTCAGGATCTTACAAACTTTTTTAGCTACTGGCTTATGCTTAAATGACTGAAATTAGTTTTGTAGACAAATATAACTAATGCCTGTCTATGAATTTCTTTCGCAAAATAAATAAAAACGTTACATGTGAACTCCTTCAATAAGGTTTAAAAAGCATCCCAGGTAGTGTTTCTGATCCTCACCGGGTGTCTGTTGCGCTGTCCTCTGGTCCAGTCCATGATGATTCTTTTATACGGGCCCATGTCATGCTCTCCTCCCTGCTCAAGCATGCTCAGTAAGTGACTCTTCCAGTCCCGCTTTTCTGGATGCAGATCGGCATAAACTTGCATGGGCCTCTCTGTATTTTCCTGCAAAATGTGTGTAAAAAAACAAAACAAGAATTTTATTATACTTTTAAGGTGTATTTGAATATTGAAATCTCCAGTCTCCATTCATTATAACTGCATAGAAAAAAGTGAACAAAACATTATTTAAAATTTTAAAATGTCAGTCAAATGGCTCATCATTTTCAGGTGAACTATTCCTTCAACCCTGGGTTGACCCAGTTGCTTTTGATACCTACAAAACTTATTTTTAAAATGTAATCCTTACTGCTGTCATGTTTGCTATATATATACATATATACAGTCAAACCAAAATTATTTTATTCAGACACCATTTCATTCATTAATACAGTTTATTCACTATAGTAATGGTAATAAAATATGACAAGATCTCAGAGTTAAACTGTCAGAAAAAATTATCTTAATTATGTCAGATAACACTTAAGCAAAACATGGTCAGGTCAAAGTGTCTGAATCATTTCTGGTTCCAAATTTTTATCAATTTTACTGGTAGTCCACTGTATGAAGTATTTTTTGGTATAATATGTCACAGTTTACTTTATTTTGCTATCCTCACTTACATAAATGAACTATAGTGTCCTGCACCCACTAGTAAAAATATATCAAAAATATCTGAATATTTTTTGGTTTGACTGTATATACTGAATATACTATAAACCAAATTAAACTTAAATTACATCTGACCAGTTAAATGTCTGTATTAATAACCCTATTTAGACATTCAGTTCCAAATCCGTCTTGATTCAAAACTTAATGCAATTATAATTTTGCACCATTTATTTGATTTAGTATCAGTAATTCTGCAAATAATTGCCTCAGTAACTTGAGGCCAACACAGCCCCTTGAGCTGACATTTATGACGCAGTAACCTTTTTAATAAACAGCCTGTGTCTGACTCAAATCAATTACTTTGATTTCTCAGAAGAAATGTGCTGACTACAAGCTTTTTTAAAAGTACACTAAATCCGTGAGACGGACGCCCTGGAGCGAACTACAGCTCAACGCCTTTCTCAAGGACATAAAAGTACTGCGGACTATACTATAACTTACAAACAAACCATGATTAGAGCTTGATCCTTTGAAAACTGACACAGAATTTTAAACCCTTAAGCCACTGGACCTGTCAGTCAGCCTGATATAAACAGACTAGCTGGTTACTATGGGGATTGGAGGCACTTTGAGTCTAAAGCAGGATTTTATCTAAATATAACACAGGCTTCTAACCAACCAACATCAGCCTGTAATTAAAGCCATGCAGATCCTGAGAAACAACAGCTGTCTGAAAAACAGTGTGTATCTGGATAAATTAATATAGGAAGGTGAGTTCATTTGATGAGGAACATGGTTGTGCACCATTGTGCAGGGTTGTTCACCATCTTGAACTTAAACTGAGGTAGAAAATCAGTAATTAATTTACATTTAAGGATGTAGGTTTGTTTTTATACATAAAAATATTATAATTACAAAATATTAACACAAAATATTAAATACAAATTTCATTTTTAGTATGAATTACCCATTAATTGTAATTATACACAGAACATAAGGTATATTTATATTTTATAATTTTCAAATGATTTAAAACTTCTATTTTATATATATATATATATATATATATATATGCTACCATTCAAAAGTTTGAGGTCAGTAAGATATTTTTTTAAAGAAATTAATAGTCTTATTCAGCAATGACACATTAAATTGATAAAAGGTGACAGCAAAGACATTTACAATGTTACAAAAGATTTCTATTTCAAATAAATGCTGTTCTTCTGAACTTTCTATTCATCAAATAATCTTAAAAAAGTGTCATGATTTCCACAAAAACATTAAGCACAACTGTTTTCAACATTTATAATAATAAGAAATGTTTCTTGAGCAGCAAATCATCATATCAGAATGATTTCTGAAGAATCATGTGACACTGAAGACTGGAGTAATGATGCTGAAAATTCAGCTTCGCCCCCACTGGAATAAATTACATTTTAAAATACGTTCAAATTGAAAACAATTATTTAAAATTGTGAAATATTTCACAATATTACTATTTTTACTGTATTTTCGATCAAATAAATACAGCCTTGGATAACACAAGAGACTTCTTTCAAAAACATTTAAAAATCTTACCAACCCCAAACTTTTGAACGATAGTGCATAAAATTATAATTATTATAAATTAGTATAAAATTATGATTGGATATTATATATATATATTATTTTTCATTTTATGGACCATGACAGAATAGCACTTCATTTCCCAGAGTGATCTATTTTAGTCTTGATGAAGCTTACAAGACAAAACAGGACAGGACACATAGGAAATGATCTGTTCTTGTGTTTTGTTGTTGTGTTGGACTAATAAAATTCCTGTTGTGTGTTGAATTTCTTTTAAAGTGAAATTCAGTAAATTCCTCTGCCTAACCTTCATCTCCAGAATGCTGGCGGTCTCCACAATGAATTCTCGACAGGCGTGCGGAGGCCATACATCCTGTCCGGTCCAGATGTGAGCCAGAATATCTGACCTCTGAAAGATCAGCATAAAATGTTCCAACAGAGAGTTCGAAAATGTGTGTGGGAATCTAGTGGACATCTCTGAGCTGATGCCAGTAAATTTATTCATTGATGCCAGGCAGGCACAATGCAATAATAAATTTGTCTTACCTGACAGATCCGGTTGAGTTCTCGAGCGAGCTCCATTATAAACAGCTGACTCTCTGTTAACGGCTCTTTCTTTATTTGTTTCACTCTTTTCCGTGTCTCCTGTACAGAGATGTGGAAACTATGGATTAACTAAAGCTCCACCAGGGAATATAATATACATTTTATATTAATTTTTTTTTTCTGAAAATCATGAACATTTCCACCACATCTCAAATAATGCATTGTGTCTGTTAACATGAAATGACAGTTAAATATGATTGAATTTTAACTGCTGAGTCCTTTGTTTTGGCTAATTTTATGTATCCTACATACACACAATTAAATAATATTTCCATAGTAAATAAGTAATTACATATTATTATTTTCACACTTTCTGCATACATTTTGACAAAATTACAGTTTGACTAGAAATGACTATATTCAGTATTAAACATTTAAAAGAATAAAAATATTCTCTTCACAAGTGAAATTTCACCATAATTTTCCTTATTTCCTGCAAACGCCACGTCACATTTCATTTCATTTTGTCTTGTTGATAAACAAGTATACTACTTTATTAGCAGGCAGAATTGTTGGTTGTGGTGGAAATTATGGCACAAATAAGATCATGTGACATAATAAAGTCTCATCTGACATACAGCAGTGGTCAAAAGTGATGTCTGGCCTAGGAAAATCAACATCTTCACCCTTTATTCAAATATATAGATTTAAATATGAGGGAAGAACAAAACACTAAACTTGGTTGAGGTATGTCTGACAAAACTACAGTATTTGGCAACAAAAAGGCAAACTACAGTTACAGGTTTTATTATACTGATATATATATATATATATATATATATATATTCCTCATATTTTTGATGATACTTGAACTTGTAGGGTCATTAAAAACAATGACATCAGCTTTTTTTTTCAATTACTTGTACAGTAGAGGCCAAAAGTATGACGTTTATGAATTTCACTGAATTACTGATAAACCCTTTGATGCAGTGAATGAATGAATGAATGAATGAATGAATGAATGAACAAATGACACACTGTACCTTGAGACGAAACTTGAGCTTCTTAGCTGGCTCAATGAGGAACTGAAGGCAATCTTTCATCATATTGGCAGGCTGACGTGACCCTATTCAAAATCTGAGAGAGATGGAGTGTAGAAAACAGCAAAAGAGGAAGAGAGAGATTTGAGATGTTTCAGATCTGATGATGTAAATGAAGGAGTGTAACAGCTGAGACAGATGGGAGGGGTTTGTAAAAAGCCTTATTCTCAAAACTCAGCAAACTCAACACAGACTCAACCTGCAACAACGCAATATTTTTTGATCACTCTGCGGCTCTGCTCCGTTCAGCTCGTTACGACTGAGTCCTGCAGGTCCAGAGAGACCCGCGGAAGCAGCGAGAGCACTTTTAATGGAAGCTCAGGGACAGAGTGGGATGTGGTTGTGCCGAATCAGCACGTCTTCTCGGCGTTTCTCCAGCACGCCCACACAACCTGCCAGAACACCTCAAGTCTCCCAAATCGTCAGAAACCAATGCCAAAATGTTAAGAAGCAGCTTATAATAAACATACAACATAGCCTAAATATCTGAGACAACTAGTGAAATGGCTTCACTTTCACATTTTTCTAATTTAAGACAACATTTTTCATTACAAATTATATAAACAGCATGACAATTTGAGTGCAATTTCATGATTTGAGAATGATCTAATTTCTTTACATCTGATTAGTGACCTAGAAATAGTGCAGTATAATAAATATTTCTTCTTCGTTTTATGTCATAATATTTCTTTGTTTTAAAGTCGACATGAAACGGAATTTGTGATAGTCTTTTCTTCCCTATAGTGATGTATATCCGAGAGAAACGGCTTCTCGAACAATTGATTGGATCATTGGATGGTTGTGGTTTGCTATTGGTCGCTCTCATGTGAGTGACAGGTTGTCCCACCCTCTGACATTTATTTTTTTATTAATTATGATGTGCACAGATAAATCTTTTAGAATAAATTATGGAAGCTTGTTTCCACCACTGAATAAAAAAATTAAAAGTGTAAACTGGGAATTCTGACTTTTTTCTCAGAATTGTGATATAAACTCGCAATTGTAAGAAAATGTCAGCATTGTGAGCTGACTTTTTTTCCTCAGAATTGGACTTTATAAGTTTTTTTACGAGTTTATATCTCATAATTCTGAGAAAAAAAGTCAGAATTTCGAGATATAAACTCGCAATTGTGAGAAAAAAAGGCAGAATTTCGAGATATAAACTTGCAATTGCGAGAGAAAAAAGTCAGAAGTATGAGAAAAAAAATATTCTTTTAAAATAAAATTATCTTTTAAATTGTTTTATTCCATGGCATGAAACAAGCTTCCATAATAAATAATGCAATGTTCAAATATATATATATATATATATATATATATATTTTTTTTTTTTTTTTTTTTTTTTTTGGTAAATATTTAAAGTTCTACAACTTACTGTTTATTTCTGGGTTTAAAATATATGTTTAATCCCAGATTTTCAATGTTGTCTTAGACGTCTGGACATCACTGTAACAAGCATTTTTCAGATTTACTGTAGTTTCTTATTTTTAGACAATAAGAATGAATGAAGAATAAAAGAGGTCTCCTATAAATTAAGAAGTTTGTACATTTACAAGATGCCCAGAGAAAAATGCTTTGACACTGTATATGTCACAAATACAAACACAGTAAAATTAGGCAAATTCCTTCATTTTATGTCATTTTGGTGTTCAATTCACACTTGTTTTGGCACAGTAGTGCCACTTCACTACCACTTCACTACCACTAAGCCACTTCAGCGTACTCACATTTATTTATGTTTAACTATACCTATTGAATGAACATGATAAATGGTGTTTAAAGTCTGTATATATTCACATGGTGCACTGAGAATAAAATGCATTGGCACCACTTACATCCTTAGGGAGCCAATAACACAACACAGCCAGACTCTGATAAGACTTTATTAATCATCAGCTATATTCTGAACTAAATGAAATGCAATCATGTTCCTCTGGTGTGCAATATGCACATGTTTTATTTAGGCTCTAATTAACTTGCTTTCATTTATTTATGATCAAATAAAACTGCTGACTGAGATGAATGAACATGATTAATAAAGGAGATTAAAGTTCCTATATTTACAGTACATGGTGCACTAAGGAAAAATGCACTGCAGCTAACAGGGAAAAGTTATGTCAAAGTTATGAACATTCTTCCAATAACATTAATGTTTGTTCAAAGTTATCCGGGCTTTTACAATGTTCTCAAAACGTTATTTATACATTGTTCATGAAAGGCTTTTTTCTGTTTTAGTTGGATGTTCATCTAACATTGTTTCAAAATGTTCAAAAAATATTCATTAGTATCTCATAATGTTTGCAAAATGATAAAATTGAATGTTTCCTTAACATTTGCATAACCAAGAAAAAAATTTTTTTTTCATCAAAAATTTAAATAAATGTAAAGGTATTGTTGCTTTATACACTAAAAGACATCAGCAACAACCCAGAAACTACCTAGCAACACCCTAGTAACCGCCTATAACACTCAAGAAACTGTCTAGCAACATCCAAGCAACTACTCTGACACATTAGCAGCCACTCCATCTATCTGTATAACTATTTATCATTGCCATAATCTCAAAGTTTGAACCTTGTTTGGATCTTCTGGTGTGCACTGCAGTATGCACTTGTTTTCAGCCTGGCTAAGTGTTGGCAGTGTCACTCCACATGTCAGGTCGGGAATAGGGACAGATTAAAGAGGTCTTGACAGATTCAGACACACAAACCACGTGAACGAACACAAGGAGCAGCTCTGAACCACACCACTGATCCTTTAAGCGAATTAAACCAGCAACCCTGTTTGTATTTTTGAGCATGTGTGAATATGTGGTGTTGGACGACGGTTAAAAAAAAGCTGCTTTCATTGTCATTAAAAGGCAAATTTCACTTATTTGCATTTTATTAATACAAATAAGTGTTCTTTAATATAATAATAATAATATTAATAATAACAATAATTTATAATAATAATAATTATTATTATTATAAGCATTTTGGCATCTCATTTATCAATATGACCATATATGTTTTTCTTATCAGAGCATTAAGAAAAAAAGTAAATAATATATTCCTTATGTTTAGGTTATCGCAGACCAGGAAACAAATAAGCAGAAAATAAATGACGACGTCATAATACTCTTCAAACTCATAAGTACGCATTGCAGTCATAATATTACGCAGGCTCACGCATATAAAAGGCATTAAATATAACAGAAGCACCGCTGCTAATGACAGAAGTTTACTAAGATGAAAGTCACATACCTTTCCGTTTTAACCTTTCGAAATATCCTCAGAAAGTTTTTCTACATCACACCCTCATTGAATGTTTGTGCATCTCGTTGCTCATTCATTGAATGGACTCGCCTCAGCAGCCAGGATTGGAGTCTGGGTGCATCTCGTGTGACCAATAGGCGTCTTTTTGGTACTTTAGCAATAAGCCTTTGTCGCGGAGTGTTTAACGATCGTGTATTTCCGTAACGTTCCCGAAGGAGGCCGAAGCACTCTAACATTACCGAACCAGCGCCTCAGTGAGTGAGTTCTCTTGCCTTGTTATTTAAAAGACATCCAGCAGAGGGCGCAGTTGTCCAGCATTTCTTATCACGTTTGCTCTTACGTATTCGACGTAGTTCGAAACCCTACTGTCCTAAGTTGAAAAAAATACTTTATTTATAATAGTAAATACATACATAATCATATATGTGACACTGATATTCAATTAATTTTACAGTTTTTAAATCACGATGATATATATTATATTGCTACTGTACCTTAAATTGTAACCTTCACATTTCTGCTTTGCTATTGATGTATTTTATTGCATATTGTTCTGCATTAATAAATGAAAACAAAACTTTATAAATAACCTGGTTATACTTTAAAAAACAGAAATAAACTTAAAATACAAAACTTTATTGAAAATAGAAAGGACAACAAATATGTAGATGAACATAAATGCTGTTATGCACATGAGAAAAACAAAACAAAACATAATCTCATTAACAGTTTTCGTACAAAAGGGTAAATCTTATTTGATGTCCATAACAACATAACAAAACAAATGGAACTTCAATATTTAATCTTGCATAGATAGTTGATTAGTTAGAAATAAGCAGCTATTATTGTTTCAAATAATGTGAAGATCACAATATTCCCAAGTGAATCAAATGCAACATAAACATCTAGAACTACATGAACAGAATTCTTGCATATTTGCATAAATTTGCATATTTGCTTGGTGCACCACTGGCACTTATAAAATCAATTTTAAAATCACTACTGAATTTAAAATTCCACTTTCTCTTTGTGATTTAAAATTTCGAATATCATTTTTCTTCTTTCACTGAGGCAGTAAGTTGCTTTAAAAAAAAAAAAAAAAATGAAACGAGAATATTTTGTAATGGTATACAAGTTTAAATCTCTCAGTTGTTATTGGGAACTGTTCTGACACGAAAACAAGCAGTGACCCACAGTTACACCTTGACAATTACTGGCATACACAATAAACACAACTCACTTACAGTCATACACAAGGAAACTGACTGCATAGATGTCAATGCAGCTGCAAATTACTTGGAGAGGATTGTCCAAAGTACATTTTCTCCAACAAACATGTGCACCGCTGTAATCAGCTGACCTTGAGGTTAGAACTCAACCACACCCACATCACACAAAAACAACAGAATGAAAACATTTTAATGCTTTATGGCATTTTACAGGCTATGTGTAGTCACCAACTCTGAGTAAATCAGACGTTTCCAGTGAAAGAACATGTTCCAGGTAATGGAAAGACTTTGAAAGGACCGGTTTTGGGATCCCTTGTCCTCGTTTCCAAGGCAACCATCTTTAGGGCTCAGGTTAATCATAAGCACCGGGTGAAGCCAATGTTACAGCAGTTTAGGATTTGGGCAACTTTGGTCACGCAGTCATTTGAAGGCTTTGTCATGGCTGCCCATGATTAGTTAAATGCAAAAATGTTGAACAAGGAGAGCAGGTGTGGTGGAGCTCATTACTGACCGCGGTCGTAGATCTTAACCATTCGTTTAATATGGAAAAGCTTGTGGCGTAGTTTGCGACATTGGTGCTTCTTGTTTTGATAATCTGGCATCTAAGAAGAGAGAATAAGGGAAAGAGAGCCTCATATTAACATCAAAAAGCAGAGCATCTATTACTATGAACGTGAGTCAGAGGTTTAGTCATTCTTTAGTTTTATAATCACGACTCACCCGTTTCAGGTCTTTCAGACGATTATATTCCTCTGCTACAGCCTATAACGTGAGATATAAAAAAAAAAGAATGTCATGTATGGGAACAACAGGGAGGTGAACTTTTAATTTAAAATGTTTCAGTCACTCACCTGGTACTTGGACGTTCCCTCATCAAGTGTGTCCAGCTCTCTGCTGAGCTTGTTTATCTGATCGTTGATGTCATCCATTTCGGCACACAGTTCCTTATAGGACCTGAGGTCTGAGTCAAACTCTTTCTTATACTCGTGTCGCTGGGAATCAGATGTGATCTCTGGATACAGACTGATTGGGAATGAAACAGAAGGCAGTTAACATGGAAGTACACAGGAACACGGATGTTGTGATACTTGCTGCCACTTATGGAGCATGTATATTCAGCTTTAATGCAGAACAGATAAAGGGGATCAATAGTCAGTTTTTAGTTTTTTAATAAACATTTATCCAAAGAAATGGATAAACAAATGCATATATTTTTTTTTTAGCAACAATCCCTTTGGAGTGACCTAGAATTGAGCATTTTGATCAAAGCAACAATAATGGTATTTAAAGATTAACTGTTGTGGGGTTTGAACTGACAGCCTTTTATTTGCCACACTGCTGGAAGACACACACCATTAGTAAAGTTGCACACATTTATCATTGCTCAGCCAAATTTTGCCAGCAAAATCTAGTCATTTAAAATTTCAGAATTTTGCTAATGTGAACTATCATCATTCGCCAAAATTTTGCTAATATAAAATACTGCCATTTCCTGAAATTTTGCTAATGTAAAATACTACCATTTGCAGAGATTTCGCTAACGTAAAATACTACCATTCGCCAAAATTTCGCTAATGTAAAATACTACCATTTCCTGAAATTTCACTACTGTAAAATACTACCATTCGCCAAAATTTTGCTAATGTAAAATACTACCATTCTCTGAAATTTCGATAATGTAAAATACTACCATTCACCGAAATTTGACTAATGTGAAATACTACCATTCGCTGAAATGTCGTTAATGTGAAATACTACCATTCGCCAAAGTTTTGCTAATGTGAAATACTACTATTCAACAAAATTTAGCTTTTGTAAAATTCTACCATTTGCCAAAACGGTAAGTGAAATTCCACCATTCACAGAAATTTTTGCTAAAGTGAAATATCAACATTCGCCAAAATTTCGCTAATATTCTTCATTTGTACCAGAAAATATGGCTAGAATTAGCCATAATACAGTGAATATATGCAGTGAAAAGTATTTTATATTGGGTAACACTACAAAAAGGTTTTTATTTATTAACATTAGTTAACTACACAAGTTAACATGAACTAACAATGAAAATAGTTTCTACATCTACATTTAGTAATCTTAGTTAATCTCAGCATTTACCAATACATTTTTAAGATTAAAGTTGTATCTGATATAACATCAGTTAATCCACTGTGAACTAAAATGAACATTAACATTTTTATTAACTAACACTAACAAAGGCCAATAAATGCTGTAAAATATATCATTAAAACAAATGAGACCCGACTAGGTTTATTGTTTGCTAAGAGATTTTTCTTCTCATGGTCCACCATGGTCTGTTTTTTTAACTCATCATAGCAAACCAAACAACACATGTAAACATGCACACATATGCAACAGCCTTTGACCCTATAACCCAAAATTAGTCTATTATGTTAGCATGTGGACATGTGTGCCAGAGATTATTCTCTCCTAAAAACCGTCCTTGCGGTTTTACTAACACTGAGCCTATAACAAATCCTCACCGTGCCCACAGATCCTCGTCAAAATCGTTGGCGGTCTCTCCTCCCGTCGTGTACTCCGTTTCATACTGGGACTCGTCCAGCTCAGGGTTCCTCCTGCGTCTCTTGCCCCTGGAGGCGGACGGTTTGCGGATGGTGTCCGTTTGGTCGGAGGGGCTAGAGCTCACTTCTCCAGACGGGGATGTAGAGTGAGATGGCCGGCTGAAAGAGTGCTCTGGGTAACTGTTACTACTGTATCCAAACAGAAAAGAATCAAAATATTCTTCAGAATACTGTATGACAATCTGAAAGAACAGGTTCAAGACTGTGTAGCTATGAGAAAATTAATAAACTGAATGAGTGCATATCAGAAACAATATTAATGAAGAACGTTTCATAATCACAATGATTTTTTTCTTGAGATAATCATATTTAGGCTTTTATACTATATATATACTATATGTTTTTAAATATAGCATTAACAGAAACCTGATGCCAATATTGTAGCAAAATATTATTTGCTTAATTTAAAAGCATAATAAATAGTGAGGAATACTTCAAAAGCCCTCATAAATTGGTGTTTGTGAGGACATTTTTGAAAATTTGGCCCTCACAAGTAAAGCCAAACCAGTACTTAGCAAAAAAGTTTTTTTTTGTACATCATTGTTATGTTTTTTTTGTTTGGTTTGGTTTTCCTATACCTGTGTAGACTATTAAAATAAAAGAAATGAAGAGCTAATCATCTTTTACAGAGACATTGCCTGTTTGTTTACTCTTAACAGGGACTTTGCCAACACTGTCTATAAAAAAATGACATGAATTCATTCATTTATACACAGCCACACAGAGAAAGACAGAGGCAGACATCTAGGGAGAGACTTAATTTAAAAACAAATTATAATGAAAGAACATCTGATTAAAAAATGCAGCAAGTTTGATCTCAGGCCAAGACACATCATATCTAGTGTAATCTAACCTGACTTCATAAAACTAATGGCCGAAACCATTAGCCAGACTAATGGCCCAGAAAACTAATGAAAGCACAATAGCACTGCTGATCTAACTTCATCTAGCAAAGGTCACAAAAAAAAACACGCCACAAAATAGTTTGAATCAGAAGTAACTGTACACTATCGTTCCAAAGCTTGGGGTCTTTAAGATTTTTTAAGAAATCAATACTTTTATTCAGCAAGGAAGGATACATTAAACTGATCAAAGATGACAGTAAAGAAATTTACAACTGTTTACAACATTGCTAATAATAAGAAATATTAGAATGATTTCTGAAAGATCATGTGACACTGAAGACTGGAGTAATGATGCTGAAAATTCAGCTTTGCATGACAGGAATAAATTACATTTTAAAATATACTATAAATAGAAACCAGTTATATTAGATTGTAATATAATATTACAGTTTTTACTGTATTTCTTATCTAACACAGTAAACGAAGCCTTAGTGACTAAGAGACTTCTTTCAAAAACATATTTTCAAAACCTTACCGACCCCAAACTTTTAATCAGTAGTGTATGGAAAGCTGGAATGCAATTTCAAATGACTTTAAGCAATAAAGTAAGCTCCAACATTTCCTAAGCAGGGACATGCAATATTGCCTGTTTACATGGAGCTCAGCATTGAAGTCTCCAGCTAGGCCAGGGCCGGATTACTTACTTACTCACCTGACAATATTGTGGGTATCAGAGCTAAAGACACTGCCAATTTTTGGAGGGATGGAGCCGACACTGGGGGCAGAAGCCAGAACAGGAGCCATCTTCTCTGAAAACACCATGGACGCCTCCTGCACGCTCTGTCCATCCTGTACACGGTTGACCTGAAAAAGAAACAAACTTCCTGTTTAGTACAAAGTCTGCAAACTTCGATACATATCTACACAAAGAGTCTGACGTGCGTAAAATCAGGAAGCAACATTTTTCAGATAATGACAGGCAAAAGACCACAGTGTTTTTCAACATTAAGATTATTTAAGATTACAGGAATATTTCTACAAACATGGTCATTTAGCAGATGCTCTTATCCAAAGTTTCAAATGAGAAAGCAAGTATGCAAGATATAAATGTTTAATAATCTTGTAAGTCTACATATGCTTTGTCACTCAACAATCTGTGGCCATTCAAAATTTTAGGGTCAGAATTTGATTGTTTTTGAAAGACGCTCACCAGTAAAAACTGTAATATTGTGAAATATTTTTACAATTTAAAATAACTGTTTTGTATTTTAATATATTTTAAAATGTAATTTATTCCTGTGATGACAAAGCTGAATTTTCAGCATCATTGCTCTAGTCTTCAGTCACATGATACTTCAGAAATCATTCTAATATGATGATTTGCTGCTCAAGAAAAATTTCGTATTATAATAAATGTTGAAAACAATTGTGCTGCTAAATATTTTTGTGGAAACCGTGATGCATTTTTTAGGATTCTTTGATGAATAGAAAGCTCAAAGAACAGCATTTGAAATATAAATCTTTTGTAACATTATACATGTCTTTACTTTCACTTTTGATCAATTTAATGCATCTTTATTGAATATAAGTATTAATTTCTTTAAAAAAGAAATTGTACTAACCCCAACCTTTTCAACAGTATTGTAAATATGCAAAATAAAATGTTCTGAAACTGTTTGTAAAAGTTACTTAAAATAAATAAAGATCAGCTTTATTTGTAAAAGCTTATGCCTGCCTATAAGTATGTTGTGTACATTGATATAATGTTAGAAAAAAACTAAATTATTCAAATTAACATCATAAATCTGCCTTGAATGCAGACTTTTAAAACTGCATTCTGTGCAGAACATTATACAAACACAGAAACCATTTTGGATCCATTGTTTAGACTTTATTTTCCTTCTGCTAGCGTACAGGAAAATCCGTAGAAAATAAGAAGCAAAAAGTGCTTCCTGTTGAAGTTTGATTTCAGAGGATGTTCTCGGTATGTAAGTTTTGTGACAAACACACAATGCCAATAGTTATGACTTCTGGTACAATATATGAGTGTCAAAAAACTTCCTATTTATATTATCTTTTCAAAGGTGAAAAAAGAATTGGCCATGTGGATATAAGGAAAAAAACTATCCCAAGCAGTACACTGCTAAAACAATGAAAGCAGGTGTGCGTGTCGGAGGGATTGTTTGTTTTTTCTGGAGAGGTTGTGTGTGAAGTTATGTGTGTGTGTTCGGAGGGATTGATTGTTTTTTTTCTGGAGACTGAAAGGTTGTGTGTGAAGTTATGTGTGTGTATGTTCAGAGGGAGGACGCAGCAGGAAAGAGGGTGGAGGAGCGTTTCCCTGCAGCTGGGGAGAAAGGGAAAAGCCACTGTATAGAAGAGCCCAAGTCATCCAGGAATTCCAACAATGCTTTCCCTGCATGAGCCACTGCCACCACTGATCCGTGATCATGCTACATAAGCAGGGAAAGAATGCTTGAGAACACAAAAAAAGAGGGTCGTTTCATGCTCGTGACCTCCTTTTGCAACAGAAAAAAGTGAAGGAGAGATAGAAAGGCATGGAGAGAAAGGTATTCAAAGGGAGTGTTGTCAGAGCTCATAGATTTACTGAAAGCACCAGGGCAGAGAGAGACAGACCAGTCTCATGATGGCAGTAATTATGTTTCTAATGGACTTGATCCAAAATCAAACCGCACCCCACGGAGCCTCTACTACCAGGTACAGGTTCATAAATAACCTGCAGACTGGACAAAAGATTTATTGCTTAGAAGTTGCTCATTCATAGCTTAGGATTTTCAGTTATAGCGTAGCAAGACATTTCTAAGTAAAAATAGAAACAAATTTAGAATTTAGAATTATGGATGGTTTTGGAAAAATGTGATGAGAAATGTTTGAATACATACTGAGATATTATTGCAGACTTTGGTATCTCTAAATCTGAGCAGTGAGCACAGTGTGATCTCTTCTGAAATGCTAAAGGAGACATTTTTCTAGAGTCGGGAGACAATCTGATGAGTCATTTGCTCTCCATTTAATCTGTCTAGGAAAAACAATTAAAAAGGCCACATTATGTCCTTTTACAAAGTCTTGATTTTGTTTTTGGGCTCTACTAGAATATGTTTTAATGCTTGAATGCTATTTTTTACATTGTTGCAGCACCACTCTTCCCAGTCTGTCTGTAAACGCTCTGGGTTGCGTTTCTCAAAAGCATCGTGAGCTAAGTTGATCGTACAGATCATTGGTGGCAATGGTTCTATGGTCAATTCAGGATAGGCTTACAATGCTTTTGGTAAACACATATTTAAATGAGGAATACTGTGATGTGTACATTCGCAGACGAAAAATGAAGACTACAATGGAGGCGTTTCAGGGAGTTCAGAAACAGTGTTTACTGATATAGAGAATAACTCCCTTTCAAAGTGACTTTGCAGACATTTTTCATGCTCAAACAGCAACATTACACACTAAATAAAGTTGAAAATGTAAAAAAAGGGTTTTAAAGGGTTAGTTCACCCAAAAATGAAAATTCTGTCATTAATTACTCACCCTCATGTCGTTCCAAACCCGTAAGACCTTCGTTCATCTTTAGAACACAAATTAAGATATTTTTGATGAAATCTGAGAGGTATTTGACTCGTCCTTAGACAGCAATATAATCAACACTTTCAAGGTCCAGAAAGGTACTAAAGACATCGTTAAAACAGTCGACGTGACTGCAGTGGTTCAACCTTAATTTTATGAAGCGACGAGAATACTTTTTTTGCACAAAAACAAAACAAAAATAACGACTTATAGTGACGCAGTAAACACTGTGAAGGCTTCTGTGTTTACGTCCGAATGCCGGCTCATTATTGGCCGACACTGTACATGTGAGCAGCACGACGCATGCGTGTGATGCTGACGTAGGAGCCGACCAATAATGAGTCGGCTTTCTGACGTAGAACCAGGAAGCGCTGGACATAAACAATGTATGAGAATGACACAGAAGAGAAGATATTGTTGAATAAAGTCGTTATTTTTGTTTTGTTTTTGTGCACAAAAAGTATTCTGGTCACTTCATAACATTAAGGTTGAACCACTGTCACATCAGTCACGTCAACTGTTTTAACAATGTCTTTAGTACCTTTCAGGACCTTGAAAGTGTTGATTATATTGCTGTCTATGGACGGACGAGTCATATACCTCTTGGATTTAATCAAAAATATCTTAATTTGTGTTCTGAAGATGAATGAAGGTCTTACAGGTGTGGAACGACATGAGGGTGAGTAATTAATGACAGAAATTTCATTTTTGGGTTAACTAACCCTTTAAGATATTAAAGAGATCTCATCTGTTATTTTTCTTCGCTATGATGAGCCTCTTATAGTAATCAAACTTTATTTGATGACAATTAATTTAAAGTTTAAAAAAAGCCTGTTTTTTGAATAACCTTTATTGCTTAAATTGCTTGGTCAATTGCTTGAATTGCTCCTCTTTTTTTTTTTTTTTTTTTTTTAAGAGTCACAATGAGTAATGCAATGTTAATGTGTGATACACACACACATCATGACTCATGTTCTCTTACACAGCACAAATGTACTGTATCACTGAAACACTGTTCTGTAACACAAATAAAACCATAGCTGCAATGCAAATATATGGTACTATACTGGCTAAAATGATATATTTGGCTATTTGTTTTTTTAAATAATCAGCATTAGAAAATAACAATCCTCACATGAGTTACAGAACTTACTGACAGCCATTTTCTTACGTACATCCTATGTACATAAGTATTCATCTAATTTCAGAAATCCATGGCAAAAAAATAATGTATATATTCAGATATATTTTTAAATATTTTTCAAAATATACCAAAAATGGCAAAAAATATTGATAAATAGATGTACATAAATAAATCTATTTTTGATAAAGCTACTTTCTATCTATTATTTTTCATCCATTTTAAATATTTTTATAAATGTGTTTTAAATCTAAATATATTTATACAAACAATAAAAAAAAAAAAAAAAAAAACATTTTGCATTTACCCAAAATGTGTTTTAAGATCGTAAATATATGTTCCTGCTACTCCTAAGTTTTGTAATGTATTTTGGCATTTCAAGGTTTAAACAAAATATATTTTTAATTTGAAACTGCCACACTTTAAATATCTCCATCAGTATCAGCCATTAAAAATACTTCTAAAAAATATGTGTATACTTCGACATTTCATTTATTAATTGAACTGAAAAGAAATACTAATTCAAGTATGCTTCCTAACCATCTAGGTATTACAAAAGTTTAACAGTTCACAGTCCCAAGAAATTAAAAGCCACTCAATTTTCTCAGTTTGGTTAATGATCAATCACAGCGAAACTAGGTTGGCCGTTAACAAACAGACCGTATCAGCAATTCATTCAACCTTGTGACTGAATTATCACCAGTGTCGCTCAGGCCATTGAAACTATTAAAGGCTTCAAAACACCTTCAAACCACTCCCAGTCTACCTAAACAAGAGGTCTTGATTGACTACCACATACTATTTAGCAGAATTAAACAGCTTGTCCTATGTATGGTCACAGGGGTGCGCTAGCCTATAGCTTGCGCATTGAAATTGTATGTTTTTTTTCCTTGCAAAGTATTTGGATGCTGTTTGCTTTAGAGACTAGCAATAAGCCTGACACTGGCCTTTCATTTTCATCAGCTTAGGCAAGACACTTCATGCCACTTTGATCTGGGTGTGCCATTTAATTAGTGACCATGTGTTTCTTCTTCCATGCAGCACGTCTCAGCCTAGACAAATAAGTGGTGATAAGGAAACTCACCCAATCCTCCACATCTCTGCCCTCAGTTCCTCCCATCAGTGGTCGATCCCAGTAGATGTTTGGCTTCCCGTAGCGCCAGATTTTACTTCTGGTCCTATAGGAGAAGAAGGCTGCCACAGCCAGTGCCACCACAACCATGAACCCACAAACCATTGCAACTGCCTGGGAAAAACAAAATTGTATCCTTAAGTCCAATGCATAGAGAAATTATTTATCATGCTAAGCTAAAATAATTTAGAATACTACAGTTATTATCTTAATGATCATCTCCCTCTTATAATCAGTTCTATACTGAAAAGAAAGTTCTGGGTTATTAACAACTACATATTATTATCAATTATTTTGACTCTTCAATTAATTATTTTGTTTCTTAGCTTGCAAAAAGGAACAGAAAATGTGTTTACAGTAATGCACTCACGATGGAAGTCTAGATCATAATTTTTTTAAAGCATCTGGATGAATTTTAGCATTGAAATGTACATTTTATTTATTTGAGGTGTAACTGTTCTCAAACAAATTTCTTGTTTTGAGGAAAGACTAATTTTCCTTATGGTTATACTTTCAAAATACACTGAAAAAAAAAAAGTTAACCTGTGCTTTAAGTGATGACAACTAAATTAATTGTTTTAAGAAAAAAAAATATATATTTGATTAATTCTATCTATTCTATTTTGTAGTATCATTAAAGGATAGTTCACACAAAAAGTTGTCATCAATTACTCACACTAATGTCATTCCAAACATATTATACTTTCATTTTGCAATCAATCAAGCACGTTTGAGCTTCTGTTTACCATATTTGATGTGCTCTATGTATGTGCGTTGATCAATGTTTATATGTGAATAAAAGCCTAAATTAAAGAGTTTGTTCACCCAAAAAAATTCTGTCATTAATTACTCACCCTCATGTCATTCCACACCTGTAAGACCTTCATTCATCTTTGGAATACAAATTAAGATATTTTTGATGAAATCCGATGGCTCAGTGAGGCCTCCATTGACAGCAAGATAATTAACTATAATTAATTAATAATAATTTCAATGCCCAGAAAGCTACTAAAGACATATTTAAAACAGTTCATGTGAGTACAGTGGTTCAACCTTAATGTTATGTAGCGACGAGAATACTTTTTGTGTGCCAAAAAAACAAAATAGCGACTTTATTCAACAATATCTAGTGATGGGCGATTTCAAAACACTGCTTCATGAAGCTTTGAAGCTTTACGAATCTTTTGTGCCGAATCAGTGATTTGGAGTGTGTATCAAACTGCCAAAGTCATGTGATTTTAGTAAACGAGGCTTCGTTACGTCATAAGTGTTTCAAAATTTCAATGGTTCACCACTGGGGGGCGTGACTTTGGCACTGATTCGAAACAAAAGATTCGTAAAGCTTCAAAGCTTCATGAAGCAGTGTTTTGAAATCACCCTTCACTAGTTATTGTTGAATAAAGTCGTTATTTTGTTTTTTTGGCGCACAAAAAGTATTCTCGTTGCTTCATAACATTAAAGTTGAACCACTGTAGTCACATGAACTGTTTTAAACACGTCTTTAGTAGCTTTCTGGGCATCTGAAAGTGTTAATTATCTTGCTGGCGATGGAGGCCTCACTGAGCCATCAGATTTTAACAAAAATGTCTTAAAGGGATAGTTCACCCAAAAATAAAAATTCTGTCATCATTTACTCACCCTCAGGTTGTTCCAAACTTGTATACATTTTTTTGTTATGTTGAACACAAAGGAAGATGTTTTAAAGAATGTGGGAAACTGAACAGTTCTGGGGCACCATTGACTTCCATTGTATTTTTTTTTCCTACAAAGAAGTCAATGGTGCCCCAAAGCGGCCTGGTTACAAACTTTCTTTAAAATATCTTCCTTTGTGTTCAACAGAACAAAGACATTTTTACAGGTTTGGAACAACTTGAGGGTGAGTAAATTATGACATCATTTTCATTTTTGGGTGAACTATCCCTTTAAGTTGTGTTCTGAAGATTAACGAAGGTTTTATGGGTGTGGAACAACATGAGGGTGAGTAATTAATGACAGAATTTTCATTTTTGGTTGAACTAACCCTTTAACTTCTCATCATATAAAGTAATCGTGTCTCTTCAGAAGACTTGGATTAAAGCGCTTGATTCATAAAGATTTATTTTACAGTGTCTTTATGAACTTTTTGAATTGTCATAGTTTTGTTTGCATTCACTTTCAAATCTGGCAGTTTTCATTAAAAATATCTTCTTATGTGTTTTGAAGATGAACGAAAGTCTTATGGGTTTGGAATGACATGAGGGTGAGTAAATGATGCCAGAATTTTTGGGTGAACTAACCCTTTAAGCTAAAAATACTATTGAACATCACTAAATCAACCTAAATACACTAAGGAAAAAAATGTAGAAGCAATTTTCACAAATTGCAAGTAAATTTCACAATGAATTACAAAGAATCGGCAAGTAACACTGAATTAAACGTGAATATTTTAAGTAGAAAGACTGAAACTTTGAACTTCGAAAAATAATTTTTTACCATGTACTACAGATTACACTTCAAAAAAAAATGTAAGGGTTAGATCAGGCTTCAACGGTAGGTGTAAATGCACTTCCTTTCGGATTTTACACACTAAGGGGCAAGCTGAAATTATGGTCTGTTGTAATCCTTTGATTGTAGACTATAAAGAAAACACAAATTAAATAAAGACATTTCCAAACATCCTATAACTTTAAAATGGTACCTCCTGAGGGTCCACGTAGCAGTAGTGGTACAAGTACTGGTTATAGACAGGAAAACCGGCCCCCATTCCTGTCACACTACTGCCGTAGAGGTTCTGACACATCATAATCATGGGGTTGTAGTATGAGCTGGTGGAGCTTTGAGCCATAGGGTTCACTCCTACAATGTACACAATGTTTATAATGCCCTGAATCACTGCCATTATGGAACTGACAATAAGCACCGCCAGGTAGAACTTCCTGCTGCGGAACGTGTTTGTTCTGGAGAAGCTGGCTGCAAAGAATCCCAAAGCGATGATGAAGTTTATGGCAGCGATGGCGATCATGCTGGTCTTTGCCGAGTAAGGGGTCGGGTAAGAATTGTAGTAGCTTCCGTAACCATATCCACCTCCCCCGTATCCGTAGCTTCCGTATCCATACCCGCTGCCAACTCCGTACCCACTTCCATATCCAGGATAGCTTGAATATCCTGATCCGTAACCTAATCCGTACTGCATGTCCCAAACCAGAGTCGAGGCCACGCAGGCGAAGATTCCTAGACAGAGGATTATAACTGTCCCTATCATAATCTTCACAATTCCTGGAGGGGAGAACCACTTGTAGAAATGCTGTGGTACCTCCTCGCCAATATAGTAGGATCCTGGAGGTGGAGGGTACGGATCAAATTCACTCCGTGGGTCTTCGAAGCTCCCCGGAGGTCCGAAGCCATTGGAAGGGGGAGTGTACATCGGGGGACTATCGTAGGGTTGTTTCTCAAACATCTCTCAATGATGTCCAATGACCTGCTAAAAGAAGCAATTGAATGTGTAAACATGAATAGAATCAAAAGTATTAGGTTCTTAATTTACTGTTTAAGACAAGCTAATTTTTTAACAATATTTTTAAGGCAAAAAATACCATAAACATAGCTCAATTCAAACAATGCACTATATTCCAGTCTAAGACATACAACAGCTTTGTGTAAGGAACAGATTGAAATTTAAGTAATTATTAACTGAAAAGGGTTAACTGAAAAATTAAATTGTATTTATTTGTGTTATTATTTTATAAATTATATGACATTACACACACACAAATTAAAAGTTTGGGGTTGGTAATATTTTTTAAACGTTTTTTATGCTCACCAAGGCTGCATTTATTTAACCAATAATACAGTAAAAACTGTAGGCTAATACTGTGAAATATTTTTCACACAACACACTGCTTCATGAAGCTTTACGAATCTTTTGTTTCAAATCAGCGGTTCAGAGCGTGTATCAAACTGCCAAAGTCACATGATTTCAGTAAACGAGGCTTTGTTACATCATAAGTGTTTCGAAACGTTTCGAAATTTCAATGGTTCATGTGACTTTGGCGGTTTGATACACGCTCCGAACCACTGATTCGAAACAAAAGATTCGTAAAGCTTCAAAGCTTCATGAAGCAGTGTTTTGAAAACGTCCATCACTCACTAGAAATTTTTGAATAAAGTTGTTAATTAGTTTTTTTGGCGCACAAAAAGTATTCTCGTCGCTTCATAACATTAAGGTTGAACCACTGTAGTCACATGAACTGTTTTAAATATGTCTTTAGTAGCTTTCTGGGCATCTGAAAGTGTTAATTATCTTGCTGTCAATGGAGGCCTCACTGAGCCATCGGATTTTAACAAAAATTTATTAATTTGTGTTCCGAATATGAACGAAGGTCTTACGGGTGTGGAACGACATGAGGGTCACATGATCCTACAGAAATCATTCTCATATGCTGATTGGCTGCTCAAGAAACATTTCTTTTTATTAAAATTGTTGAAAACAGTTGTGCTGCCTAATATTTTTTGTGGAAACGGTGATACATTTTGTCAGGATTCTTTGATTAAAAGAAAGTTCAAAAGAACAATTTATTTGACATAGATTTTTTGTAACATTATAAAATTCATTAATTGAATGCATCCTTGCTAAATAAAAGTATGAATTTCTAAAAAAAAAAAAAAAAAAAAAAAATGCTGACCCCAAACTGACCCCAAACTTTTGAATGGAAGTGTATATATAGGAGCTGCCATGCAATGTCATATATAAATAATCATAAATACAATATATATATATATATTTTTTTTTGAAGGTTGACAAACATGGTCACTATGGACAGTAATTCTCATTTTGTGTACTCTGGAAAAAAATGACAAATAACAGCATACAGGTTTGAAACAAAATGAATGTGAGTAATAATGACAGAATTATCATTTATAGGTGAACTGTCCCTTTAAATGTCTTAGGTCAGCGCGTCAGCAGTGACATCGATTAATGGACAGGCCAAAATGACGTTACCCAAAACCACAAGCCGTGTAATCACTGCGCTAAAATAACTGTGCTGTTTATCAGTGTGAGGTAACAACAGAGAGTAGCGTGGAGACATCGGCACCAGGGATCAGAGTCTGTCCACACAAAGCCACTGTTTACAGGCCCGACCGTGGGAGTTAAACTCAATCTCAACCATTGTCCAGCACTGACTTTCAAATGCATAGATTTCAATTCCTGGCAAATATGCCGCTTGTTTAATTTTAGATCACATGCTCTAGAGATGAGGTCACAAACAGGGCAAAACTAGTCAAAACAGGACTCGAAAACAAAAACTTAAAATATGTCTAGTAATTTTACGAGGTTATATGTTGATTACAGACGAATGTTAGTTGTACTGTACTTTCATGTTACCATAGATAAACGGCACAATCTACTGTGAGATGTTTTGCATTCGAAAAAATACTTACACAAATACTCAGAAGTTTTAATATTACACAATAAATTGCAAATTTCTGAAAAGTTCTTTTGTTTTATTTGTAGATGTGATATGAAAGTCCTTGAAAGTGTTTTGTACATTTATTATGCCTTATAGTTTAAAATGTAATGTCATGATTTTATAATATTTAATCAGGGAAAAATAAAAAGCATGCATTGATTACTGTTTTATTTAAAAGTCTTCTGTCTCAGTATATACTGTAGCGTGCAAAACCACAACAAAAGAAGAATGCATACTACACTTTCAGACCTTGGCAAAGGCCTAGATAAGCCATTTCATTTGACTGGTTACTATGTGTTCACCTACTACCCAGCCTCCCCCAACTTCTCTCCTTTGTTATAGCAAAAAGTCAAGGCTGCACTCGGTCTGTGCATGGTTACCATAGTAATAAAGGCCTGAGGTAAAAAAAAAAGAGAGGTTTGGATAGAAAAACACAAGAGCTTCACTGTCTGGGCCGCTCTGGAGAGGGGGTGCCTACGTAGGCAGATACAGTTGTAAGGATCAGGTGTCCTCAAGAGAATCCTTTCTTATTTACCATCCCAGCACAGGTTTGATTTAATGATTAATTAATGAATCTTTTGAATGACCAACAACAGGTGAGAGAGTAAAAAAAGTTGATTTACAGGAGATTCACTCATTTTTAGGCTGAAACACTTTACTGTGTGTTCTTACACAAAAACTAGTGTAGCAGTGCCATGGTAAAGTGATGGTATCACATCGTGATACTATGGTACGTACATGGTAGTACAAGGTATTTTTAAAATAAAAAAATATTACCACATTACATGGTCAAAAAACATGGTATTACTGAAGCATGATGATACTATGGTATATAAGTAAAAAACAAACAAACAAAAAAACATGGAATATGTCCCAAAAAAGCATGGTATTACCATAATATAATGTTCAAACGTAATAGTATTTTTTGAAGCAGATAATGATGTATGAACTCCAGACACACGAAAAGCAGGAGCAAAGATCACAAAATCTGTTATTGCTTCTAGTCGTAAAACTGCTGCATGTTTATAACACACTACAGTTGAGACAACCATTTTATTACTTTTATAAGAGGCTTAACGCATTAGTGTCCACAAAACACTTTCATAAATAGCTAAAAAATATTTATAATCATATTTTGAAAATATAAACGATAAATATAATTTGTATGTATATTTAAATTATATAAAAATCTAAAATAAACAGAGAAAAATCATTGTTTACCTTTTTTGAATCTGTCTTCTGGCGAAATGAAGATATTATTATTATCCAAGATTATTATTCTTCGTCTTCAAATTCAGTTCTTAGCTGCTATTGTCGTCTACAACATTAAAAAAAAAATTCAGCAGTCGAAAGCTAAAGGTGTTGAGAGTTCTCCTCTCTCGCGCGCGCTCTCTCTCTCTCTCTCTCTGTCGGTTAAATCTCTCTGGTCTACCTGCGCCTGCATGCAGTGAAGCACATCTTTATTTGTCTCTCTGTATCAAACGTCTGATTGTTTGGATTCACCAGTCCTGACCCCCCTGAAAAAGATGTGGGTGGAAATGCATGAGCGGCTGTGAAAATAAACTTCCTTGAGAACAAGTTTACTCGATCTAATCTTGGAACGTGACAGACGGTCAGATCAGTTTAAATCCCATTGGACAAAGGCCGCAGGGGGGGCGGGTCATTCATGTCGTTAAATATTTTGGCATGTCCCTCTCATATTATAGTGAAAAAAAAAAAAAAAACAGTTTTTACTTTTGATCTAAATTAGCTTAGTTTTACATTGTCGCAATTAGGTGAACAAAGATTTGTCGTTATTTTGATTCGAGAAGGTCATTTTCCCGCGTAACGTACGTGTTAAACGCTAACGTGATTTTTTTTATTTTTTTAAAGAAATATGTCAGGCATTTCTTTATTTTTTTATAGCTGTTTGTATGCTAGTTCCTTAATGCCATCACCATCAGTGAAATCATTTGTTGTGGGAAAGGCAAAAACATCATCAAGAAAAAAACATCAGTAAGTATTAGGGATGGATTTAATTATGAACACATTATAGAAACTGGAGTGATATTTTCAACCGTTCAAAAGTTAAAAATATAAACTAAAATATCAAAGTGTACCTCAAATTGACACCTGCTGCGCATTAACTAACTAAAGCTGTTTATTTCAATCCGGTTCGACATCATTCTATTAATTTCCTTGTCATAAAGTAAATAATCAGGTAACTAATAAAGATCCAAGTGTTGGTGATGTTTGAATGTGGTTTGGTGTTGAGAAGTAAGCAGTTTACGAGTGTATGTAGTTTAGTTTTCAAGTACGTTTTTAAAGAGCAACATTTGCATAGAGAAGTTAAATAGCGCCCTCTTGCACAGAATCAAAGAATGGCATGAGAATAAAACGAGGTGAGAAGTCAACATGGCGCAAGTGTTCTAAACAGGCTTGTGCAACAACCTATGAAATAAATAATAATCTGTTGCCCATTTTTGTTAGGCTACATGTCGAAATAGTGCTGTACATATACATATATGTATGTTTAAAAATAAAGTAACAACTGCAAACAATGTTATTTACAAGGAATTTACTACATTTGGTTACGAAATCAAAACAGTGGTTATATTTGGCCAGACCTGTGATGTAAATTTGATCCAAATAGATAGCACTGTGGTGAAAAAAAAAGAAAATTTTCCCATCATGGCATGGACATCTGTGGATAAAAGAACATGTGGATCTCTTAGTTTAGGCTTTTTTTCATACTTATTTAGTTGAATGTCAGAATGACATAATTTCACTTTAACTCGCACTTACTTTCACATCTGTAAAAGAATAAAAACTAGGCAAGAATATAATAGTCTAACATTCATGCACCAGATTTTTTGTTCTCATATAACTGTTAAAATTATTTGAAATAAGATTAAGGGATCCTGATAGCCTCTTTTATTGTTGTAACATGAGACTCATTGAGAGAGTGTGATGAGCATGAAAGCAACATGACCAAAAAGTGCTTGTTTTACCCTTTATGAACAAAAAGCAAACTTACAACCACTCCACTACGTTCTAAAAAATATATATATATGTATAAATAATTGATAAATCCATTAATTCACATTATTTCTGTGCCCTTGGCTGCACCGAGAGCATGAAAAATGTGCCAGGTTTATTTGTTTTGGTCCTTAAATATTAATAAATAGGCTACTCACTGAGTGAAGCTGGACCTGGGAGGAGTGTTGAGTTAGAGACGCGCTTGGGGAAAACAGAGAAAGTGCTTTTTTTCAATTATTAATGTACATGGCATTTCCCCACACCAGAGCACTTGGGGTAAAACAACTTTGTGACAGAAGAATTTTAGTGTAAAACAGCTTTGTGGCTGTGAAAGTTTCATGCAAGTTTTTACAGAAAGCGTGAACAGATGGAGTAGGATGAACCTCAAACAACATTTTCTTATATTATTCTCACTTATTTATCTCACTTGAATCTCTTTAAAAATGTCTAACTTAACTAATGTGATGTCTACAAATTTCCTTATAGTTTTCTCCAAATCATGCATACTTCACTGAAGTTCATGTGGAAAGGGAAGAAATCCATTTTTGGACAATAACCACACTCACCATGTGAAACCTCACAGATAAAATGATTTCCTCTACATGAAAATGCTGTCACATATGTTTCAATACGGTGTTTGGCCACCTATACACAAGTAGTCATCTTACCTTGTGGCTCATTTTACCCCAGTCTTCCCTATGGTGTTGTTGAGAGAGAGGGGGGAAGAGTTAATGTGAATGAGAGGAAAAAGAGGCAGGGAGAAAGAAATTGGCAAATTTTTGCCTGCCTGAGCAATTTTTTTTTTTGATGCATAAATCGTATCAAAAGGCAGTGATTTCTGAGGAAAGTAAACCTCAGCATTTTGCAGTTAATTTTTAAATGTAGGCCTAGTCTACTCAAAGTAATATGCCACTAGGGCACAGCCTGTATGATTGTACAGCCATTTGGGAAAGTGATCTTCATTCTGAGTAGCTATTCATTTGCATTTAACTGTATTTTGATCACATGTTTATGCATGCCGTGTGTCACTGAAGCGCTTTGTAGCGCTGAAGTCAATTACTAAAACAAGACATAATACAAGAAAGAATATCAATGAGGGCGAGATGAGACAGGTCAGTCCAGATCACAACACCCACTCATTTGTACTGACTGAATATATCAATTTTCACTACTGCATATGTAAGAGATAATGTATTTTGTTGGTCAATACCGCAGAATTGCTGTATAGGAAGTAACGGTACAAGGCTGTCTTGGTGCGAACGACCAATTCGATTCGAGTGAGAGCCAGCCGTGTAATTTAAAAAAATGAAAAGGAAAAAAACATAAAAAAAAAAAACAATATTACAAGAGGGTTGGACAAGAACTGTAGCAAAGTCCCTTTCAAGGAAAGTCTGTTCACTCGGCGGCCATATTTGCAGCTATTTCGGGCATCCAAGACCAAGTACTATCTATTTGAATGGAGGAATCCTGAAATCTCAAAAACTGCTTGGCGAACTTACAATTAAATTACATATTTCAAAACAGGAACAAAATCTGACACGAACAGTCCCATAAATGTTGTTTCTTATGCTAAAATAGCATTAAAAAAAGCTTATTTTTCAGGCTAGACGAGCCAATGCGCATGTGCAATCCTAATCGCGAGTCTCAGGTTTCTGTGGGAACCGGAGCCTCTAACGGCAGCTGCAGTGACGCAATGACTTTATCAATCAGCGATTGGCTCTTTTACTTAGAGGGCGGGACGAATAGAGGGTATGCACGTGACGTCACCGTCGACCGTTATGACTGCGGTTACGCCCACTGAGTGGCAAAAGACTGAGTGGCAGCATTGGTTTTCAGCGTGAATGCCGCGAAAAACACACAAAACACATCCAAAACGGGGAAGAGCTTTGCGACTGGCTGTACAAAAAGCTTTGACACAAAATCTGAGGTATATTTTTATAGACTGCTGAAAGCTACAGAAAAAAAGAAGCAAATAGGTCACTGCAATTCACAGAAACAGCTGGACTCCAGGCAAAGAAACATGTTTTGCAGTTATCATTTTGTGTCAAAATGTTGGATTTTGGGGTAAAATCATACCCTATATATTGTATTGTTATATATTGTGTTGACAACTCATCAATTAAATATTTACCATCGTATATTCTGCATAATTGGGTGTTTTTAAATAAACACTGACAAAAACTATACAAGTTTTAGGGCTGGACGAAATGACGAAATATATAACATTGATATAAGTGATCACTCTGATTTAGACTTATCTATATTGAAGTTATATAAAGCGTTCACAGTCAGATTTGCTCTATGTATTTCCCCGGCGTCGAAATCAGGCACATATAAATGTCAGGAAACACGATTCCTGGCTGCATGTCAATATCCATGGATTAGGTTTCTTTGACATGTCATAAGGAACACTTTTGAGACCAACCTTTAGTGTAATCGTTTGTTTTAATCGCATTTTCACAGTTTCCCCTATTAAATCCAGTCATGAAGCAGGTTCTTTTGCCACTCAGTCCAGCTGAGGGAGCGCGTTCCGGCGGGAAAGTGACGTGTATGCATACCCTCTATTCCGCCACATTGCACGTTGCAGTTTCTCCCATTCATTATAACTAATAGGAGTGAACAGTCTTTCTATATCTATAGTCTTTGACTGTAGTCAAACATAATTTTGTGCCAAGTTAGAGTTAGGAATAGATCGATGGATTAAGAATGAGAGAAAAAAGCACTTGAGTTACAGGCTTTAAAGTACCTTGTTCAGTGACCTAAAAATGCTGTCCATTTTCTTCAGCGCAAAAGTTGTTTATGGTTACACGGGAGTAGTAGGAATGGCTATTTCTAGGTTGTGTCCCACATCCTGCGTCATTACTACTGCTTACGCTGTTGTCCTAAAATGGACCAAAGGGTTAGTGGATTCAAACCAGTGAAGAATCCACAGAACAAAAGTAGTTAATGTAAAGACAACATGTCCAACGAAGACAAAGTTGATACAAACGCAATGTGACTCTTTAGTGGATTTGTTCATTTATTTCTTTATGTTGGAGCCCAGCATTAAGTAAATCCGCTACAGCTTGGTCAACAAGGCCAAAGACACACAGTAAAGGCAGTTTGCTGTTTTTCAAACCCGTAATGACAATCACATCTTGACATTTTCGTTCTAAACCTAGAACTGGGAACCAAATCGGTTAATTCATGTACGTGGTAATGATATCCAAATGTGGGATTCATCTCCTGTTGTTCGTTTCTACATTTTGTTTTAGGTGAAGTCTCTGATCAATGCATGTTTTCAACTATGCTGCCACTCTGCGGAAACATTTTGTATATCCTCTACAAGCTATAAAAATCTAGGTAAATAATAAAAAAGGAATCTCTGTAAAAAATGAGAAAGGAAAAGAAAGGAAAAATTAAGAGAAAACCATCCTCCATCTCCATCATCATTTGCATTGAAACATGCAAGGGGGTTGGGTGTACAGTATTTTCTTCCCATCACATCACCCAGGCTGTCTTGAAGATTGCTTGAGCTAAAAGAGCAGGAAGGACCCTTGGAAGCTCAGCCTGAATCTTGTTTGATGTTGATTGGCCATATATATTATGTGGCTCCTGTAAAACACAAGAGTCTATCACATCTGTTGCTGGAAAAAGTGCTCTGAATCCATATAGCAGTGTATTGTTTATTGCTATAAAGAGAGCACTTGAATGTGGTGAGCATAATATAAAGTGTTCGGTGAGTGTCATGGAAACATTTGTCCTTTGAATTGGACTGGCTAAAAGTGTTTAGTCTGCAAAATGTACATATGACAGTAATATTTAATTTTTCTTGCTTGTTTTTGGTATTCACTAATATTTGGTTACATCTGATCACCGGTCTTCCAAAGGCCCTTCCTCACCTCCCATAAGCTCGACAATTCAACAACTATTCTATGAGCTTCTAGTCAACGGAATAGAATACCAGCTTAGTACTTACTGAATACTGTGCAGTATATACTGTATTATTCCATTGAATTTGCATTATTCCACAAATGTGTAGTTGTTTTCATATGACCTTAACGCATTGCATATTAATTCAGGGAGTAGCATCCAGTTATCATTTTACAATACATTTATATTGCACTTTTAACCATCAGGTATTTCTCACTTCGGCTTCACACTTGTAATCTTCAGCAGTCAAATCAGACCATAAGCATAATTTTTTAAAATTAAATTAATGTACTATATTTTGTTTTAATATTAATTCTTTAATATTTAATGGTACTAGGTAAATCATTGGAAAACATTGATTTCCAAAACATTGAAAAATCAAAGACTACTACTGATTTACTGATTGCCCCTAAAAAAATTGCTCTGTATTTACACAATTTTCATACTTTTCCAATTAATGATCATACAGCACTTATTTTCAGTGCTGGGGAAAGTTATTTTTAAAAGTAATGGATTACAATATTGCATTACTCCCTAAAAAAGTAACTAATTGAGTTACTTTTTATGGAGAGTATGCGTTACATTACTTTTCATTACTTTTTCTCATCTGGGCTGGGCTGTTTGTTTGTTTTTATAACAACAAAAAAGTTCTGTTTTTGGCAAATGTAAAGGCCCTTTCACAAACAAAGTGAAATGAATAAGCCTCAGGCTGAAGGAAATGCAAATTTACACCTGTACAGTAGAGGGCGCAGTTTAAACAAACAAGCCTTTCAGCTGTGCTGCCATTCTGGAATACAGAGGAATAGGACGCAGGAGAAGTAGTAAATGAGTAAATGTATGCTCACATTTAGCCTAGACCTACTGTAGTCTAGAATAACCATCATGTTTACACAGCGCACACAACACCTCTGCACTTACATCCGATTTCTTTCAACACGTGGATAGCAGAGGTGTCAGTCAATAAACAGAAAACAAAGTAACTTGAGTTACTTATTTGAAAAAGTAACTCCCGATAATTTGTTGTAAATCTAAAAGTAATGTGTTACTTTAGTAGTTACTTGAAAAAAGTAATGATTACTTATCTTGCGTTACTTGTAATGCGTTGCCCCCAACACTGCTTATTTTTGAACGTGACAGTCACAAGTGTGACCATTTTTTAAGACCATTTTGCCTTTTTCTAATCATGCCCACATTTTATGTATTAATCTATTAAGTGCCACAAAATTCACCATTTCATACCATTCCATCAAAAAAGTAAAACAATGTAAAAAGTTGGTCTAAAGTGACCAATCACCACCTGAGGGTTAATTAAATTTTGAATAAAAATGTCTTATTTTGGAGTTCAATCCAGAAATAGATGTTTAAAACCACCGTTAACCATAACGCTGAAAATGGAAGGTCAATTCGAGCACATTGCATTGTGGGATACGGTATCAAGGCAGTGTGCTCTGGCAAATGTAGTAGGGTATTTTATGCACACAGAAAATTTGCATACTGTACACTGTATATAAATAAATACTGCAGCAACAGTAAGTAGTATGCTAGTATGCTAGTATGCTAATCTGAACGTAGCCTACATCTTCAAACACTGCCATGGACAGGAAGCCTCTCTGGTGACTTCCTCTCCCTCACATTTTTCCTTCCTTCTCAGTCCTCTTTATTTTCATGGGTTTAGTTCCATTTAATGCTCCGTTTCAAACTATATCTCTCTATATAAATCCATTCCACCCCCTGCAGTCTGAATCCAGTCCATACTATACAAGGGCTTTACAAAAAAGCTAACTTTAAACAGCCATACAATGGCTAAACATAAACCATATCTCTACCATGATGTGTTAATTCATTACATTTTATTCCAGTGTGTTGAAGTTGTCATTCTTGTTAACTTTTTAGTACTAAAAGTTTATTTAGCAGTGTTAGTTGATGACAGAGGTGTGTAGGAGAGGAGTGTGTGTGTAGGTTTAGAGTATGGTTTGGAGTGTGTGAGAGCGTGCTAGCCGCTATCGGAGGACGTGTGTGGTGCGGTAGAAGGTGATCTCCGTCGGTGCACGGATGACGCCCAGGAGCGTTCGGAGGTCTGCGAGGAGGGTCTCGTGAAGGTGAATCCGCGCTGGGTCAGCCCGTCCAGCAGGTGTTGCTGTTGCTGCTGTATGGCTTGTGAGAGCAGGCCAGGCAGAGCCTGCAGACTGCTGTTTATGGAGTCCAGTTTTGCCTCTAGGTGACCGATCCGCTTTTCCAGCTCCTCGCTGCGCTCCTGCAGCTCTGAGACCAGGTCGTACATCACATTCTGCGTCTGAGGAAGTTATAGTCACAATAAGTACACATAAAAATACATGATTAAATAGACTCACACATACAAATATCTTGTGTCCACTGGCATGGGAAAAAAACCTGCACATAGTATAGGCAAATTTTCTGACTACAAAAAAAATTGAAACATATTTCAAAATATTTAAAACATAATTTTAAAATATTTTTTAAGAAATTTAAAAAATTCTAAACATAAATGTTTCAGTCTAAAGTGACTAAAAACCGCCAGAGGGTTAATTAAATTTTGCGTAAAAATGTCTAGGAGTTTGATCTAGAAACAGATGATAAAAATCACAGTTAATGAAAGGTTAGGTTGAGCGCATTGCATTGTGGGATATAGTATTCAATGCAGTGTGCTCCTGCAAATGTAGCAGGGTATTTTATGCATTCAGAATTTATTTTAAGACACAAAATTAAGACATATTTACACAAAAAAAAAAAAAAAAAAAAAAAAACTAATTTAAATAAAATTTCTAGTTCATATTGGTCCAGCACAACAGTTGTGCAGCTTAATATTTTTTTGTGGAAACTGAGATATATATTTTTTCAAGATTCTTTGATGAAAAAAAAAATCTTACTGACCACAAATTTTTGCATGGTAGTGTACATAATATAACCTGCCTGTGTCATCACACTCCTGCTAAAATTATAATCTACTAAAATATACACAATTTAATACAAAATCTAATAGCCTCATACACACACAGCCACACAGTACTTGGGTCATTGACGAATAAGGTTTTTAAAAGTGTAAAAAAACATAATGGAGATATAATTAATTTTGAAGTTTTATTAAGTGTTAACAATGAGATTATGTGGTTTTTAAAATCAATTAACACTGCTTTTGTCATTTTTTACAATATGGACAAAATTTGTCACCAAAAAAGTTATTCGGTTTAACCAAAATTTCGGTTTTACCGAATGACATTTTTGGTTATACCGAATGACGATATTTTCAAACAATGCTAACAGGCTGATATCTAGCTAGCTAGCAAAAGGACAATCAAACACTTTATATTTAGTACAAGTTTTTTAAATATTACAACATTTTCCATGTTTTATAGTGGTTGTACCGATGACCTGATGTTTTGGGACATGCATATGAGCAAACGTTAATTTTTCAAATAGTTAAGAGAGAGTTAGTTACTTTGCTTCATGACCATGTGGTCATTTGCAGATGTCTGAAATGATGTCACATCCTGCCACATGATATTGATCACATGACTTGATCAAAAATGGTCCCTTTATATTGGTTACTCCGTATGACATCAATGAAATTAATTTTTCCGGACATTCTTTCTCATAACAAAGCAACGACTTCTACACATAATTTTAATACCATTTTGCATTATGATAATATATGATTTTATAAAATCATGCCAGAATAAAAAATATATACATTTATTACATTTTAAGATATTTTAATCACAAATGAAATGGCTGTATTTGCTTTTGGACAGTTAAACCGAATGACCTTTTGACACTTCAAAATCTTTAAAAGACCTTTATATGTAGCAAAATATAATTAAAACCTTTTGGATTCAATAAAAGCGAACTAGTTGTACAACCTTACATACTTTGGATGTCATATGTTTGTTTTTTATTATTATTAAGACCTTTGGACAAAAAAATGACCCGTCACATCATTGACCCACTTACAGTACATGACTAAGCCAAACAACTAACATGCCATCACTATAAATCTACTAAGGTGAACAAGCAACACACCTTTGCTAAGTCCACCAGCGTGTTTGCTTGGTCATTCAGCTTCCTTTGCTCCATCTTCACACTTCGCAGTCTGTGAAAAAAGAAGCCAGGGAGCAGGTGGACAGACAAAGAAAACAAGATGGGCCGCAAGGAAAGAAGACACACAGATATACAAAGGGAGGCAGGAGATTATAGCGGAAGGAGTGCAAAAGAAAGTGCAGGAGGTTATGATGGGGTGTCAATGAAAAGAGCAGGAAAATTAGCAGGGAAGAGAGGAAGAAACAGAGTTTGAAAATTAGGCTGAAATCTAGAAGGTCTAAAGTGTCGCATTATGAATGTTTTCCCATTACATGATATGCCCACATGCAAACATTTACATTCCAGTTTTGTCCAGTCACACATGCAAACTTATTCAGCCACAGGAAGTAAAATGAAAAAGAAAGGATTGAAAAGAAAGATTGAGGCATCATCCAAAACTCCATAAGCATATGGATATGGATTCTGTAGTACTACCTCAAGGTCAAGAAACTGTGCTGCTAAACTTTTTAGATCTTGATCTGATGCAGATAGAAACTTTCAGCAAAAGTGTAATGGACAGTAATGAAATGCAGTTAGACAATTATGAAGTAATTAAAGCATGAAATACATTTATAATGTTTTAAAATCATGAAGTTGCTTTGAAGTCAATTGTTCTTTTAAAAGCGTCAACAAGAGATTTGTTTGAGACTGAAACTAAATTTTCATATTATATATATATATATATATATATATATATATATATATATATATATATATATACACACACACACACATATATATTTACATTTTTGACAAAACAACCGCTGTAGTCCTGAATCAAGCCCTTAGCAATAAGTAACTAAATTATACATACATACATACATATATATCTGTGTGTGTGTATATATATATATATATATATATATATATATATATATATATATATATATATACATATATATTATATATCACAAGTAACTCTCATACTTGTGGTCAGAATTCTCATTTGAGTTATGGCTGTGTGTAATTTATATCATCAAACCTGAAATTCAAGTAAGGTCATGTTAACCAGACTTTTGATTGTAAATCATAAACCATAATCTATAAATTGCTATTTAACACATTATCGTTTTTTGGCAGCTGGCAGGCAGGCCTACAACTTGACGTCAAGACTAAACAGCTCTACTGTAACAAGAACGGTGCAAAATTTGTAAAAACACCTCGAACACCACCTTATAAGTCAACACTGAGTCTGCAGACATTAAAACACATGTAGCTGAAAACATTCATTATATCATGTCAGAATGGAGCCAGTGTTACATGTGCAAACAGATGAACTGAATGTGGAGGACGCATGGTTTGTGGTCCATGGTAATGACAGATCTGATGCATTAGCATTAGCCTAATTCAGTGCCTATGAATTCAGAAAGCTAACACCAAAGACTCTCTAAATGCACAAAGCTTGGCTTTCCTCTAGGAAAGCTTGGACAAAACCCAGAAGGGACAGGGAAGATGGCGAGGAGAGTTTTGTAAGTGTAGAACAAGGAACTTTTTGTCAGATCTTAAGAAAATGTCTTGAGAAAAATGCTTGTCAATGATACTCACATGCAGAATATAAACATAACGTGATGGCTTCTTCAAAATTATTGTAAATGTCTTCTCCAGAGTTAACAAAGCAACCTAAACCAATCCCAACCATCCATTTGTTTCAAACTCTCCCCCTCCCAATAAAAAATAAAAAACAAGTGTGAAAAACTCAAGTGTGCAAGCTTTATGGAAACTCAAAGGTGGACACTTTGTACTTTTTCACATGTGCTTGTACTGTTTTAAAGATGAATTCTCAATTTTGGGAGGGCCAAAATTGGTCTGTTTTTTTTCTGTACCCAGACCTCCATAGTTCCCTGCACTCCAGATGAAATTGTTACCTTCTCCGCAGTTTGAGCAACAGGGGCCGATTTGAGTTTACGAAGCATTTCATGTGCAGATATTTATAGAATTTTATGATTGTATGCATTAGGCAAGGGAATGTTTATGTGGTCTCGTAAAAGTGAAGGCCAAATACATTATAAATGAATTGTTGTGCTCAGCAGTTGCGCTTTCACTTTGACCACGGGCCAAACAGGCAGGACTGGCGATTCACATCAGAGAACCTATAACACGGCCAGAAAATGTTACTGCACTTAAAGGATTATTTCAGCCAAAAATTAAAATTCTGTTCATCATTTAATCAGCCTTATGTCGTTCCAAACCTGTATGACTTTCTTTCCCTTGTGGAACACAAACGGATAAATGTATAATGCATCGGTCACTCTTTTTTTGTGTGAAGACGATGCATAAGGACTGCAACCAGATCATTCAATTCAATTTATTCTGAAACATTCATAATTCATTCACAAATCAGACATCAGTATGACATACACATTTGGAACAACATGAGGGTGAATAAATGATGACAGAATTTTCATTTTTTGGGCGAACTGTCATTTTTAAAAGTGAACCGACCAAGTGAAAGGAAACGAGTACCAAATGCTGAAGCTTGTCTCTAAACATCTCATGCAGTCTCTTAACATTCACATTTGGTATTTCTCTAAACGCATCTCAATAAAAATTATTTGCAATAGATTTGTGTTTGCAAGAAAACACTGCAGACCACCAGACTAGCAGATTGTACATGGTGGTATGACTAAAAGGATCAAAGTGCAGTGTTCTGTGGAAATCTGGTACAGGCTAGATGAATGAATTTCGGACATTGCGGCATCTGATAAATTTGAAGCTGAGAAGATGCGAAGAACCTTTCCCTCCAAGTACCTTAACAGGTTGGGTAAACTATTCAAATCTCATTTGTCTAAATGTCGTTAATGGATATCAAGTCTAAATAAAAATGATGCCCAGCTTCAAATGTTTTCAATGTTCGTCATGTTGGTTGATATTGCTGAATAAGACTTGTAAAAATGAAAAGGGGTTCCAATGGAAAGGAAAGAGAGAAGACATGACTTACTTCTGAGCTCTGCAGTGATTTAAGGCAAAACAAATGGAACACAGAATACATTTTTTAAAAACCTCAAGTTGCACACCACACCAAAAGACTAAATAATATGTCATTTGATTTGCATCGCCAGACCATTTAGAAACATTTTTTGGTCTCACTTCAATTTTTCATGCTATTTCCGTCAATAGTGAAAAATGCTTCATTGCTTTTGCATTAGCCGAAGATAAACATATTCTGGGTGAGCTGAGAGCGAAATTAGTGACAGGGATCTTCTCAGGCATGTATCCAGGTTACTTTCGACAATACCAGTGATAGTTCATTATACTCTATACCAGTTTCACACCAAAAACTAATATTCTATTTAACACACTCTTTTATATAAGAAGTTAAATATTAATATAAATATAAACAAATAAATTAAAGCAATGGCAAGTAGCCTTCAAGTATATCTCAATTACTGGAAGTAAACATTATTGCTTCAAGTTTTTCCAAGTAATTATTCCAGTAAACTGTCAGTAATAAAGAACAAAGAAATAATTAATAGCAGTGAGTGGGTTTTGTTTTTCTCTTGCCAATATTATTGTTTGATTAATAACATTATAATAGACAGGGGCAGGCTGCATTTACACTGCAAGTTCCAATGCACTAGTCCGATAATGTGAGACAAATTATTATTATTATTTTTTTTTGCCTTTTTACATTCTCTTAAAGGGTTAGTTCACCCAGAAATGAAATGTCTGTCATTAATTACTCACCCTCATGTCGTTTCACACCCATAAGACCTTCGTTCATCTTCAAACACAAATTAAGGTATTTTTGATGAAATCCGAGAGCTGTCTGACATAGACAGCAATTTAACCACCATTTTCAAGTTCCAGAAAGGTACTAAAGACATTGTTAAATAGCCCACGTGACTACAGTAGTTCAACCTTGATGAGCGCTTTTTGTGCGCCTTTTTGGCACACAAAAAGTATTCTCGTTGCTTCATAACATTAAGGTTGAACCACTGTAGTCACGTGGACTCTAACAATGTTTTTACTACTTTTCCGGACCTTGAATGTGGTAATTACATTGCTTTCTCTTGGGGATCAGAAACCTCTCGGATTACAGGTGTGGAACGACATGAGCGTGAGTAATTAATGACAGAATTTTCATTTTTGGTTGAACTAACCCTTTAATAAAACCCGACTGCATATACATGCACATCTCTCGCCAAGACAGTAATTTTTTTTAAAGGTGCATTTGGTCATTTATGCATGAAATTATGGCGATTGTCCAATATACTAACCCTAATCCTAACTTCTTTAATTTTCAACATCATCTTGGTACTGAAGTACTGTGGAAAGCCTAGTCTATGCCATTCTCAAGACTTCAGCCCATGATCTGACAGGTAAAACTTAGCCTGAAGCCTAATTCTGAATTCGGAAAGGCACGGAAAATGAATAACGCATTCTACGGAGCCCCTAAAGGGACATGGTTAGGCTTGCTGCGGTAGTCGGTTACATTATAGTACAGAAGAGATAACTGACAGGACCATGTCAGAGGATTTAATGCGCAACAGACCCTGAGCGTCATTGACAAATACTGTATGGCTGTATGACTGTAATACTGGAAAGTGATTTTTTTCCTCCCATCTCATATTCTCTTTAGGGGCTCTGTAGTGCACATCATTTCCTCTCCAAACAAGGTATTCGGCTTCGGGTACAAAAAATGCTGTAAATAATTATAATAAATTAGGAAGGAAATATGAGGTTCAGTCTATTCAGCCTAAAAGGTTCAATCCAGTTTCCAAAACTCCATATAAAACTTTTTATGTGAGTGGATTCCCTAAATTGTAACGAGTGAGATTGAACTAAATCCAGTTTTTAAATCACCATAAATTTTAGATTTATATTTCATCTAATAAAATACAAAGGTGGATAGCACACGTAGCAATATAAAGATTAAATGTTGTGAATATACGTACTGGTGAATGGCCTGTAAAAACTTGCGCTGATGTTTCCGGACCTTGGCATGGTCAATCTTCTTCACAAGCTTTGTGTGTTTGTAGATTAGCCATGTTTCCCTGAGTACATTAGCAGCCGTGTTTTTCACCTGTCAGCAAATAAGAAACTTGTATAAAATATTCATTTTAAAACATCAGTACAGCTAGACAGAAAGACGTACAGCTGCAGTATGTTTGGGAACTTACTACAATAATAAAAATTTTGAATTTTTAATACTCCTGAAATACAGCTTTAAGTGCTACTAATTGTAGACACAGCAAGGTTCTGGTGAATTAGAGATATGGGTGAGACATGCTTGCCAGATTTTGTCAAGAAAATTATATCATCAAGTGAATGTTGGCTAGTTTCCACAGCTTATGCAGCGTCAACATTTGGCATTAAGTGCTTTTTGCAGCAAGTTTGACTGCTCCATTTAACACTTATTTTATACTTGCTTGTTTTTCACTTAGCTACAGTGTTATGTCAGATAATTCTGTATATTAAAACATGCTCACTCTTTTGCAGAGTTGAGTGTCCATCATAAAGTTATGGACATGCTTTTCAGCCTTGGTGAGCTCTAGCTTCCTGGCTACAACAGCCACCACTAGGGCAGTGCAGCCAGCGCCCTGAAAAAACACACAGACCACAACAAAAATCATAGAGAGATAGTTCAGAAAGCTTTTTATACATGCAGTTCCTCTATAAAATGGCTTCACAGCTTGACGATGTTATGGCTGAGTGGATATTAATTACTGTAAAAAATATGCAGATAAACTCACAAGGATGTAAATGTCTCAAAAACAGAATTTCATGCAAGACTTGACATGCATTTTTTTTTTAACAGTTTCTCCACAAAATGGCTTCATGGCCTGAATATGTTATGGCTGAATGGACACTAATAACTGTAAAATATATGCAGATAAACTCACAAGGACATAAATGTCTCAAAAATAGAATTTAATGTAAGATTTGTACATAATTAGTAGGATAAAAGAGAGACGCACCATGATTCCAGTAAGGAGACACACTCCCTTCCCACAGTACGTGTTAGGCACCATGTCACCATAACCAATAGACAGGAAGGTTATGGAAATCAACCACATGGCTCCCAAGAAGTTACTGGTGACTTCCACTTTATCATGGTATCTGATGAGATAAAATGACAAGAAAAGAAGCTGGGATTAATTTGATAGAGTGACTAATCAATACCTCATAGAAAAAATCTCAAAAGAGAAAAAGTTAAAGGTGACCCCAGAACGAGTTACACATATATATATATATATATATATGTATGTATGTATATATATAAAAGTGAATTAAAAATGTAGAAATTTTATATATATATATATATATATATATATATATATATATATATATATATATATATATATGGGTCAATGACGTGACGGGTAATTTTTTTGTCCAAAGGCTTTAATAATAATAATAATAATAATAATAATAATAATAAACAAAGATATGACATCCAAAGTATGTAAGGTAGTACAACTAGATCTCTTTTATTGAATCCAAAAAGTTTTAATTATATTTTGCTGCATATAAAGGTATTTTAAAGATTTTGAAGTGTCAAAAGGTCATTCGGTTTAACCGTACAAAGGCCAATACAGCCATTTCATTTGTGATTAAAATATCTAAAAATGTAATAAATGTATATATTTTTTATTCTGGTATGATTTTATAACGTCATATATCAACATAGTGCAAAATTATATTAAAATTATGTGTAGAAGTCGTTGCTTTGTTATGAGAAAGAATGTCTGGAAAAATTAATTTTATTGGTGTCATTCGGAGTAACTAATATAAAGGGACCATTTTTTATCAAGTCATGCGGTCAGTATCATGTGACAGGGTATAAAACATGGAAAATGTTGTAATATTTTAAAAACTACTAAATATAAAATGTTTGATTGTCCTTTTGCCAATTAGCTAGCAAGCTAACTAGCTAGCTAGCTAGATATCAGCCTGTCAGCATTGTTTGAAAATATCATCATTCGGTATAACCAAAAGTGTCATTCCGTAAAACCGAAATTTTGGTTAAACCAAATGGCTTTTTTGGTGACAAATTTTGTCCGTCTTGTAAAAAATGACAAAAGCAGTGTTAATTGATTATAAAAACCACATAATCTCATTGTTAACACTTAATAAAACTTAAAAATTAGTTATGTCATTATGTTTTTTTTTTTACACTTTTAAAAAACTTAATTGTCAATGACCCATATTATATATATATTAAATCAAAATAATTAAATTAATTATAGTATATATTTTAATATACTATATCATATACACGATATGTTAACAAACAAAATGAACCGGAAAAAAATACTTAAAGGAATAACTATTGTACCTCAGTTCAGGTTAACATATAAATTAATTCATTATTTATATTATTTAATTATTTTAAATACATGTAACTAAATTAATATAAATTAATAAATATACTACTGCCTACTTTTATGTTGAAAACAAAACAACTTGAAAAAAAATTACTTCAAGTGATTCTTGTACCTCAGTCCAATTTAAAATCAAAATTAATTATTAATTATAATATTTAAATTATTAAGGAAATATTTAAATAAGTTAATAAATATAATAGTGCCTACATTTATGTTGACGAACAAAATGAACTGAAAAAATTACTTGAAGTGATTTTTGTACCTCAGTTCACGTTAAAATCTAAGTTAATTCATTAGTTAAATTATTTCAATTACTTAAATACACTAAAATAAATTATTAAAAAACAATAGTAGATACACATATGATGACAAACAAAATGAACCAAAGAAAAGAAAAAGATTCTCATAGCTCATTCCAGGTTTTCTGATCCTTACTTAATATGATGTGCTGCTGCAATCATATTTTCCATTGATTTGTCCTATACTAAATGATACAGTCACAAAAGGTATATATACAAATATTCCCCTGAAATTTGAACAGCACTGCACATGGACACTGTTGCATGGCTCAAACATAAAGAATGACCTGTCCGAATCAGCGGCCAGGTACACTTTACATTAGGGGTCTTTGAGAAGCCCAATTACATTTGAAGGGTAATCTTAAAAAGGACCTAAAGTGCAATATCAATAAGTATTGAATGCAGCAGCACATATCAATATTCAGGCCTGACCGCACTGGATAAAAGGCGGACAGCCCAAATATAAATCAAGGTGCCTTTGTGTACATAATTTCAAAGGAGTGATGTCCATATTCTGAACAAGAGGGCAGCCAGGCCCCATTAGATGGCTTGCTCTTCTTCCCCCAGTGTTCTAGCTCGGTCTTGTGTGGAGAATGCGTCTGTGTAAAACTATTGTGGAAGTCATAGTCCATTACACAAGCATAAAGAAGGTATATGGAAAAACATGCTGGCAGTGTAACCAAATCCAAAGCTGCCATGAACTCAGATAATGCACTGCTCTGACAGTATGGAGCACACAAGAGCATTCAGGCAGTTGATTTCAACAAAGGCACTTTAGCATTATCTCAAATCAGAGAACACTTGTTCGAGAGGTTCATTTGTACATATCAAAGAATCTTAAACATAGATTCAACCCTTACAGAATTTTACCAAGGTAGCCACAATTCCCGTCAGTTACTACTGCTACTAGAATAAAACTGTGGTAATTTGATATTTGCTGCCATTATCATCAAAAGTAAACAGAAATGTTCTAAAAGCTTCTTATAGTGTTTGTACAGCAGAAACAAAAATTACAGTAACTATGGTATTTTTGGTAAATTACCATGGTAAATGTCGGTTAAGGGAACAGAATACCATGTTGATTCTTTCAGATAAAAACATTCATAACAAAACAGTCCACTCAGTTCAAGAAACACTCGCCCCAAACACCCTTAAACAAATATAACGGATAAAATAACTAAAAAATGATGATGACGATGATGTTAAAGTTTCAAAACGAGGGTTTCACTTGCCCTCAAATCCATGTTTCAACAGCATGAACACTATGTCCATGTGCTGACTACAGGGTAACTACATTTATGTTCAAATGAATCAATCAGTGAGCGTCCAGCTTCTATGGCCATGAATTTAACTAAGGACTCATTAGCTTGAGTGCTATTAAATGAGGCCTGTCGACTAGCCTGCCGACAAATGATTTAAAGTGAGGAAGTAACTGTGGCCATTTAGGGGCGAAGCGAAGGGAAATACAGAGTCTCGGAGGGCTCCAAAGGTGCTGATAAAGCACCTCTTCATTCCTCCAACAGATTCAGCCACTGTAACTCTTACACAGAACACGACAATACAGAAAAATAACAAGCTAGCATATGACACCTGACTAGCACATTAGCTTAGTTGGTGTCCTCAGCACTTTTTCATCAACCACACTGCAAAAAATCATTTTCTAATTCTGTATTTTTGTCTTGCTTTCCAGTAACGAGGCATGCTTAAAACAAGATAAATTTATCTGAGAAGCAAAACGGTATAATGAGACCTGAATCATGAAATACATACATATATAGACATTTTGTTAGATTTATTCTCAAAAAAAGAAAAATGTCAATGAGGTAAGAAAAAAAAAATCAACTTCATTGGAGATATGGGTGTTTCACAACTATGGGCACTTTTATTTTTGTAAATGGGGAGACTTTTAACTTCACTTTCATTGTTTTTTTTTTTGTTTTTTTTTTATCCCTGTTCCAGATTAAGATTTTCAGTCATAAAATAGGCACAAACATCATAAAATTAGTATATTTTAATGGTGCAGTGTGTACATTTTAGCGGCATCTAGCAGTGAGGTTGCGAACTGCAACTAACGGCGCACACCCCTTGCACCCCTCCCTTTCAGAGAAGCTACGGTCGTTGTCTGAGAGCAAAGAGTAGGTTGTGTGAAACAATGAGGTTTCTTATTACTTCTAACAAAGAACAGTCTCTGCTTCTAATAAACCAGACGACGACTACTACTACTACTACTACTACTACTTCGTGCGTATTCAACGTAGTGACGATGCAAGCTGCTTCTAAATCACGAACGATTTAGAAGAACAACAACATAGTGAGGAAATGCGATCTGTAGAGTAGTTTGTCCGTTTAGGGCTGCTGTAGAAACATGCCGGCGCTTAATGGCGACTTGACATGGAGGGTGGACCCGCTGTGTATGTGATAGAAATGGCTCATTCTAAGGTAACAAAACATAACGGTTCATTATGTAAGGCCTTTATGTACCACTGAAAACATAGTTATATATATTATCTTGCATTTCTGTCATAGATCCTCCCAAATTTTACACATTGCACCTTTAAAATATATAATAATAATAAAACAAAACAATATTCTTACATTTTAATATTTTGATACTTTAAAAAAAAAAAAGCCAGTTCTCAGTTGTGGCATCATTTGCATCATGACCAACTGATAAAGTTTTACTTTGGTGTACTAAATTACCATGTAAAACAACAACAACAAAAAATATCACTAACAACACAACCATGCTGTAATACTGAGTGGAAAAAAGTGTAAGAAGTTAAAGTGTGAAAAAGATACTTAAAGGAGAGATTCTTGTACAGTTCAGGCAAAACAGCTAAATGAAATTATTACTGAAATTATTATTTTCAGCCATAAAATATGAAAAAACATTGTTAAATCTATAGTAATCAAACAAATCAATATTTTAAAATGTAATATTTTTAATTGTCGACACAACCATACTGTAATTATATGTGGGAAAAAAACTTTTTAAACTGTAACTGTGCAAAATATATCCACAGAATGCTATTAAATAATAAGATGCTGAGAAAATGGTGAAAAAAAAGGAAAAATAGCAATTCTCCTGTGATGCATTTATGTCAGCTGTTAGACATTGTTAGTGAACAAAGAGTGTGAATAGTGTGTCTATATTCTATAAGTGAAAAATGCCCATAGTTGAAGAAAACCCATATATACACTATGGACTATTGTTGTGGTGCAGTGCAGTGAAGAAATAGCAGGTGGATGATGTAGCACATATAGTCTAATGGGCAAGAAGTGGGCGCAGAACCTGGCTAAAGGGCTCAGGATGACCTGATTAGCATAGCTGTGCTGCTCTCTCTATGTTTATGGGTCATGACAACATACTGGATCTTTACTCTCCCCCAAGGTCTAGGTCAAGATGGTATCTTGGTAAGAATAGCACTTTAGAGCACCAGAAAAGGTCAAATATCTGACAGCGCTTTAGGAAAAAAACAGGCTGCCATGAACATGATGACCACCATGTTGACACATGGTGTCAGCTGCGTGAAAATCCCAAAATCCAAAGAATGACTCAAAAGCGTAATTACCCAACACTAAGACCCCTCTTTAATAGAGGCTATAAGATGCCCGACCATTTATAGGAGAAAACAAATGAATCTGAATTTGGAAAAGAAAAGAATTTGGGATTTCCAGGACGCCAGCAATTTGCTGTTTTGCAGTATAGCTCATCAAGAGAGATGAGCAGATGCTAAGAGCCAAGTTTTTCCTTGCAGATCACAGACTCACTTTGGACCCCTATCCAGCAGCAGCCATGTGGGAGAAACATAGAACAAAACCGTGAACAATGAAGCACGCACACATCCGCTTGCCACTGACATCACATCACATTTTATAAAGGCAACAACATAGGCTCTTGACCAACTGCATTTGATGGGGGAAAAAATACATAAATTGTTAAAGGAATCATTCACTCAAAAATAAAAATGTGGTCGTTATTTACTCACCCTCATGTTATTTCAAACCCATGACTGACTTTCTTGTGTGAAAGCATATCCTGGCCACTCTTTACCATATAATGAAAGTGAATGGGGACTTGGTCTGCCAAGCTTTAAAATGACAAAACAACAAAAACATAAAAGTAGTCCATATGACTTATGTGTCATATTCCAATACTTCTGAAGCCAAATGAGAGCTTTGAGTGAGGAACAGACTGAAATTTAAAGGGGACATATCATGAAAATCTGGCTTTTTCTGTGTTTAAGTGCTATAATTGGGTCCCCGGTGTACCTACCAACTCAGAAAATGTGGAAAAGTACAACCCAGTAACTTTGTTTTGGCAAGCCATTCTCTGCAAGCATGTGAAAAAATGAGCCACCCAGATTTTGCTCCCCTTGCATTTTGTTTTTGCAAGCGAAAACAGCGTACCAGTTGTAACGTCATGGCAAAAGTTCGAGCAAAGCATGTTCACTGTTCTGTCGTTGGCTGCACAGACGAGCACAGAACACTATTTAGAGTCTCGTTAGCTTGGATAGCCTGCAAGTTGACCCTGGCAAGCTCGACTGCTAAAACAAAAAAACAAAAAAAAAAAAAACAAAAAAAAAAGAGTATTTCTGTCAGAGCAATATTTTGGAAAAAATAATAGACCATTCACAGCATTTGATAGCAATCATAAACGTTAGCCTGGTGTGTATTGCTCTGTTTGGCAAACAGGTACACTATTCATAGTGGGCGTCCACACAGGTTTTGCACAAAAGATTAACATGACGGCACAAGCTAGTCGATGGGTATTAACTCCACAGCAACTACATACATTTATCCACTAACCGTTCAGAAACGTCCAGTTGCATTCTAAAAGTTGTAACTTCTTCCTGAGTCTCTCCATCAGTGTCCGACTCCGGTTTGAACAATGTAAGGCTGAACACCGTTACTGACAATCCTCATTTTGGCTGTGTGAGATTCTCCTGCTTTGTTGTTGTTGAGCAACCGAAGCACGAGCTGTTAAAGCTCCGCCCTCTTCTGGAAAGCCAGAAGCAGCAGCTCATTTGTATTTAACGGGACACACACAAAAACAGCGTTTTTTCGCTCACACCTAAATAGGGTCAGAATTGACAAGCTATAATAAATGATCTGTGGGGTATTTTGAGCTGAAACTTTACAGACACATTCTGGGGACACCAGAGACTTATATTACATCTTGTGAAAAGGGGCATAATAGGTCCCTTTAAAGACTTCTAGTAAACTATGAAAAGGACTACAAAGGTCATACAGATAACAAAAACAGCATGTCAGCATCATTGGCTCCAGGTTACAATTTCGACCTGTTCATCACATAAATTATTGTATGACTTCAAAAGACATGGTAAATAGTGCATGAGTCAAACGGACTTTTATGAACTTTCATTGTGCTTGTTTTGTTATTTTAATGCTTGACAGCCCCAGTCCCCATTCACTTACATTATATGGAAAAGAGAAAAGAGCAGCCAGGATTTTTTTTTTTTTTTTCCCAGAAATTCACATTTTGTGTTTCTGTTGACGAAAGAAAATTATATAGGTTTGGAACAACATAAGGGCTGAGTTCATTTTCGGGTGGAATATTTTTTCAATACTCCAGGTACAAACAGTGTTTCTTAAGAAATCAAAGGTTTATCTCACCTCTCACAGACATGCACTGTCCAGGCAGCAATGATCCATGATGATATGCTGAAAACCAGCAGGACCGTGCCTGGGCAGATAGTCATCAAAGTCTTCATGACAAAGCGTGTGTTAAAGTTGATCTTATTGAGGGCTCCGATACTGCGTGACGAGGCGTCCGTAAAGAGCTTACTGTGCAGGAGCATGACCCGGCCAATCAGATACAGCCGCAGGAACATGGGGATGGAGAGGATGATGTCCACGTCTGCATCCGCCACAGACGGGGTGTAGGTGAAGGCCAGGCGGGCGGTCCAGGTGAAGACGTACTGACCTGGAATAGGGTGGATGGCACACACCAGCAGCTCCAAAACGATGAAGAAGATACGCTCGTACGTCATGGCTATCCGCCAGTCATCTGCTCCATTGTCCACCATGAAGAGCTAGATGTTAGACAAAGAAAAATTTTTAAGGAATTAACAAATTCTCTGAACAGCACTGTAAAACCTAACAATTGTTCCAATTAACCTTTTTTAGTTAAATTTACTTATTGTCCAAGAATTTGTTGAACTTACTTAAAACAATTTAGTAATCTGTACTGTTTGCATCAAACAAACCTTTTTTTAATTAACTTTACTTACTATTATAGTCTAATATGATAATATATAAATAATATAAAAACATTCTTTGTGGTTTTAGTATTATGACTATAATAGGGATGTAACGACACCCTCATGTCACGATTCGATACATATCACGAAACTGAACTCATGATACAATATTACTATGATACTTCAAGACATACTGTATGGTAAAATGTTAAAAAAAATTAACTGTTGATTAAAATGCTAAATTTGGTATTACATTGGGGGTGGAAATGAATAGGCTTGGACTTGGTGCTGGTAACCCAATGCACAGGACAATGTTGATATAGTAATATTCATGATTCTGAAGCTGAAAATACAGAAAAATATGAATATGCTTGCACTCTGTCATCGACTAGATATATTTAAAATAATGTAGGCCATTTTTTACTGGTAATACAAGATATTTGGCATTATCAGGACCCACAAATATTCCCCCATTGCATTATTATACATTATATTCAACATTCTATATAGTAGTTCAATGTAGTACTGACACTAAAACTCTGTAAGCTGTGAACTTTTTTTCTCACGACACAATCCACGGTACATATTGTTGCATTTTTGTATTGCGATATATTGTTACACCCCTAGACTATAATATGGATTTTTCTTCTCTTTTGTTTCAGTGATTGTAACATATACAGTCTGTAATCAGGAATAAAGGTTTGTAATTGTTCATCCATTCTGCAATTTGACCATCATCTGATGTTCCAAGTCATTAAATAATGCTCACAAACCAACTGATTGACAGGCCTGTATTAAATTACGTCTCCTATTAGCCATAAGCCCACTTGTAATACTATCATTAATCAAAATCAGTGTCTTTTCCATAAAGACCTTTTAATGGATAGGTAAAATGGCACAGACACTGAATGCAGATATCAGGAATTACAAAAGCCAGGGCAAGTTTTCATTCTGCTGCTACTATAAGTCATTAGGAATTGGCATAAGTGTTTCCTCTGTAATCTTTTACGCTCCTGTCTCAGTCTCTTCACTAGTTTATGGCTTCCAAGGCTGAGTCGGCTACTTACCTGAATCTCTCGTGCGTGGTACATAATGATCAGACAGAGTAGGATTACAGTGGAGAGGCTAATAAGGCATTTCAGTGCAAATGAATATGAGGATTCCTGCAGAGACAGTAAAAAAAAAAAAATAACAACATTAGTTTAAATTTATGTTCAATGCAGCTGACCTCTTTTTTTTTTTTTTTCTGTGCTAGAAATGCCAGTCATGAGAGTTTGATTCCCAGGAAACATGCATACTGAGAAAACATATGCTTTTAATGCATTGTCGCTTTGGATAAGAGTCTTCCACAAGAGCAAATGTATTTATGAGGGATAGACAAACACCATTTCTTGACAGCTACAGTATGTGAGCACAAGTCTTAAACATGTGCTAAATGCAACATACAGCAGTTAGTGGAGTTTCAACTTTGTAGGATTCATTATTTTTTATTTCTGATGCATGAAAGCTAACTGTAAAGAGCCGTTTAGTTTTTAGTCCTAAAAACCAGGAAGAATTAGCATTAGATTCCTTTGAGAATTTAATTTTTAGAATACCGCTACTTAATTGAAGAGCACATTAAGGTCTGTGGTTAATATTACTTCTTGTTCTAACCGAAATTACACACAGTTTCACTTTAAAAGTAAATGTTAATCAGTTTTTTTTTTCAATGTTGCTAATTTGCTAACAAGTTGACAACACTTTTGCTGATTTGTCAAGCATGTAAACTCACATCCTTGTCAAAGTTGTAGTTCATGTGTATACAACTTGTGCTTTTAAAGTACTTTTACTCATAAATCAAAAACCGCTAGTCTAAAAAATTCCCAAGGGAACCAAAATGGCAAATTAGCATTCCAGGTTCAGCCCTTAAATTCACATCATGACTGAAAATGTTAATATATACCTGTATATATAACCAGGGAACAGACCAGGTTGGAAGACCATCTTAGAATGCAGGCTGGTTTAAGATGTTTTCCAGATTTTAGCATTATATATTATATATAGCATTATATAGTTTGTCTATCCCTCATAAATATATATATATATATATATATATATATATATATATACACACACATATATATATATATATATACACACACACACACACACACACACTACTGTTCAAAAGTTTGGGTCTGTAATATTTTTATACAGGGTTTTTTATGTTCATTAAAACTGCATTTATTTTATCAAAAATACAGTAAAAAAGTAATATTGTGAAATAATATTTAAAATAAAATAATTTAAAATAACTGCTTTATATTTTAATATATTTTAAAATTTAATTTATTTCAGCATCATTACTCCAGTCTTCAGTGTCACATGATCCTTCAGAAATCATTCTGATATGCTGATTTGCTGCTCAAGAAACATCTCTTATTATCAATGTTGAAAACAGTTGCGCTGATAAATATCTTTGTGTAAACCGTGTTACACTTTTTTCAGGATTCTTTGATGAATAGAAAGTTCAAAAGCACCATTTATTTTAAATCTTTTGTAACATTATAAATGTCTGTACTGCCATCTTAAAGGGTTAGTTCACCCAAAAATGAAAATAATGTCATTAATTACTCACCCTCATGTCATTCTACACCCGTAAGACCTTCGTTCATCTTCGGAACACAAATTAAGATATTTTTGATGAAATGCGATGGCTCAGTGGTCACTGAACCTCTCAAGATCCATAAAAACATATTTAACAGTTCATATGAGTTCAGTGGTTCTATCTTTATATTATAAAGCGACGAGAATACTTTTTGTGCGGCAGAAAAACAAAATAACGTCTTTTCAACAATATCTCGTGATGGGCGATTTCAAAACACTGCTTCTGAGCTTTACATATCTTTTGTTTTGAATTAGTGATTCGAATCTCCTATCAAATGGCTAAACTGCTGAAATCACGTGACGTTGGCGCTCCGAACCACTGATTTGATTCGTAAAGCTCCGAAGCAGTGTTTTGAAATCGGCCATCACTAGATATTGTTGAAAAGTCATTATTTTTTAATTTTTTTTGGTGCACAAAAAGTATTCTCGTCGCTTTATGATATTAAGGTAGAACCACTGAACTCACATTAACTGTTTTAAATGTTTTTAGTACCTTTATGGATCTTGAGAGATTCAGTGGCTTTGCTCTCAAAAGAGGCCTCACTGAGCCATTGGATTTCATCAAAAAAAACATCTTAATTTGTGTTCCGAAGATGAACGAAGGTCTTAGGGGTGTGGAACGACATGAGGTTGAGTCCTTGATGACATAATTTTCATTTTTGGGTGAACTAACCCTTTAAACCTGGTCTTCCAACCTGGTCTGGTTATAGAATTCCAACAGATGTAGCCAACGCTGATTTTACCGCACATAGCACATCTATAAGTTTAGTATAAACTTTTTTCACACACAATCATGACTAGAAGATGAACTTACAACAATCATCTCTTTCTGTCCCTCAATCTTAGCTTTTGTTCTTTCTCTCTGGATGACAATCCTCATTATGAGATTATTGCAATTGGAGCTCATTAAACCTGTCTAACTCTGCTGATACACTGGAACATGATGTGCTGGCTAAGGCACTGAACTATGCTTTAGGGGAAGGTAAAAAAAAAAAGAAAGCTCCACTCCAGGGATTGTCTAACTAACTCCAGGGCCAGCCATTCACTTAGGCCAAAAGAATAAGCAAACAGATTTACTGTTGCCCAATTTGAGAATGACACACCTTGTAGACAACGATTTTAACCGTCCGGCTGGGAAATGAGCTAAACAGAGACTTTGAACCAACCCAAAGTCCTTTACATTGACAAGGTGACCTACTGTGCTTAAAAGAGATTAATAGTAATTGATTTTTGTCATTTTGATTTTGGCTTCCAACGATTATGAAAACAAGATAATGGAGGTAAAATGATTATTGTGCTGCTGCCACATTCCGTCCAGCGCACCTTCCTTTCCTTCACAGAGGTGCGCTTTCATTTCTCCATAAAACCAAAACTTAACATTCAAATCAGCCAAATAAGTGACTGCTGTAAAACAGTGTTATTAAAAGTGCTGCAAAAGAGACACTCTTCCCCAGGCGGCTTTCTGTGTGCGCTACGAGTCGAATGCAGATAAGCAAATGGGCTTTGGATATGTATAAATGTCAAAAATTAAAAACAAAAAAAAAAAAAAAAAAAAAAAGTCAAAATACCTTTTTGGAGAGTATTCACATAAACACAGTGGGTTATATCTTAAGTAAACGTACACAGTTAAGAAAGAAAACTAGTGTTTAACAGTATATTGGATCCGTGCATTCGCTCTTAAAGTGACAGCAGCCTAATATACCTGCTGTCTGTCATTACTGATAAACAAACAACAAATGACAAAGGAAAATCACTCACTGATCTTGACTAAATAACTTTAATAAGGATTAATCTATATTTAATTTGCACAGTAAGACAATGCAGTGTTATATGTAGTTATTTTATATTTGATTATTACATTTTTTGTTGTAGGCTGAATACCACTGTTAGTACAACTTCCTGAAAAACACTGTTTATTTTGAATTCATTGTATTTATTTGTCTGTTTTGTTTGTAATTAGTTTTTTGTTCTCATTGTATTGCTGATTGTTTACTTGTCTTATGTAATTGTTTTGAGGACCTTTTTCTTACATTAGTTAACCTAGTATTAGATTTTGCTGAAGAATCGATAATTGTGAAATTTCACTGATATTTAAAATTACTTGTATTAAGAAATAAGGCTTTGATCATATAATCCTGTCCAATAATTGCAATTTCAACACTGACCAAAAATAACCATGATTATGATTGTTGCTATAATCGAGCAGCCCTAGCTTCATCAATCATCTTTTCTTTCAAAATAGCATTTTTGAAGGTCTGATGAGTACGACTCTAAGTAAAGATCTCCTGCTCTTACTATAGCTGAACCCATTAAGGTCCCTTAAATAATTAAGTGAGGATATAATTAAGGGTATGGCCTATTAGCTCATTCAGGCCCTTTTGTATAGAAGCTATACCTTGAAGTGAAAAAAATGCTTATATGATAAATTACACATGATGTAACCGTCAAGAACGTGTTATGAAGATTTCATTGATTGATGCTCTTTGATGCCTCTATCCATTAAGCAAGTGCACACAAAGTAGCATATGTCAATGATGAATGTATCCTTGTGTTTTTAAACGGTCATAAATAGATCAATCCCAGACTTCAATATGCTGTAGCATTTAATTACATGGTATGAATCAAAGTACTAAGGATGAAATAAGTTGTATAAAGCTAATTTTGCAGAGGTCAACACGTAATATCTTGTGATACATCACTGCCCTCTTTAAAAAGACCATCTTACACAAGCATGAATTTTAATGGCGGTTCAGGTTTATGCTGTTGAGCGCTGGTCTAGCTTGTGGATCAGCCATTCTCTTTACAAAAATGCTGATTAACCAGCATGGTTTTATTGGTGAAGCAGGTTGAACAGGAAAGTCATGCTAATTAAGTTACTGTAGTTTAGAAGTCTGTTTTTTTTTTGTTTATTGGCAAACTGCCAATAGCCTGCAGTTACATATACAGCAGCCTCAAAAATTATTTGAACATTTGGAACAAACCAAAAAAAAAAATGGTTATGTTCACACACATTACAGTTATTTTCAGGACTCACAACCGCATTCTCGGAATATTCGCGCTGTCATCTTAAGGTGTTAGATCCAGTCACTGTTCTCCACCGGAGCGGCTCCCATCAGTTTGAGTTTCTTTTCCAAATTCAAATGCCGTGTCATGCGCGAGACGTCTCAAAGGACGTGACACGCGTGTGCAACACTTAAAGACTCCGGCCAGCGCGTGTTTACATGCTGCTGTTGGTTAATTAAGTTTTGATGGATGAACTCGCGGTTCAATTAGTCACTTGTCATGTCAAAAGTGATAATACTTTTCAGTTTTATGGACATCGCCATCTTTAATATTACGCTGGTCACTGTCATTATGGTTACTAGTAAGAGAATAAGGGCTTGACTCTCGTTGCATGTTCATACAGACAGTGTACTGTAAGTTGCTGTGTGAGCGAGACATTTCAAGACTCACACCTGTAAGTAAATGCGGTTGTCAATCCCAAAAATTGACAGTGTGAACGTAGCCTTTGAATCAAGTAACAAATCATCAAGTGTAATTTATTTGAAAGAAATACACTCTGAACAGTTTTTAAGCAAAGAATTTCATAAAATATGTTTGTTAGGTTTCATACACTGTTATTTTAGTATTATTTATCTAGTATTATAGTATTTATTAATATTTTTAATTAGCTATATTTTCCGTTTTAATGTGCTTTTGCCATTTTATTATTAGTTTTTATATATATATATATATTTCTATTCATCTTTAATTTATTTTATTTCAGTTTTAGTTGTAGTAATTTTAGTACCCCAACTTATTTATTTCAATTAGTTGCCAAGGCAACATGCAAGTTTTTTTAAGTTCAATTTTTCATCTAATATTTATATTCCATTTTATTTAAACTTTATTTCAATTACTGAAACTAGTATACTACTTTACTAGCTTAAAATAATTAGCAGAACTGGTTTCAATAATAAAACAGTAGAAATATTGTTCAAAACACTTTCTATTTGTTGAACGTTAGTGGAACATTATAAAAGTTAATGTGATGAACAACACCTGTGGTTACCCTGCTGAAGAAACCATCTTTTACCAGCCGGTTAAGATGGTTTGATGGTCTGTTGGCTAGTTTTAGGTTTTTGGGTTTTTTGGGGGGTACTTTTGCGCTAGTCAGACAGGAAAGAACAGCTGGTCGCCCATCTAAACCACCTTGGCCAGGCTGGAAGACCAGCTTAGACCAGCAAACCATCTTAGGAACCAGTTGGCTAAAAGTCATAAAAGTAAAAAAAAAGTTAGTTCTGAGAAAATCTTTAGCATCATTTGCTTGCAAAAGGTTACTTGGCACTTTGTTAGATATTTTTCATCTAATGCAATGAAATTCAGACATTTTAAGAATCACTTAAAGGGATAGTTCACCCTAAAATGAAAATGAAGTCATTATTTACTCACCCTGATTTTGTTCTAATGCTATTCCCTTCTTTCTTTTATGGACCACAAAAGAAAATTAAAAAAAAAAGACACTTTTTTTTAAAAAAAGACACAAAAGTATCACAGAATGATCCCATGCAACGCGTGCCATATATTCCAAGTGTTCTGGGGGTATATAATAGCATTTGGTGAAAAACAAACTGAAATTGAATGTATTATTTAATGAAATTCTTGACCATGGCCTTTGGGCTTCTCTGAACGACTGCATAAATTGCGTGTTTGTGAGACTCTGTAGCACCGCAGTTCACTCTGTCTTCCCTTATGGAAAGAAAATATATTTCCCTATATATGAATGATCAATGTATTACATGATTTAACAGTATATTTGAATATATACAGAACAATACATTGCGTAAATATATTACAATATATTGAATAATACATAAGGAATTGCCGCTTTTCATATATTTAAAAAATACGTGATAATATATTTACTAATATATCATAATGTATGTAATTTTATATTCAGTAATATACTTCATAATATATAGATTTATATGTGATCAGATATGGTACTGCATGCATAATATATTGCAGATATTTTTACTCATGCAGTATAAACACATATATGGTACAATATATTATGTAACACATTTCTTATATTTTATAATAATTTACATTTTAAATGTCCCATATTTTCAAGTTCACCTGCATGTACTAAAGTTTCTACCAAAGAGACTATCACTGTGCTATAGCGTGCACAGCTGTTACTTTTTAAATAAAGTTATTATAGTCTTAATAGTGTTCAGCCAATCATAAACCTAACCTCAGGCTCTACTCTTCAGCACAATGGTAAACCCAAAAACTCACACATAGCAGAAAACCTTTTAAATTTCCAAAATAATACAACTTTAAACACTAACAGATCTCCCCCTATATCAATATTGAGCAAAACACAGGAAATAGCACTTAATTTTAACATTTACTCTCCTTTAACAGTCAGAAGCAAAACATGCTGGGAACTAGAAGTCTGTTGTAACCACTGATTGTAACTCATTCCATGAATGTGTGTATATATGTGTGTACAATACATTCACATTTATATGGGAACATGTATGTACATGTACACAATAAAGGATAAAACTTTATAAATGTAATGCTATTTTTGTCTTCATTTATATATATTTTATATGTATCAATATATAGCCATACATGGTCAATGCATATATTGCAGTATATTGAAAAATATAAGCACTAGTTTCCCATATATGGAAATGTATTATGTAATATATCGCATTATATTTTGCAGTATATTCCCATATATTTTTGTTCCGTAAGGCTTGCCCAGAAAAAGCACGCAAGTTGTTGGAAATCAAAATGAACAAAAACACGACATGAAATACAGCTCATGTACCTTTTCTCTGAGGTGAATATATTTGCTGTGTTCGTCGTAACAAGAAGTTATCGCATTCACATCTGTCAACTGTCTTTCCGACTGTCATCGGACAAACAGAGTTCTAGTCCAGAGATATTCAACTCAGTGAAGAAAGTACAAGGAGACTTTCTGGGGATATCTAAGAGTTGTATTTCATGTCGTGTTTTTGTTAATCTTGATTTCTCACAACTTGTGTGCTTTTTCTGGGCGAGACAGAGTGAACTGTGCGGTACAAATAAAGTCTCACGCACGCGCACGTCAAGCTCAACGGCCAAGGTCAACAACTTCGTTACACAATACATTAAATTCCAGTTTGTTTTTCACTCTGATTGCACACGTACATCTCAGAGACATCTATTTGATGTGCGTGTTTACATCTGGAAGACGTATTTTATATATATATATATATATATATATATATTCATTATATGGATGATCCTTATTAAATCCTCCTTTTGTGGTCCATAAAAGAAAGAAGGGCATATGGCATTAGAACAACACCAGGGTGAGTAAATCATAACTTCATTTTCATTTCAGGGTGATCTATCCCTTTAAGTGTACAAAAACTCTTTGAGGCCACTCAAAACTTCAGAATATCCATGTCTGAGGAACTTTTACCTTTGTATAAACTCCCCAGGAGAGTTCAGTCTCCGTCACCATGACAACAATCCCAAACATTCCAAAAATCAGGGCGTAGTCGCTAAGGCGCTTGCGTTTCTCGAACAGCACCCTCCGGTGCCCGAGCTTATAGCCAATGTCCTTGTTCTTCTTATGCGGAGCGCTGCATGGTCTTTGCCTCACAAGGTTCTCGCTGGACTGCTTACTAGGGTCTTCCCCGTTCCCTTTGGAGACCACCACCTCCAGGCCGGAAGAGTGCAGGGTCTGCAAAGGCTGTGTCTCAGAGTCCAGCTCTGCTAGGTTCCTCCGGGACGCCCCCAGACTGCCGAGTGGTCTGACTATGCCCCCATTGTACTTGCAGCTGTTCATGGCTATCTGAGGATACTGTGGGCCGCCGTGGGACAGGGAAGGCCGTGATCCAGCATGGCTCAGCCTGTTGGCATCCGCATTCACCTGCCAGAAATGAGAAGATATTTTATAGATTTTATCATTGTTTTTTGTGTCCAGGATCTTGTGTACTGGCTGAGAGGGACAGCACTGCCAATTCGCAACAATGCTTGATTTAATGGGCATTCCTTTAGAAAATTACATTATAAATGCCAGCATCTACAGGGTTCATAATGCATGATGGAGGAGGGTCATCTACTGACCGTAACTACTGAAAAAGCTTTCGGGTAGGTCATGTGAATTCAACTATTTACTTACATTGATTGATATGAAAAGCATCACAGGGCTATAACAAAGAAAAACTGGAATTTAAAAGATTTTTTTTGATCTTTTAAAGTAAAAACACACTGAAATTTTCAATAAAAAACACTGATAGCCAATATATACTACTGTCACTTATAAAGTAATACTGTTATTCCACAATAAATGCATTAAATTGATCAAAAGTTATAATGTTACAAAAGATTTCCATTACAAATAAATTCTGTTCTTTTGAACTTTCTATTTATCACATAATGTATCATGTTTTCCATAAAAATATTAAGCAGCAAAACTGTTTCTATTGATAATTATAATAAATGTTTCTTAAGCAGCAAATCAGCATATTAGAATGATTTCTGAAGGATCATGTGACACTGAAGACTGGAGTAATGATGCTGAAAATTCAGCTTTGCATCACAGGAATAAATTACATTTTAAAATACATTAGAATAGAAAACAGTTATTTTAAATTGTAAAATATTTCACAACATTACTGTTTTTACAAGTTCAAGTATATGTAGCCTTGGTGAGAAAAAGAGACTTCTTTGAAAAACATAAAAAAAAAAAACACCAACCCAAACTTTTGAATGGTAGTGTAATTCTGATACTGTATTTAGAATACAAATGAGTTAAAGACAAACTTGCTAAAATGAAAGCTTATTTTACATAATATTTACTCAGAATGAAAACAGAAAATGTTTACAATCCATAGACAAAGCTGTCACTAGAAACTGAACAAAGACAAGCACTTCTTTTAACTGACCAAGTGGCCAAATATTATCCAATATACTGCTCTATCACTATTCAGCAACTAGTTCTTCCAGTCCCAGTAAAATACTAACAAGGGAAGTAGGACAGATACTATTATTCTTAAACCAATTCCATAGCCAATCATAACAGAGGGTATTTACACATGTCTAAGGCCCCATTTACACTAGTGCGTTTCTGTTTTAAAATGGCTTTTTAAAATGAAAACGATCCTCGTCTACACTGGCGTTTCCACAGCGTTTCAGAAACGATTTCCGTCTACACTACACGGCCGAAAACGCATGTCACATGACTGTTCATGCACACTGGGCATGCGTGTACAAGTGTAAACAGTTGCCTCTTGCGTAGGCAGCTGCGGTATTAAAAAATGCTGAATTTAACTGCACAATGGCTGCTAAAAATTACAACAAAGCTAGCAAAGATTGCAGTTCAGTCTCCATGTTGTTGTTTACATGGTTGTTAAGGATGTGCAGAGCGAACGTGGGCAGCCTCGCCATCGTTTTCAAAAGTCTCAGTTTTGGTCCGTTTATACTTGAAACGCAACCCCGGCGTTTTCAAACTAAAGAGGGGTCTGCAGCGTTTTCGAAAGTCTCCGTTTTCGAGGTTCGAAAACACTGCCGTAGTGTAAACGACAGGCGTAACTGCAGCAAAATGTATGCATTTTAAAAACGAAAACGCACTCGTGTAAACGGGGCCTAACATGTAAAGCAGAAAAAAATGGCTTCTAAAATTCTAAGGAGCTGTTCACACAGAATGTGTTTTTCAATTCTACTGCGCTACTATTCCATTGTTTTTCAACGTAAACACGCTAGACAGACGTGTTTGACCGCTGCTCTCGCGTCTCAGTTTTTTTGCAGCGTCACGCTCATGTTAAAATAAGTTCAACTTAAAAAAAAAAAAAAAAAAAAAAACGAGTCTCTAGAACTTGCGTTTTTTTGCTCCACTGACCTGCGACCTTTTGCTGTTAAAAGCGTGTTCTGTGTGAGTGTAAATGGCCCTTAAGGGTTGAAATTTCTCAAGAAAATCATAACAGGCCAGGTTCAGCTCCAAACTAGTTTGGTGCAACAAAAAGTAACATTATCAATGCACCTCAGGGAAAAACAGTGAAATGATGTCAATAATAAAAAACAAAACAATGTAAAGATGTGACATTAAAAGCATGGGATAATGGAAAAAATGAGATCATGCAAACAGTTTTTTAAAGTGTTCAGAAATTATATTAGACCAATAATTATGGCAAAATTCTTGCGATAATGCTTATGAAGATGATACAAAAAAAGCTTGTTCACAATAATCTCACATTATTAAATTATTTCTGAATGGAATTTTTATTCTACTGTTCTAATTTTCGTGGCAATAAGGATCAGTTTCTGTTATCTAGCTACTGCTGCTGGGCTGACACAATGCCAACTCATTTGCAGAGACCTACTTCTGTAATGTCATTTTCTGATAGGAGGCTCACAACGCAGACCCACATTCGAACCGAACAGAGAGACACCAATGGATTACAAATGAGAGTAATGACAGCTGCTTTGAAAAAAGTACTAAATAGCATTACATACATATCTAACATAAACTGCTGATTAAGTATAGTTAAATCAAAGCTAGTTGTGGCACCACCTGGAAACCTGTTCCTGCCACAAACCTGGTTTTGCTGGTTTGACTGAACCTTCGTAAAGATCACGTTGAGTCCGCCACCACTGCTTGAACCTCCAACCTCCTCAGCATAACTGACACTTTCACTGTTTTTACTTGAAAGGTTCTGTTTATCCATGTACTAGGCTGTACTGTCTATATCTATTCAGGAATTAACAGCACTGCTACTACTGATGGTTAAGCTTACAAATAATACGATTCAGGACTAGAAAAACAAGCATTTAGGACTCCCAAAACTAAATGTCCATCAAGGCCCCTCGTGCGAGACAGTTCCCATGGAGTCTTTCACATGGCTTTCTTCTCACATGGCAACAGGGAATTTATATTCTGTACAGCTTTTTGTTTATCTCACTTTTATGTTTGTTTTTAACAAAATGGACTGTGGGAAGTTGTCCAAAAGTCTGTACCCTTTTAGGAACACACTAAATATCCAATTTAATATTGCAAGGAAAAATTGCCGACGGGCCGTTATTAGAAAAATAATGCAATGAGGTGGTAATGCGGCCATGACACGAACAAATCAGAATCAAGCATTCAACAACCCCGTAGTATAAACATACATAATATACTACATGTAGTATTTCTAATAGATGTAAGAATTTAAGATATTATAACCTGTACATTTTAAGATACTCTAAAATTTATATTTTATATCATCTACATTTATACATATAATGTATTACTAAAAAGTCACATCAAGTTGAAAATAATTCATTTGAAATGGCAAAATTGTATGATTTTTTTTTTTTTTTTTTTAAAGTATGCTGTAAAAAATTATTTTTCGAAGTTGTAAATAAAACAAAGATTATTGGAGTACGTTTTACAAGAAAATACTATTTCAGTTTTTCTACTTCAAAATTTCATGTTTAATTCAATGTATTACTTGCTGTTTCTTTGTATTAATTTACTAGCAATTTCTGAGTGAAAATTGTTTTTACACCATTTTTTTTTTTTTTGCAGTGTACAACTTATAAAATACAGAGTTGTCAAAAGTACCGACTTCGGTACCAAGTCGGTACTGAAAATTAAAAAAATGTGACGAGAGCATTTCGCCCTAGCATTTTAAGTGCTGTTAAGCAGATTCTTAAACACCTCTGATTAGGCATTGTGTTCACTCACTCAACAGATATGTTTGTGATTGGCTACAATGATCAACACTTCAAAAACATGTTTTAAATAGACATCTTTGATGCTCCGAACGCTTACACGGATACACACAGGAGCATTTGAAAGCAGGCATCTATCAGCGGATCCGTCTATCAGCGGATATATTAGGGATATATTAAATATAACATAACTAGGGATGCAAAGGGGCAGAAAATTTCCAGTATATTACCAGAAACTTTCCAAATATTTCCAGAAAGTTTCCAAAAACCTAAATGTAACAAAACCCTACCCCTAAACCTAATCATCACTGTAATAGGAAATCTTACGTTTTCATATCATCAAAATCATTAGTTCATCATACAATGTTAAGTCGTACAAATTATTTCGCATTTTTAATGAGAGTGTGATGGAAAAACAAGCTTTCAGAAGTATGAAACTCTAAGGACAGAAAGGACACTTACTGTAGGAAAACACACACACACACACACACACACACACACACACACACACACACACTTTGGAGTATATTTGGAGAACATCTCCTTCAACAGATGTCTCTGAAATACCGTAGGCTATAGAGAAAAATATATCTATTGTCCTTGTACTGCTTATGTGAACCTATAGTACTTCAAATACAATGTAGCAGTAATAGACATAATAAAACAGACCCAGAACTGATTTCCAACACACAGTGACTGTCTCTCTGATGAAAGAGCTCCAGGGATCAATTGCAATACATAGCAAAGCTCCTGTCAAAACTTCCACTCTTTCCAAGGCCAACATGGTCTGCCAGTTGCCAAATGAGCTCTTTTTTTCCATCAATGTCCACAGAGAGCCAGTAGTCAATTCTGATATTAGTCATTCTTTCTGTAGATATTAAAAGGTACAATAAACTAAAATCTGTTCCAGAAAGATAAAGTTGAATATTAACATTATCCTGAGGTTTAAAATAATACAACCTAGAGCATTTTTATTACACAGAGGATCTTAGTTAAATTAAATATAAACTTTGTCTCAGCTCCTTGAGACTATTGTTGACATACAGTAAAGGCCCATTCACACCAAGGACGATGACTATAACAATAATGTTAAAGATATAGTTCTAGAAATCGTTCTAAATATAAAAGAATAGCACTGTCCACACCACAGCTATAATAATAACGGCACAGAGAAACAATATCGTTGGAATCACTTTCAGAATGATTTTTTTCCAGCTGATGAACGATAATAACATTGACAGCCAATCAGAATCCATCCTACTTTAAGAGCACTAGCATTTAACCCTCTGGGGTCTGAGGGTGTTTTTGGTCCCTGGAGAAGTGTTGACATGCCCTTGTAAGGAACCCCGCATCGGCCCAAAAACGGAATCCGACGGCCTGGGCGAAGGTTAACGCGTGTATGCCTTTTCAGCGCATCTGTGAAGTTCACTTAATTTCACTCGTTCAATCTGACTCCAATTTTAAATGATTATTATTCTCAGGTTTTGTTCCCAATTGGAAATTAATCATTTGTTATGTATTAATTTAGATTTTTGATTATTCTGGGTATCTCATAATTTCAATTATTCGTTCATTACGGTCTCATCATCGCTTAGAGAAATTCACATCGGCCGACTGCGTTCTCACGGACATAAATTCGCCAGTTTATGATCTAGTCAGAGGATGCAGAGTTAACTAATGCATTTGAGTCGAACCGCCACATGCTTGTTCATACAAAAATACAGTTTTCTTAGTCACGATACTGCAACTTGCTAATTCAATAACAGACAAACTCAAAAAGTCCCATGATGTGCCAATATGCTCCTTTCATGGGGCTCTCTGGCTTGGCCTGTCCTGACGCAGATTTACGGAAATGACGGACTCCATAATCTACTGGTCATAATGATTTCAGAAGAATCCAGAGTAAATCAAATATAACATTTTATTTGTCAAGTAAAAATGTATCATGTCAATTACATTACAGTTAGACAATTAGAAGCCAATTCAGAAATAATAAATGCATAACATCAACTGAAATGCACATGCACACAGTGGTGGATTAGTGTTTGAAGACACTTGTCCACCACTGTGTGGGGGCTTCTGGCTACAGAAAATCCCCCCTTCCTGCTTTGCACTTTACCTTATATACCAAGACCAGAACAAAAGGATTGTAAATTTTTATTACACCAACACCTGTTTTGGGGGGAGAGGAGTGGGTTTTCACAAGTGACACCACCCAAAAGGAGGACAGAATTCTCCTTAGTTTTCAATCTTCTTCATAATACCAGTGACTGCTGTGAAATTGAGACCATTTTACCAATCGCACTGAGACATTTAAAATGATACCAAACATGAAAGGAATAAACAATAGATACACCAGATACATTATACTTCTTGGAGAACTTTCAGTGACTTGAGTCAGGGGGAAAGGAAGGAGGGTGTGTGTGTTTTGGGGGGAGGGCTATTGCATCCTGTAGATGTGTGAGGGCAAGGCGTTGTCCTATGCTATTTCTTTGTGATCTTCTCTCCAGATAAGCTTTATTGCTTTATTGCAGGGTGCTTGATCTCAGTTTTTGTCTTAGCAGGAAAATCAAGTCTTACACCCTGAAATTTGTTGTTTTTCAGTTCCTTAAAACATATTAATGGCTAAAGTCTGATTACACTTTATTCAGCACAAACAGGGCTACAATAATAGGGCAAATGACCAGAACAATGTCCTCTGCTGTTGTGGACTCTAATATAGTTATCGTTATAGTTATCTTTGTAGTTATTGTTCTTGGTGTGTGAAGAGCATAAAGTGTGAAGAGTGGGCCTTGAAGGGTTAGTCCACCCAAAAATTAAATTTCTGTCATTAAGTACTCACCCACTTGTCGTTCCAAACCTGTAAGACCTTCGTTCATCTTCGGAACACAAATTAAGATATTTTTGATGAAATCCAAGTTTTTTTTATCCCCCATAGAAAGCAATGTAATTACCGTCATTCAAGGTCCAGAAAAGTAGTAAAGACATCGTTAAAATAGTCCATTTGACTACAGTGGTTCAACCTCAATGTTACGAAGCGACGAAAATACTTTTTGTGCACAAAAACAAAACAAAAATAACAACTTTATTCAACAAGTTCTTCTCTATCCTGTCAATCTCGTATGCAGTTGACGCAGTGAATGCAGTTCAGTGCTTCTGTGTTTGCGTCCAAACGCCAGCTCAGTTCTGACGTAAACACGGAAGCACTGAACTGCATTAACTGCGTACAAGACTGACAGGGTAGAGAAGAAATATCTTAATTTGTATATCTTATATATCTTAATTTGTGTTCCGAAGAGGAATAAAGGTCTAATGGGTTTGGAATGGCATGAGGGTGAGTACTTAATGACAGAAATTTCATTTTTGGGTGAACTAACCCTTTAAGAGTATAAAGCTATAAAGCGAATGCAATTTATATACTGTTCAAAGGTTTGGGGTCAGTTAGGGTTTTTTTGTGTGTGAAAGAAGTCATTATGCTTACCAAGGCATTTATTTATTCAAAAATAAATGTTACTTTTTAAACTATTTTACATTTGAATATATTTTAAAATGTAATGTTTTCTAGTAATGATTAAAAGCTAAATTTTCAGCATCATTACTGAAACTTTACTGAAACTTACTAAACATTTCTGATTATTATCAATGTTAAAAATAGTTGTGCTGCTTCATATTTTTGTGGAAACCATGATGCATTTTTTTCAGGATTCACTGATGAATAGAAAGTTAAAAAGAACATTTATTTGATATAGATTTTTTTTGGAACAAAGTAAAAGATTTTCGATAACACTTTAGTTTAGGGTCCAATTCTCACTATTAAGTAGTTGCTTATTAGCATGCTAGTACTAGGATATTGGGTGTTTATTATTACTTATAAAGCACATATTAATGCCTTATTCTGCATGACCATATTCTACATCCCATAATCCTACCCAATACCTTAAAGGGTTAGTTCACACAAAAATGAAAATTCTGTCATTAAGTACTCACCCTCATGTCGCTCCAAACCCGTAAGACCTTCGTTCATCTTCGAACACATTATTTTTATTTTGAAACCCTCAGATTTCATCAAAAAAATCTTAAGATGAACGAAGGTTTTACGGGTGTGGAACGACATGAGGGTGATTAATTAATGACAGAAATTTCATTTTTGGGTGAACTAACCCTTTAACTTCACAACTACCTTAATAACTATTAATATGCAGTAATTAGGAGTTTATTTAGGCAAAAGTCATAGTTAATAGTTAGTTAATAGTGAGAATTGGACCCTAATCTAAAGTGTGACCCGATTTTTTTTTTGTCACTTTTAATAAATTTAATGTATTCTTGCTAAATAAAAGTACTTTTGAATTGTACTGTATATTGTGTATTTTATATATGTTATAGATGTTTCTTATCCAATTTCCAAATGAGCCGTTTTATTCACATTTATTAAAATATAAATAATATACATAGAGAAATCCCTGACTTTTCATTGCAGACTTAAATCTCAGTGCAGTTAGTGACATTGATCTCTTCTGAAACTCTAAAGGAGGCACATTGATTACTGCATTTTTTAAGCAAAAGTCTCCATTTGCTCTCCATTTAATCACATTGCTGTCAAGAGAAACAATTGGGATATTGCAGAGATCTCATTTGTGATTTTTCTTTCCAATGGGATGTGTCACAATGTAACTTCCAACACAAATGACAGCACAGCTGCTGTAACAACAAAGACGCACAAAGCTAGAAATTCTTTGCATGACCTTGAAGAGTCAATTAAAACACACAGCTGCACGCTCCGGGTACAATTTTATGCTTATTTGGGATACGTCTACAAAACTGATCATGTATCAGTCACAAAAACAACATCTGCACCATCTCTATTTACTCAATTTTGATGCAACAGGCTAAGCATTTACCACATTGCAATGGCGTTTTCATTGTCTCAGCCTCACAATTTCACATTTCGATAATTTTCCATATTAGCCAATATTCTCTTCTGTGCGTGTCAAAGCTGAAGGGCCCTTAGACTTCACCCTCCCCTGCTCCTTCATTCCCCTCTCTGCAAGCTTTGGTCCGTACAAATCCAATTTAGCAAATCTATTTTGACATTGAATTTGCACTCATTCAGATGTGGCATCGGACTCTCTGTTCCTCAGGTCTCTTTCTGTAATGAAATGTCTGCAGCAGACCTGAGAGCTGATTACAGATCCCGCTATTCAAGAATATCTTTTCTAACTGCTCACAACTATCAAAATGTGATCTTTACAGCCAGACATCTTCCCACGTCTCGTGTTGCAAAAATTTGCACCTCAGGGCTTGTACGATGTAAGAGACAAAATAAGAAAAACATTTGTATGTGATTTGTTTCAGCAATTATGATTTTTATGTCGACTGAATCATGATACCTGGAGAAAGCTATCAGTTAGCATCTCGATGCCAGAGTCTGGCTCACTCAGGACCCTCAGAGGATAAGAAATCTGCCATCTTTGCTCATGGGAACCACAGAACTTTTTGAGTCAATCAACTGAACCGTAAATACCATGTGACTAAATCACACTAGAGCTGCTAGATGCTGATGGCATCACAAGAACACACGGTCCCAAACACTTCACTAGCAACCATCCAAAGATCATGTACTGTAATAAGAAAAATAGTGAAATCCATTTCACTATTATTACTAATTAGATATTATTATTCTTCCAAACCTTTTAGTGCACTCTTAAGGCCAATTCACACTGCACAGACAGACACTTTGGCTATGTTCACACTGCAAGCCTTAAAGTCCCCCTGTAGTCAATAATTTTATCCCTTAAAACTCATCTTTGATCACCAAAATTACATATTTAAATGTTTTTTCCTGTGAAAAAAAATCTTAATGCCTTAAACAAGCTTGAATGCAACTCTACACCCTAGCCTCATTTAATATACATGGATCTATGAATATGATAATTAGCCCCGCCTCCACTCACTTGCAAGAGCTCAGACGAGATCCACTCGGTCAACTTACTGAGGTAAACGCTGCACAGTGGTATCGCTTTTTACAACGTCGGACGCATAATGATAATTAATATGATTAGCATTTTGCTCGACTACATTATCAAACAGCTAATAATGTGTTGCTAATGTTACATAAACCATGTTCCCGTTTGCGAGTCAGACAGCTGCCTTCTAACAATCAGTATCCTTAGAAACGCTTTGAACATCTCAGAACGTCAGTGGAGAAAGGCATATAGTTCATCATAACATTGTAATATACATCATACACCTGCCATATTGCTAAATCTACCCGATTTTTCATATCAACAGAAAAATATACCGGGAGAACCTTCTTTTGAGACTCCCTTGCGCGGTCAGTTAATGATATGCTAAAGCCCGCCGGCAGGTCGACATGATTGGTTACAAGGTAGTTTGTGACGTCAGAAACACCAGCAATTTTTCACTGCAGTTTTAAAGAGAAAATACTCAGCAATGATGTTGACTTATGAATTTGCACATGGTTTGTCTTAAAGCATGTTAAAAACACCAGATAGACATATGAACAACATTAAAAACTTAATTTTCACCACAGGGGGACTTTAAAGGGATAGTTCACCCAAAAATGAAATTTCTGTCATTAATTACTCACCCTCATGTTATTCTAAACCTGTAAGACCTTTGTTCATCAACGCAAATGAAGATCTCTTTGATGAAATCTGAGAGTTTTCTGTCCCTCCATAGACAGCTACGCAACTGAAACTTTGACGATTCAAAATGTTCATAAAGAGATCGTAAAACTAATCCATATGAATTGAGCGGTTTAGTCCAAATTTTTTGAAGAGACTCAATCACTTAATATTATGAACAGATTTAATTTAGGCTTTTATTCACATATAAACATTGATCAGCGAACATAAACAGGAGCTCAACTGAACCTACATGACGTGCGAAAACAAACCTCTTGCGGAAGTTCAAACGTGCTTCGTAACACACTAGAATGAACTTCATTGGTTCTCGCACGTCAAGTGAACATGCTGGAGTTTTCCTTTACCACAACTGATGTGTGAGTTGATGAATGTTTATATGTGAATATAAGCCTAAATTAAATCTGTTCATCATATAAAACGATCGAGTCTCTTCAGAAAATTTGGACTAAAGTCTTACGGGTTTGAAACGACATAAGGGTGAGTAATTAATGACAGAAATTTCATTTCAAGGTGAATTATCCCTTTAATGCTCAATACCAATTTATTGCTCAGATCCAATTTTTTTTGTATAGCTGTTCACATTGTTGTTTTAAATGTGGCCAATATCAGATTCCAGTGTGAACAGATTATGGTCCTGAACTGACCCGCATGCGCAAAAGAACGATAAAAAGACGTCACACGGCACGCTGTCATACGGAAGTAAACACAGAGGACATTAGAGTAAGCGATTATGCAATTATTTATTGTGTGATCTGCTGCGGAAACCAGTGGATTTATGCGCAGGCAATATTAAAAACAAAGACGAGGATGCGAAAAAAGTGCCAGGGTTTTTAAACATTTATGATGTTTTGCTTGTATATAGAGCTGTCACTATAATACTTATGAGCTCTGACACATCACTGTCCTTCACTGACTACCTTTGGCAACTGTCTTGATAACTTTGGGTATGTAAAATCTTTGAAGTGACTCCCATGAGCGCAGAATTGTGACTAATGTTGATCTAGAGTGATGTAAAAGTCGCATGAACTCCTATTTGACAGACAAGAGGTCAGGTCACATTGCAAAACATCAGACCTGTATCGGATTTAGGACCACATATGGAAGTGGCCCAAATCAGAATCAAAAAGATCAGATTCCATGTGGTTTGTGCAGTTCACACTGTCATGACAAAAACAGATCTAAGTCACATATGAGTAAAAAAAAATCGGATTTGGGCCACATTTACCTGCAGTCTGAACATAGCCTCTGTCGGATCTGTGTGTTAACCGTCAGCATCTGTCTTAGCTTTTTTTCACCAATTGAACATGTCGAATCTGCACTTGTCTGGTTGTGGAGTGACATACTGTAATTTGGTGATTGTCCACGTTGGTCGCCGTCTGTTGGTGCAGTGTGAATTGGCCTTTAAAAATAAAAAGGGGTTGTTTTTTTTGTTTTTTTCCCCCTCGCAGTGTTGCCATAGAAGAACCATTTTTTGTTCCTCAAAGAACCTTTCAGTGAACTTTTTTTTTCTTTAGGCCAATTCACACAGCACCGACAAACGCGACCAGGTTTTGTCAGATCAGTGTGTTTCCCCTGTCAGCGTCAGTTGCTGTTGGTCTTAGCTCTTGTTTTACCTTGTTTGTTGGGTTGTGGAATGTCTGAGAAGTGACGTACTGTAAACTGGTGATTGTCCGCATTGGTCAGCGTCTGTCAGTGCAGTGTGAATTGGTCTTTAGTGTGAAGAACATTTTAAAAATCTAAAGAAACTTTTTCCACCATAATCTTTTGTGCAATGGGAAGGTTCCATGGATGTTAAAGGAACAGTTCACCCAAAAATGAAAATTATCCCATGATTTACTCACCCTCAAGCCATCCTAGGTGTATATGACTATCTTCTTTCAGACGAACACAATCAGAGATATATTTAAAAATATCCTTAGTCCTCCAAGGTTTATAATGGTTGTGAACTGGGGGCCGTGTTTTGAAGTAAAAAATAATGCATCCATCTATTAAAAAAAGTAATCCATACTACTCCAGTGGGTTAATTAAGGCCTTCTGAAGCAAAGCAATTCATTTTGATTTGCGGCTGAAGAGTATCCTTTGACCTGACGCATAACGTAATGTGGAGGCGCAGAGGATAGAGCAAAACAAATCACCGGTCAGGGATTATAAGTCTAAAACGAGAATTTTTAAAGAGAAACCGCGAGAGGCGTCTAAGCTTACAATACTCCAACATCCTGCGTCATACATCGTGTCAGAGGCTTACTCATTTGGCACAAATCGACTTGCGCATTCTGCGTATGGTCGTCCGCCGGAAGCTAGCTATTTGAATTTATAAAGTTTTAAATATGGTTATTTTTTTTACAAAAATGCATCGCTTCACTTCAGAAGGCCTTTATTAACCCCCTGGAGTCATATGGATTACTTTTTTATGGATGGATGCATTATTTTTGGCTTCAAAATGTGCCCCCCCCCCTATTCACAACCATTATAAACCTGGGAGGACTGAGGATATTTTTAAATCGATTGTGTTCGTCTGAAAGAAGATAGTCATATACACCTAGGATGGCTTGAGGGTGAGTAAATCATGGGATAATTTTCATTTTTGGGTGAACTGTTCCTTTAAAGGTTTTTCATGGAACCATAGAATGCCAATAAAGAACCTTTATTTTTAAGTGTGTGCAACTCATCCTGCTACAGTGATACAAATATGAATATGAATGACATCTCGAATCATGTCTAATTGCCTAATTACATTTCTAAGTGAATGGACATGTCTTTTGCATGGCGGCTGATAAAATCTGTGAAAAAAAATCCCTTAGATTTACATTTAAATGTTACTTGGCAACAACTTAGTGACCACATAGCAATGCCATTGAAACTAGCAATACTGGGAAAGCTTTCCAGCCAACTCCAGCATCACGAAAAGTCGATGTTATGATGTTTCACTTGCAAAAGAGTTTCCCACATAATAGGTTAAAAAGACTGCATTTACATCCTGAAGCAAGTGACTTCATAGCATAATTTCCATCCTTTTCCCAAGTGAAATTTACTGCACTATCACACAAATAACTGCAGAGACTCTCATGGGCTAGAAGACAACAAGAACAAAAACAGCAGATTCAAGAACATTGTTTTCAAATCAAAGGCTTTTTGGTTGTTGTCATCATCAGAAAACAGGAAAATGATCAGGTATTTAAAAATGGATGGATGAATTATTCCAAAATAGCAAGATGTTTTAACTGCTAGTATCAATAATTCAAACTGATGCCCAAGTATGCTATTAGAACATATTCTTTTATAAATAGTCCATACTATCCCAGCAATAGCACTTGACATAGTTTGACATAGTAGACACACTCACACTGCAGGTATTGCAGAGAGAGCCTTTGGCTAGTTTCAGTTTGAATACACACAGAGACAAGAGAGCTCAGCCAATTATACTCTCCACAAATTACCCTTGATTAAGCAGCAGAACACCAGCTGCAGAGCAACAACACCCAGAGATTCTCCCCTCTGCCTGCTCGCTCATACCGAACCAGTCATTCCCTCAACATCCACAGCACATCCCAGTGCTTCCACTCCCTCTCATGCACAATCAAGAAGAAGCCTAACTGTAAACTCTGCGTAAATATTTACATAATTACAACCCCCCACACCCGAGAGAATTCAGCATAAATGTGTGTTTCCCAGCTCCCAGGGATATTTTACTTCCTACCAATGCTGTTTCTGATTCGTGCATTAAAGCAATTCATTAAATTACAAATTAATCAAATGGCACAGGTAGAACAATCACTTTTTTTAGAACAAGCACAATGCAGTCAAACACAAGAACCAGTCAAGCAGAGAAAGAAACAGAGACTGACGCAAACAACGGGAAAGACTTATGGGAGATTTCATGGGAAGAGATCGGTGATGGCTTTTACCTCCATCTGCTGTGCATTGTGAACTAAACTGATACTAATGTCTCTCCGCTCTGGCAGTGATGTCTAACCCGTCATGAATAATACAGGCCTGAAGTACATGTTAGTGCCACTCAGGGGGGCTTTCCCTTGGCTTACACAGGCAGAAAATGGAACAGCAAGGCAGAAACAGGGTCGGCTCTCCCACAAGGAATGAATGACACTGATTTGCCTTTCTGCCTTGCTTTTCTGTCCCTGGTCCTTTCAGGCGACGGATGCACTGATATACAGATAGATAGATAGATAGATAGATAATTCTAAGCCTCACATAATGAGGTAGGCTAGAACATTCAGGGCTAGACTAAATATAAATGATGCTGGTGTAGGAATGAATGAATGCTTCATAATGTTTACTTACTATTAAACGCCATCATGGGCAGCCTGTTGCAAGCACCCCCCGCCTTTTCTTTCTTTTCTTCCATGTTTTCGAGGTTAACACGAATACCAACACCTAGCAACCACAAACTGCAACTGCCTTCTGCATCTACACTGCCGAAATGTGGTGTTAAAAATGGCAAGCGTTGTCAAGCATGACCTCCCAGAGTCAAGCCGAAGCCTGCGTAATCGGGTGCATTGATAAAACTGGCCACCTGTTAAGCATAAACTTCACAGAGCGCATGTATAAACGATGCGTATTTCATGCGGTTTGTGCGCAACAACAAAATACGAATTGGTATATGCAGGTTTACCTTACAGCCTTCGTGTCTATGTTTATTCTCCTCGAGCCACACGCGACTGTCAGAAGACAGCGGGCTGCTTTTACTCCGCGGCGAAACGGAGTTCCTGGCTCCCTGGCATCTATCAGGCGTGCATGCACGGGCGTGATGAGCTGGATTCCGCTGCTCGTCAGATCTCAGGCTGTCGTTTTCACGGTGCTGCAGCAGAGACGGCTGCTGGCTTCTCAGCTCCCCGGATCCTCTCACGCAGCAGTTGGGCAGGCTGCTCCTCAGCAGCCGCTGCTGCTGAACCTGTAGCTGGAGGGAAGGTGGAGGGTTGTGACGCTGGCTTGGATGCTGCTGCTGCTGTTGCTGCAACAGCTGTTGATGCTCTTGCAATCCGCAGCTGCACGAACAATGATCTTGTTGGCAATTCGCAGTTTTGGCAGCCCCTCCAACACTCTGCTGCCGACTTAAGGAGGGTTTGGTACAGTCTGTGAGACTTGGGTTGCTCCCTTGGCTTTTGACTGGTGCTTCCTGACTGAAAGGGCTGGGCAGGTTCTCTTGGCTCTGTTTTGGCAAGGGGTGTGCGGTCTGTCTAAGGCCACCCCTGTGCTCCGCGTGGTGGTGGTGGTGCTGATGGACGGCTCCCGAGTAGCGATGCTGCATCCCCGCCTCACCTGCGGCGGAGTGCCGCTTTGCGTTGCAATGATCCGGCACCCTTTCGCTGCGCGCAGCCCCGGTGGAGTCAAGAAGGCCCGTTTCATTGGTAGGTTTGACCAAGACCAGCCTCATCACGTCACTATGGAGTTACAGGGAGCCCCGCCTACATGTGACAGTCGAAGTGTTTATATGAATGAGTATACTAAGGGAAGTGCACAGTACGAGGTTGCGAATTATGGGGGGGTTGGGCAAACCGGACTCCCCGAATTGATATTCGAACCCCCTAAAGGAAATCAAAACAAAATGATGGGGGGGTCTTAGTTTAAATACATTTTTATACAAGTATAGGTTTAACGAACGAATAAAAGTTGTGTTCGCTTAATAGTGTAACCATAACAACAGGAAGCCGCTCGAGCGATTCCATATACCCTTTTCACAGACTGTGATGACGCGTTTTAACGGTCATCAATATCGTAAATCCTGCAGTTTTTTAATATTTTCATTTTTTTAAAAAAATTATGTACATTTATAACACTATATTTAGTATTATATTACATTTGTATCAAATTACAAAAAAAAAAAAAACTAAATGCTGCTGTGAGGGTGTTTCTAATACAGCGGCTATGGGAGTGACGGTAAAAATGACATCTTTCTCTCTTCTGACTGCTGTTATCACTTGCTCTCTATTTTCCCCCCTCTTTTTGAAAACACTATTGTGGGGTTTTTCTTTCGCTATTTGCGCAAATAGTAACACAAAAAAATATATGTAGTCTAATTCACCGCTATAAAAGTTTACCCAACTATTCGATTTCTGCTTCTGAGAAACACGGAAATGTGAAAAGGGTCTATTGTGGTCAGATTCGGTCGATATGTCCGTAAAGTGTGAGAAGTAGTGTCATTATTCCTATCACTTTCAGATTTATATATCACAAAAACCATTGGTGTTTAAAAAATAAATTAAGAACGTCAATTACGTTTAGCTAACTTTCGCCAGATTACAATTTTCCATGCGCGAGACGAACCTCGACGTGCCAGAATTGAAAAAATGTAGCCGAATAAAATTCATTTAAAAATCGTCGTCCATGGTGCTCATCTAAAAAAAAAAAAAAAAAAAAATCTTTTAATTAGGGGGTGGTAATGGTTTAGTGGTGAAGGGTCTAGGTTGCTAACACAAATCCTGCTGGTTTGGTCCCCAGTAGAGGTGACTCAGGAACTGGTCTGAAATCACAGTCCTGATCTGGCACCATTGTATTCATGATGTTATGAAGTTGGTCAAGAGCAATTGTCCATGTAGTAAGTGTCCTTTAGTGAGATTTATCAGCTTAATGGCAACTTAAACTTGGCCATTTTAATATAATAAAAATTAAAACTAATTTTTAAAACTAATCAAAATAATCACGTAAAAATGACAAATGATTGTGATCAGTTAAAAATATCTTATAGAATTATAAGGCCTTTCTTTTTTAGGTATGTCATACGTGTTAAAAAACTAATTTGTTACAACTTTTTGTGAGGTGATCATATCTAATCTTAATGCGATGCAATGCTGGGTCAATCTGATGGTCAGGCAGTCATGAATCTCCTAGTAACCTGCAAAAGGATCAGAGAACAAATGCACATCAGTTCCAATGAAACCTGTCTTCGTGTTCTCAAACAATAAGATATACAATTTTATTCATTTGTTTAGCACATGCACCTAAAGCATTATCAAAAAAACCTTGAAATTCAAGAGTAAAGTTGTTTAGATTTCAGGATAGTAGTGTCGGTTTTCACAGGACTGAGTGCTGATGTCAATGAAGGTGATGCCAAAGTTTGGAGTTGAACTTCGGAGTGGATCTGGGGCGCAGATGAAGGAAGCTGGTAATTTGATCTTTTTCATTAAGTAATTAGTCCTGGAGACCTGTATGGGTTCCTGGGCAGAATGAAGTATCATTTGCTTGCTGGTTTTGGAGGCAATGTTGCTTACAACCACATGAATTATTAATTTCCCTTTTCCCACTCCATGTTCAGTGACATATGTGTATGGGATTGCCTGTTGAAATGACCCCGGTGTGGCATGTACAAACAGCATTTAAATTAGGCTAAACAAAATCCTCTCAGTTGTCCATGCTATTTAGATTAGATAGGTTACAGGCTGAACATTAAAACCAGAAGGGTATTAGTTAAAGTGAATAGGGAAATGTTGACCATTAAACTAATACATTCTACAGCTACTCACACTCAATAATAAATAAATAATATCACTTAAGGTTTAATTTGTTTACCTTAGTTAATATCATGAACTGACTATGATAAATACTGGTAACACTTTATAATAAGGGTCTCATTCATTAACTTTAGTTAATGCATTAGTTAACATTAACAATGAACAATACTATATAATCTTTGTTAATATTACACTGTAAACCCTAATGCTCAAAATAATAAATTGGTTTGAGTAGGACAAACTTAAATTAGTTCAGTCAAATTAACTTTTTTATGAGTATTTAGCACTTTCTTTTTCTTTCAAGTTCACAGAACTGATATATTTTAAGTAAACTGAACTGTTTCATTGTTTTGAGTTTTATGAACTTATTTCTTTTAATTTAGAAGAATTTTAAGTTTAACTGAAACTGGGCTGGGATTTCTATTTCCCGGCATGCTTTGCCCATGACTCTCAAAAGGGAGAGCAAAAATTGATTGCCTCATATATATTTTTTTTTTAGTTTTGCCACCTTATTTGGGCTTACAGTGTAGTTAATAAAAATGCAATTCATCATTGTCCATGTTAGTTCACAGTGCATTAACTAATGTTAACAGATACAAGTTTTGTTTTAAAAAAAATGTATTCGTAAATGTTGAAATGAACTAAGATTAACAAATGCTGTGGATTATTAATTGGTTTTGGTTAATGTTAATTTCTGCACATACTAATACATTTGTAACACTTCAAGTTATTCGAGTTAACATTAGTTAATGCATTACGAATTAACAGTAAATCACAATGAACAATAGTATATTAATCAATCAACATTCATTCGATTAATAACTGCTGTTAAAAATCTTGTTTATGGTTAGTTCATGATGCTTAATGCATGTAAACAAATTGAACCTGTATGTAAAGTGTTAACCAAATGTCATTTTTAGCAGACAGAAGCTGTAGAACCATTTACAGTATTTTTTGTTTGTTTGTTTGTTAAATTAGGTAAATGAAATCTCAACACATTTCTGTAGTCTGACATCGGAATCAAACCTCCCCACAGGGACCAGATTGTAATTTGTAAAACCACTCAGGGCCTGGAAACAGCACACCATACAAACAGAGCAATTTTATGGGCTATCAGGTATTTAATATCCAGGTATCACTTTTACAACAGAAGGGCCATCTGTTTTCTATTTTAACCTGTACAAGAGAGTGAACATAAGTAATTCTTTTAGCAATCAAGCTGACAGCTCTTATATAAAGGCCTCTCAGCGTGCATTATTTATATATCTCCTCCTGCCTTTCCACCTGTTCATTAAACTGCATTCGAACTTCTCGCCCACAGCTACGAGGAGGTTACACGCACTCTAAATATAGATTTTTTTACCTTTAATTGCCTTTCTGCTGATCTTGGATCATTTTCTGTGGAAAAATCCAGGCCTGAAGAAAAGCAACACTGCCTCCAGATCAGCACCAATCAATAGCCGTAAATGCACTAGAGCGGTTTGTATTAATGCAGATTCATTTGCATAAAGCATAAATGTGTGTAGACTGAAATGAACTGTTATATTCAGTTTCAGGGATGGCAGAATAACAGTTTACAGTTAAATTAAACTGATATAGAGTCAATTTGAACACTTAAAATATGTTAATTTCAAGTCAGCCTATAAAACTGATTAGTAATGCCGTGAGAACTGCTCAGGAAAAACATTGCAAAATGGTTGCTCCTGTGTTTATTTTCTGTTTGTGCTAAGCTAACTCTTGCTATTACAGATGCTCTTTTGTATGAAGAAACGCATGTTCCTGTCTAACAGCGAGAGAGAGAGATGGAGAGGCCCTGTCACAAGCAGATGAGTGTTCATTACTTTATCCTTGACGGGGGGTTTGGGCAGAGGGAAAGAGATTTCACGCTAATTTGTGGGATGACACCTTAGCCATTTACAATATATATATATATATATATATATAAAACAAACAGACCATAAAACCTTTGATAACACTTTGGCCTTTTTTAATCACACCTACAAACACAATTTTTAGCATAACAGGTAACTTGTGATTTAATATCTCCCTATATACCATGAAAGAGATCAAAATTGGTGGATGTTAAAACAAAATTAAAAGGATGAATAGCATGTCTGTCATTAATATAAAGGATATTTCAATCATGCGTCATGTACAATAGAGTACAGCTGTCGAAAAAAAAAAAAAATTATGATGATCTGATTTGAGCAAACAGTTTGTTTAAACGGCATCACTTTACAATAAGGTTTTACTTGTTAACATTAGGTAACCACATTAATTAACATAAACTATTGATAAACAATACTTCTACAGCATTTATTAGTTAATATGTAAACTAACATGAACAATGAACAACTGTATTTTTATGAACTAACATTTAAAAAGGTTAATAAATGCTCTAAAATATATTGCTCATCATAGTTCATGTTAACTAATGTTAACAAATGAGGCCTTATTGTAAAAATAAGAGTAAAATCTACCAGAATGCCTAAAATATATGTAAACATATTGTACAGAAACTACTCAAAATAAAGTCATTTTATTTAAAAAATGTTTCTAGCATTTGCTCAAGAATGACAGCTGTTTATTAGAACTGTAATTGCTGAATTAAGTTTCCAAAAAGCCCAATCTCTGCATATAAGATGGGGTCTGACATATAGGTTAAAAAAAACTTTCAAAAAGCATTAATAATTGTAAACTGAGGCATCCTTACCTTAAAGCAGCATCCTTCTTTCCTTCGGCAAGCACGCTAGACTCGGGTCCCCTAACATACATGAGGTGTGAGTGATGGGCGCTTTTTCGAGAAAACAGGATTTAGTCATCAGACATGCAGCTTTTTCCTCAGACGCTTGTCAGATGTAGGGGGCCGGCCGGTCTCTCTTTGAGACGCATAATTAGGATGCAGGCTGAAGAAAGGACAGCCCAGCTTGATAAGGGTTGGCATGCAAATGGATAAGGAGACAAAGAAGCACAGAGAGAGAGAGAGAGAGGGAGAGCAAAACACTATATGTTGCACACACCACAACACTTTCTGCTTTAAGTGTCGGGTATCATTATTGCGTCCACTGCTCAGGTTGGCTGAGGTAGTCGAATACATTGAGGTCCGCAGATGAGGAAATCGAGGAGAGAGAAATCTGCGATTGATGCTCAGCAGTTCAAAGGCCTTCCCAAACCCTCTTATCTTTCCCGCCACAGAGGCAGCTCAGATAAAAGAGGAACACACATCACACCAAGCGTTGGACGGAAACATGGATGTTGAAGATGTACATGTACACAACCAGCAGTGTTCAGTGCATTAAAGAGTGTGTACGGTCCTCTATTCATGCTTAAATTTAATGTCACCATGAAATCAAAATTGACCTTTTTTATGGAATATTGCCATATTTATTATCCATGAGCATCAATATTTTTTTTAAATTCATGTGCCCTTGTAATCTTTAATCAAAGTAACTTCCTCTCCCTTTTGCAGTGACATCTCTTCTCTTCTCTGATGACGTGTTTACCGGATTGAGGGCGGGACAACCTGTCACTCACATGACATCACAGCAACAGCAAACCACAACCATCAAATCAATTCCTGATTGCCAAAATTAAGTCCTGCCCTACATTTTATCTTGTTTGACAAGCCGTTTCGTTCAGATATAAGTCAGTATAGGGAAGAAAAGCCAAATTCCGTTTCATGCTGACTTTAAGATTGCAGTGAAGAGGGTTTTGGGATTGAAATATGGTCATTTTTGGTTCATGCTTGTCATTAAATAATTTAGCAATGCTAGAGGGACATGGTATAAAATGTGGTAAAATACAGTGGGGCCTAAAAAAAAGGCAACAACTGAAAATGCTTCTGTTTTGCATTTTTCTATTTTTTTTATTTTTTTTTTTAAATGAAAAAAATAATTACAAAATATGTTTAGCATGTTTCTAATAAAATATGTTTTTATTTTTAAATGTAAAAAAATGTTTTGTTATTTTTGGTTAATGGTTGTCACTAAATAATTTAGCAATGCTAGAGGGACACTGTATAAAATGTGGAAAAATACCATGGGGCCACTGATCTATAGTGGGGCCCAAAAGTTTACTACAAGACCACCAATGATAATGCTTGTTTTTCTGTTTTTTATTTATTTATTTTTTAAATTAAATGCTGCTGAGAATTTCTCTTACCCAAGCATTTTTTAAATATTTTTAAAAATGTAATTATATATATTATACACACACACACAGGTTTGTTTTGCTATCTTTGTGATGACTCTCCATAGACGTAATGGTTTTTATACTGTACAAACTGTATATTCTATCCCCCTACATTACCCCTACTCCTAAACCTACCCATCACAGAAAACATTGTACATTTTTACATTTTTAATAAAACATTGTTTAGTAGGCTATGTTTTTAAAGCTATTTTAAATATGAGGACTCATGAAATGTCCTCATATTTCATGTTTACGTCGTAATACCAGTGTAATACCCATGTCATACAAATTTGTGTCCTCATAAATCACAAAATTGTGTGCACACCCACACACGCATTACTGTGCAAAAGTCTTATGCTTTGTTGTTTTAGCAATGATATAATGACCATCCATATGTATTTTTTGGTCTTTATTACGATATAAGCAGAAAATACAGGAAATATGTACACAAATGTAAAAAAAAATAAATAAATCAGAACAAAATGGCTTCTTTAAGCAAAAATCAGTATTTAGTGTGACCTGCTGGACTTCTTCCATTTTCTCAAAGAAGAAACTCTGAGAAACTTCTCATCATATTTTAAAAGTTTTCTTGGTCTTCTAGTCATTTTCCATTCCATTTAATTTAAGAAAGCCGGTTCCTGCTATTGCTCAAGTGTAAGGGAGGTCACTAAATACTTGCCACTTTAGCCTATAGAAGTAGTTTTTGTTTTTTTAATACTGCATATAAATGTCCTGTATTTTCTGGTTATATTCTAATAAGGAGACTGAGAAATAATTATATATGGTCATTATACCATTGCTAAACAACATCTATTGGTAGCCTAAGACTTTTGCACAGTACTGTATGTGTGTCTGTGTGTGTGTGTGTGTGTATATATATATTAGTCAAACCAAAAATTATCCAGACATTTTTGATATATTTTTTACTAGTGGGTGCAGGACACTATAGTTCATTTATGTAAGTGGGGATAACAAAATAAAGTAAACGGTGACATATTATACCCAAAAATTCTTCATACAGTGGACTACCAGTAAAATTGATAAAAACTTGGAACCAAAAATTATTCATGACCATGTTTTGCTTAAGTGTTATCTGACATAATTAAGATTATTTTTTTTCTGACACAGTTTAACTCTGAGATCTTGTCAGAATTTATTACCATTTTTTTAAACTATAGTGAATAAACTGTATTAATGAATGAAATGTTCAAGGTGTCTGAATAAATTTTGGTTTAACTGTAATAATATATATATATATATATATATAATATAAAATGGATGTTTGTCACTAAATAATTTAGAAATGCTGGAAGGTCATAGTACAAAATGTGTAAAAGTACAGTGGTCCCCAAATGTCTACTAAAACCCATTAATGAAAATATTTTTGTCTTTTTCTATTTTTTTTTTTAAATTAAGAATATAATTGCTGACTGAACAAAACCTGATAATGTTCTCCAGCATGATTTGACATGTTCGTTACACAGAGCATCTTGTGCTGTAATGGAAGCAAAAACATCTGAGGTAACATTTTCAGTGTCACAGACTTGATCAGTGACATAAAAACTGTGCAAAATTACTTATAAAGTTCTTTAAAGGCCTCCATCTAGAAAGAATAATGACTTTGCATTTTGCCGTAGACAGATGTGGACCGTCATCAATCAGTGATGCTCTGAGACTCTGTAGATAAGGGAACTCCGTGCTATTTTAGGCCTGGTGCTCTCTAATACAGCAGGGTCTCTCCCTCTAATGGCTGGCCCGCCCCACACTTATCAGATTTTCAAAATGTGAGAGACCACAAACATCACAATGAAATTTAACAGTTTTGTTCCTATAGTGTGTGGAGTGCCACGATATGACCAACACAGCACACATCACACACTAACAGATTCCATTCACAAACAACCAGAGTCCCGACTGAACACTGTGAACACAGGAAATCTTGCGGTGATTTAAGAGTAGACGAACATGGCAAACGGCGAGCAAGAAAAAAAAAAAAAAGCGATTGTAGTGTTTGGACTGCTTTGTGGGGGAAAAAGTAAAAAGGTTTGGATGAAGTCCCCCACACAACAGGATTTCTGATCATAAATATTCAACATGTTTGATATTTATGATTTGAGATTGGTGCGACCACGTACAGTGTACATTTTAGGACATCCTCAGACCTCAGGATCATGCCTTAGACAAAACTGCATCGCGCCTCAGACATGTATTGCCAAGTCTGGGGTTTTCCCGCGGGTCTGAAACCTTTTAGTCTGAGGCATGATGCCTTTTTGTCATACGACTGAGGTCTGAATATGTCCTAAAATGTATACCGTAATCCCAGTGTTCTTCCAAGCAGATTATATCACTCTTAACACACCTCACACCACAGGAAAATCTGATAAAATAATCTGTAGAACCATCAAGATAATCGGGACTTTACCTAAGATTGTCGGAAGGGGAGAAATGGGCCCAAAATCGACCCGATTATCTTGTAGTGTGTGGGTGCCTTTAGATTCATCATGCTGCGCCGAGTATCAGCTATATTATTGAGTTTAATCCTGTGACAAAACCACTCATTCAGCAAAGAATTTTGCACTTAAGAAGCCTGGTCTCTAAAACGATCTTGATAAAACGATCACGACGAACCAGTGCTGCTAATAAAGATTAGCCAAATATAGTCACTGCCCTTGAGTGCAGGAAGGGGATGTTTTTTAATTAACACTCTCAGTGGGTCACAACTAATAATGTGCAAATAGGTTTAAAAATAAAACGACATTTTTACGTGAGTAATATCTTCGCTTTAAAACACCCCTGTTCAGAGATTTTTAGGTTGATTAAACACAGCTATTGTTTCACAATTGTATTTTAGGTCTTCATATGTTGTCATTATGATTGTTTTACAGGCAGTTATGTCGAAGTTATGAAAAGGACACATTCATTAAAACACTGTGTGGGAGAGATGTTTAATGGAAGGTGAGTAAACGGGAGAGGTTATCGCATGGCATAATCTGTAGATGACCTACAGTTCTTTCACTCTGACGCTGCTTGATGACACATTATGGCCATAAATTACCTTAAGTGCTAAAGAGTGTTCCTGCCGAGGATAAAGGTGGCCACTGGGAATTATCCAGCCTGCAGGCTAATTTCCTTTCCTTCCGGAACGTCCCGTAGGGGTCAGTGACCGTTTATGTCCATCGATTGTGTACCTGCAGAGACGTTATTAAAAGCAAATCTACCTTCAGTGCGTCTGAAGTATCACATAGCTGCAAACGTGGTTGAATGAGGGAAAATGTCATCATAGAATGGCACTTTCCATGAATATGGTACAGAATAAGACTGGAAACTCCTTAAAAAAACATTTTTTAACAAATGGTCAGTCAATCCTAGGGGTCTAACTAAATATTCCATGTGCTGTTTTTGTTTTCTATTAATTTTCTATAGGTTTTTGCCATTTTTGCAACCCTGTTAACCAAATTTCGGTATTATATGTGCATGATGTTTGTAATTTTCTAGCAATAATTTTTAACCATTAAATAAAAATTAAGTGATATTAGTAAAATTAAATACAAATAAATAAAATATTTGATAAAATAAAATATAAAACTTATAAAATTAAATATCATTAAATAAAATAACACAAAATATATGTTTTTAAAATGAAATAATTTAATATAGGTAAATAATGTAATGTATAAAATGCTTATCTATATAACAAGGTTTGCAAGGGTTGTAAAGTTAACCTTGGAAACAGTGTTGCCAAGTCTTGGGCTACTGTTGCCGCGGGTTGTTTGTCATGTCAGCAACCTCAAATAACATGATATTTAGCCCTTGTAATGCGAATTTTACTAGGGAAACCCCACCAAAACTGCGATTTTTACCGGGGGACCCCCTCAAAATGCAATTGGGCTAGTTTTAAGTAGCTATTGGGTGGGTTTTGCTGTGAAAACCTGGCAACCATGCTTGTAAAGCTAGCCTAAATTAATCTGCAACTCATTACTTAGCTAGTTTAGGACCAAAGGTAGTTTGTGGTTCTCAGTTTCCCTTCAGGACATTCAGGAAAAGTATTTGTTTGATCAATTTTGCTTACCATAACTTGGGCATCAGGATTGAATGATTCAGCTTGATAAATGCAGTCAACACTCCAATATTTGTAAAAGAGGAATGAACTAGGGTTAGTCAAAACAGACACCTTCAACTTCTTCCTGAAAAATAAATAAAATGAGAGACCAAAAAAGAAAGCAAACTACAGCTATTCCATTGACTGACTATTCCATTTCTTTCAAAGAAAATTAGAATAAAAAAAAATCAGCAAATGTAATATTAGCTCTTTCTTTTTTATTTTATTTTTTTTCCAAGAGCCACAGAGAGTGTTTGTCCTCCTCCACAGATGCAACACTAGGGGTGTTAACACTACTTGACACGTGTGTATGGGAATCCAATGGCTATTAGTCCATTCTCCTTTGGAATGTGGAGACATTGTTCCAAGGTCCAAAGTGCAGTTTCAAAACAAAGAGCCACTGATGTAAGATCAATCAACAAAAAGAAATCCCTAACATAGTTATCATCTTAACTTAGGGCAATTATTAGATCACCATTCTCTTCTCCATAAATATCAGACCAGAAGCTGAACCCTAAAGATCTTCACACAGACACTAAATTAAAAAATAAAAACTTGCTTCAGGTTAACCACACTCATGTGCCGCATATTAGATGGAGACATTAATAAATGAGCTTGACACTGCTGCAGTAAAACAACTTAAGTGGAAGAAATGTGCTAGCTGAGAAAAATCCACTCTGCGTTCACTCCAAACCAAAACTAAAAACTTCCCGGCAGCTCTTGATAGGCCGTGGTTTAGCAGATAAGCAAATTAGGTTGTATGCTGTTCACACATCATGAGATATTTATTGAAGAATTAGTTAAATAATCCAAGTTTGTCTAGGAGTTCAAGAGGTGAGGGGTGTGAATAGGTCAGCAGTTAATGTGCTAATTTTGTGTGTCCAAATTAATCATGGTGCCTTTTTTGTATTCATTAGGATCTGCATCGAGGATCAGTCTTTAAGTGCCATTGTGTTGGTTTACTTGGAGTTGTAGGAGGCCACGCGTTGGTTGAGGGGGTTTTCCGGAGACTTCGTCCACTCCTTCTTGAGCTGCTGTTTTAGCTGGGAAAGTCGCATATTGGGGTTCTCCATTTTAAGGCGCGCCATATTTGCTTCTTCAAATGCAGCGAAGGCGGCTTTCATACGACGCTCAGGGTGTCGATCCAGGTCTTCCTTAGTGCTGAAGAACAGCAAAAACGAGAAAGGCAGTAAACAGATTATTAAGTTGATACTAGTAAAATCTATTGAATGTGTTAAATTATGTTCAAAGTCTTTCCTTCCTGTGGAAGTGGAGCCCAGAGAGAAGCCACAAGAGTTTACGTTAAAGTAAATGCCAGATACAGTTTATTGTGCAACCAAAATCAGAACAATAACCAGAAAAATGTTATGTATAATGTGGGACTTTTAATTATTAACAAGCCTGATATACTCTAGGACTCTTTTGAAATGTATATGCTATATTACTTCCAGCTGCTTATTCAAAAAGTTAAAGGCACAATATGTATTTTTTTCGCCGCTAGGGGTCGGTAAACTCTTCAAAACAATAACAAAGGCGTAGATTGATGACGCAATGAATGAGCGTGGAATCATGGAACTTGTCGTCATGCCGATGGATCTAATAATGTTTATGGGGAAATAATGTTTATGGATGAGTGAATGCATTTTTTTTAACATCACTGTGGTATAAAGCAAGGCGTGGCCGAGAATCGTGGGCACAATTGCTAATGAGAGACAGATATCAGTGCCATACGAGACTTCCAGGGGATATAAAGGAATGAGGACATTTTATTCTACTGGAATACCTGCAAGTGCTGAAATACTACTCAAACAGGTCAGTTTATTTGACGAATTAAAATTGTGAGGTAACACAGCGCTGTTTCACTTGGTCTAATGTTACGCTATCATACAATACATTTGCTTACCTGTCTAATAACGTGCAAGAGCGGCGTCTCTGTCAAGTCGAAGTTTATCACAAGGCTCGGGAACGCCACGCCGATATTGATCCTCGTTTTATTTCTCCTTTTGTCCCAAAGTTTGCTTGCCGTGGTCCATAATGTTTGAATTAAACAACAACAGCGTTCCGCTAGACGTTACGCAGTCGTCTGTGTCTGTTGCCATGGCTACTTTGCCGTACAAGCGGAAACCAGGGATAACGCAGATATTACGTCATTGACAGACAACAAGTGACAAGGGAGGGACGGGCACTATTTAAAATTGTGAATTTCTCTGAATTTACAAATTCTTGGAAACATTTAGGATAATGTAAGCACACAGCTGAACGAAATATATAACACTGCGCAAGTGGTTTTTGGATATTTTAATATAAAAATCTTACATATTGTGTCTTTAAGGGAGATAAAATATGCATTCTTACATCCATCTACAAACCATAAAGTAAACACTCTTATAAATCATCAACAGTAAATCATAAGCATTCGTTTGGTATAAATGCGCAGAATTAATTGATTGAGAACTGCTCTGAAAGCGTGCCCTCAAATTAAAGAGCTCTTAAAATGGTAATTAAGCCTTTTGTTGTACATTGAAGATATTTAAAACTTTTAATCACCATAAATTTGATAATGAATTTAAGACTTTTTAAGAACCCACAGAGACCCTGACAGCAACACTCTAAAGCAAAACAAACTGCAAAATATGGGTACTGTGACTCTTACAAATGTAGACTTTTTTTTAATATTTGTATAATGTTTGTAGAACAACAGAGTCTCCCAATTACTCATTTTTAAAAACGTATATAAAACATATTTCTCCAGAAAGCAGGATACCTGAGAACTGCAATGGCATCCTCTATGGTTCGGGCCTCCACCGTGCCTTCTTCTGGAACTATCCGATTGATGTTCTCCTCAAGCGGCATATCCAAGTGGGTTTTCTCTGTAGATTTAAAAGGACACATTAGACTAAATGAGGAAACTGAAAAATTTAAAACAATGAAACAATATAGACACACAAAAATAAGTGCAACATCTGGCTGTCATTCAGGTATGCACACCTTGCTCAGAGGTCTACAAAACATTTACATTGCACTCAGTGTGAACAGTCTGGGTAAGAATTTTGACAAGGAATCCAATTTATTTTGTTGTGTGACTGTGAATAGGGTTGAATATCAGCATGAAATGAAAATTCACCCTATTTATTTTTTAAAATATTTTATTGATCTTACTGTGAACAATTCACCCATGCAATGTTTAATCTTTTTGACCTTGATCTTCTGGTAAAAGCGAAAGACTTGTGACGTATGTCGGATTTCTCCAATCATTTAGTCCGTTTCACTAACAATAAACCACGGTATCAAATATATATACACACACACACACACACACACACACACACACACACACACACATATATATACACATTTGATACCGTGATTGGAGAAGTCCGACATTTGTCACAAGTCTATCGCTTTTACCAGAAGATCAGAAGATGCGTGCGTGCGTGTGTGTGTATATGTGTATATTATATATATATATATACACACATACACATACATATACACACACACACACACACACACGCACCCTCTGATCTTCTGGTAAAAGCGATAGACTTGTGACGCATGTCGGACTTGCCAATCATGGCATCGAATGTGTACGTGTGTGTGTATATATACACACAATTTGTGTGTTTTTATGCTTATTAGAATGTCATGGCTTTGGCTTATGCAATTGTAAAAGCACTGGAAATCATTCACTTATGAGGTTTTGTGATGTTTAGGATGTTCCCTACGTAGGAAGCCCTGCACATTTTGGAGTTATTGGATTGGATATGGACTTACCTTTTTCCTTGGTTTCCTTAACATTTTGCCCTTTTTGTAGGTTCTCCTCAATCTGGGCTCGAGTCACTTTACTGGGGGCTTCTTTTGTCTGTTTACCCTTTATCATGGCATCTTCTTCCTCAAGGAGCCTTTGCTTTTCTCTCTTCCTCTCCAGAGCCTCCAAACGCTTCTTCTCCTTATCATCCTGTACACACACGCGCACACACACTCTTTTAAATTACAACTGGACCGATGTTATCGAGGCAGCCTGATGGTCATTAAGCAAATGTAAGTGTAAACTGCAGAGCAGAGTAAAGAAATTAGAGATGCCTCCTGCCCGCTCAGAGTCACTCTGTGTCAGCACGGCCGGTAAGTAATGGTTACTAGGATCAGACATGGTCTTAACTGTCCACATCCTAACCACCCAGCCACCGTCCTGTTGATAACATCCCCAGAAATGGTGACACAACAGTAAGGAGATACGCATAATGAGATGACACCTTCAGATGTCGAGCAGAGGCTGAAATGTCATTCGCGTGACACAGATAAGACGCACGGCAGGCCGTGCTTAAGAGCAAACCAAGATACCCTCCTCTCTCTTGACATTCTCACATATCTACTGGTGATAAATTATATTCGCCAAGCCCGATCTAACAGTCCGAGACGGTGGCTGATCTTTAGAAGATGTAAAGGATAAATCAGTGTGTTTCCAGTGCAGGTGAGTTTGCGCAAACACACAAAGCGGCCCCAGTGACATAGGGTATAATTAGCAGAATGGATGCAGTAGGATAACAGCGGCGTGGGTCTGATAGGCCGCCGGGGATCAGATGGCAGCGATGGGAGGAAACAGGAGGAAAGGAACAGGGTGTGAGGAGCTCCTAAACAGAGTGTCTTACCAAGTAGGCTGGCACATCATGCCAGCATTGCTGACGCACACTACATATGCCAACACCGGCTAAATAATATATGAAACAGAGGCAGGAGAGAGCCGGGGAGGGTGAAAAGGCACCAATGGCCTGCAAAGACTGCTTTTCAAATATTTAGACTACCAAAATATCTTCTAATAATAATTAATATATTTAATCTATATCAGCCCAAAAAACATATCAAAATAGGTAAACAGGATTTAAATTTATATGGCACTTTGCTATAAGCTTGTTTCAAAAAATATTTAACAAAAATTAATTTGAGAACTGGGTCAATATGATGCAATGCAGCTTGCAAATGTGTTAAAGGGATAGTTCACCCGAAAATGAAATTATTCTGCAATCATTTACTCAATTTCATGTCGTTCCAATCCTGTATGACTTTCTTTCTTTCTGCAGGCAGATATTCTTGAAGATATATTGAAAAATGTTTAACTGTTTTTTCCATACAATGAAAATCAATGGGGTCCAAAGCAACACTGTACAAAAAACGTAGACATTTTTCAAAATATCTTCTTTTGTATTCCACAGAAAAAAGAAAAACATACAGGTTTGGAATGACATGAAGTTGAGTAAATGATGACTGAATATTTTCTTTTTTGGGTGAACACTGATAAAAATGATTCTGTGGTGAAGTAAATACTACAGAAAAAACAAATGTAATTTCTACATGAAAAAGTTAGTTCAGACAAAAACAAAGTAAATTCTATATTAGTACTCAATTCAAGCTTGTAGAAATTACAGCCTAAATATCAAAGATATTTAAATTAAGTAAAACCTACTCAACTTTTCCGATACTGGTGTTCCTATCATGCACTGTGGCATGAATAATTAATAAGGTTGATTTATTTTTTTATTTTTTTTTGCTGTTTTCCAGCGGTATTTACACTGTTTTATCATTGCTTATGTTGTTAGGTCTAGTGATTTTGTGACATCTGGAGTTCATTTTCTACTCAAAATGGCACATTTACACTCAAAAATGATCTATCGAATGTTACGTTATTGTGTATTGTGTACCAAGTATTGTGTACTAAGTCTCTGTGTTCAGGTGAGTGCTGCATTCTTCTATTATGTAGATATAGTGTCTACACGATATTTATTGCATTAACTACTTAGAAGTTTCAGTAAAGCATACACTTTAAAAGCATGGATTAATTCAATGTTATTATTTGAGTAAAAAGTTATTTTGTTAAAATTTACTTAATTAAGTTAAGAACATTTTACTTAATTCTATATGTAAAATTAAAGGGGACCTATAATGCCCCTTTTACAAGATGTAATATAAGTCTCTGGTGTCCCCAGAATGTGTCTGTGAAGTTTCAGCTCAAAATACCCCACAGATCATTTATTATAGCTTGTCAAATTTGCCCCTATTTGGGTGTGAGCAAAAACACGCCTTTTTTATGTGTGTCCCTTTAAATGCAAATGAGCTGCTGCTCCCGGCTCCCTTTCCAGAAGAGGCGGAGCTTTAACAGCTCACGCTTCGGTTGCTCAACAACAACAAAGCTGGAGAATCTCACGCAGCCAAAATGACAATCATCAGTAACGGTGTTCAGCCTTACATTGTTCAAACCGGAGTCGGACACTGATGGAGAGACTCAGGAAGAAGTTACAACTTTTAGAATCGAACTGGACGTTCCTGCTGTGGAGTTGATTCAACTCATCGACTAGCATGTGCCGTCATGGTAATCTTTTGTGCAAATCCAGTGTTGAATTGACCCTCGTTAGTGAAGCAATCTGCCATAAAATGACAGCATGGCAACAACACTTTATGTAAATTTTGGGGTTTGTGATGTCACCAACCCAGGAAGAAGCTTGTTGTTATGTGTTTCTATGGCAAAACTATCAATGCCTAAATGAATCTGCAGCAGTCAGGTGGTACAGTATTCACGTGGTACAAGTAGGAGTTTTGCACCCCTGCTCTAAACATTTATTACATGTGTTAACATGTGGATCATTTGCAATCTGGTCTGCTGACACTTAACATGGCATAAACAATAGCTTTGAAGACATAATAACCAACCAAATCACTCCATATCAGTCACAACATTCGCCCATGGACCTCATCAGGCCTCAAAATCAAGCTCCATTACTGACAACGAACACTCATCAATATGCGGCATAACTGATAGAGGATATCAGAACTTCCGTGACGGTGTTACTTTAACCCAGTCGGCTTCGGCTTTCATTTTATTCGTGGGGAACTCATTTCCTGAGCAACCCTAAACCTGGCTTGCAATGTATTAATCTATTGTGTGCTACTCAGACTCACATGTCTGCAGCTTTAGCGAGGAAGACAGCTGTGTCATTTAGATACAAGATTAGCAGCCAACTACGAGAATGTTAGACAACATAACATGGAAAACATGGGCGCGGTGGGAATCAATTTTCTGCATTCAGTAAAGAACTCAAAAACATTTCTATATAATAAAGTCAATTAGGAGCAAAGGGGCCAAAGTTTGTGTGGTTAGCATGGGTAGTGTTAGCTCCTAATGGTAGATGCTATAACTATACTGTACCATTATATGAGCAAAAAGCATCTTGCCACTTACATTTTTGTTGGTGAATTTCCTTTAGAATTTTTCTTTAGCAAGGATGCAATAACTTAATCAAATGTGTATAATGACATAATGACAGTAATGCTATTTCTGTTATGACAACTCTCAGAGTGTTTGGCATGGTAATGGATATGACAGCGTTGGTATGTTTGGTCTTGGAGGATAGTATGGGACTTGCTACTGCCAATATATACACAACATGCTGCTGCTATACATTATTGCATACATGAATTTCCTGTAGCAGATCTATACAGGTGGAGCTGGGGAAGGCGGAGGGTTTCTGAAAGCTGCTATAGCAAATGCTAACCAAGGATGCGTCCGAAATCGGCCACTATACCCTTAAAAAGGGCAGTATTTGAGGGGACAGCCATTTGTAGTGGTGCCCGAAACAATAGTGGACGTTACCAAGTGCACTCATTCAATCCCACAATGCACCGCAATAACGAGTGTACAACCGATGTACACTCAATGGCTAGAGAATACCCATAATGAAGATGGCGCCTGCAGCTGAATCTTCTATCCATCCACTTCCCAATGTGGCTCCAGCGTAATATCATACAGGTGTAAATTCATTTTTACTTGATTATTAAATTGCTTGATTAAGGTTTATACATGCTAGTTTTCATGACAGAGCTCAAGATATATTTTTTCATTACTACTGGAGCTGCTAAGTTTCAAATGATTATTAAACAGCAAGCACAAACTATGCAAAAGCGACAGCCCTTCCGGCGCACTCAGTGTCTGAACTTGTTTTCATTCACTCCTTTAAGTGGACTATATTAGTGGCCTAATGTAGGGAATAGTAAATAAGGGTATAGGGGTGATTTTGAACACAGTACAAGTATTTGAGCAGCAAGCTTATTGGCTACTGATACATCAGTAACCAATCAGCTGTGCCCTATAGAGAATGATGTGATTACAAGCAGATTGAGTTAAGGACCTATCAGCCTGCGCCATCTAGAGTTTCATGACAGAACTTTGTATTTATAATGTTACTAAATATTTATTTTTCCAAGTAAATACTTCTCTATTATATTTATAATATAATAGATTTTCTATTCATCAAAGAATCTTGAAAAAAAAATCTTAAATTATATTAAATATTAATAATATTCATAATATTTCACATTACTGTTTTCACAGTATTTTTGATCAAATAAATGCAGCCTGAGCATAAGAGCCTTTTTTGAAAACATCTTACTGACCTCAAACAGTAGTGTATAAATGCCAAATATATCAAAATAGATATTTTTACAGTGACCATTTTTATTCTGAAGAACTCAAAAGTGTGAAATGGACTTATATTTTTCTGTATCTCCTGCCTTTGATGTCATAGTTTAAGATATTCGTACAGTGCCATTAGCCAACTATTATTATCATGGCGTCATTTTCCTGTGGCTTCTAATGGATAGCAATCTCTCTCCAGGTACCACTGACTACTTTGATTAGGACAAACTATTTCACTGTCAAACAACTTAAAATGATCGGAGGAACAGTCTGTAGAGAGGAAGATCTTTACTGCCATCTTGTGTTTATTCTATACTCTGTCTGTATGGAAGGCACTGTTGTTCAGTATATCTCTTATTTCATAGATGTACTGCCAACTAGGTGTAGATGTTGTGACAAAAATCTAATGACAGTAATGGTACATTTCAAAAAAATCCCAAAAGCAGATCACTTTCCCTGCTCTGAAGGACATATGTAATTAATCCAAAATTACTCCTACCCTCCTCTGCTCTTTCTTCATGACATGTTTGTCGTTATCTTGCCAGAGCGCGTCCTCCAGCTCCTTCTGTTTGCGTGCATCCTCGACTGCTTTGGCCTCAGCCTTCCGGGCCCTCGCCGTGGCCGATTTGGAATTCTCGCCCTGGAATTTCTTCGGCATTCCTGGGACTTCCCTACGGAGATAAGGTAGAGATGAGATGATGACTAGTTGAAAGTGACAGAATATGTGCTGAGATCACAAAGGACATTAAAGGGGGGTATAATGCTATTTCATGTATTCTGACTTATTTACAATGTTAAAGAGTTGGATTCTCATGCTAAACATGGCCAAAGTTTCAAAACATGAGTTGGACGGAGTATTTCTGTGCCAAAAATACTCTTCCAAATCCTCATAAACTTTGCGGTCTTTTTTTCGAGTATGGGGCTGTGTGACGTCAACAGGGGCGGAATTCCTTGTACGGGCACTTCTCCCAGAAGAGCGCGCGCGCACACGTTGACCAGAGCGAGAGAGCAAGAACACGCCTATCAACGCCCGTTCGGCTTTACGGAAGTCGTCGGCAGCGCTGCACAGGTCACAGGACTTCACGAAATCAACAATGTCACCAAAGAAGTGTGTTTTTGGTTGTGAGGGAAAGATAACCTTGCTTCCCAAAGAACCCAGCGTTAAGTGGAGCTGAGAGTTTTGTGCTCACGCATTACATTGATGCGCTCTTGATATTTGTTATTAAAATAACCATAGAAACTGATAGTTGCAATCACTTTTTTATTGGTTAAAATGAATGGAGAGTATCTCGTGTTTTTCCGTGGCTGCTCGAGCCCTCAGGATCAGCGCTTATGGTTTCATTAACAAGGCCCAGTTCTACGCTGGATTTACAGATCGTTTGAAACTGAAAGACGGAACGGTCACAGCGATAATGATCCCGGTCATGAGTCGGAACCGCAGGTGGTGAGTAAAACTGCTTCAAATGTCTGTTTTGTTGGCAATAGGCGCCTAATAATTCATTATTCATCATTCACTATATGCTATATTCATTATAGTGATTCAAAAGTTATCCAGGGATAATGCGATTGTGTTATGTGTGTGTTTAAATACATTTGTTTAGCTGACCATTGATAGCTTGCAGACGATCGCTACGCAAAAGCTGCGCGTGCTCGTCACTCTTTAGCTCCGCTCACACGACACGCGTCCAGGCACTCGGCTGTTTTCGGAAAGACTCGGTACAGCGTATCGTGTCTTTTATAAATATGATAAAACTTAAGACATTTTGGAGATATGAAGGATGCACTACTACTCTATAGGTACTCAAGATTAACATGAGATTGGCAGAAACTGTGTGCGATACCCCCCTTTAATGTGTAGTGTTACACATACTAATGAGAAAGAAAAAAACTAAACACATGGAAAACATGACCTGACTGAGGCTGAATAACAGAATTTATTTAGGACTAGATGTTATTGGGCTCTCTATTGGGCCCTTGTTCTCGCAGTATTAACATAATCTGGTATTACTGGAGTTACTAGAGCATTAAACTCTAAATATTTTTACAGCTCTTCCAAAAGAGACTGCGAATACAAGGTAGACGTTAAAATATGTGTCCACTTTTTCTTAATCACCTTTATTCTAATGTTATTTACAAGATATTTTCGATATGTAAACTAGAAGTTTCCTCACGCAGCGGTAATGGCAAACAGAGATACGTGAGGAAGCCCATAGGAGTATGTTAAATCGTAAATATATGCCATATATATATATTAAATCGTTTATGTTTAAACAATTATAAATATAGTTATGCTATATATAGCATAATTATAATATAAATACATATTTATATTTTATATTAATTTAATATTTTAATTCAAGTTATCATAAATCATACACCTGTTCCTGATTTTTTTGATGTTCTGACAGCACACGTATCATCTGACATGTCTCGTAGCTAGAAGATTTAATTATATTATATTTCCTAAAATAAAGTGTCGTATAGGGAAAATTCTGGAACTTTAGTCACATTTTAATTGTACTTTTTCTTTTCAGAAACCTTCTCGTTAGCATCTTTGCTAATCACTCTGATTTCAGAGAGTGACAGTATTCATGTTTAAGCTTGTATCCGATCCTATCATCTGAACAATGAAAGAAGATCTAGACGGGTGCATCTTAAATATCTCATTTTATTAATAGAAGTCATTTTCAGGCACCGAATCTAATATATAATGTAATAGCACCAACCTTTTCCTGCGCCGGGATGTTGTTCACCCTTCTTCTCAAGCTGCTGCGCCACAGTCGAAGCGGTTCATTTAGCGCCCTCTGGAGGCTCGACGGTCAGTCAACTACACACAATACGGTAAACAGCGAACGCCATGCTTACATGTGGCCCGTTTTTCAATACTCAACAGGTACAGAAAAATCGATATACATGTGATACCACACGATACCATCCAGAGTCACTCTGTAACTTAGCAGTCTATTTGCTCTTTAACCAGTAAACAGTGGGGTTCAAATAAGTCACGAGAAAGTCTTCAATGTTATGGAAATCTAATTATTGCTGTGTGCAGGCTAGCTGTTATTCTTATTCTATTTTCCATTCTTTTCTCACTTGATGTATATTTATTTTATTATATTATGAGTAGCTATAACAAACTTAATTTGAATTTCAGGATTTTTGTATTTCAGGACTTGTTATCGAGCATGATTTGAGAATCAAAGAGCATCTAGTGCTTCAGCAGAATCAAGGAAATCACACCTTTATGTGACAATTCTCACACTACAAATGTTTTCACATGGTCAGTTTTACATATTTGTTTGATTAGTGATATTAGACATTAAAAAAAGAAAGAAACTCATTGTATGGTATGGTACTTATTATGGTACTTTGCTTAATATATTTAATGATAACCATATTCTCATATATCATTGTATTTGGGTCAATGACGAGATGAGTCATTTTTTTGATTAACAGTGATAATTGATTACCACATAATCTCATTGTTAACACTTAATAAAACTTCAAAATTAATTATATCTCCATTATGTTTTTTTACACTTTTAAAAACCTTATTCGTCAATGACCCATTTATATGATACTCAAAGGTATGACAAAGAATATGATGGAATCACATGTCAGTGTCCAAAAAAGCAATACTAAGGTACATTTTGTTACTTTTTGTTCAGTCCATATTCAATCAGTCAGAGTAATGAAAATATTAAATGATGAATGTTTTAAGATTTAAACAAAAAGTAAGGAAAGAATCTGTGGTGTCAAATGACTCCGCCTCTGCTATGTCAATCACAATATACTCCTCCCTCCACATATTACATTAATTCCGAATTCCCCTCCCATCAGACAGCCTTTGATTATCCAAATTATCAGCCCAGAAAAATAAATCTACCTCTACTTGAAAGAATGCTCATTCACTTTCCACACTGGTCAGTGATAGTGACCATATCTTGAAACCAGTACTGTTTTCTATGCTGTATGAGTTGATTACATGTTGGCCTGTGGAATTTGATCTTTTTCATACACTCAGAAACTCAGTTTGCATTGTTTTGGTCAAAGGTAAGTTGTTTTTTAAATATTGTATAAAAGATTATTTTCTATTTTATTTTGTACTCAATCAGTTCATCTGCTCTTACCTTAAATGACACTGTGCACTGCATGAGCCCTAATCTTTTGAAAGTCAAGAGAACATAACAGCGGGTGGATTGAGAATGCATTGTGATTTCTGAGTTTGTTGTTACAGCTGACAGTCTCTTGAAGAGAAGGACTCTACTCATTTAGGCTCTGGCAGAGTCTAAACAGAGGACACTATGGCTTCAGACTCAGACAACTTGGGCTTCTGTTTGGTGGACTATGCAGTATTTGCTGCAATGCTGGGGGTATCGGTGGCCATCGGGCTATTCCAGTCTCTGAGAAAGACCCAGGGTCGCTCGAACGTGGACAACTTCTTCACAGGGGGCAGGGGTTTCTCTGCTGTGCCGGTTGGACTGTCGCTCTGTGCCAGCTTTATGTCAGCTGTCCAAGTGCTCGGTGTGCCATCAGAGGCATATTTATATGGCTTTAAGTTCCTCTATATGTGCTTGGGACAAGCCCTCAACTCCCTTATTACTGCAGTTGTGTTTGTTCCTGTGTTTTATCGTCTCAAAATCACCAGTGCACATCAGGTTTGGATTTTGTCCATTTCTCTCTTTAGTAGTTTTGCAATATAATTATATATATGCACACTCTAAATTCACAATATATATATATGATTTGCATATCATGAGTTGCATTGAATTTCACCTCAGTAATGTGAGGACGAGTAATTTCTCTGTAGTATGTGATAAAAAGAAACATAATATACAGTGGAGTCCAAAAATTTTGAATTTCCTTGTATTTTTTTCTAATTTAACATGCATTTTCCAAATAATAATTTTAATGCATTTCATTTTCTTAGTATGTTCCCCTAATAAGCTTTTATATACTTTTGGACCCCACTGTTTTTTCATGTGTGTGTGTGTGAAATGTACTTGTGTGCCAGTATTTAGGAATGAGGTTTGGCAGAGGGATGCAGCTCTTGGGAAGTTTGCAGTTCATTGTAGCGACAGTAAGATAAATTAATATAATCATAAAAAATATATATTTTAATACTATTAAAGCAGTACCATGAAATTAAAATGCTGATCAATAAAGCCTTGAATCTTATCTGTATACTTGTAATTCCAATATTTAGTTAAATATTGTTAATACATAAAATATGTACTTAAATACTGCTGATATTGTTTTGTTCTTCCTGTAGCTTCTCTACACTGGAATAGTGATCTTTGCTCCTGCAGTCATCTTGAATCAGGGTAAGAGAAATAAACGGATTTCCTCTTTTTAAAACTGAATTACTCTCATTTTCTTGGCTTCAGTCGTTACAAATCCATCAGCGGATCCCTTATGACTGGTTGAAAGTTATGTTTGGTTTTGCCCTTTCTTATCAAACTTTTCTTCTTTTCTGAATCAAGCCACAGGCCTAAATATGTGGGCGTCTCTTTTCTCAACTGGACTCATCTGCACATTTTACACAACAGTGGTAGGGAGTGTTGTGAAATCTTGCCTGATCTGAATAATACAAATACTGGTGTCCAGTCTTTTCTTTATTGGTGCACTATTTAGACCCTTTTAAAGGGTTAGTTTACCTAAAAATGAAAATTCGGTCATTAATTACTCACCCTCATGTCGTTCCAAACCCATAAGACCCATAAGTCGTTAATCTTTAAAAAAAAAAAAAAAATTGCACTTGCATCTCTTCATAAAATTGAAGTTAAACCGGTCACATGGACTACTTTAATGATGTCTTTACTAACTTTCTGGGCCTTGAAAGTGGTAGTTGCATAGGCTGTTAATGGAGGGACAGAACGCTCTCAGATTTCATTAAAAAGATCTTCATTTGTGTTCAGAAAAAGAAAGAAAAGTCTTACAGGTTTGGAACGACGTGAGTAATTAATGACAGAATTTTCATTTTTGGGTGAATTAACCCTTTAATGTGATCAAATATTTCTCATAAATTGTGTGTATAGTCGGCAAAAGTGATGCTCGGAGGGAATATTTGTTTTAAAAGGGTGAAGATGTAAATTTTCCTAGGCTGGACATCACTTTTGGCCTGTATATGATTTGTGTGTATGCATTTGAATGATTAATTAGTAAAAGTTGCATGACTGTAATTTTTTTTGTTTGTGAATGTAAAGTGTTTCTGTTTTCCTGCAGGGTGGTATAAAGGCTGTAATCTGGACAGATGTGTTTCAGATTGTAGTCATGCTCTCTGGGTTCATTGCGGTTTTCATTCAGGGCACCATATTGGCAGGAGGGCCTGCCAGAGTTTTGGAAATCGCCAACAATGGATCTCGCATCAATTTTAATGAGTATGAACAATAAATGTTTTGAAATGTGTTAAATTCTCAAATTAATTAAATGTTTATTTAGTGTTCTTCTGTTGCTGATTCTCTCTGTGTGTTACAGTTTTGCCTTAGACCCTCAGAGGCGGTACTCGTTCTGGAGTTTCACAGTGGGCGGCACAATGGTCTGGTTATCCATGTATGGAGCCAATCAGGCCCAAGTACAGCGTTACATATCATGCAGGACTGAGAAACAAGCCCAACTGTAAGAGAATAAATAAGTAAAATCGGTCTAAAATAACCTAAATTTAGTTTTGTTTGGCATTAAATATCTCCTAATAATGATTGTTGAGTGACTCACATATTTTCTGCTACTGCTCACTGAGATACAGATCCACTGAGTGTCACTCTTGTGCTGCAGGGCGCTGCTGGTTAATCAGGTGGGTCTGTGTCTGATTGTGAGCAGTGCAGCCACCTGTGGCATTGTGATGTTTGCTTTATACTCCAACTGTGACCCACTGAAGACTGGCAGAATATCTGCACCTGACCAGGTAAAGTAATACATACATGAACAGAATTAACTGTACTTAATGTATACTACTAATCACTATTACATTTTAAACAAAACAATTGTTTTTTTCTCTTTATTTTCACAGTACATGCCGTATTTGGTTTTGGACATTTTCCGGAATCATCCAGGCTTCCCGGGTCTTTTTCTAGCCTGTGCCTACAGTGGAACTTTAAGGTGCTTGAAATCTTCAGTGAGGTGTTGTTTACTGATACAAATATAATAAACCACCTGCTTCTTTTTCCACAGTACTGTCTCCACCAGCATTAATGCCATGGCAGCTGTTACTATGGAGGATGTAATGAAGCCGTGGCTAATCACTGTTTCGCAGAGAAAACAGCTCTTGCTCTCCAAGTCATTATGTAGGGTCAAAAGTCTCTTCTTCTTTCCTGTCGTGCAAGCAAACAGAGAGTCTTCTTAAATAGATTAAACTTCCTCAAAAGTGCATGCAATTGTTTACTTGACCATATAGACCATCAACTAAATCTTGCTTTTCATTTAATTACAGATAAAATTAATTTTTTGAAATTAGGGGGAAATATTTCATACACACACACACACACAGAGATACATATATACATTTATACATTATATATATATATATAATTATATAATGTTGGTATTTGTTTGCTGCATGTAATATATGCTATGTATTTAAAATTAAGGGAAAAATGAAAAATGATTATTTAAATATATTTATATAATACTAATATATACATATATTAAAATATATATAATATTATAATATATAATATTTAATGTTATATTATATATATTATATTATAATATTAATACCTATTATATATTATTAATATATTATGATATTATTATTATATATATTATATAATATTTATATTTTTAATATTGTTATATTTTATAAAGTATATTATTATATTTTAATTATATTAATCTATAAAATATAACATTAGTATTTGTTTGCTGCCTTTAATATATGCTGATTTTAATAAAAATATACTTAATTGTCATAAAAATAATGTCACAATCAATAACAAGTATAAAAATGTCTAATTTCCTAATGATATATTTTTTATTTAATTCTATCTTAATTTAAATTAATGTTAGATTTGTAATGCATTAAAATGACACAATTGGTGAGATGAACTAAGAAACCATGATGCGATTCTGCAAATATCTGATGATATCAACCTGATAATGTTAATAAATATAACTACAGTGTCAACTAATGTCATTATTGTTTGTTTAAATTTGTAAAACAGCTCTGTTGTACGGGCTTGGCTGCATTACAATGGCTGCGCTCTCCTCTCTGCTGGACTGGGGAGTCCTTCAGGTGTGAACTACTGTGATTTCAAGCAGGCTATATTTCAGTCTATGTGTCTGTGCTCTAACCAGCTTTAACTTTTAACTCTAATAACCTCAGGGTTCGTTCACAGTCATGGGTGTAGTGAACGGTCCACTGCTGGGAGCCTTTGTGCTGGGCATGTTTGTTCCAGCCACAAATAAACCGGTAAGACTCCATAAAAATCACTGTCGTGTCCACCATATATTATTCTATCCCTCATTTAATAGCCATGCAATATTTCTCACACTATAGGGGGTGTTCTCAGGTGTGGCTGTGGGTTTCTGTTTGTCTCTATGGCTTGCTGTTGGAAGCACAATCTATCCTCCAACACCACAAATTATGGGTGTTTTACCCACTAGTGCTGATCGCTGTCTAACAACTAATGCAACACTTAACAGCACCACGGTAGTCGCTAAATCCTCTATCGTGGCATCATCAGTCCCCCAGGATTATGGGTAAGATTGTAGAAGTTGTATCACATTTTATATTGACCAAAATTGCATAGCACTGTGACTTTAATTACTTGTGGAAATACAGCACAAGAGTTAAGTTTTCTTTTTCCAACTAAATTCATGCAGCTTTCAAAATATCTATTCAATATCCTACCTGTACTTCGGAGCCCTGTCAACTAGTGCAGTCATACTAGTAGGTGTGGTGGTTAGCTACATTACAGGTGAGAGGAACTCACTTACAGTATTGTTAACAGTAATTAAAACCAATGAAAATGTCTACAGATGTTACTTTATCTTCAAACGAATATGTGCTGAATTTTTGTAGGACCCACCAAGAAGGATTCTATCAGCCCTGGTTTATTACGGTGGAACTTGGAACAAAAGACCTGCGATGTGTCCTGTCATAACTTGGTAAGTTACATGGCAGTAGCAGTTCATTTACTTTCACTTGCAGCTCAGTTCTTACCACATGAAATCCAGTGATATTTTAATATTATTGAAATAAAATTATGGTATTTATTAGGGCTGGGTAAAAATATAGATTTCTCGATTTTAATCGATTCTCATTTTTACAAACCGATGTCGATTCTTAAATCCCAAGAATCGATTAGTCTATCCTGTTTTCAGTTGATGAATGAACAGAACATTGTAGCATTCCTCCCATCCAATAAATCGCAACAATCTTTGTGCTTTGTTCCTTTTGATATGAAACAAAAGCTGTGTCCGAAATCGAATACTTCTTTACTATATAGTGTGTGAAAAACCATACAGAGAAGTATGTCCGAATTCATAGTATTCGAAAAACATTAGGCGAAAAGTCCCCGGATGACCTACTACTTATGGTAAGATTCTGGTGTGAACATTCAATGGACACTTTGCTATCCCATGAGGCCACGGGAGAGGATTTATGAATGGAAGAGAAGCGGCAGAACGACACACACATGAACCGATCATCTCCTCCGCTTTAATACCAGTTACAGCGTGAAATAAGCATGAATGAACATCTGAAGGTACGTTAAAAGATACAGTACAACTTACCGAAATCCATATCATGTCACGTGTAGTCTCTCAACCGCGGAAAGACTTCAATAAAACAGCTTGTAAACAGGGTTGCCAGGTTTTCACAGGAAAACCCGCCCAATTGCTACTCAAAACTAGCCCAATTACACTTCAGGGGGTCCCCCAGTAAAAATCGTGTTCTGGGGGGTAAAATTCGCATTTTAGGCGGGGTTCTCCTGGTAAAATTCGCAATCCAAGGGCTAAATATCATATTATTTGGGGTCAACCTGAGGCAACAATGTTAAAGTAGCCCAGTTCCGCTGGAAAACCACGAACTTGGCAACACTGCTTGTAAACAATGTCACGTAACGTCACATTTACCTCAGGAAAACCATATTCAGTGACCATAAACTCGTTAGTCAGTTCTGATAAACATATGCACCATATTACATATTCATTATAATTTTAATGTTCTTCAATATTTAATGCATGTTTGAATAAATCAGTTATGACAGCCATGATTTAAATGTTTATATTTCAAAAAACAAATTAAAATAGAAACATGATTGTGTAATTCTAAAGTTAGTATTATAACTTTATTTATTATTAAAAAAAATCCTAGAGTGTAATTTAAGTGTTTGTATATAATAAGTCAATTTTAACCTTCAATATTATAGTAATGTAGTACCAACTGACTCCCATGTATAGTTACAGCATTAGTTGAGAATCGAAATCGAAAGCTTGTGAATAGAAATCTAATCGAATCGTGAAATTTGTTATTAATACCCAGCCTTAGTATTTATTAATATTTTGAATTAGCTTTTATTTTTATATTTTTAGTTTATTTCAATTTCAGTTTTAGTAATTTTGTTATGTGCTTTTGTCATTTTTATTTTTATTATTTTTATTTCAGTTAGTTGCAACATTTCTAATTATTTTGGTTAAGTTTAGTTTAAGTGTTTCATCTTTTATTTCTGCTTTATTTCAGTTAACGCAAACAATTTTTAATAGTTTTAGTTAACAATACCAACACTGCTGAAATCATATTCTTGTCTTTGCAGAATGAAACTACGACACACAATCCCACCGAAATCCTTCTCAGTCCAAAAGAACTATTTTCCACTGCTGATAAACAAGTTGTTTTACTGAACAAAGGTGAAGTTAAGACAGGTTCAGCATCCGCTTTGTAAAATCAAACAAAAAAATGTCAGGTTTCAAACAAAATTTTCAAGAAATAATGCAGATTAATTCAAATTAAAATGACTTCTTGTAGAAGAACAACTGTGGCTGTGCACAATAAAATGCTAAAGACACAGCTTCACTAGTTATCATCATGCAAGGTACATTCTGCACAGTCTCGCATATCAAATATGTCAAAGCCATACTGATTTGGTTATCTTCCTTTTTGATTGGCATTACTGAATACCTGACCATCACCACCTGATTCAAAGGATGATTCTTTGCTCTATATAACAATAGTGCTTTCTTTCATAGTACAAAATCACGCACAATACGTTTCTGTTCATCAACACACACCTGCATCGCACCTGTTTGTCAGTTCACTTTCATTCCTAGCCAAGTTTAGAAGAGAAGAGAGCATAAGCACGCACACTAAAGTGATTTGAAATTTGTTTAATTAACAGAATGCTTTTAATGGAGATATATCAAGATGATCCAATAACTCTTTAAAAGTATGTATGATTATTAGCGTGAATTAATTAAGAGAATATGTAGCCCAAATTGTTACACACTATAAAGATCCATTTTATTGACCATGCTACAATAGATTTCAACTACACCATACTACCTACAATATAAGAATTACTCATTTCATTTGTTTTTTGGCAGACAGGAATATTCTTTCTGTCTAAACCTATAAAACAAGGCTCATTAACAGGATATTAATTCCTCAGCATTTCTAGTGCCATTACCTAGAAAAGACATCTGAATGTGCCCTAAAAAGCCCTAGAAGTCTCCAGAATCAACTGTTTCAGTGTTTATGTATTGAATGATGTTGGCTGTATAATTCATGCATATTTTGAATATGTGTATCATTTGTTACCAGTATCTCAAGAGATGAGCTGTAGAATGATGGAGTGCCCCTGTCACATTCACAATAAACTGAAATGGCAACACTACTATCAGGTGCACATGTTTTCTGATTAAAATTGTTTAAATGAAAGTTTCATATGCCACTGGGTTGTAGCAGGCCAAACGGAAGAAAACCTACTCAGTTTTTCTCTGCAGGCGGAAATAACAAACCCGCCGCACACTAGCAGAGAAAGAGGAAACCACAGTTTCAGTCTTCCCACGTAAAGAAAGCAAGAACCCCATCAGCTCCAGCAAACACCCTCCCTCTCTTTCACTCCTATAAATACAATATTCTTGCACTTCATAATATGCAGGGGTGGACCTGGTGTCAATTTATGGCTTGGTCACAGGTCTAGAAACAGATGTCAGATGAGGCCGACCAGTGAAGAAACACCCAAGTGGTGTCGATCTTGCTAAAGCAGTCTGGAAATGAGGTGCTTTTGCGGTTTGTCTCTTGCCGGAAATGTCTTATTTGATCCCTCCCACTAAATGAGAGGCTCACAACAGCTAAGCCCGAGTTATATTTACGCAGCTCATCACATCAACATGAACAAATCATCAATGTTTCTTCTTAAATAAGGTAACACCTCTTAGTTGTCTTAATTCGTATCGTATTATGAAAAATAAAACTTTGTAACTTTACCATTTCAAAGAATATGTCAGTGTAAGTCATGTGACTACTAATGAAATATACATTTTGTCAGTGTGGCGTTGTATGTTTCATGTTTGCTTGTTTGTATTATTGTTATTGTGTTATTGGAATATGAATAGATGTTTTTTGTGTAATAGGATGTTCCACTGCAATATTTAACAGCCGATGACATTATCGAAACCAAACCAAACCAAACTTGTGTAACCTAGCCTTAACTTAAAATCCTTAATATATATCAAATCCTTTACTGTTAGTGGCTTAATACTCAAAAGCTCTTGGAAAACACCCATGAACTTGTTTGTTACGGAAAGTACAGATTAGTTTACATGAGAACGATGAGCTCACTTCTGTCATGGGTATGACCACCATGGTTCCAAGAACTGGTGTTAGCAATAATCCACTGCTTTACAGTACAATGTTAATGGCTCTTTCTTGTAACGTTTAATACTTCCAGTAGACCTCAAGTTCTCTTAAGATGGACTTTATTGTATTTATATTTGGGGTCTTCAAGACCCCAATGATTTGTGTCTTAATAATACTTGCAAAACTAGCCGTTTAAATTCACCTTTTAATATGTTCCTTTGACTTAATTAAAGCCCATTTGTAAGATATTATAGAAATGTGCTTTTCTAAAATGTGATGTTATGTTGCTTCTGTTTGGGGTAAATGTTTAAGACCCCCAGCAAAAGTAATGTAACATTTTTCATTTAGTGGAAATTTTGTTTAAAATCAGTCTTCATATAGCAAAAGTCAGCCTTAAAGTGCCCCTATTATCCTTTACATGCATCCAAGGTCAAAAAACACTTTAATTTTCTCATAATATACATCACCTCTTTTCTCAAGAGTCTGAAAACGGTTTGTTCGAAGATTTAGTCTCTCTAAACCCCTCCTTTCTGTGACCCTACTCTGCTCTGATTGGTCAGATGGCCCAGTCTGCTGTGATTGGTCTACTCTGCTCTGATTGGTCAGATGGCCCAGTCTGCTGTGATTGGTCTACTCTGCTCTGATTGGTCAGACGGCCCAGTCTGCTGTGATTGGTCTACTCTACTCTGATTGGTCAGACGGCCCAGTCTGTTGTGATTGGTCTACTCTACCTTGATTGGTCAGATGGCCCAGTCTGTTGTGATTGGTCTACTCTGCTCTGATTGGTCAGATGGCCCAGTCTGTTGTGAATGGTCTACTCTGCTCTGATTGGTCAGATGGCCCAGTCTGATGTGAATGGTCTACTCTGCTCTGATTGGTCAGATGGCCCAGTCTGCTGTGATTGGTCTACTCTGCTCTGATTGGTCAGATGGCCCAGTCTGCTGTGATTGGTCTACTCTGCTCTGATTGGTCAGATGGCCCAGTCTGCTGTGAATGGTCTACTCTGCTCTGATTGGTCAGATGGCCCAGTCTGCTGTGATTGGTCTACTCTGCTCTGATTGGTCAGATGGCCCAGTCTGCTGTGATTGGTCTACTCTGCTCTGATTGGTCAGACGGCCCAGTCTGATGTGAATGGTCTACTCTGCTCTGATTGGTCAGATGGCCCAGTCTGTTGTGATTGGTCTACTCTGCTCTGATTGGTCAGATGGCCCAGTCTGTTGTGATTGGTCTACTCTGCTCTGATTGGTCAGATGGCCCAGTCTGTTGTGAATGGTCTACTCTGCTCTGATTGGTCAGATTGCCAAGTCTGTTGTGAATGGTCTACTCTGCTCTGATTGGTCAGATGGCCCAGTCTGCTGTGATTGGTCTACTCTGCTCTGATTGGTCAGACGGCCCAGTCTGCTGTGATTGGTCTACTCTACTCTGATTGGTCAGACGGCCCAGTCTGTTGTGAATGGTCTACTCTACCTTGATTGGTCAGATGGCCCAGTCTGTTGTGAATGGTCTACTCTGCTCTGATTGGTCAGATGGCCCAGTCTGCTGTGATTGGTCTACTCTGCTCTGATTGGTCAGACGGCCCAGTCTGCTGTGATTGGTCTACTCTACTCTGATTGGTCAGACGGCCCAGTCTGTTGTGAATGGTCTACTCTACCTTGATTGGTCAGATGGCCCAGTCTGTTGTGAATGGTCTACTCTGCTCTGATTGGTCAGATGGCCCAGTCTGTTGTGATTGGTCTACTCTGCTCTGATTGGTCAGATGGCCCAGTCTGTTGTGATTGGTCTACTCTGCTCTGATTGGTCAGATGGCCCAGTCTGTTGTGAATGGTCTACTCTGCTCTGATTGGTCAGATGGCCCAGTCTGATGTGAATGGTCTACTCTGCTCTGATTGGTCAGATGGCCCAGTCTGCTGTGATTGGTCTACTCTGCTCTGATTGGTCAGATGGCCCAGTCTGCTGTGATTGGTCTACTCTGCTCTGATTGGTCAGATGGCCCAGTCTGCTGTGATTGGTCTACTCTGCTCTGATTGGTCAGATGGCCCAGTCTGATGTGAATGGTCTACTCTGCTCTGATTGGTCAGATGGCCCAGTCTGCTGTGATTGGTCTACTCTGCTCTGATTGGTCAGATGGCCCAGTCTGCTGTGATTGGTCTACTCTGCTCTGATTGGTCAGACGGCCCAGTCTGATGTGAATGGTCTACTCTGCTCTGATTGGTCAGATGGCCCAGTCTGTTGTGATTGGTCTACTCTGCTCTGATTGGTCAGATGGCCCAGTCTGTTGTGATTGGTCTACTCTGCTCTGATTGGTCAGATGGCCCAGTCTGTTGTGAATGGTCTACTCTGCTCTGATTGGTCAGATTGCCAAGTCTGTTGTGAATGGTCTACTCTGCTCTGATTGGTCAGATGGCCCAGTCTGCTGTGATTGGTCTACTCTGCTCTGATTGGTCAGATGGCCCAGTCTGCTGTGATTGGTCTACTCTGCTCTGATTGGTCAGACGGCCCAGTCTGCTGTGATTGGTCTACTCTACTCTGATTGGTCAGACGGCCCAGTCTGTTGTGATTGGTCTACTCTGCTCTGATTGGTCAGATGGCCCAGTCTGTTGTGAATGGTCTACTCTGCTCTGATTTGTCAGATGGCCCAGTCTGATGTGAATGGTCTACTCTGCTCTGATTGGTCAGATGGCCCAGTCTGCTGTGATTGGTCTACTCTGCTCTGATTGGTCAGATGGCCCAGTCTGTTGTGATTGGTCTACTCTGCTCTGATTGGTCAGATGGCCCAGTCTGTTGTGAATGGTCTACTCTGCTCTGATTGGTCAGATGGCCCAGTCTGATGTGAATGGTCTACTCTGCACTGATTGGTCAGATGGCCCAGTCTGTTGTGATTGGTCTACTCTACTCTGATTGGTCAGATGGCCCAGTCTGTTGTGATTGGTCTACTCTGCACTGATTGGTCAGATGGCCCAGTCTGTTGTGAATGGTCTACTCTGCACTGATTGGTCAGATGGCCCAGTCTGTTGTGAATGGTCTACTCTACTCTGATTGGTCAGATGGCCCAGTCTGTTGTGATTGGTCAGATGGCCCAGTCTGCTGTGATTGGTCTACTCTGCACTGATTGGTCAGATGGCCCAGTCTGTTGTGAATGGTCTACTCTGCACTGATTGGTCAGATGGCCCAGTCTGTTGTGAATGGTCTACTCTGCTCTGATTGGTCAGATGGCCCAGTCTGTTGTGAATGGTCTACTCTACTCTGATTGGTCAGATGTTTTTTGTATCAATTTGAGTGTCCTTATCCTTATAAAGTGTATAAAAAGTGAAGCGTGGAAAACAGCATCTTCATGTCGATCACACGAACCAAACTCTTCCAGGCCTCAACTACAACTACAGTGTTTGAGGGCGGGTCAAAGAAAATGTAGTTCGTGGGCAGACAGTCAAGACCATAGGCTAGCATTATGCAAATTTGTTACATAGATATTTAAAATGAAGTGAGAATGGAATTGCTGACAACTCCTTTCAGAAGTTCAGAATTGATTCTTTCTTTTAGGAGACAATAACTTTATTTGTTGTGCACTTTGATCTTTAAAATTTTGCAGGCATTTTACATTCACAAACAGCTATATTACACACTGCATGAAAGGTTATATTCGAAAAATCATAAAAGGGGCACTTTAAAACCTTAACAATGTTGTTCTTGTAAAAGTTGAAAGAGCTTCAAAAAGCCCCAAACAGAACATAAGGGTTAATTTATCTTAATTTATTACTTTATTATTGCCTCTAACATCAAAATAGTTCACTTTCTGTCAGAAATAACCATTAGTGTTATTTTAATAGCATCCTAGTTTGAGTTACATGCACAATTTTGGAAAGAAAGAACTGTCAATAAACACCTGCATCTGTTATCTATTATTCCAGTTCTTTTCGTCCAATCAGCAGATTGCTTTGGTGAGAAAACCATGAGTGAAGAGGAAGAGGTGCCCTTGATGAAGAGCGAAAGGGCCGGCAGTCAGAAATCCAGCTGTGACTCTGCCCTACAGGTGCATCTGTACTACTGCCCCAGCTTAAATTCAGAGACCTCTTTCACCATCCCCACGGGACACATCACAGCAGAAAGCGTGTGTATGCTTGCTGCAAAAGCCAGCGGTGAGACACTAACATGTTTCAGATGATCAGTAATGATGTCTGTTGCTTAAAGGTCAAAAGCTTCAGTTTTTAAGTGCATACTCAAGTATATGCTCTTTTCCCTTTTTATGTGCTTCCCTATAACTTCTACAATAGATTTTTTTTAAAGATGCAACAAGTGTTGCTGATAACCTTTATGTGGCCAAGATCTATCTTTTAGATAATTCAGTATGACTAAAGCATAATTACACTTTAAGCAATATAGATATGCTGATATATAGATTAAGTTATATAGATCTGCTCATATGTGATCTTATAATTAAATACATTTAAAATAGTTGTGCACTAACATTATTACAATAACCTGAACTGAATATTTATATTTTTAGGAATACTTCCTGTGTTTCACAACCTGTTTGCTCTGGCATCAGAAGATCTTTCATGCTGGTATCCACCAACCCATGTGTTTAAGAGTGAGGAGACTATCAAAGTTTACTACAGAGTGAGGTATAAAAACTGCTGTAATAATCATATTTTATTTATAAATAACTTACTCTTCCTGAATATTTGTAGTGTTTTTTTTATTTAACTAGCCTATTCATGCCATTCATTTTCATTTAATTTGCAAATGCCTGTTATGTAAATACTTTATTGTTTTAACCTCCTCACTGACCCAGATTTTAGTCTTAAAGTATACATTTTTCATAAAAATACTATTTCATAATCATAAATAAAAACAAAACTAAAATTTCAATATTTATGCTTTGAAATTGATTCATGTCAATGTTCACACACTCTTATTCGTGGTGTCATTTCCATCACAAACAAAAAGGTTAGTTAGTGTACTTGGTTACCAAGAAGACAACAATGTCAGTGAAGAGCATACTTTAAGGCATAATTTACAAAAATGAAAATGATATCATCATTTACTCACCCCCATTTAATTCTGAGAGATTTCTGTTCCTCCATTGACAGTCCACACAACTACCACTTTGATGCTTCAAAAAGTTCATTAAGAGATCGTAAAACTAATTCATATGAATTGAGCGGTTTATTCCAAATTTTATGAAGAGACACAATTGTTTTATATGATGAACAGATTTAATTTAGGCTTTTATTCACATATAAACGTTCATCAACACACATCAGGTATGGTAACTGTAAACCAAAGCTCAAGCGAGCTTGCTTGACGTGCGAGAACCAATGAGGTTCATTCTCCTGTGTTATGCAGCACATTTGAGCTTCCGTAAGAACCAATAAGATTTGTTCTTGTGCATGGTTGAGATTCTGTTTATGTTCACTGATCAATGTTTATATGTTAATAAAAAAGCCTAAATTAAATCTGTTCATTATATAAAGCGATTGAGTCTTTTCAGAATGTTTTGCACTAAACCACTCAATTCAAATGGATTAGTTTTATGATCTCTTTATGAACTTATTGAACCTACAAAGTGGTAGTTGTGTAGAGTATCAATGGAGGGACGGAAATCTCTCAGATTTCATTTAAAATATTGTCATTTGTGTTTCGAAAATGAATGAGGTTTGGAACGGCATGAGAGTGAGTAATGGATGATGTTTTTTTTTAACTATTCCTTTTAAGATAAATATGACACGTGTTAAGAAAAATAAAAATCTAATAATGTGAAATGTATGATATATGATGCACAATAACTAAATATTTTTATTGTGTAAACATGCATCTTTCCCAATCATTTTGTCAAATGATGAGGAAAATATGAACTTGACTTGGTAAGTTAAACTAGACTTGGTAAGACAAAGGAGGCCAAAGTCATTTCCATCACCATCATTTGCACCACAGAATGTCATCAAACACAATATACAAATTTGATATGTAATGGAAATAACATGGAAATGTTCATTATTTACTTGCAGAAAGAATAAAAAAATTACAGAATTATTCTTTGATGCACTGATATGCATTGTTGGCCATTGCTAGCAGTGTTGTTATTGTTAAAGGGTTAGTTCACCCAAAATTGAAATTTCTGTCATTAATTACTCACCCTCATGTCATTCCACACCTGTAAGACCATTCATCTTCAGAACACAAATTAAGATATTTTTGATAAAATCCGAGAGGTTTTTTATCCCACATAGAATGCAACATAATTACTGTCATTCAAGGTCCAGAAAAGTAGTAATGACATTGTTAAAATGTCGACGTGACTACAGTGGTTAAACCTTAATGTTATGAAGCGACGAGAATACTTTTTGTGAGCAAAAACAAAACAAAAATAACGATTTTATTCATTAATTTTGTCTCTCCCCTGTCAGTCTTCTACGCTGTTTACTTTGTATAGACAGTGCAGGTTTATGTTTTCTGCGTCAATATTGACAGACGCTGTTCACATTACTTTTCTGGACCTTGAATGTGGTAATTATGTTGGTTTCTATGGGGGATAAAAAAAATTAAAAAAACTCAGATTTCATCAAAAATATCTTAATTTGTGTTCCGAAGAATGAGATGAGGGTGAGTAATTAATGACAGAAATTTCATTTTGGGTGAACCAACTATAACTATTCAAAATAAAATAAAATATAAATATCAGATGAAAAAACGTTAAAAGAAACATTAAAAGTTAAAGTGCTATACTAAAATGACTAAAACTGACAAAAAAAACAAAAAAAACAATAAAATTACTAAAACTTAAACTAAAATGAAAATGAAAAGGGAAAACGTGAAGAATACTAAACACTGGTTGCTAGTGGACAAATTAAACAGTGAGAAAGTGAAAAGTGTTTTAAGAGTTCAACTGTTTCTGTGATTGTAAAACTTTTCTCTCTGTGTTAAAGGTTTTTCTTCTCAAGCTGGTTCGGTCAAGGGTCCAGGGCATCGTACCGCTTTAGTCTCAGCAGAGGACGAATCTGTGCTGTGCTGGACTACTGCGTCATTGATTATCTATTTGCTCAGGTATATACAGTATAGCACAAAATAATCTGTCATTGCATTCTCAAAAGGCAATTGAATGTTATTTTAAAAGCCATATGTGAATGTGAAATGTACTCAGTATAATGTGCCTCGAACCTAAGTGAATAATTTTTAAAAAGCTGGCATAAAACTGTTGACTCAACTGTTCAAGATCATTTTCCTTCCCCTCTGACTGTGCTGTCTTCCTGTTTCAGTCCCGCAGTGATTTTGTGTCTGGACGTGGCGGGATTTCTCCTGCTTTGAGCTTGCAGCAGGAATGTTTGGGTATGGCAGTAATAGATCTGTGGCGAATGGCCAAAGAGAGAAACCAGAGCCTTGCTGAGATCTGCAATACAACAAGGTATGTTACAACATGAGAATGTCTCATATAAATTGATGGATAGAGCTATTCAGAGATGTTCTGTCCATTTGACATACAATTTAAATGTTCAAGCTGCATTAACCACTGCAAAAATCTTATTCCAGCTACAAGTCCTGCCTCCCAGAGACTCACAGACAAGATATACAGCGTATGAGTCGCCTAGCGCGGTATCAGATCCGCAAAACGCTGAAGCGCTTCCTAAAGAAGCTGGGCAGATGCTCAGCTGGAGAACGTAACCTGAAGCTCAAGTACCTGATGGAGCTGAATATGGTGGAGCCGGCTTATGGTTCAGAAAGCTTCACTCTGGATCATTCTGGATGGTTAGAGCAGAGCGAGCAGCAGAGGGTCAGAGCCGTTCAAGTGTCTGGAGAGGGAGGGATTCAGATACAGACCACAGAGAGCCAGGTAGGCTAGCCTAGAAGAGTAGCCGTGGTGATATTCATACAGTACATCTGCCAGTGTGATGTTGTTTTAATACAAAAGTTCAATAAACAAGAGGTTAGTGTTGAGTAACTTACATTTTAGAAACAATATCGCCAGTTACTTTGTCGATTTTTGCTCCGCCAAAGAAAATAGTTCCTAACATAGCCACAGCGGAATAAACCGCTGCGTGTTACCGAGCAGCAACACACAATAGGGCGAATCAGTGATTTTCAATGAAACTGCTGAGTGAGTGAATGATTCATCGAGTCACTCATAAACAAAGCCACTTGTTTTGTTCATAAATAAATCTGCCTGCATCTCAAAGTGCATACTGTCCATCCTAAATAGTGACAATTTGCTAACTCAGATGTGCGTCATTGCTTACGTTGCACGAGCGCCCACTACTGACGAACTTGTGCTTAAGGTTTAAATGAAACGCGCTAAATGCACCTAACCCCTTTTGTACTTATGACTTTGTTTTATGCACCATTCTATATGCTTATAAGTTGTTGGAGAAAATATAAAATCCTATAGGTATATGAGCTGTTGGAAATAAAATTACACAAATGAAACAAAATATCAATATAAACTTTGACTGTGAACATAAGTTAGCTACAAGTATTACGTGATTAAATCTCAACACAATTAATATGTTATAGACTATTTTGCGATTAATTCTCAAAATAATCAATATATCATACACTTCAGTTAAGCACGATCTGCTGTGACGTCACAAACAAGTTGAATTGTGGGATATAGAGCTGCTTGAAGTGTACATCAGAGTATACTTGCTCCCTCAGTCGAAATCGAGGGAACGAGGGTCTGTCCATATAAACTTCACTCGTTCACTTCACGAAGTGGAACGCACTTAAAAATGGCGGCAGGGACTATCCCGAGGGGAAGTGCTTAGGGAAGTTCGCAAGTGCGTGTCTAAAATTGGAGTGAAACTGAGCCTTAGTAATGTTCAATACTATTTAGTGCGGATAGGGTGGATAGTATGCACACTGGGGTGCAGGGCCAGTGTTTTGAACGAATCTGTTAAGTGAATGATTCAATGACTCGCCCATAAAGACAGCCTGAATATATCAGTAAATACATTCACTCATGAATGCAGTCACTTGTTGCCACCAGTGTTGGGTAAGTTACTTCAAAAAAGTAATTAATTACTAATTACTAATTACATCATCAATATTGTATTTAAAATACTTTTCTAATTACTCTGTCTGAAAAGTAATTTAATTACTCAATAAGTAACTTACTAAATACTTCTTCTAAAATCCCTATAAACCTTGACCGGATAGACAATAGAAAGGAAACTCTTTTAATAATTTAGTCAAACATGGAATAGTTTAGCCTTTTATAGCTTTTTTAAAACATTTTAACTTTATTAAAACATATACCAAAATACTTCTATTTACTTTATAATACTTACATTTTTTTTAGTAACAAATAGGGATGTTACTATACCAAAAATCCAGTAGTCGGTACTGATACCACCAAAAGTGCACAATACTCGATACCAAAGTCGATACCATGGTAAAAATATATAAAAATACAAATAAAACAATGCTATATATTTTTTCCAGGTAGGTATAGTAGTAAGTAAAAATACCACAGAAATTGAATAATCAAATATAAAATAACTCTGCATAGTCATAACTGTATAAATTAAATATAGATTAATCCGTATTAAAGCTTTTCTTTTGTTGTTTGATTATCATTTATAATACAGACAGCCAATAGTAGACAGTAGCATGTTTTAAAGACTGCTGTCACTAAGATCTAATGGACGGAGACAATATGCTGTTACACATGCTGTTCACATTCACATAACCAAAGCGAATATACGCCAAGACGGGCATTTTGACATAACTGTGTGTGTATTTGAACGTTTATGTGTAATAAACCGCGAAAATTTGACACTCACGAGAGGCGGCTATGTGTGTGTGCTTTGGTCGAGAGTGCACTGACTGAAGACAGTCTCTCAGAGAGCGCGCGCAGTTTTTTCTCTCTAGGAGCTTACATTTTACCGTAATGCTCTTGCCTACCGTTACCTGTGTCAAAAAGTGAAGTAACTGGATTATTTCCATTCTGCAAAACAGCCACTCGCTTCTGCCGATATCTTCAGACAGCGACTACGCAGCCAACTGGTGCGCTCAACTGCACTACAGCTAACGATTTTAAAGAGGCAGCGTTCACTTTTACCTTTAAATTCAATATTGATTTAAACAGAACTGTTGAACTAATTTACAGTATGTAATGCAAGTACATTATAAGTAACTGTAATTAAATTAACTAAAAATGAACAGTAATCCCTTACTTTACTTTTTCAGTGGATAAGTAGGCCTAATTTAATTACAGTAACGCGTTATACCTAACACTGATCGCCACCTACTGGAGTTAACCGGTTGTATAAATATAAATAATTACATAAATATTACATAAATATAAAAATAAAATTATATGAATATAAAGTGTTTAATTGAAGAAAAAAAAAGTTAATTGAAAAGAAACAAGAAGCTCAATTAATTAAATAAGTGGGCTTGCTTATTTAAACTAATTTTCACGCTTTCAAAGTTCACAATCCACTTTTCAGTGAAGTACAAGAGACTGTTAAATCTTTATAAATCTATATCTATAAAACTACATACACTGCTGTTTAAAAGTTTGGGGTCAGTACAATTTCTCTCTTTTTTCTTTTTTTGAATTAATTTAATTTTATACTTTTTTTCAACATGGAAGCATTCAAATGATCAAAAGTGGCATTACAGAAAATTATAATGTTACAAAAGATTTCTATTTCAAATACTTTAAACTTTCTATTAATCAAAGAAAACTGCAGCACAACTGTTTAACTGTTTAACGGTTTCTTGAGCATCAAATCAGCATATTAGAATGATTTCTGAAGGATCATGTGACACTGAAGACTGGAGTAATGATGCTGAAAATTCAGGAATAAATTACATTTTAAAATATATTCAAATAGAAAACAATTATTTTAAATTGTAGTAATATTTCACAATATTACAACCATATTACTGTATTTCTGATCAAATAAATGCAGCCTTGGTGAGCATAAGACACTTCTTTCAAAAATATAAAAAAATCTTACAAACCCCAAATGTTTATGTACAGTACATTAGACATTCAGCATAATTTCTCTGTTATTTACTGAGCTCCCTCTGGTACCATTCACAGGAATGGCAGACGTTCTGTGATTTCCCCCAGATCACAGACATTAGTATTAAGCGTCTTTGTCAAGAGCAGATGCCCCTGGAAGGAAGGGTGGTCACCCTCACACGCCAGGACGACCAGTGCATGGTAGTGGCATTGCATTGATTTATTAAATTCCTTTTTTTGAAGTATTAACACATAAACTTTAAAATAAAAAAGGAAGTAAACTTCTGCACTGATGGTATCAGTGTCAGTGACTCATATGTCATTTTGATTAACCAAGGTTTTATTACTTATGAAAGTATAATAAATTGGAACTTGTGATGCTTACAAAGTTCTTTTTGTTGAATTCTACATTACATAGCAGTTTTAAATTGTATATTTTGTTTCTCTTTCCACCAATAGGAGGCTGAGTTTCATAACCTAACTGAGGCTCTTTCCTTTGTATCTCTGGTTGATGGCTATTTTAGACTGACTACAGATTCGACTCACTATTTCTGCGCAGAGGTGGCCCCGCCAAGCTTACTGGAGGACATACAGGATTACTGCCACGGCCCGATCACGTACTACACAATTTCACATATATCTATGTGGTAAAATTAGAAAGGAAATGACTAAATGATAATAAGAATTTTGTTGTGTTTCTAAAGGTCAGAATTTGCAGTTCACAAGCTTAAGAAAGCTGGAGCCAAAAATGGGATGTTCCTGTTACGTCACAGTCCCAAAGACTTTGACAAGTACTTCCTCACTGTTTGCATACAGGTACCAGATTTACTGGACTCATACAAACATTATAAAGCACCAAGTTTTGGGTTTTCACTAACAGTAAGTAACTAAAACAGCACATGACTCATAACTCCAAGCTTCAAATGTGAATATCTTATATATGTACTATAATCTGCAATGTGAAGATATATTTTGTATTGCATGCATAGCTCTAGGGGTCAGGAAATATTCTAAGTGGTCAGAATATACAATAATAATAGGTTACAGTTTATTTTACAGTGCTGTAGTTACATTGTAATTACTCAAATAAGTACCGAGTACTATTAATTAACTATATGTACTTACTATAGAGTTACAGTTAGGGTTAGGTTTAGGGTAAATTACTTATTTTTATGCATAATTTACTGTTATTACTATAGTAAGTACATGTAGTAACTTGTAACTACAGCACTGTAAAATAAAGTGTTACCTAATAATATTCTAAAGGTGTTTTTAAAAGAAAATGAAGGTGTATGCTATATAGGCTAGGTTGTTGAATGCATTACTGCGTTAAACACTTGCAAAAAAGTAAAAAAAGAAAAAAGCAAGCCTCAGCCAGATGAGAAAATGTATGGCAAAAGTAACAAAGCACATTACTTTCCATAAAAAGTAACTAAATAACATAATTAGTTACTTTTAAAAAGTAACTTTCCCCAACACTGCTCCTTAGTATTATTTTAATGTGAAATTTGAAACAACTTTTATGTTATACAGCTTGGCTGCATTGTTAATGACTAGTCTAGTCCAGTGTTATATTTCTTAACTTCTGGATGTTCCAGACTCCTCTAGGGATGGATTACAAGGACTGCCTGATAGAGAAAAATGAGAAGTTCAGTCTGGCTGGGATCCACAAGTCATTCTGTAGTCTAAGACAGCTCACAGACTTCTATCAGCACAATACACTTCTCATGTCAGATATCCCTGTCACTCTGGGCAAGTGCTGCCCACCCAGACCAAAAGGTAGAACATTTCTGTGCAATATTTGCTTATGTGTTTTGTGTTTATCTTTTATAAAAGTTAGAAAGCAGGAGTTCTTTAAATGGAATTTAATTTATTTAATTTTTTATACATATATTTAATCAAATAAATTATCTAAAAAAAAAAATTGGTAAAAAATAATCAAATAACTTCACCAGATTATTGATATATATTATTATATATATTTAAAGGGTTTTTTAATTTTTAATGTGCCATTTCTTGTCTTCACTGCAGAACTTACCAACATGATCATTGTTCGTAACAGCAGTATGGTTGAGATGCCCACATCCCCCATGTTACAGAGACAAAAACCAAGCCACATGCAGTTCCACATGATTAAACATGAGGACCTCACCTGGGTATATTTATACTTATTTATAAAGGGATTAAATATATTTTCATGAATGTTTTTTAAAGGCATCACCACTAGTTTGAGGACATAAAAATGTATTATTATAAAAAAAAAATTAAAGTGCCCCTATTATGCTATATTAAAGGTTCATAATTTTGTTTTGGAGGTCTCCTAGGTTTACATGCATCCAAGGTCGAAAAACACTTTCTCATAATATACAGTACTGTGCAAAAGTCTTAGGCACGTCAGTATTTTCACCCCAGAAAAAGGGTTTTAAGCCAGTTATTTTTATCTTTTGCTGTAGTGTGTCAGTAGGAAACATCAGTTCACATTTCTAAACATTCATTTTGTCATTAATTGTAATAATCCAGTGAGATTTTTATATGCACAAGGAGTCTGACAACAGCCAGTGCACGGAGATCTGATCTCACCATCATCAAATCCGTCTGTGATTACATGAAGAAACAGATGAAACTGAGACAGACTAAATCCAGAAGAACTGTGGCCATGTCTCCAAGACGCTTGAAGAAACCGACCTGCAAAGCTACAGTACTGTGAGAAGTTTTAGGCACTTGTGTAAAAATGCTGTAAAGTGAAGATACTTTCAAAAATACTGTCATAAATAGATTTTATTTATCAATTAACTTCTATTAACCAAATCAAATCAATATTTGGTGTGACCACCCTTTGCGTTTAAAACAGCTTTTGTCCAGGTACACTTACGCATCGTTTTTCAGGTAGTTTTGCAGGTCGGTTTCTTTAAGCATCTTGGAGACACGGCCACAGTTCTTCTGGATTTAGTTTGTCTCAGTTTCATCCGTTTCTTCATGTAATCACAGACGGATTTGATGATGGTGAGATCAGATCTCCATGTGGAGCACCAGCTGTTGTCAGACTCCTTGTGCATACAAAAATCTCACTGGATTATTACAATTAATGGCAAAATGAATGTTTAGAAATGTGAACTGATATTTTCTACTGACACACGACAGCAAAAGATATAAATAACTGGCTTAAAACCTTTTTGAGGGGTGAAAATACTGACGTGCCTAAGACTTTTGCATAGTACTGTACATTGCACCTCACCTCATTTCTCAAAGAGTCTGAAAACAGTTTGTTCGAAGATTCAGTCTCTCTAAACCCCTCCTACTCTGCTCTGATTGGTCAGACAGCCCAGGCTGTTGTGATTGGTCTACCGCTTTCAGGGTGTGTCAGAAACGGAACACCAATTACCATATCTGAATTTCAGCTCCGGAGGCTTCCTCAACACTTGATACACAGTAATACAAACACTAACGATGGCAGCAGTTTTTCCATATCAATTCCAGCGTGAGACCTCATCCTTTTGAAGTGCATGCAAAAGTGAATTCGCAGTGCTGAAAACAGCATCTTGTCAACAAACACAAACCAAACTCTTCCAGGCCTCAACTACAACACTGTGTTTGAGAGCGGGTCAAAGAAAACGTTGTTTGCGGGCAGCCAAATTTGTTACATTGTTAGAGGCTGGAATTGCTGACGACTCATTTCGGCAGTTCAGAATCTATTCTTTCTTTTAAGAGACAATAACTTTATTTGTCGTGCACTTTGATCTTTAAAACTTTGCAGACCTTGTTCTACATTCACAAACAGCTATATTACACATTGCATTGAAAGGTAATATTCGGAAAAAAAAAACATAATGGGGCAGTTCTTATTTATTATTTTCAAACTGTATCCATTGACTGAAAGCAACTGAACGTGTTTGATTTTAGGGAGGTCAAAAGATGAATTTTAGCAATATGTCTAATTTCAAAACAACTCAAGTCAAGCTTCTTCATTTCTATCTTTTAACAGAAGGAAAGCTTAGGCCAAGGCTCCTTCACGCATATCTTTAGAGGCGTTAAGACAGACCAGCGGGACGGAGTGACACACTCCACGGAAGTCCTTCTGAAGGTCCTGGATGCAAATCATAAAAACTGCTGGGAGGTGTGTTTTCATTCCAGGAACATATGCTGAACATGGTTGTTTGCAGTGAAAAGACAATGTCCTGTAAAACTCTTACTCAAATATGCACTTTGTCATAGAGAATATTGCATTTCCTGTTAATTGACAATTCATGACAAAGTTTTGTGTGTACACAATAGTATTTCCAACTGGTCTTAAAGATAAGATTTACGAATGACTCCGAAAGTTTGGCCAAATGCAAACCAAAACATTAATGAGTGACATGTAATAAAGAGCTTGCGTAAATTATGATTACACAGGGTTCCTACGCAGATTGGAAAAGTATGGAATTTGATTTGAGTAATTTCCAGGTTTAGACAAGTATGGGGAAAAAATTGTGTTCCAGACTATTGCCCATATCCAGTTTTCTAAAATATAAAATTAAGAATTTCTAAAAATAAATGTATCAAATAGCAGAGTGATTTCATGGCAAAAGTGATTGTCAAACACGACTGAATGAATTCAAGGAGCACATTTTCATTACGCAAAACTTCTTGTCTATACTATAATCAAGTCTCTTTTGAACTTTACTCAGACTGCACTTTGCTGTTTGGTGATTGTGCAATATCAAACCACATTTACAGTATCAAACTCGTATCAGAGGTGAATATACATTTCAGGTTTCTTCTCATCATCTATAAATGCATGTTGTCACTTTGAGAAAACCAATGAAAAAACCTGAAAAAATAATATTTATTACAGATGACTACTATATACCAGATAAAATGCTAAAAATAATGCTGTAAGAACCATTAATGTTAAATATGGTCTGAAAAATCTACAAAAAGAGTTTGGAAATTTGAGTTTGGAAAAGTATGGAATTTTGAAATGGAAATTGTGTAGGAACCTTGATTACAACAGTTTTGTATTTTCAGCCATTTAATTCTGCCTTTAATCTTCCTGCTGTTTTCAAGTCTTTTTTTGAGGCGGCCAGTTTGATGAGTCAAATTTCCCACAAGCACATTCTCCTGGTATATGGCATCAGCGTGCACAAATCCAAAAGTAAGTGTGCTTCTTTAAAAGTCACGTAAAAGCACTCTCAGGAGGCACTCTTTTATCAAAGTCTAAACACAAGAGGACAAACCCTATAAAAGCAATTAAAAGTCTGTGTAATGACCTCAGCTCTTTGAATCTTCTTGAACTCTAAATGGGTTTGGAGTGTTGTTGGTGATGCTGGTTGCCTGTCAAAGTACCTGTGAATGCACTAAAGTGTGTCCTCCCCGTCCCCCGCAGACATCATGGTGCAGGAGTTTGTGAAGCACGGCGCACTGGACCTATACCTGAAGAGGAGCACGTCTGTCTCAGTCAGCTGGAAACTAGATGTGGCCAAACAACTGGCCTGTGCTCTCAACTTTCTGGTGAGAAATATCCATCCATGCATGATAAATTGGCTACTAATGACGAAATACAGAACTACAGTATATTGGGACCATAACAGTTATCAGTTTTAATTTATTGGTTTGGTTGATATTTACCAGTCAATACCGAATACTACATTTTTGATACTTGTTTCCACCTGTATATTGATTTTTAGATTACTTTTGCAATCATCTAGAGCTAATTTAAAGAAACAGCACTGGATTCACTTAAGAATCACAACTTTTGATTTGAAATTGACCAAAAAAAGTAGTAGATTTTGAATATTGGCCATTTACCGGTTATCAGCCATAACATGAAAAAATAATTATTCAGCTAGACATTTAATTTTGGTGCATATGGGAACATGCCCCCATAATGTAAGATACAATATACACTACCATTCAAAAATTCGGGGTCAGTAAGATTTATTTTAATTTATGTTACATTAATTTTAATGTTTTTGAAAGACTCTTATTTGATAGTCTCTTATGCTCACCAAAGCTGCATATATTTGATCAAAAATACAATAAAACATGTTCTGAATATTACTACAATTAAAAATATTTTTCTATTTTAATATATTGTTAAAAGTAATTTATTCCTGTGATTCAAAGCTGAATTTTCAGCATCATTACTCCAGTCTTCAGTGTCACATGATCCTTCAGAAAGGTGCAGTGTGTAAATTTATGCAGCATCTAGCGGTGAGGTTGCGAACTGCAACCAACGGCAGCTCACCCTCCCTTTCGAAGCAAAATAGAGAAGCTATCAAAATAGAGACAGCAGAGAGTACGTTAGCTAGTCAAGCAATGAGGTTTCACTGGTGATCATGACAACGATATAAACGTGATACCTACATATCTGTCAGCTTCATGACATGTCTCCAAGGAATTAATACATTCTAAAATAATGTTCTAAAATAATGGTCGCCTTAAACTCACACCTGAGGCTCAGCTAGAATATAGAGCCCCCGGAATATAGATAAATTACAATATAGATTTAGTTTGCAATTTGGATTATTTTTTATAAGATCCCATGAGTCCTGATAAATGCAATTTCTACTTCTGAAGTGATTCTTTTATAAAGACCACCGCTTTCTCACATAACACAGTGAAGAAGCCCCTGTATAGAGTGAATTATCGATTCTCGAGCCATCGATATCAACCAATTCAGCACCACCGCCATAGACAGCACCTGGTAACGTCGCACTTAAGAAAGGTTGATTCTAAGGTATAGTTCACGCCTAAAAAGGTATATCTTAGCGAGCTAAGAGACAACGTTATCGGGAAATCCAGCCATGGTAACTTACTTTAAGTTAAACCAACAATTCTTTTTTACAGTGTGTACTCAATATTTGAGGGGATGCATCCCATCACTGATTTCGGCAGTGGTTAAAAATAATTTTTCTTTCGTCTGTCATATACAGGAGGAGAAGAATATTGCACATGGGAACATTTGCGCAAAGAATCTGCTGTTGGCCAGAGAGGGTGACCCTTCCTCTGATAACTCACCCTTCATTAAATTGAGTGACCCTGGCATCAGCATGGCAATGCTGGGCAAAGAGGGTAATTATACTGAACACCTCGATGAATGTCAAAACAGTGAAGATCAATTTTTCTCTTCTAGACTTCGAGAATATTTTGGATTTTGAAAGAATACTAGAGAGAATAATAATAGATTATTTTTTAGCTCTCATTAGGAATTAATTACACCATATATGGCTTGAAAATTCCCTTTTGGTGAGAACATGCAATAAATAATATTCATAATGTATGTTATAATGCATTATATCTTTTCATAAATAATTGTAAGCAAAGTATAAAGGCATCATAATATTTGCAGATTCCTTGTTACATCTGAAAATATTTGTTTGTCATGTGTTATAATGCATTATTTTATCTAAAGGTGTAGCAATGAATAGATGAGTATTATAATGTACTATAACTGTGCTTACAATTATTTATGAAAAGATATAATGCATTGTAATGTACATTATGAATACCTGCATTATACATAAAGGCTGGTTGAACACCTTCATTGAGTTTTTTGCCCTCTGGATGCGTGCATTTTTTGTCTAATTCTTGCTGAATACCAGCACGACTGTTCCAGAGGGCAAAAAACTCAATGAAGGTATTACACCATAACATGATCGTGTATAAAAGAATAACATGCACATTTCTGTGAATCCAGTGGTGTTGGACAGAATCCCATGGGTGGCCCCGGAGGTTCTGGATACACTTGAGATTGAACTGGAGTGTGACAAGTGGAGTTTTGGAACAACACTGTGGGAGATTTTCAACGGAGGAGAAGCTCCATTGCAGGGCCTGGACCTCATACAAGTACAGACACCTCACATGAATATAGAATACACCATCATAAATTAAATACAGATTTTCTTTATGATGTTGCACATTTTAGATAAGGATCACCACAACATTTAAAAATGTGAGAGTTACACATATACTCAGGCAATGTGACTCCACCATTATACTGTGGCTGAACAGCTGCTGTCCTTTTTTGTATCCAGAAGGAGCAGTTTTATGAGCACTTCTCAAACCTACCTGCGCTGGAGTGGACCGAGCTGGCCGACCTGATCGCTCAGTGTATGCATTACCAGCCTGAGCTCAGACCGTCCTGCCGGAGCATCATCCGACAACTTAACAGCCTCATCACTTCAGGTATTACACAGATGAACACCAGCTCTCTGCTCACAATGGCCCTCATTTATGAAAGAAGCGTACGGTCGTTTCCACGCAAAATTTGGCATTTATCAATATGGTCTCAGCTCGTGTACGCACGTTTTTGAGTCAGCGGGAACTTGCGTGCAGCATAGTAGAAAATTTCACTAACCGATCATTAACCATTAAACATGATAAAAAAATGTCAAATTAAATTTCTGCTTTATAATGAATGCCACTATAGCCTAATTTGTGTTTCAATTTATAATTTAATATATAATTTTATAGCTACTTATTTTTCATTCTTGTTCTGTTCTGAATAAAATACATTTTAAGGAGTGAAGAGGGGTACTAAAATAACCAAGTTTATATATGTGAAAGTTTGTAAGTTTTTTGTTTTATTTACCTTTTATTTACCTTTTACATTTTATTGTTTGCAATTACAAGGTTGAGTTGTGTTTTTAGAGTAAGGTCAATTTCTTTTTCATGTGATTACTTCCTCTTCATGGCCGGGTTACGTTTCTCTGTGTCGTAAACTATAGGGCGAGGCTTCTAAAATTTGGGGCGGGATATTTAAATGACGACAGTTTTCAGCCGCCACATTTATCAACGTTCGATCATTCGTACGATAATTTATTTCTACTATAATATAATGTGTGTGAGAGTGTGTATATATATATATATATATATATATATATATATAGAATACATAATAATTGATAATGTTATTTAATCATTAAATAGACAATTATTTTACACTATTATTTAACCCTAAACCTCTACAAAAGTAATTAAAGCATTTAATGAAATGTAAATATTTAATATATTATTTAATAATTATTTTATTAATTGCTGTTTGACATTTAAAGGGATAGATCCAAAAATTACAATTTTGTCATCATTTACTCACCCTCATGTTCCAAACCTGTATGAATTTCTTTCTTCTGATGAACACGAAAGAAGATATTTTGAAGGATGTGAGTAAACAAACAGTTGACGGTAACCACTGACTTCCATAGTAGGAAAAAAAGACTATGGAAGTCAATGGTTACCGTCAACAGTTTGTTTATCCACATTCCTTAAAATATCTTAAATATATCTTAAACTATCCCTTTAAGAGATATATTAAAATATTAAATATGTCATTAATTTACTTAACCAAATACATGCATTATTATTAACATTATTATTATTGTGTAATATTGATTTATTTAATAAGATTTATTTAATAAGATTTATTTCCATTAATTTTAATTAAAAAGTACATTGTTACTTTGAAATGTAGCTTTATATTGAGGGCCAAGTGGCTGAATTACATATCATCCTGTTTATAAAAAATGACTCCTACATTTGGATAGATTTGTCCTAGAAATATGGGAACATTATGATCAGCCATCATGACAGTTCTAATCGTCTGTCTGTAGATTACGAGATCCTTCATGCGACCGGCACTCTCCCCAGGAGCGATGGCTTTTGGAGAAGACCGAACATGTTCAAAAAGCAACAACAGGATGTTTTTGAGGAGAGATACCTGCGATTCATCTCTGTTCTGGGGAAGGTACAATGTAAAAAGCATACAGAAACATTCCACCGATAGAGGGCGCTGTTGTACATTTAATAACACAGCAGCCTGCTGCAGCAAAGCCTAACAGTTAAGACAACCCTTAGGGCCAGTTGTTCAAAAAGTTTAATCTGGATCAGAAATATCTGGATTTGGAAATCCCATGTTTTGCTATCCAGGATCAGGTAATCCATCTTACTTTTGTGCTGGTTCATCTCTTATCAATGTGCCAATGTAGTTTACAAACAGTGATTAAAAAACATTTTGATTTTATTTGACTTTTACAGGTGTTTGGAGATTATTTTATTGCACCAAAATCTCTTTTTTACTTTACAGTAGGTTACTGAAAGGCTAAATATGTAGCCTAATGTCTACTTCTAACTTATTACTTTAATAGTTAAACTAATCAAGAGCAAAATAATAAAATGTGTGTGTATGTTATATTACATGATAAAAATGTTGTATTTTTTGACCAGTTTTAAAGTTTTATTACATTTTTGATCTTGAAATCCACCCTTCTGATGGGATCAGTATAATCCAGATTTTTTTGGATCAAAGGTATCCCAATCTTACTAAAAAGAACTGAACAACACAAACTGATGATTTTATCCAGATAAACCCAAGATTGGATTTTGTGATCTAATCTGATTTCAGAATACTTTTTTATCCAGCCCATTTTCAAGATTTGATCCAATCCGATAGCCGAAATCCGATCAGATTACTTTTGAACGACTGGCCCTACGTGATAATAAACAAAGGCCTGGTTTCACAGACAGAGCTTAGCCTAAACCAGGATTAGGTCTTAGTTCAATTAGGATATTTAAGTAGCTTTTATAAACATACACTAGAAAAAAGCATTACTGGTGTGCATCTTGAGACAAAACAATGGCACTGACATGTTTTAAGATATGTCAGTGCAAGTTGCTTTCAGTTAAAACAGCTCAAATATGCATTTTAGTGCATGTTTAGCCTTGTCTGTGAAACCAGGTGTATGTGTTTTTAATGTACGTAATGTACTGTTGCAGCTGTGTACTTTCAGTTGTTACTTGATTGACGCTGATTAGACTAGTCTTACAAATTAGGCCTACTAGTCCACCCGTATATATGGGTATTTTTATAAAAGGAGTTTCTTCTCTTTCATTTTAAGTCATTTAGTTAAGACTGGTCATTACTTTTTAAAGTCAACATTATATAGATTGGTCTAATTTGAATCCAAAAAGTAAGACTGATTACCCCTTAGTTAGACTAGCTCTTAAGACACAGTCTTAACATAGTGGCTAATACTGGCAATGTTTATGCAGCTGTCTGGCTGATATACTTCAATATCACTTTTCAATCAGAACTTCATAGCAAAAATGAAGGTTGATGGGTTTTAACTGTTTCTGTTTGTGTGTTAGGGAAACTTTGGCAGTGTTGATCTTTGTCGTTATGATCCATGGGGTGATAACACTGGAGATCTGGTTGCTGTCAAAGAACTTCAGTCTAACAAACAAGCCACCATGGCAGATTTCCAGAGAGAGATCCAGACCATCAGCTCCCTGCACTGTGACTATATTGTCAAATACAAGGGCATCTGCTACAGTGCAGGTCAGATTACCTTTGATAATTACCAATCAATTTCCAATCTGTCCAGTCTGCCCATTCTAACGTACCTTATTTTTGAACTCCCCACAGGTCGACTCAGCACAAAACTGGTGATGGAATATCTTCCGTATGGCAGTCTGATCGGATATATGGAGAAACACCGACAGAATGTGTGCACCCGCAAACTGTTGCTCTTTGCCTCACAAATCTGTAAGGTACAAACCGACTAGCAAACACCAGAACAAACGTTGGGTTCCAACACACCTTTTTTTAATCATATAACTGGTCAGATTAGCTCATTTGAATTTCTTTGTGGAACTTTACACATCTAACCAGCGATGTAACATTCTTTTGTAGGGAATGGAGTACTTACAAAGCATGCGTTATGTTCACCGCGATCTAGCTGCTCGCAATGTCCTAGTCGCCAGCGACACTCTGGTGAAAATCGCTGACTTTGGGCTTACGAAGATCATCCCTGTGGATAAAGAGTACTACCGTGTCACACAGCCAGGAGAAAGCCCTATTTTCTGGTGACAATTTCATTAAGCTCTTGGGAATTCAGGCAGACAACACAATAACTGATTAGGGTAACCCTTTACAATACAAGTGCACTAATATGCATTCATTCGATAACCCTTCACTTAAAACCATTATTAATAATACATTATAAAAGTATTTTTAATGCATTAATTATGCCTTGCAATGCACCTTATAATGCATTGTATGGTATCATGAATAATTGTAACCACAGTTATAATGCATTATTAAATGCATTAAATAATTTATAATAATAATGCGTTAAAAACATGGCAACCAATTTCAGATTTAACAAGGAATCTGCAAATATTATAATGCATTTTTACTTTGGTTATAATGTCTTATGATGAGATTATAATGTACATTTATGAATTTCTTTATAATGCATTATACATAAAGGCTTTAAAATGTTACTATTAATTCTTATTCATATTAGACTAATCTACCGATAACCTTGAGCTAATGTATGACTCATATGATTCTAGTATGCTGACATTTACGTGCAGCCCAACTTACCCACCCCGTGCAAGTGTCCCACAGACCTCAAAAGTGGGTGTGGATGTCAAACCCATAACTATAATGAAACATTACTTAATGAGTTAAAGGGTTAGTCCACCCAAAAATGAAAATTCTGTCATTTATTACTCACGCTCATGCCGTTCCACACCCGTAAGACCTTCGTTAATCTTCGGAACGCAAATTGAGATATTTTTGTTTAAATCCGATGGCTCTGTGAGGCCTACATAGGGAGCAATGACATTTCCTCTCTCAAGATCTATAAATGTACTAAAACATATTTAAATCAGTTCATGTGAGTACAGTGGCTCAATATTAATATTATAAAGCAACGAGAATATTTTTGGTGCGCCAAAAAAAAACTAAATACAAAAACGAATTTGTTAGTGATGGCCGATTTCAAAACACTGCTTCAGGAAGCTTCGGAGCATCATGAATCAGCGTGTCGAATCCGCAGTTTGGAGCGCCAAAGTCACGTGATTTCAGCAGTTTGGCGGTTTGACACGTGATCCGAATCATAATTTGACACGCTGATTCATTATGCTCCAAATCTTCCTGAAGCAGTGTTTTGAAATCGGCCATCACTATATAAGTCGTTATTTTGGTTTTTTTGGTGCACCAAAAATATTCTCGTCGCTTTATAATATTAATATTGAACCACTGTACTCACATGAACTGATTTAAATATGTTTTTAGGACCTTTATGGATCTTGAGAGAGGAAATGTCATTGCTCCCTATGTAGGCCTCATGGAGCCATCGGATTTCAACAAAAATATCTTAATTTGTGTTCCGAAGATCAACAAAGTTCTTACGGGTGTAAAACGGCACAAGGGTGAGTAATTAATGACAGAATTTTCATTTTTGGGTGAACTAACCCTTTAATAGTCAGGTGTCTGTCACATATGTTAGGCTGAGGATGAAGCGCATGACGTAGGAAAACTTCAAAGAGATATTTAATATAATAATCAATACAAACAGGAGAATAACTTGGAGAAAAACACAACCAAAACACCATAAACATACAATCAACGCAAGACAAGGAACAGACTGAAACTAAGGGCTTATATACACAGCAAACAGAGGTGCTAACAAGACTAATTAACAAGAAACACCTGAACTAAATACTCAAATCAATCAGAAACCATGGTGACAAACAAGCAGTGGACAGAGGGTGACTGAACTAATTAACAAACTAGAAGATTAACAAAGAAACTCAGACATGAATAGGATGGAGATCAAAAAACAAACCCTGCGTACCAATGTCCATACTATCCATCCTAAATAGTATGTGAGATTAAAATAAGTGTGTCCCAAAGCATAGTATGTTGAAAAGAGTATGCCAAAAGTCCCCGGATGGTCTACTATTTCCGGTAGATTTTTGAAGCGTGGATCCGTGCACACTATGGTTTCGTTCCAGTTAGTTTTTTAAATGCCCTTCCCTCGCTAAATTCCCTCAGTCTCGTTGACTCGGATGTACGTCATTGCTTACGTTGCATGAGTGCCCACTACTGGCGAAAACTTTGCAATGGGCTGAATTGGAACGTCCTAAGCCCTTGATCACTTGGAATCCGCAATGGAGCTGATTTATTATTTATTTTTTCCCCTTACAAAATTGTTTAATGCAGCATTATATATGTATATAAGTGTGTTTTAAATATTTAAAAAAAATAATTTATATATCATAGAGTTGTTTGTGGTGGGGTAAATTAAACGCGATATGCGGTGACGTCACAATTGTGTTGCATTGTGGGTTATGGAGCTGCCTGAAGTGTACATATGACGTAGACTCACTCCCTCGGTCAAAATCGAGGGAGCGAGGGTCTGTCCATATAAACTTCCCTCGTCCACTTCACGAAGTGGAACGCACTTCAAAATGGCGGCAGGGATTCCCCCGAGGGGAAGTGCTTAGGGAAGTTCGCGAGTGCGTGTCTAAAACTGGAGTGGAACGCAGCCTATAAAGGCCAATATTGCCCACAACCCATTGCGCTTTCAGTTCAGAACTACAAAAACGAGTAAAAAGTGTTAAAAAAAAAACTACAAAACATGGCGGATATGCGCGACCGACGGTGATAGGTTTGAGTGACTAATAATCAACCTGATTAACCTGATAGAAAATATTTAATTAATGTTATCCGTGTTATATATCATCTGTAATACCAATGTGGACTTTTATAAAGATCCGATTGGCCATTAACTTTTAAATGCATCATTATGTATTAATATGAGGAGAGTTCTCCACATGAAAGACCCGCGACTGCATATCAACGTGGTACTGCATTTCTCTCCGATACGGTAGGAAATTAGCTAAATGAAATGTGGAGGTAAGATGATTGGCAGTTCACGGTGACAGGATGCGACAGAGAGCAAAGACGCAATTGTATGATGTGATAGTATGTCCCAAAGCTTGTTTACTCTTTTGCTACACTCTCAAATGTATGTACTTTTTGTTCACAAAAAGAGTACATACTTTTAGGGCGTAGCCTAAACGTGACAGTGTCTCAACAAGTAAAGTCATAACATAATAATGTCTTTGCAAATCATTGGCTAATGATTCATTAAAACAGATGGCTGGAAGTTAAAATGCATGGCTTTGACTCATTGTGGTAATTAACACAGTTCATATTAATATTAATATATTAATCAATTTAGTTCATACTAGATGTTTTAACGGAATTAATCCATGATTAAACATTTAATTAATAGCAATTCATATATGACTTAATCTATTCATCGTACATACTCTTATCAGTTGCTAATGAGGCAAATATTAATGGATGTTTTAGTTCTTCATGAGTTATAGGCTACTGTACATTAACTCATTATCTGGGCATTAGTTAAGCATGAATTCATGCATATTAGTGCACCCGTATTGTAAAGCGTTACCCTGATTAGTGTGCATTTAACCCAGCAGTGAACTAGCACTGAATGTTAATGTTTTAATTGCACAAATACAGTATTTTATTTTATTTTTTTTACAAACCACAAGGCCAGATCACACAGCAACAGACAATTTGTTAGGTTTTGTCTGATCAGGGTGTTGTCCATGTTAAAGTCTGTTGGCTCCTGATGGAGCTTGTTTTTGCTAATTGCAGATGCTGTACTTGAATTAGAAGTGCGTCTGTCAGTTCAGTGTAAATTGGCCTCAAGACTTAAAAAAACACAGATGAGATGAAATGACTTTTTTTTTAAACTGATTCAGTGTTAACAAATTAATTGTTCTTCTGTTTTTGTCATGTCGTTGTTGTTTTTACTTGTTATACATGTTGCTTTTTTTTTCTTTTTGGTTTCTGTCCTGTTCAGGTATGCACCTGAATCCATTTCAGAATTGAAATTCTCCCACAAGTCAGACGTATGGAGTTTCGGCATTGTTCTACACGAGCTCTTCTCTTACTGTGACATCAGTCGAAACCCCAAAAGGGTGAGTGAATGAAACTCCATATAATGGTGCCACTATTGTATGAGTACGGTCACAAGTGAGGTATTGGATGAATGAATCGTGAGCTTCAATGGCCCTTTTGATGTTTACTTTCAAACGCTCACAAAAACTCAAATCAAAATTCTGTCATCATCGACTCACTGGATGTTGTTCCAAATCTTTTAATGTACTCACTTTATAAACCTGCTTTATTGTAAATCATTTCATGCAGTTGTGTATCCAGAAGATTGGAAGTTACGTCCAGAGTCCATCCATGGCCATCCATCTTCTTAATCTTCTCAAGGATAACTGGAGGTTACCGGCGCCACCTCAGTGTCCACCAAAGGTAAAAATTAAAACAGATTTGAATGCATTTGTATGGGTCACATTAACCAATCGAATTTTTGTTCCATTGTTGTGTATATACACACACACACACACACAGAACATAACAAGACACAGGTGGGACTAATCAGTAACCAAGGCAACTAACCGGGGAGGAATCAGTAACAAAGAAGACTAAACTGAAATGAAACACAGGAAACATAGGCACATGAATGAAAACACCTGACCCTGACCCTGACACTGATATAGTTAATTAATGCTAACAAATGAAACCTTATTGTAAAGTGGTAAAGATTTTTTTTTCCTTTCTTTTTTTTTTTTTTTCAGGTGCACAATATCATGATTCAGTGTTGGGAGTTCAACAGCGAGGACAGACCAAGCTTCTCCTCTCTACAGGACCTGATTGAGAATAGCCTGTTAGATGAGAGAGAGGGATGTAAGGGGTAAAGTCAGAGTTACCCTAAACAGATCACTGTATTTTCAATATGTATATTTGAAATATAACTGAGTAATTTTAGGACATATTCTTTTAGCCTTTTACTATTAATTTCATTTTAAATGTATGTTGAACTTCATACCATAAAAGAGATACAGTAGATCAGCTGCTGCTTGTATATTAGCAGTTAAGTTTTTTTTTTTTTTTTTTTAAGTACATTTACAGAGCTAGCACTACCACTTTAATCATATTCCTTCATAAAATGATTTGTATTTCCTCTGTCATCATAAAGATATAGTCATAGGCATCACTTTTTTGTTGTTGTGATTTTATTTTGCCATTGTGTGCAGTGATTGTATCCAAAGCAGTTTCAATCAAGAGCAGTAAAAAAGCAAGCCGGTTGTTCCTGTATCTTTTACTGGCACTCGCACAGAAAAAAAAAATAATAATAATCAAAAGTGAAATGACCTGTCAGCACATAGCCAGAGAGAGACATATATCTTTGAACATCAGTCTTAATTCATCACATACAGCAAATGTATCATATTTTAATAATGTAATAAAGGGTCGGCAGAGTGGGGATCCATTTGCAGCTTTTATTAGAACAATCACCAAAGTAGACAGGGGCAAGGGCAAAGACATAAACAGGGACAGGCAATGGTCGAGGCAGGCGGCAGACAAACGGTGTCAATTCACAGGCAGAGATCAGGGCAGGCGGCAAACAAACACAGTCCAGTACACAGGCAGGGATCAGGGCAGGCAGCAAAGAATCACAGAGAATAAACAATCCAATGGTAACGGAGAAACAGTCCACAAGAAAACGCTCAGTAATGATCACCAGGGCAAATCAAGACTTTGCGGTGTGTATGTGTGAGTGTGTGGCTTAAATAGTGTGAGTGTGATGAGGTGCAGGTGTGTGCGCAATCAGACCCAGGAATGAGGGCCTATGGGAAACGTAGTCCGAATGGGAAACAGTATTCAGGTGATGGCTCCCACCGGTGGTGCGGAGGAGGAGGCGAGGGAGCCACATTCGTGACAGAGCCCCCCCCCCCGTGAGCGGCTCCAGACGCGAGGAAGCGGGCGCCGGGGTCTACCACATGGTCGAGGGGCCGGTCTCTCCGGATGCGTCCGATGAAACTCGTCTATGAGTGATGGGTCCAGGATATCATCCGCATTGACCCAAGATCGCTCCTCCGGGCCGTACCCCTCCCAGTCGACTAGGTACTGTAGTCTCCTCCCCCGGCGCCTGGAATCGAGCAACTCTCGAACCTGATAGGCTTCCTCGCCTTCGATCATCAAGGGCGGGGGGTTGTGGGCTTCGGCTCCCTCCGGCTCTCCTCTCGGACCACCAGAGGGTTTCAGCAACGTCACATGGAAAGTGGGAGAAACACGGTAGTTAGCGGGTAATTTTAAACGAAATGATATAGGAGTAATTTGTTTGAGAATTTGGAAAGGCCCTACAAACCTGGGACTGAGCTTTCTGCATGGAAGTCGTAGACGCAGGTCCCTAGTTGACAGCCAGACCCACTGTCCCACGGAGTACTCAGGATTGGGGCGACGATGTCGATTGGCCTGTGTCTCTTGCCTTCTAACAGCGCGTTGTAGATGATGATGGGCCAGGTCCCAGGTCTCCTCGTTTCGTTGCATCCACTCGGTTACCGATGGTAGGTTGGATGGTTCCCTGGTCCAGGGAAAGAGTGGCGGTTGAAAACCCAGGACACATTGGAAGGGCGTGACACCCGTGGCAGGTTTCCGTAGGGAATTTTTAGCATACTCAGCCCACAACAGATAGCGGCTCCACTCTGACTGATTTCGTTGACAGTATGTGCGTAAGAATCTGGTGAGTTCTTGGTTCATGCGTTCAGTTTGACCATTGGATTCAGGGTGGTACCCTGAGGTGAGGCTGATGTTGACGTTTAATTGTTTGAAAAAGGCTGTCCATACCCGGGATGTGAACTGTGGACCCCTGTCAGACACGATGTCCTCCGGAAGACCGTAGAAGCGGAATACGTAGTTGCATAAGACCTCCGCTGTCTCAAACGCGTTGGGTAGCTTGGGAAGTGGTATGAGTCTGCATGCCTTGGAGAATCGGTCGACTACTGTGAGGATAGTGGTGTGGCCACGGGATTCCGGGAGGTCGGTGACAAAGTCAATGGCTATATGGGACCAAGGACGTTGAGGGATGGGCAGCGGCTGTAGTAGGCCTGCTGGGGCTTGGTGTGTAGTTTTGGAAGTTTGACAGTCTGTGCAATTGTTGATGAATTGGGTGGTGTCTGTTACCATGGTGTCCCACCAGAACCGGTTCTGTAGTAGGTGTAGTGTGGCTGTGATGCCTGGATGGCCTGAACTGGGGAAATCGTGAACTTGGTGAAGCAATTTGTTGCGGAGCTGTACGGGTACAAAAGTGCGGTTTGGTGGGCAGACGGGTGGTGGTGTTGTTTGTTCGTTTGCCTGGGTGATTTCGGTCATGACGTCCCACTGAACTGGAGCGAGCAGCAGTTTGACAGGAATAATGTTCTCTTCGCTCTCTGTTCGTTCCACCCCCTCTGCTTGACGAGATAGCGCGTCTGCCTTGACGTTCTTTGAACCGGGTCTGTAGGTTACCGTGAACTGGAAACGAGTGAAGAACATGGCCCATCTAGCTTGTCGGGGGTTCAGACGTTTGGCAGACCGGAGGTATTCCAGATTCTTGTGATCCGTGAGTATGGTGAATGGGTGTTGTGCTCCCTCCAGCCAGTGGCGCCACTCCTCCAACGCCGCCTTCATTGCCAGAAGCTCCCGATTGCCTACATCATAGTTGCGCTCTGCTGCCGACAACTTTCTGGAGTAGAATGCACATGGGTACGTTTTTGCTGGATTACCTTGGCGCTGTGAGAGTATAGCCCCGATGCCCCGATGAGTATAGTCGACCTCGACTATGAAAGGGAGCTCTGGGTCTGGGTGGCGGAGAATGGGTGCGGAGGTGAATCGCTCCTTCAGTTCTTGGAAGGCATGCACCGCCTCGTGGGACCAGGAGAGGCGTGTGGATTGTCGCTTAGTCATGAAAGTGAACGGGGCTGCAATGCCACTGAAGTTTCGGATGAATCGCCTGTAGAAGTTGGTGAACCCCAGGAATTGTTGTAGCTCTTTCAGTGTGCGTGGTTGAGGCCACTCGAGCACCGCCCTTACTTTGCTGTCATCCATCGCCACTCCCTCCTGACTGATGACATAGCCCAGGAATGATGTAGAGGTACGATGAAACTCACATTTCTCCGCTTTGGCATATAGTCTGTGCTGAATGAGTCGCTGCAGTACGGCCCGGACATGCTGGATATGTTCCTCGAAGGTTTTGGAGTAGATGAGAATGTCGTCAATGTAGACTATGACCCAGCGGTTGAGCATATCCCGAAAGACATCGTTGATGAATGATTGGAAGATGGAGGGACTGTTGGACAGTCCGAACAGCATAACAAGGGTCTCATAGTGGCCGGTGGCAGTGGAAAAGGCCGTCTTCCATTCATCACCTTCTCTGATATGAATCAGATTGTATGCGCACCAGAGATCCAGCTTGGTAAAATACTGGGCTTGTCTTAGTTGTTCCAGGGCTGCGGGAACCAATGGCAGAGGGTAGCGGAATTTAACAGTAATGTCGTTCAGTCCCCGATAGTCTATGCAGGGCCGAAGGCTGCCGTCCTTCTTTTTGACGAAGAAGAAACCAGATGCTGCCGGGGATGTGGGAGGTCAGATAAAACCTTTGGCCAATTCTTCCTCGATGTATGCTTTCATAGCTGCTGACTCTGGCTGAGACAGGGGAAATATTCTGCCCTTGGGGGGCGTGGTACCAGGTAGCAGATCTATGGCGCAGTCACTGGAACGGTGAGGAGGTAATTCAGTGGACTTGCTTTTACTGAAAGCGACCGCCAGATCAGCATACTCAGCAGGTATGTCGGGCTCGTCAGTGTTAGACTCGTGAACTGAAACGGTCTGAACTGGTATGGGAGTGATCTGTTTCAGGCAGTGCTCGTGACAGGTGGCATCCCACTGAGCGATCTGGCCCTCCTTCCAGGAAATAAGCGGGTTGTGAGTTCTGAGCCACGGGAGACCAAGGATAACTGGATTGTTGGGTGAGTGGATTACATAAAATCGGATGCGTTCGTGATGAAGGACTCCCACTTGCATTGTGAGTTCGGTGGTGATGTGCGCCACTCTTCCTCCTCCGACGGGCCTCCCATCTAGCGCTTCCACTGTCAATGGAGAGTTACAGTCCGTTAATGTAATATTGTGTTCGCTGATGAATGTATCCGACATGAAGTTACCCGCTGCCCCAGAGTCCAGAAGTGCGTGCGTGGTGATGCATTGGTCGTTCACTGTTACTTGAATGGGTATTTTGAGGCAGTTAGAAGAATAGTCGGTAGAGAGTGGAGAACTTGGATGGGTTGGGTCGAATGGGACAGTTGATCTTGATGTGACCGGCCTGACCGCAGTACAAGCATAAATGAAGTTGTCGTCTCCTTTCTCTCTCCTCTGGACAAAGCGGGGTGTACCTGAGCTGCATGGGTTCTGATGTGGGGTTGGTCAGAGTGGAGAGACGGACAGGGCGTCGTGACCGGAGGAGATTATCGATGTGAATGGTTAGTTCAATGAAGTCATTAAGCGATTTTCCCTCGTCGCGGCATGCGAGCTCGGCTTGAAGCTCCAGAGACAGCCCCTTGTGAAACAATAGTTTCAACGTGTCCTCGACCCAGTTTGTTTGAGCGGCGAGGGTTCGAAATTGAAGAGCGTATTCGGCAGCTGTGGTTTTACCTTGACACAGCGACAGCAACTGATCCCCTGCGCTTTTGCCTCCCTCCGGATGGTCGAAGCGTGGGAAACACAGAACTATCCTCTCTCCATATAGCTGTGGCCCAATCCAGCGCTTTACCCGTCAACAGGGAACAGACAAAGGAAATCCGACTGGACTCGGTGGGGTAGAGAGTTGGCTGTTGGTTGACGAACAGGGAACATTGAAGAAGAAATCCCTTACATTTTGCGGGGTTACTGTCAAACTTCTCTGGGAGTGCGAGGCGTGGATTTACGGCGGGAGCGGCAGCGAAGGCCCGGCTGGCGGGAATCACTGTCGGTGGCGTGGCAGCCTCGGCGGCGTCAAATCGAAGACTTTGCAGGGTTCTCACCAGCTCCTTGGTAAGGGAAGTCAATCAATTCAGTTGGTGTTGATGTACCGCGAGCTGGTTGGCCTGGGCGGACAGCTCGGTGGAGATCTGCATGATTGCTGCTGGATCGTTGTTTGGCGAAGTCTTCTGTAATGAAGGGTCAACAGAGTGGGGATCCATTTGCAGCTTTTATTAGAACAATCACCAAAGTAGACAGGGGCAAGGGCAAAGACATAAACAGGGACAGGCAATGGTTGAGGCAGGCGGCAGACAAACGGTGTCAAGTCACAGGCAGAGATCAGGGCAGGCGGCAAACAAACACAGTCCAGTACACAGGCAAGGATCAGGGCAGGCAGCAAAGAATCACAGAGAATAAACAATCCACCGGTAACGGAGAAACAGTCCACAAGAAAACGCTCAGTAATGATCACCAGGGCAAATCAAGACTTTGCGGTGTGTATGTGTGAGTGTGTGGCTTAAATAGTGTGAGTGTGATGAGGTGCAGGTGTGTGCGCAATCAGTCCCAGGAATGAGGGCCTATGGGAAACGTAGTCTGAATGGGAAACAGTCAGTATTCAGGTGATGGCTCCCTCCGGTGGTGCGGAGGAGGAGGCGAGGGAGCCACATTCGTGACAAATAAGCTTTTAATCTTCTGTTTTCAGTAAACAATACCTTGGGTATTGCAAGTTTGTGTGGATTTGAAGTCTCTTATGCTCACCAAGGCTGCATTTATTTGATCAAAAATACAGTAAAACCGTAATATTGTGAAATATTACTACAACTTCAAATAACTATTTTCTATTTAAATATATTTTAAAATGTAATTTATTCCTGTGATGGTAAAGCTGAATTTTCAGCAGCCAATAGAAATCTAGATTCAGCTTTGCCATCACAGGAATAAATTACATTTTAAAATCTATTACTGTTTTTACTGTATTGTGATCAAATAAATGTAGAACTGGTGAGCATTAGAGACATCTCTGAAAAATTATACACACACACACACACACACACAAAGACACTATATATAGTATATATATGGTCATCGCTCTTTAAAGACTAGACAGGTTCACTTCAGGAAGCCACACCAAATGATGTCAGCTAGTCATACTGTAATGAAGGGTCGGCAGATTGGGGATCCATTTGCAGCTTTATTTACAAACCCGATTCCAAAAAAGTTGGGACACTGTACAAATTGTGAATAAAAAAGGAATGCAATAATTTACAAATCTCATAAACTTATCTATATTCTATTGTGAATAAAATATAACATATCAAATGTTGAAAGTGAGACATTTTGAAATGTCATGCCAAATATTGGCTCATTTTGGATTTCATGAGAGCTACACATTCCAAAAAAGTTGGGACAGGTAGCAATAAGTGGCCGGAAAAGTTAAATGTACATATAAGGAACAGCTGGAGGACCAATTTGCAACTTATTAGGTCAGTTGGCAACATGATTGGGTATAAAAAGAGCCTCTCAGAGTGGCAGTGTCTCTCAGAAGTCAAGATGGGCAGAGGATCACCAATTCCCCCAATGCTGCGGCGAAAAATAGTGGAACAATATCAGAAAGGAGTTTCTCAGAGAAAAATTGCAAAGAGTTTGAAGTTATCATCATCTACAGTGCATAATATCATCCAAAGATTCAGAGAATCTGGAACAATCTCTGTGCGTAAGGGTCAAGGCCGGAAAACCATACAGGATGCCCGTGATCTTCGGGCCCTTAGACGGCACTGCATCACATACAGGAATGCTACTGTAATGGAAATCACAACATGGGCTCAGGAATACTTCCAGAAAACATTGTCGGTGAACACAATCCACCGTGCCATTTGCCGTTGCCGGCTAAAACTCTCTAGGTCAAAAAAGAAGCCATATCTAAACATGATCCAGAAGCGCAGGCGTTTTCTCTGGGCCAAGGCTCATTTAAAATGGACTGTGGCAAAGTGGAAAACTGTTCTGTGGTCAGATGAATCAAAATTTGAACTTCTTTTTGGAAAACTGGGACGCCATGTCATCCGGACTAAAGAGGACAAGGACAACCCAAGTTGTTATCAGCGCTCAGTTCAGAAGCCTGCATCTCTGATGGTATGGGGTTGCATGAGTGCGTGTGGCATGGGCAGCTTACACATCTGGAAAGGCACCATCAATGCTGAAAGGTATATCCAAGTTCTAGAACAATATATGCTCTCATCCAGACGTCATCTCTTTCAGGGAAGACCTTGCATTTTCCAACATGACAATGCCAGACCACATACTGCATCAATTACAACATCATGGCTGCGTAGAAGAAGGATCCGGGTACTGAAATGGCCAGCCTGCAGTCCAGATCTTTCACCCATAGAAAACATTTGGCGCATCATAAAGAGGAAGATGCGACAAAGAAGACCTAAGACAGTTGAGCAACTAGAAGCCTGTATTAGACAAGAATGGGACAACATTCCTATTCCTAAACTTGAGCAACTTGTCTCCTCAGTCCCCAGACGTTTGCAGACTGTTATAAAAAGAAGAGGGGATGCCACACAGTGGTAAACATGGCCTTGTCCCAACTTTTTTGAGATGTGTTGATGCCATGAAATTTAAAATCAACTTATTTTTCCCTTAAAATGAAACATTTTCTCAGTTTAAACTTTTGATATGTCATTTATGTTGTATTCTGAATAAAATATTGAAATTTAAAACTTCCACATCATTGCATTCCTTTTTTATTCACAATTTGTACAGTGTCCCAACTTTTTTGGAATCGGGTTTGTAGATTAAACACCAAGGCAGACAGGGGCAAAGGCAAAGGCATAAACAGGAACAGGCAATGGTCGAGGCAGGCGGCAGACAAACGGTATCGGGTCACAGGCGGAGATCAGGGCAGGCAGCAAGTAAGCACAGTCCAGTATACAGGCAAAGTTCAGGGCAGGCAGCAGAGAATCGCAACGGGTAAACAGTCCAACAGTAACAGAATAAACAATCCACAAGAAAACGCTCAGAAATGATCACCGGGGCAAATCAAGACTTCGCGGTGAGTGTGTGTGTGTGTGTGGCTTAAATAGTGTGAGCGTGATGGGGTGCAGGTGTGTGCGCAATCAGTCCCAGGAATGAGGGCCTATGGGAAACGTAGTCCGAATGGGAACAGTCAATATTCGGGTGATGGCTCCCTCCGGTGGTGCGGAGGAGGAGGCGAGGGAGCCACATTCGTGACAGAGCCCCCTCCCTGCGAGCGGCTCCAGATGCGAGGAAGCGGGCGCCGGGGTCTACCACATGGTCGAGGGGCCGGTCTCTCCAGATGCGCTCGATGAAACTCGTCCACGAGTGATGGGTCCAGGATGTCATCCGCATTGACCCAGGATCGCTCCTCCGGGCCGTACCCCTCCCAGTCAACTAGGTATTGTAGTTTTCTCCCCCGGCGCCGGGAATCGAGTAACTCTCGAACCTGATAGGCTTCCTCGCCTTCGATCATCAAGGGCGGGGGGTCGTGGGCCTCGGCTCCCTCCGACTCTCCTCTCGGACCACCAGAGGGTTTCAGCAGCGACACATGGAAAGTGGGAGAAACACGGTAGTTAGCAGGTAAGTCAAGACGAAATGATACAGGGGTAATTTGTTTAGTAATTTGGAAAGGCCCTACAAACCTGGGACTAAGTTTTTTGCATGGGAGTCTTAGGCGCAGATCCCTTGTTGACAGCCAGACCCACTGCCCCACGGCGTATTCAGGGTTGGGGCGACGATGTCGATTGGCCTGTATTTCTTGTCTTCTCACAGCACGTTGAAGGTGATGATGGGCCAGGTCCCAGGTCTCCTCGCTTGGCAGGTTGGACGGTTCCCCGGACCAGGGAAAGAGAGGCGGTTGAAAGCCCAGGACGCACTGGAATGGTGTAACACCAGTGGCAGGTTTCCGCAGAGAGTTTTGAGCATACTCGGCCCACAACAGGTAGCGGCTCCACTCTGATTGATTCCGCTGACAGTATGTGCGTAAGAATCTGGTGAGTTCTTGATTCATGCATTCGGTCTGTCCGTTGGATTCTGGATGGTATCCTGAGGTGAGGCTGATGTTGATGTTTAACTGTTTGAAGAAGGCTGTCCATACCCGGGATGTGAACTGTGGGCCCCTGTCAGACACGATGTCCTCTGGCAGACCGTAGAAACGGAAGACGAAGTTGCATAGGGTCTCTGCTGTCTCGAACGCCGTGGGCAGCTTGGGCAGTGGTATGAGTCGGCATGCCTTGGAGAAACGGTCGATTACTGTGAGGATCGTGGTGTGGCCACGGGATTCAGGGAGATCAGTGACGAAGTCGATGGCTATGTGGGACCAGGGGCATTGTGGAATGGGCAGCGGTTGTAATAGCCCTGCTGGGGCTTGGTGTGGAGTTTTGGAAGTTTGACAGTCTGTGCACTGGTTGATGAATTGGGTGGTGTCTGCTACCATGGTGTCCCACCAGAACCGGTTCTGTAATAGGTGTAGGGTGGCAGTAATGCCTGGATGGCCTGAGCTGGGGAAATCGTGAACTTGATGAAGCAGTTTATTGCGGAGGTGCACAGGGACAAAAGTGCGGTTAGGTGGACTGGTTGGTGGTGGTGCGGTGTGTTCGTTGGCCTGTGAGATTTCGGTCATGATGTCCCACTGGACTGGGGCGAGTAGCAGTTTGGCAGGGATGATGCTCTCTTCACTCTCCATCCGCTCCACCACCTCTGCCTGGCGAGATAATGCGTCTGCCTTAGCGTTCTTTGAGCCGGGTCTGTAAGTTACTGTGAACTGGAATCGGGTGAAAAACATGGCCCATCTTGCCTGCCGAGGGTTCAGACGCTTAGCAGATCGGAGGTATTCCAGGTTTTTGTGATCTGTGAGTATGGTGAATGGATGTTGTGCTCCCTCCAGCCAGTGGCGCCACTCCTCCAACGCCGCTTTCGTAGCCAGAAGCTCCCGGTTGCCTACATCATAATTGCGCTCTGCTGCCGACAACTTTCTGGAGTAGAACGCACATGGGTACATTTTTGCTGGATTACCTTGGCGCTGTGAGAGTATAGCCCCGATGCCCGTGCTGGAGGCGTCGACCTCGACCACGAATGGGAGCTCTGGGTCTGGGTGGCGGAGAATGGGTGCAGAGGTGAACCGCTCCTTCAGAGCTTGAAAAGCGTGCACTGCTTCGTGGGTCCAGGAGAGGCGTGTGGATTGTCGCTTAGTCATGGAGGTTAGAGGCGCCGCAATACCACTGAAGTTTCGAATGAATCGCCTGTAGAAGTTGGCGAACCCCAGGAATCGTTGCAGTTCTTTCAGCGTGCGTGGTTGCGGCCACTCCAGCACCACCCTTACTTTGCCGTCGTCCATCGCCACCCCCTCCTGACTGATGACATACCCCAGAAATGAAGTAGAAGTACGATGGAACTCACACTTCTCCGCTTTGGCATACAATTTGTGCTGGATGAGCCGCTGCAGAACGGCCCGGACATGTTGGACGTGTTCTTCGAAGGTTTTGGAGTATATGAGGATGTTGTCGATGTAGACGATGACCCAGCGATTAAGCATATCCCGAAAGACGTCATTGATGAATGATTGGAAGACGGAAGGACTGTTGGACAGTCCGAACGGCATGACAAGGGTTTCATAGTGGCCGGTGGCAGTGGAGAAGGCCGTCTTCCACTCGTCACCCTCTAGGATGCGAATCAGGTTGTAAGCGCACCGGAGGTCTAGTTTAGTGAAGTGCTTGGCTTGCCTTAGCTGTTCCAGGGCTGCGGGGACCAATGGCAGAGGGTAACGAAACTTAACTGTGATATCGTTCAGTCCACGGTAGTCTATGCAGGGGCGAAGACTGCCGTCCTTCTTTTTAACGAAGAAGAAGCCAGATGCTGCCGGAGATGTCGAGGGTCGGATGAACCCCTTGGCCAGTTCTTCCTCAATGTATGCTTTCATAGCTGCTGATTCTGGTTGAGACAGGGGAAATATTCTGCCCTTGGGGGGCGTGGTACCTGGAAGCAGATCGATGGCGCAGTCACTGGAACGGTGAGGAGGTAATTCGGTCGATTTGCTTTTGCTGAAAGCAACCGCCAGATCGGCATACTCAGCGGGAATGTCGGGCTCGTCATGGTTGGGCTCGTGAACTGAGACGGCCTGGACTGGTATGGGAGTGATCTGTTTCAGACAGCGCTCGTGACACTCCCGTCCCACTGAACGATCTGGCCCTCCTTCCAGGAAATGAGCGGGTTATGAGTTCTGAGCCATGGGAGACCAAGGATAACTGGATTGTTGGGTGAGTGAATTACGTAAAATCGGATGCGTTCTTGGTGAAGTACTCCCACTTGCAGTGTGAGTTCAGCGGTGATGTGCGCTATCCTTCCTCCTCCGATTGGTCTCCCATCTAGCGCCTCCACTGCCAATGGAGAATTGCAGTCCGTTAATGCGATGTTGTGTTCACGGATGAATGTGTCTGACATGAAGTTACCCGCAGCCCCAGAGTCCAAAAGTGCGTGCGTAGTTATACATAGATCATTCACTGTGACTTGGATGGGTATTTTGAGGCAGTTGAAGGGATAGTCGGTGGAGAGTGGAGGACTCACCGCTTTCGGGTTGGATGGATTGGGTCGGATGGGGCAGTTGATCTTGACGTGGCCTGCTTGGCCGCAATACAAACACAAATGAAGCTGTCGTCTCCTCTCCCTCTCCTCTGGACGAAGCGGGGTGTATCCGAGTTGCATGGGTTCAGACGACGGAGTGGTCAGAGTGGGCAGACGGGCTGAGCGTCGAGACCGGAGGAGATTATCGATGTGAGTGGCCAGCTCAATGAAGTTGTTGAGTGATTTTCCCTCGTCACGGCACGCGAGCTCGGCTTGAAGCTCTAATGACAGTCCCTTGCGAAACAACAGTTTCAGCGTGTCTTCGACCCAGTTTGTTTGTGCGGCAAGGGTTCGGAAGCTGAGAGCGTATTCGGCGGCTGTGTTGTTACCTTGACACAGCGACAGCAGTTGATCTCCCGCGCTCTTGCCTCCCTCAGGATGGTTGAAGACCTCTTTGAAGTTTTGCAGGAAAGCCGAGAAGGTGGGAAATACCGATCCATCCTCTCTCCATACAGCCGTGGCCCAATCCAGCGCTCGTCCCGTCAACAGAGAGCAGACCAAGGAAATCCGACTGGACTCGGTGGGATAGAGAGTGGGTTGTTGTTACATCTCGCGGGGGTTCCGTCAAACTTCTCCGGGAGTGCGAGGCGTGGATTTACGGCGGGAACGGCCGTGAAGGCCTGGCTGGCGGGAGTCGCTGGCGGCGGCGTGGCGGCCTCGGCGGCGTCGAATCGAAGACTCTGTAGAGTTCTCACCAGCTCCTCGGTAAGTGAAGTCAATCGATTCAGTTGGTGTTGATGTACCGTGAGCTGGTTGGCCTGGGCGGACAGCTCGGTGGAGATCTGCTTGATTGCTGCTGGATCGCTGTTTGGCGAAGTCTTCTGTAATGAAGGGTCGGCAGAATGGGGATCCATTTGCAGCTTTATTTAGATTAAACACCAAGGCAGACAGGGGCAAAGGCAAAGGCATAAACAGGAACAGGCAATGGTCGAGGCAGGCGGCAGACAAACAGTATCGGGTCACAGGCGGAGATCAGGGCAGGCGGCAAGTAAGCACAGTCCAGTATACAGGCAAAGTTCAGGGCAGGCAGCAGAGAATCACAACGGGTAAACAGTCCAACAGTAACAGAATAAACAATCCACAAGAAAACGCTCAGAAATGATCACCGGGGCAAATCAAGACTTCGCGGTGAGTGTGTGTGTGTGTGTGGCTTAAATAGTGTGAGCGTGATGGGGTGCAGGTGTGTGCGCAATCAGTCCCAGGAATGAGGGCCTATGGGAAACGTAGTCCGAATGGGAACAGTCAATATTCGGGTGATGGCTCCCTCCGGTGGTGCGGAGGAGGAGGCGAGGGAGCCACATTCGTGACACATACGCCTAGCATCACAGAGGGCACTCAGAGCATGCATCATGGACGGACGCCAGGCAACACTTCATGCATGCACTCAGAATTTGTCTGAGAGTCAAGCGACTTGCATCACTTGAAATTAGTTATATTTTCCCCATAATCATGTGTAACTGAATTAATACGTTACAAACTTGCTCAAGAGACTACAGTAATAAAGAGTTATGATTTGTTCAGATTACACTTTCCCAGCAATTACAATGAATGAGGCTTTCAAGCTTCAGCATAAAAAAGCAAAAGCACCATAAATGTCTCAAAGTCCTTATGACTTGTTTTATATCTTCTGAAACAGACCAAAATGCCAGTAAGTTGAACCCGAGAACCGAATAAGCCCAATTTGTGAACAAATCATTAGCTTGTGAATCGAATCAACCTATACATTGAAAAGACCTGATTTAAAAGAACAATTAATTTGCAAATCCCAAGTTGACAACTTCCCTAATGAAAGGAATGCATTTGAACAATTGGCGCACTACGTTAATTTGCCAAAAGTACACATTTATAGCTTACTCTTAAACAATACCTGCTATTGGCTACAACTGTGCAACTAAGTGCAAATAGCCTACTTCACAAGTCTTGCAATAAATAGCATCTCTTACAAAAATAAGTGTACTTCAAGTTCATGTTAAGTATACCTAAGTAAAGTTCAAGTATATATTTTTTTAAATATACTAATATCAATGTACTAGTATTCTTGTATATTTCAATATACTTGTGACTAAATTGGCCCACTTTTTAGTATATAAATGTATACTTTAAGTGTAACAGTAGTAAACTTTGAGTACACAACTAGTTTACAACAACATTTTTCATTTGTTCTGCAACCATACTACAAGTGAACAAACAGGTATACTGATAGTTTACTAGTTAAATACTTGTAGCACATTTATAGTTTCTGAAAGTATACTTTGAAGTATACTCAGTAAACTACTAGTTTAGTAGTTTTATACTTGTAAGTTTTCTTTAAGTGAACTTAACATCATACTTATAATTTACTATTTATATATTATTTTTGCACTTTAAGTATATTGCTATGTTCGATATTTAGGTATTCATTTTTACTTGAATTATACCTTTAACTGTACTTTAAGTAGAAGTAAATTTTACTTGAAGTAAATTCCCATAACACTTTATTTTACAGTGTCCTTGTTACACATTACATGTAGTTACTATTGTAATTACTATAAATTGTGCTTAATTAAATGCAACTAACCATAAACTACACCCTAATCCTAACCTGTAAGTACATATCTGAATATATCTGTTTTCTTTATAAATCAATGTTTTTAAACAACGTAAGTTCATGAGACAGTATGTATTATGCAATCGATATTAATCGGCATTAACGGCATTTATTTAAAATAAAAATCTTTTGTAACAGTATACACTACCGGTCAAAATTTTGGGGTCAGTAATTTTTTCCTTTTTTTTTTTGAAAGAAATTAATACTTTTATTCAGCACGGATGTGTTAAATTGATAAAAAGTGATATTAAAGTGATATTGTTAGAAAAGATTTCTATTTTGAATAAATGCTGTTCTTTTTAACTTTTTATCCATCAGTGAATCCTGAAAAGTATCACAGTTTCCAAAAAAATATTAAGCAACACAACTGTTTCTAACATTGATAATAACTGAGTATCAAATCAGCATATTAGAATGATTTCTGAAGGATCATGTGACACTTAAATAATAAATAACACATAACAATTGCTGCAATAAAAATATTTATTTTACATATTTACTAAATTAGAATTAATTGAATGCGAAAAAGAAATAACATTTCATGTTATGACCAAACAAAATGTTTATATTTATGTTTGTATATGATACATTTTATATAAATATTATACATTTATATAAATTTCCCAAAATTTCCAATTAATTCCCATAAATTCTCATAAATTCCCGTAAATTCCCATAAATTCCTGTAAATTCCTGTTAAGTTTCCAAATTGGAATATTTACAAAATTCCCCAGGTTAAGTTCCCGTGGAAAGTTTCCGGAAATTTACCGGAAACTTTCCACCCCTTTGCAACCCTAATCACAAGAAAAAAAAACTGACTTTAACAATAAATAATATAATATGTACATTCTTAAAAAAAAAAAGCACTTACTGGTCTGATTGGAGTTGAGGTCACCCCGGATGCGGCTCTTACCGCCTGCGCTCTATGGTCCCTGACAAATCGCCCGAGACCACCATGTTGAATCTGCTGCCCCAAATACTCCAAACACCGATCGAGTTGCGTAATGTGCGCCGTTGCACGTGACCAAAGAATATACACTGACAAGAAGCGAAACTCAATAGAACGTTCCATTGCAACGCCGGCGCCCAGCAGCTGCCCTGCGTTTCCGCCATTTTGGAGTGAAAGCGACTCGGCAGTCCACTAGTTTCTATGGCAATATCAGCTGCTTTGTTTAAAAAAAAAAAAAAAAACGTTGCTCTTTAGAAACCCAGTCAGTTTGGGTTAAAATTCTTTGAAGTTCAAGTATTAGCAAACACTGATTTAATACCAACATATGAAATTAAATGAAGGACATGCATCAGAAAAATTGGGAAAGTTGGACAATAAATCTATAACAGAATATAACAGCTTGACAAAAACTGTTTTTGCAGTGTATTGTCCAGTTGGCATTTTCACCCCAAAATGGCTGCCGCGCTACCGAAGCAACACCTATAGTGGCTGTTACCCAAAAAGCATCAGAGTTTCGCCTCTTGGGTTCTATGCTCTTTGATGTGACTCACCGCCCAGTGGTGCCATAATTTGCATAACTCTGCATTTGCAGTATCACTGGTTTGGCATCAAGCATGAATTTGCATGTAAATGTTTAGTTTAAATGTTTAGCTCAACATTTAGATTTAGGGCTATATCTAAATGTTAAGCAAGATTGTTGATCTTTAATTGTTGATTTTATATATATATATATATATATATATATATATATATATATATATTTAGAATTTAGATTTAACATTTACATAAAACATTTAGATTTAAATAGAAAGTTTAGATTTACATTAAACAGATTTAACTTTGATATTTATTTATATATTTTACATAAGTAATTTAATTGCATTAAGCTTATTTAGGTAAATATTGCAAAATGTATCTGTTTTTGTAGCTAAATCCAAAGAATTTGACTAGTTTTTCTTACACAATTTATTTTACAAACGGCGCCCCATAGTTATGACAATGGTGAGGTGCTGCTGGAGTCTATGTAAGAGTTAACTCGAGAGAACTGCTCTGAACGATTCAGTGAGTTTTCTACTTCAGTGGATCTCTGGTGCAAGAGAACAAAGACACATCTACATGACACCATGAGGAAATGTAAATTGTACAGCATTTTATAACTATTTGACCTTTGAAGTTGGTATTTGCTAATAATAAAAACATTTCTAGAAAAGGCAGGAGAGTTCTGTATGTTACATTAACAAACTTTATCGCGTCAAAACGTAAGCTATCAAAATAATGTAGCTATATATTATATTTAAAATTTGAAAACATTAAAGCTTACTTGAACAGAGACTTTTCTTTAAAAATCACTTGCGCGTGGTCCAGTGTATCTTGCGATTCAGGTGCGCGGTAATTCAGTAATTAATATTTCAGATGAACCGTTTGAATTTGCGAAGCGCTTTGATTCAAAAGAAATGAAATTATCAAAAGATTCGACTCAAATGATTCCCGCATTTAGCTCATATTTCCTGCTGTTTTTTGTTTTCTTGCAGTCGCAAATGAGAAATGTATCAGATTAACAGTATTAAGTTTCTCTTCAAAACGAATCAGAATCAGAAAGAGCTTTATTGTCAAATAAAAAAGCAACAAGTAAAACACAATATACTGTACACATAAATATTCAAAAAAGCAGAACCATTCCAAAACCTATAATTAGCCCACAGGTAGGCCTATTTGCACTCTGTTACAGTTAAACATTCAGAGGTGTAAAAACCTTCATTTGCAGAGTGAATGACCCTTCATACACTTAATTAACTATCCTGATAAAATAAGATTTAAATTTAAATTCACGCATAAAAACCATGAAGACTACAGCTACTACTGCTGAGAAAGAAATCAGCCACCCTTTTCATTTCAGATAAAGTGCAATACACCACATTATTGATTTGAAAAGTGACACTGGTAAAACCCGGTGTAGAAAAAAAGTTAATTCATATAAAAACATTCAATTAAAAACAAGCTTGATCACATCAACTCCAGCAAGCTATTATGTTTCCCTTTATAATTAATCACACACCCTGTTCTTTTGTTTAGTCTTCTCTAAAAAGTAGAATTTGTCTTTCCACATTGCAAATGTGGGTTTTGTATTTCATTCCACATCACAAAAATCATGTGCGCCAGAAATCTGTGGACTAAAATGATTTCTCTGTAATAGCAAGGGTGAAATTTGTCGACGTCCTCACCTGGGACATGCAGACCAGCAGTTCTTACACCAAAGTGGGACGTAGGTTTGAGGCCAGCCTTTTCCAAACACATTCCCATGTAAACATCATCAATGGGCAATAGAATTATAGAGTGAGACATTTTGTAGATTGTTCTGGCCGTGAAGCCGGAGAGAAGAAAGCCTCCTCCGCCACAGTACAGAGGATAGCTCTCAGACTCCTGAACCTGCACAGGGACATAGTATTTACTTGAAGACTGTCTAATAGGCTTTGCCTTCTGGACGAGGTGCCCGGTAAAGAGATGTTTACTTCCATCATTGTCCTCTTGACCTTGAAGATACTCAACCATGTTAAACGTATTGGCAAAGATGTCATCGTCCCCGTTTAAGAGAAATCTAGCATTTGGGCACCATCTTTCCATCCACTCTAAGAAAAGGATCTGCTTCAATGTGAGATTAAAGAACGAATCATTGAAGTCCCACTGCAAAATGTCCTTGTTCTCATTGTTCTCCAGCCTCAATAGCTTATTCAACCTGCGCTTCTCATAGCCAGTTTTTGTTGTTCCGATTATGAAGACTGTACGGATCCACACACCTTTGTACAGTCTTTCCTTAGCCCATGTTTTCCGCAGGACTTCTCGTCGATCGTAGTTTTCTGGAGAACTCTTGATGACCAGCAGAAGAAAGACATCTGCAGAGTTCAGGGGTCCGCCACACTTATCAGGCTGGTCAAGCAGCATGGGAAACTTCCTACAGTGTCGGTAAAGCAGGAAATCTTGGATATGACCTGGCAGAGTAGAAAATCCTGTCACATTATAAGCAGACATATTCTGCTGACATTGTGAAAACAAAGGCTGGGGAGTTTCAGATCTGAGCAAATCGGTTTCATGACGGAGCATCTCATATGTGTCCTTGCTATTCAGTGTCACGTCGTCTTCAGTGTCATTTTTGTTCATGATAACGAAGAGGCACACAACACCTGTGAGAATTAACGCTATTGTCTCGTTGATCATTCTCATCTTCATACCTGTTTAAGAACAGAGACACAATTCACAGTATGAGCACAAAAGTTCACTCAACAAGGATTTTTCAGACCCAGTCACAATTCAAGGCTGTCCATGAAACTGAATTTATGAAAGGGATAGTTCAGCAAAAACAAAAAATTCTGTCATTTTCTCACAAGATACTGTTTATTTATTTATTTATAAAGGTTTTTGTTGGTTGTTGTTTGGAATAATAATATAATTGCATATATAAAATATCTTCTTTTGTGTTCTACTGAAGGATGGATTTACAGTCACTCTTCTTTTATTATATAATCAATTGAAAATCATAGTTATATTTTGTAGAAAGAGAATTTTCATTTTGAACTGCTGTATGAGACATGTAAAAGACAACTATGTCGTCGTGAAGGTCATGAAGGTCAGCAACACATTTATACACTAACATGTATACACTAACACATAAGTGTAACCCAGGGGGCGTACTACAGAAAATGTCTATCTTAGGTCTTAAGATATGATAAGTTAATTTAGGATTTTTCACAAATTCGTATTCATGGGTTTCAGGCACGTGACTTTTTTGCTACGGCCGCCATCTTTAGGATCTACGCGTAGCGTCTCCTTGGTGATCGGAAAGATGTCGCACACTAAAATAGCATTCCTCACCACCGACGAAAAGCAACGGTATTTAAAAAATAAAAAATAAAAATAAAAATAAGATAATTTAGGATTAAACTCTTATTTACTATCAAGCAAACTGCTGCCTCCACTAAAGCCTAGTAAAAACTTGCCCAATTTTACGTTTGCTGACATCTACATCTATCTCATACACCGGCGAAGCTCTCAAAGCATTTAAAAGCACATGCTTTTAAAGACTACCGCTACTTTACCTCAGGACGGGATAATGACATTAACGTTACACGAATAGCAAGTATCTCTGAATGGAATTGTCAATAATGTCGGTAAAGCACATCTCTTGTGTTGTCAGTCACGTTACTTTCACGAAATAAAGCTCTCCCTGCACAGTCTGGAGTGTTCTGTAGGAGTTATCTCTCTTCAGTAAAGCAAAATAAGGGACACCCCTTCATGACCCTCATATCGACATATCAACAATAAACCATGAAAACACATGGGATCAAGTATGTGAACTTGCAACAGAACACATTTTATATTATTATTTTACATTTGAGTATTTTATTTATTTCTGAAGAACTCTTTAAATGTTGGTGTGTCTTAAGCAGTCGTTCTGAACCAGAAATAACTTTTTTGACAATTCTGCAGCTGTTACCTGGATGGGATGAATTTTTAATTTCTTAAATTAGGACTACATTATTTTTTTAAACTAACAGATTTACGGTGCATGTTTTCGATCTGTCGCTATGGAAACAAAGAGGCTTAAATGCAATCCCGTGCAAATGTGAGCTTCTCTGCTATTTATTGTGAAATTTATTTCATTATTATTGCTATTGGTATTATCCACACAGCAAAGTGCTTGTTTGTTTATTCAAGTATGTGTGGGTCTACTTAAAATACATCGCGTCCTGTATTGATTTGATAGCCTACAGGACGCATCATTTAACCTTTAAATCCCGTATTTTATGGGACGGGTGGCATTGTGACAACCCAATGATAGCAGCAATCTATTACTGAGGACGCTCATGGTTTGTGGGGATATTGTAAAATGTTAAACCCATTTCTTTGTGATCAGCAGATATATGGCATGTTGCAATTCGGTCCTACAAATGGTGGCCGCACCACTGTGTTACGTCACATGAAACCCATGAATTACAGAAGCAAATCTTAACTTGATTTAGGATTCTTATCCTACCTTACAAAATCTCATCTTATATGATGTTAGGAAATCTTAAACTGCTCCATCGAGTTCGGTCATAACTGTCAGGTGTTACCAAGCAACCAAAGACGCGCAAACTGCTTCTGAGGTAAACCTAAAATCAAAATGGAGAAACTACGGCGTGCTTTTAATTTCAGTGCGCCAGAGATTGAAATTTTGATAAGCTCCGTTGAAAAAGGTAAAGCCTGTTTTATTCAGCAAGTTTTCACCTTCGCTCACTCATGAGAGAGTTTCTCGTAGTGCATCAAATGTCGCTGCTCTTCGTCTTGTATAATTTATAAATGTAACGGCATTTTCGAAAAAGGCTTTTGTTCTGTGATTTTAACCGTTGGATTACAAAAAGGTTTGAAGTTAGGACACCAGTGGGGTTCTAAAGTTAAGACAGCTTTTAGGATTTTTTTGTCAAGGATTTTTTTGTCAAGGATTTTTTTTAGGATTCTTCTGTAATACCATTTTCCTATCCATATTTAAGATAAGATAATGCACTTAAGAAATGTCATTCTGTAATCCACAAGTTTCCTACGCCCCATGAGGCCTTGCGTCAAAAGTGGGAACGTCTTCCGGTTAGAAGTAAACAAGCTGGACGTGACACGTTCATTCAACTGTTGACAGTCATTCAAGATTTAGCGATCCAAACTTGCGAACATTTGGCCTTTACTTAAAGACTTAAGATTCCAGCATCAATATTTCAACAATGTTTTACAATAAAAACTGTTACAGTAACAGTAATTTATTAATTTATGTCAGGAGTGCACATCAATCATGCTGGATCTAACTGATATTTATATTGACATAAAAAGAGAACACATACCTATTCAGTTGCACCTGCTTCCATTTATTTACGATCACAAGAATGCACAAAACAACACAAATAAGGCTTTTAAGTCCAAAGGTTTACACATTTATAAATATACTGATAAAATATCATATGTTTATGTCAGGGGCGTTTCCTCCAGGAGGCAAGGGAGGCAGTGCCTCCTCAAAAAAAAAAAAAAAAAAAAAAAATAGGATGAGAAATTAATTCATATTACATATAAAACAACACAAATATTACAAATTATGACATTAAAAAGAGCGCAAGTCAGTCGTATTTCTAAAGGAACACTGCCCAACAGCGACACCCGCAGGTAAAGTTACAGCAGGATTCATGCCTCCCTTTCCACTCATAGAAAACCATTAGACCCCTAAAGCGTGCGGTGGGTTTTGTGGGGGGTAATTGAGAATGAATGGGGGAAAGTCACGTGAGAGGAGCCAATGTCTCCATCGCGCTATGATTGGATGTAATTGGTTATGATTGGATATGATTGGTTTGTGTGATAAATCCCGCCTCTTGTTTACGTGCACATTCCGCTCGTCAGTTTGAATGAACAAATAATGGCGTCAATGGGAAGACTAATTGAAAAGTAAGCAAACAGATCACCCAGGTAGATATCACTGATTTATGTCACGTCAAAATCAAACTTGAAATGGACTGAAAACATGATGACTGCAGGGTTTTTTTAGTGCAATCAGCTTGGTGAAATTAAAAATACATCTTCGTGTCTGTGACAGTGTTTACGGAGCATGACTGATGATCCAAAATAGCCTAAGTTGACTATTAAAAAGAAAAACATAAATACACAAATAAAATAATGTTTAAATTGTTAAAGCCTTTAGATATTATTTTGGAATGAATGTAGAAATGCTTAAAACACTAACTTGATGAGATTGACTTGGTTTTAATAAATAGAACATTTATTACAAAACATTGTTAATGTAAAATTACAAAATAGAATTGTTTCTTTTTTGTTTTTTGATGTAATGTTCATTTAACAAGGAAGATGTGTCAATGTTAATAGTGCACATGAATTTACATTTGATTCATAAAAAATTAAAAATTGTGACTCCTCATTTCAGAACACCACTGCACGCCACTGGTTTATGTCACTTTTCTGAGCATTTCTATGAATTTTCCTAGAAGTTATTGCAATCCAAGGAGGTCTGTGCAATCTCTCCCGTCTTTCTATACTGTTATCCTTTCAGCCAGAGCAACAGAAGGAGCTCATGAGAAGAAAACAGGAGTTGTGAGTTATACGAGTTAACCTGAGTGTGTGACAAGCTGATGCATAGAGTACCTCAGGGATGACGTGTTTTTGTAGGCCAACCCAGAAGTTAGCGGCGCACGGGTTCCCTCGATCAAAAGCCTATGCATTTTTCCCATAGACTTTTGGAAAATCGCAAAAAATAAGCTCTATGACACTTACGCGTTTTGTCTATCAAGATAATCTTTACAAGTTAACAGAACATTTATACATTTTGAAGCCTAAATAAAGTCGTCAGATATTAAAAGCTAACAGTAGACTATAAATGGACTACAGCACACCATGGTCGCAGGATCAACGTCACCACCACCAAGCTTCCTCAAACTTTATTTAGAAAACAACTTTACTTAAAAACATGCTCGCTGATTATGATCTGTGCTGTGTATGAATACTTATCCACTTTTTTATGAGAAATGCTGTCCAAATGTCCTGTTTGTCATGATGACGTCTAAAGTCCCCGCCGAAGGAAGTAGTCCCTTTTAGCAATTTGTTAGCAACCGCCGTTTTTAAGACACATTAAAGGTTTAAAAAAAATCACAAGCGGGTTATAACTGGTGTGTTTTATGTCATAGATCAAAACTTGAAAATATTTAGAGGCTTTGTTAACCACAGACTTTATTTCAGGCGATTTAGCAAAAACCCATTCAAAAAACCCACAGACTTGAGGGCGATGGAACTGGAAGTCCTAAAATGCTAACTCGCTTCTGGGTTTTGCTTACAAAAACATGTCATCCCTGAGGTACTCTATAGAATCCATCACATCTTATGCACCCAAAATTGGCAAATCTCACAGCTAAATCAGAGACGCAATAGAACATTTTTCAAATTCAGTATATTTTATGACACCTACAATAAATGTTGTATTGTCTTAACCTATGTATGTTTTATGTGATCAGTTGTGGAATCCAGCCATTACACATCTGAGGTAACGTAGTTAGCCTACTTTATTGAGTATTTCCATTTTATGCAACTTTACGTATTTACTATTAATAGTAAATTAATAATTAATAAAGTTAAGATCATCATGTTTGTAGCGTGATCCAGGGGATTAAAACGTATAGCCTATAGGCAGACCTAATTACTCCACTAGGTCTGAAATAGGTTTTAATCCCCTGGATAACGCTACAAACATAATGACCTTATAGAACATGATGCATTGCTGTGTCTGTTATCCCATAATTGCCACTTTGGGACTCAGTGGCTGTTGTTTTGTTTACATAGTTTTGCTTTAACGGACATTAATATAAGACAACACTGCAAAAACAGTTTCTGTCAAGCTGTTATATTCTGTTATATATTTATCGTCCAACATTCCCAATTTTTCTGATGCATGTCCTTAATATAATTTCAAATGTTGGTATTAATTCAGTGTTTATAATGCTAATACTTGAACTTCAAAATTTAACCCAAACTGGGTTTCTAGAGAGAAAAAAATGGAAGACAATAAAATACTATCGCTAGTGATCATCAAATCCTTTTAACAGTTTGTGTTTAAGTCTAAGAGCATTTTTTCAGCCCAAAATGGCGGAAACGCAGGGCAGCTGCTGGGCGCCGGTGTTGCAATGGAACGTTCTATTGAGTTTCACTTCTTGTCAGTGTATATTCTTTGATCGAATGAAGACTTGAGAGAATCGAACCGTTAAAAATCCCAAAGACGCTGCGGGCGGTCGACATACGGAAGCCTGCGCGCTTTAAAGTTCTCGTTCTCACTTATGAGATTCCCACTACAAGCTCGCAAATACGTGACGGCTCGTGAAGGTAAACATTTGTCCATTTGTTTTGCTTAATTTTAATAAAGTGATAACCTGAAGAAAGCCTGCAGTATTTTTATTGACATATAAAAAAAAATCTTAACATTGACAAAGCATAGGTAACACAAAGGATACTCATTTTCATAAATACACGCAGTAAAATAAAAATATATAAAATTTTGTGAAAATGTCTATAATAATATGATAGAAGTCTTTTAATAGGTTATGACATTTGTTTTTGATGTTATGTTGCATTTGTTGTGCATTAGCCGGTACTTATAATATGCTCAGACGGTCAAGATCGCAGCCCATCTCAGTTCTCACAAGGATGCGTTCTGTGTCCTCGCGTCCTTCCGAGTTTGTTCTTTCAAGGTCGCCTGGCAAGACCGGACTCCACGATTGTTTTAAAAAAAAGAACTATTCCTAAACAATCAACAAAAAACAAAATAAAACAAAACCAGAAACAAAACATACAAACAAACAAAATAACAACAATGAGGGGACCAAATTGGCTCACTTTCACAAGTCTTAGGCCGAAAATAACCACCTCAGCTAGTACAACCATGAAAACTTGCAACACATCCACACGTGTGCTGTAATATACAACTATCAAACAAATCAACCAATAGTGTTATCACTGCATCACACCACACCCTGATAGCTGGGATACTGTCTTGCCAATTACAAGGCCCCTCAAATAAACAAGGAAAACAAAAATCAAGTATATAATGTTCACACAACAAAATCACTCATATGAGAAAAACAAAAATAAATTAACATAACCAAACCAAAAACAATACAATATTCAAATAACTAAATCCATCAATTGAAAATAAGAACAAAAAGAAACAAACAAAACACCACAACATTCACCTAAATAAATGAATAAAAAGAAAAACACAATTGTACAAACTTTCACTACTGGGAAAAACAGTGGTCTAATATATGATCAGCTCCCCGGTAAGTCTGCTAACACACAATTACACATTTAAATAAACTTACATTCATACACTATATAAATATACAATTTACATCTAGACCAGACGTTTCAATTAATTATACTCTTATAAAATATTAAAACACAATATTCAATTACCTCCACAATGTTTTCTATTTACGACACATCATATCACAAGTTAAATGACCGTGCTGCCCAGTTTATCACTACAATGAAACAAACAGAACATACGCTTAAGAACAACGCACTGTTTATGGCACATAATAAAATCAACCAACCTACCTGGATATTATCAGCCACATGAATGGGGATAGACTCCCAATAAGAGACGCACAAATCCAAATTAGCGATGCCAGGTTTGTTACTACAACAAAAACAAAGCATACATTCTCCAGAACAAACAACACTCTACTTTTTGCACATAATAATCAAATGACCTACCCAGGTATCATCAGCAACACAAACGGGGAAAAACATAAGAGACATACAGCTCCGAATCAGTGACCGCGATGCCCGGTTTATTGCTACAACAAAACAAAACATATGCTCAAAAACAAACAATATTCTGTTTATCGCACACAGTAAATCAAATGACCTGCCCGGGTAATCAGCAACACAAACGGGAGAACAGACAATCAAGCTGTGCACTATGTGCAGCCGCTCTCCACACTCCCACCAGTACAACGCCAAACAACCATGCGCGTGTCTCCACAGAGTCGCGCCATACATCGTTTAACTAATTCTAATGGAAGTTACTTAACACGCATTCTTCCGTGATGTCGTCACCAAAAAAAAAAAAAAAATAACGAACCCACTACACACATCCCTACTTTAGAAATTCACTGTCCCGGTGAAATACCTCATTACTACACTGTAAAAAATGAATGTGATTTTAACAGTGAAATATTGTAAAAACGCTACGGAAAAAAATTGTAAATAGGTTAACAGTAAGTTCCAGTACTATATACAGGGAAAAACTGTAAAAGCTCTTACCAGACATTTTATGTAATTTTCACAGTAAAGTGCTGTAAATTTTACAATTTTTAGAAGTAAAAAATAACAAATCAATGTGGGGGTAATTTTCCCACAATTGTGGGGAATCCCACAATTCCCTGTGTGGCACTCCACATTAGAAAGTATTTTGTTTAAAAAATCATGTTTCTTAATAGTTTTTGTTATCAGTTATGTACATTAGGGTTTTATGTTACATCTTCTGTTGTTTAATGAATGTTTATTGCATAATGTAAGTGTTGTGGGTTACCATGATGGTGTTTTGCATTTGCGTGAATGACTCTTTGCACCCTCTTTACATTAGTATATACTTCAGCTTGTGGAAAAGCTATTTGTGATGAACTCTGATTCTTCATGTGGCTTTCTCTTTTACCACCTGCATTATTATGGTGGTTGTCAGTAGATGTTAAAGGTACAAAACAGATTTTAGTAGTAGTGTGCATTGTTGAATTTACTTGTTTACATTCAAATTTTCTTGTTTGTAAATTACAGTTTTATACTGTAAAATTGACAGTTTGTTCTGTAAATGTGTTTACAGTTTTTCTGTATTTTTTACAAAATTATTCTGGCAACCACAGCTGCCAAAATTATTTTGTAAAAACTACGGAATATTTTTTACAGTGTACTCTTACTGCCATGGTCTAAATACAGTAAAATGAGAATTTACCACCACATCACTAGAACCCAACCCAACATATTTAAAATCTGAAGAATATTTTGTGAATGTGTTAATTAACTAATATTTCAGAGTTAAAAGTTACTTTGAGCAGTTTACAAATGTTATTTTAATGTTTTTTTTTTTTTTGTTTTCGAGCTATGAGTTAACGGTTCATCGCGACGCACGTCATGCGGGCAGATGAGGCCTAGCGTGTCATTTGAAAAATGCTTTTTGCACATCTATGCAATTTCAATGTGCTAATATTAGATGAAAATGAATTTAAATATGTTGAATGTTGTTTAATTGCAGATTAACTGCTGTAATTATGTATATTTTTGAAAGGAATGTCTAATTGTATTTCTGGCCTTGTCTTTTGCGAGGTTGGGTCTTTTCTCCTTTTCTTTTTTTTCCCGCCTTTTTTTTTTTTTTCTTGGTCTTTTCTTGTTTTCTTCCTATTTTCTACTTTTTCATCATTTCCTGAGTTGGATGCTGTTTCCTGGACACTGGGCGATTTCTGAGGAAGATTTTGAACGTGAACTGTCCCTGCTTCGTTAAAGCCATCATTTCATGCAGGAACTGGCGAGTCATGCCCATATAAGGACCGAGTTTTGTGGATCAAGGAATCACCGGAGTGGTAGGATTCAGAGCCATTAAATATGAGAGTTGCGACACTCTTTGATCTCGCCGCCACACTGTCACGTGGTTCGTGTAGCTCTCAATAGTTCCAAACAAATCTGCGCTGTCAGCCAGTTTGAATGGTTTTAAGCTGGACAGACAGCTGTAGCTATATTTGCAGCAATTATCGGTATATTGACGCATAATATACATTGATTATTTCGTTGACACTTACATTACATACAGTATCTCACAGAAGTGAGTACACCCCTCACATTTTTGTAAATATTTTATTATATCTTTTTATGTGACAACACTGAAGAAATGACACTTTGCTACAATGTAAAGTAGTGAGTGTACAGCTTGTGTAACAGTGTAAATTTGCTGTCCCCTCAAAATAACTCAACACACAGCCATTAATGTCTAAACCGCTGGCCACAAAAGTGAGTACACCCCTAAGTAAAAATGTCCCAATTGGGCCCAATTAGCCATTTTCTCTCCCCGGTGTCATGTGACTCGTTAGTGTTACAAGGTCTCAGGTGTGAATGGGGAGCAGGTGTGTTAAATTTGGTGTTATCGCTCTCACTCTCTCATACTGGTCACTGGAAGTTCGACATGGCACCTCATGGCAAAGAACTCTCTGAGGATTTGAAAAAAAGAATTGTTGCTCTACATAAAGATGGCATAATCTATAAGAAGATTGCCAAGACCCTGAAACTGAGCTGCAGCACGGTGGCCAAGACCATACAGCAGTTTAACAGGACAGGTTCCACTCAGAACAGGCTACAGTTCATTGAGGGAACCATGAATGAGCAGAGCACGATCCCCTCCCTTCAGAGACTGGGCCGCAGGGCAGTATTCCAACATGACCCAAAACACACCTCCAAGATGACCACTGCCTTGCTAAAGAAGGTGAGGGTAAAGGTGATGGACTGGCCAAGCACGTCTCCAGACCTAAACCCTATTGTGCATCTGTGGGGCATCCTCAAACGGAAGGTGGAGGAGCGCAAGGTCTCTAACATCCACCAGCTCCATGATGTCTTCATGGAGGAGTGGAAGAGGACTCCAGTGACAACCTGTGAAGCTCTGGTGAACTCCATGCCCAAGAGTGTTAAGACAGTGCTGGAAAATAATGGTGGCCACACAAAATATTGACACTTTGGACATTTTCACTTAGGGGTGTACTAAAAAAAACTAAAACCAAAAAAAAAAAAAGCTTTTTAGCAGCAAACACTCAAGATGGGTTTGGTGCACACAGGGGGTACAATGAAATATACTGCTGTATCTTTAAAGTTGTGGGCCTATTTTTCTGCTGGAGGTCCTGGACATCTTGGTCAGATACATGGCATCATGGATTCTATCAAATACCAACAGATAAAAAATCAAAACCTGACCATCCCTGCTAGAAGTCATATAATGGGCCGTGGTTGGATCTTCCATCAGGACAATGATCCAAAACAAACATCAAACCCAACACAAAAATGTGTCACTGAGCACAAAATGAAGCTTCTGCCATGACCATCCCAGTCCCCTGACCTGAACCCTAAAGAAAATGAGTGGAGTGAACTGAAGAGAAGAAGCACTAACATGGAGCTGGGAATCTGAAGGATCTGGAGAGACTCTGCATGAAGGAATGGTCTCTGATCTCTTGTCAGGTGTTCTCCAAACTCATCAGGCATTATAGGAGAAGACTCAGAGCTGTTATCTTGGCAAAAGGAGGTTGCAAAAAGTATTGAATAAAAGGGTATGTTTAATTGTGAGCAATGTGTATTAGAGAAAAAACATTTCTTTCATAATGAGATTTTTCCCCCATTTAAAATTCTTATTCTCCAATGAAAGGTTGGATTTTTGTAGATTTTTAAAATAAAAGATCAAAAGGATTAACGATACAGATTTATTTTCATAGCCTTCTTTGGTCATATTTACCAAGGGTATGAATAATTTTGAGCACAACTGTATATATATAAAACAATGTTGTTTTCCCCCAAACAAATCTTGGATTATTGATGAAAAACTCTGGAATGTGATCAGGAGGAATATGGAAGGTCACAAGACATCAAAGCCGGGCTGCTTGATTTTTTGCGCTAGGAGTGGCATAATGTCACCCAACAGCAATGTGACCGACTAGAGAGCACGCCAATGCGAATGAAAAGCTGTGATTGGAAATCAGGGTTATTTCACCAAATCTGGATTTCTGAACTCTTGCTAAGTTAAAACATTAGTATTGTGTTGTTTTATATGTATATATGAACTTGTTTTCTTTGCATTAAAGGATTAGTTCACTTTCAAATGAAAATTACCCCAGGCTTTACTCACCCTCAAGCCATCCTAGGCATGTATGACTTTTTTCTTTCAGTTAAACACAATCGGAGTTATATTAATAAATATCCTGACGCATCCGAGCTTTATAATGGCAGTGAATGGGTCCAATGAGTATGAAGCTCAAAGTGCATTATGCACTTTGAAATCCAGATTTGGTGGAATAACAATAAAATAAATACATATTAGAATTGAATAAACATAGTGCTTAATAATAATAATAATAATATATATATATATATATATATATATATATGTGTGTGTGTGTGTGTGTGTGTGTGTATTATATATATATATATATATATATATATATATATATATATATATATATATAAGTATACTATTGTATATATAACTAACAATATAACAAATTTTGTTACATTAATATAACCATATTATATAACACGCATCTGAACACCTCTTCAGCAAACTAACCCTGGAACATACGTTGCTATATGGCTACTTACATACCCTGAAAGTTACCTCCGTTTTTGGAACAGAAAGTTGAGGTTGTCTGTTTACTTATTAAACATACCCAGGTATGTCACATAACCTGCTTTCTGTAATTCCCCCTGGTCATACTGTCAATAGACAAACGGAAGGTTAACTGGGTTTAAAATCATATATTTTTTTAAAAGTATGACGTTGCCATTTCTATTGACCTGAAAATCAGAAAAACGCATTGTTTAATAGCAGTGTGGAAAATTCTATTTAACTGGAAACACTGTTTTTGCATACAGGCTCAATCAGTGTTTCTCAAACTTTTTAGAGTGGAGTACCCCCTATAAGAGCCATAATTTGAATAATTTAATTTAATATTAAAGTTATAAGTGCATGAATAGATATAATTTTAATGAGTTTGGATTTATATGTATATTCCTTAAACACCCCCATGTTTATTCCGTAATGGTTTGCTCCGTTTTATCATTGGACAGCCTTTAGCGCCTTTCATTTTTGGCGCCCCTTAGTATGAAAGAAAGAAAGACGGAGCTACACAGTTTTTTGACCGGAGTTTATTTTATTTCTGTTTATTGTACAAGAACATTCAGTAAAACCATTGAAAATTGAACGAAGACCCGAGTCAGTTCTTCGCCCGAGAGAACAAGAAAGATTATTGTTACTACAAAAGTCAAAAAACTGCTCATGAAGGAAGTTGAAGGCAGCTCGCGACAAACGCTGCTTGGAATCATTGAAAGACGTTCCGTGAACCTCAGCGAATATTAGAAAGACGGTACAAAAGGACTAAAGGTACTGTGATTGAAGTCTTTTCACAAGTGGAGTTTGTGAATATTTAGAAGACTACAAATGATTGCAGCAGCTTTATTTAACTGCGATGGTTTGCGTGAAGATCTGCTTTCTAATTAAGCAGAATGGCGGATGATTCTGTGCATGCGAATGTGCCGGGTAATGGCCACAAGAGGGCGCCAAAGCCTACTGAAAAGGCGGCTGAAGAGAAAATTAATCGACTTAAAAAGAGAGACAAGGGAAATTGGCACAGTTAACACGCAAAACGAATGAAATTGACAGATTAATGCAAGATAAAGAAGATGTGAAGACTGTTGAAATGGAACTGAATGTCTTCTGCCAGACCTTATGTCAGTTTGAAGAGTTGAATGCTGAAATGTTACTCGTGTTGTCTGATGAAGATGGGAAAAAAGATCAGATTAACTGGTTTCAACCCAAGATTGAACATTTCCAGCAGTTTATGATTGATGTGAAAAAATGGATTTCAACCACGAATAAAAGAAACGAGTCTGATGAGCATGAACCTCATGATGAAGATGACGATGGTGTTAAACCAAGTGATAGTGTGTCAGAAGTGATGGCTCCTCATCATAGAAGGAAAAGTGGATCTGTGGCATCTTCAACCAGTTCTGCTCGTGTTAAGGCAGAAGCTAAGCGTGCAGCACTTTTAGCTCGGGTATCTGTTTTAAGAAAGAGGCAAGAATTAGAGGCTGAAGAGTTGAGATTGAAGGCAAAAAGGGAGCAGCTTGAACTGGATACAGAAATTGCTGCATCAAATGCTGAACTCAAAGTGTTAAAAGAGTATGAAGATGGTCAAGATGGCATGAATGATTATTACAGGTCACAGACTGGGTCACAAGCTGGTGATTCATTCAAAGGCCGAAAGGAACGACAAGTTCATCCAGTATCTAACCCGTGTAGAAAGTCTGAGACTATGTCAAGCACCCAGGATCGCGGCTCTATCCAGAGACCATCTCAACAAACCACAGATCATGGTAACACTCAACAGTCAACTGATGATGGCAGATATTTGTTTAAGGTGATGCAACGCCAAAACGAAATAACTGAATTGTTGGTAAAGCAGCAGAACTTGTCCCAGTTACCTCAGCGAGATGTACCAATATTTTCTGGAGATCCTCTTGCTTATATTTCCTTCATAAGGGCATTCGAGCACACGATTGAGAACAAGACTAATAATCCACAAGACAGATTATACTATCTTGAACAGTTCACAAGTGGTGAACCACAAGCTCTTGTTCGCAGCTGTGAACATATGAGTCCTGCTAAAGGATATAAAGAGGCTAAGCGTCTCCTTCAGCAGCATTATGGCAATGAGCTGAAGATAGCTACAGCTTACCTCGAGAAAGCTCTAAAATGGCCACAAATCAAAGCAGAGGACGGTAAGGGAATGAAGACCTATGCCTTATTCCTTATTGGATGTAGAAATACCATGGCTGATGTTGAATTCATGAATGAGATGAACAATCCAACAAACATGAGAACGGTGATTTCAAAACTTCCCTTCAGATTCAGAGAACGTTGGAGAAACACAGCCTTTGATATCCAGCAACGAAATGGAAGAAGAGCCACATTTGAAGATTTGGTCAACTTCATTGACTTAAATGCTCAAGTTTTGAATGACCCGCTCTTTGGAGATATCCAAGATGTTACGGTGGAGAGAAAAGGAAAGTCCAGTTTGCCAGAGGGGAAGAACCCGAAGAAGAGTGGTTTCAAAGGTAGTATCTTTGCCACAAATGTCTCACCGGCTGCCAAGGACAAAACAGAATACTCACTACAAAAGAAACAGAACACAGAGAAACCTGATTCTGCAGTCCAAAGGGCTTGTTTGTTCTGTAACAAGGAACACATGCTGGATTCCTGTATTAAGCTCAAGGAGCAGGAATACAAGGACAGAATTCAGTTTCTTAAAAGTAAAGGTCTGTGCTTTGGCTGTCTAACACAAGGACACATGAGAAAAGATTGTAAGAAGAGAATATCATGTCCAGATTGCTCACTAAAACATCCAGGCGTCCTACATATCGTCAAACAAGAAGATAACCGAGATCAAAAGTCTGAAGACCACGACCTAGCAGTTTCCAATGCTCTTCTTTCACTGTGTCAGGAAACTTGTGGATATACTGGGGCTGGTGATGGTGAGTGCATCCTCTCCATTATACCTGTAAAAGTGAAATCAAAGAAGAGTGAAAAATCAGTAGAGACTTATGCTTTCCTAGACCCAGGAAGCACAACCACCTTTTGCACAGAAGATCTCATGCATCAACTGAACATACAGGGCAAGAAGACTGATTTTCTACTTTGTACTATGGGTCAACAAAGAAAGGTGCGTGGATACTTGCTGTCTGACTTAGAAGTATGTGGTGTAGAAAGGAATACTTATATCGATCTACCCAATGTCTTGACTCAGCGACACTTGCCTGTGAAAGAAGGAAACATTCCTAAACAGGAGGATATTGAGAAATGGCCTTACCTGCGTGAAGTTCGTCTTCCACATATTGAGGCTGCAGTAGGGCTACTTATTGGAGTGAACGCTCATAAGGCCATGGAACCATGGAAAGTGATAAACAGCAGAAATAACGGGCCTTATGCAGTGAAGACAGTTCTTGGCTGGATAGTCAATGGACCTAAAGAAGAGAGCATCAAGACAAGAAAATCTGGTATACAGAGCTATACAGTGAATCGTATATCTGTGGAGAAGATTGAAGATTTGCTGGTGAAGCAGTTTAATCTTGATTTTCCTGAACGTCGTTATGATGATAATTCTGAAATGTCTCAAGAAGACCGACAGTTCATGATGTCTGTGACTAAGTCTACTAAGCTTCTGGATGGTCACTACTGCATGAGATTGCCTTTGAAAGATGACAAGATCAAGATGCCGAACAATCGGGATGTAGCGGAACAGCGTCTCAAGAGCCTTCAGAAAAGACTCAAAAGGAATCCTGAGTTCCATGAGGACTACACCAGATTTATGAACAACATCATTGAGAAAGGGTATGCTGAGAAAATACCTGATGAGAATTTGCACCGTGGTGATGGAAAGGTGTGGTACATTCCTCACCACGGGGTTTATCATCAGAAGAAGAAGAAAATCCGTGTTGTCTTCGACTGTAATGCATCTTACCAAGGATTTTCTTTGAATGGTCAGTTACTTCAAGGGCCTAACCTCACCAACACGCTTATTGGGGTGTTGTCCAGATTCCGTGAAGAGCCGATCGCAATGATGGCTGACATTGAATCAATGTTTTATCAGGTTCGAGTACCTAATGAGGATGCAGACTTCCTGAGGTTCCTCTGGTGGCCGGACGGCAACCTAAATCAAGATGAAGAGGAGTACAGGATGCGTGTACACCTGTTTGGTGCTACCTCTTCACCGAGTTGTTCTTGTTACGCTCTTCAAAGAACAGCAGAAGATGGAATCAACAACACTACTCCAGAAGCAGCTCAGACACTCTTGAAGAATTTTTACGTTGATGATTGCCTTAAATCAGTGGCAACTGAAGAACAAGCAGTCATTCTTGCAAGAGACATCAGAGTGCTTTGCAATCGAGGTGGGTTCCATTTGACAAAATGGACTAGTAATAGCAGAACTGTACTTTCGTCCATTCCTGAAGAGGAACGAGCCACTGACATGAAAGATTTAGATCTGGACAGCGGGTTGCTTCCCATGGAAAGAGCACTGGGAATTCTGTGGTGCACAGAGAATGACACGTTTAATTTCAAGATCGAAGTGCAAAACAAACCACTTACCAGAAGAGGTATATTGTCTGTTGTTGGCTCTGTTTACGATCCTCTTGGGTTCCTAGCACCATTTGTGCTACCAGCTAAGCTCATTCTGAGGGACCTGTGTAGAGAGAAAATAGCCTGGGATGAGGAAATTGTAGAGAAAAAGGCTGGGAGATGGCTGTCCTGGTTAGAGGATTTGCATAAGCTCACAAACTTCAGTGTGAGTAGATGTATCAAACCTGCAGGGTTCGGGCATGTCAAGACCTTTCAATTGCATCACTTTGCAGATGCTAGCGAGAACGGATACGGGACTGCCACATACCTCTTGTTGACAAATGATCATGATCAAAGGAGCTGCACGTTCATGATGGGAAAGTCCAGAGTGGCACCACTCAAGCAGGTCACTATTCCAAGAATGGAATTGACAGCAGCCACAATCGCAGTCAAAATGGATAGGATGCTGAGACAGGAGCTTCAAATTGATCTTAAGGAGTCTAACTTTTGGACTGATAGCACCACAGTGCTGAGATATATCGAGAACAACTCCACAAGATTCAAGACGTTTGTTGCAAACCGAGTCTCATTAATTAGAGAAGCTTCTAAACCTTCTCAGTGGAGATATGTGAGCTCTGCAGATAATCCTGCAGACCAAGCTTCGAGAGGCCTAAATGCAGACAACTTGATTGGAAGCAAAAACTGGATCAAAGGACCTAGTTTTCTGCTGAAGCCACAATGTGAGTGGCCAGTTCGACCTGAACATTCAATGTCATTTGCAGATGATGACAACGAGCTCAAAAAGGCTTCCTCTGTTAACGCAATATCCACTCAGAACAGTAAGGAAGGTCTAGAAAGTCTTGTTTGTTATTATTCAAGCTGGCATCGCCTAAAGAAGGCCATAGTACCATAGTACGGCTAACACATCTCAAAGAAATCCTGCTGGATGTAAGTCGCAAGAGGAAGGAGATACAGATGAGGATCAATCATGCAGAAAGAGATCCCAATATACAAAACATTCTAGTACAGAAAGAAATGGATACATACAAAAGAGGCTTGAAGAAAAGAACACCTACCATGGAGGATATGGTGAACGCTGAACTGGATCTAATTCGTTACAGCCAGAAACAGAAGTTTCAGGAAGAAATAAAAATGCTGCAACAAGGAAAGATGCATGTCAAGAAAGACAGCTGCATATACCGATTGGATCCTTACCTTGAGGATGGCGTGTTAAGAGTTGGAGGTAGATTGAGCAGATCGGCGATGCCTGAAGAATCAAAGCATCCCATCATCTTGCATAAAGACCTCCGTATATGCTCCCTAATTCTTGAACACATCCACCAAAACATTGGTCACTTGGGACGAAACCATGTCCTGGCAAAGCTAAGACAGAAATACTGGCTTCCTCAAGCAAATTCTGCAGTTAGAAGAACAATTCATGCTTGTTTTGTCTGCAGACGATTACATGCAAAGACTGGTGTGCAAAAGATGGCAGATTTGCCAGAAGATAGGCTGCTACCAGACAAACCACCATTCACTAATACTGGGGTCGATTACTTCGGACCGTTTGAGGTGAGAAAAGGACGCTCTATGGTCAAGAGATATGGTGTGCTCTTTACCTGCCTCACCATTAGAGCCATTCATTTAGAGGTCGCACCTTCTCTCGACACGGATGCATGTATCAACGCTATACGCCGATTCATCTGTAGAGAAGAGGTCATGTCTCAGTAATCCGTTCTGATAATGGAACGAACTTCACAGGAGCTGATAAGGAGTTGCGTGAAGCATTGCAGAATTTGAATCAGTCAGCGATTCAAGAAGAGATGCTAAAGAGGGAAATTCAGTGGATATTTAACACTCCTGGAGCATCACACCATGGTGGAGTCTGGGAACGTCAGATTCGCACGGTAAGAAAGGTTCTGAATTCCACACTGAGACAGCAGGTGTTGGACGATGATGGCCTACATACATTACTGTGTGAGGTGGAATCAATCATCAATGATAGACCAATTACCAAAATGTCTGACGACCCTAATGACCTCGAAGCCTTGACCCCTAACCATCTGTTGTTGATGAGGAAACAAGTAAGCTTACCTCCAGGTGTGTTCAAGAAAGACGATGTCTATGCAAGGCGTAGATGGAAACAAATTCAGTACCTGGCGGATCTTTTCTGGCATCGGTGGACGCTGGAATACTTACCTCTCCTGCAGGAACGTCAGCGATGGTTCAGGTTGAAAAGAAATTTTGAGATTGGAGACATTGTCCTGATTGTGGATTCCAATGCACCTCGGAATTCCTGGATGATAGGCCGCATCATCAAGACAATGCCTGACTCTAAGGGATGCGTTCGCAGTGTGTGTGTTCAGACAAAGAACAGCACATTGAATCGACCCATCTCCAAAATATGTCTTCTACAGGAAGCTGTCTGACTTTAGTTTGAATGGAAGTTCAAGTTGTGACTCCAAGGACTCTTATTCTGAAGGTTTATGGCTCTATATAATTTTAAGTGGTAATTGATATAGTTTGCCAGCCTATACAATTAGGGGCTGGGGATATAAGAGCCATAATTTGAATAATTTAATTTAATATTAAAGTTATAAGTGCATGAATAGATATAATTTTAATGAGTTTGGATTTATATGTATATTCCTTAAACACCCCCATGTTTATTCCGTAATGGTTTGCTCCGTTTTATCGTTGGACAGCCTTTAGCGCCTTTCATTTTTGGCGCCCCTTAGTATGAAAGAAAGAAAGACGGAGCTACACAGTTTTTTGACCGGAGTTTATTTTATTTCTGTTTATTGTACAAGAACATTCAGTAAAACCATTGAAAATTGAACGAAGACCTGAGTCAATTCTTCGCCCGAGAGAACAAGAAAGATTATTGTTACTACACCCCCTGAAGCATCTTTCTGTGTACGCCCTCTCTTCCGCTTAGACTGCAGTCACACCTTTTCCATTAAGGAACAATAGTCGCCCTCTTAAATTGATTTTCCAGTGTATTTTTTTTACCTTTATAAATACCTTTTAAATAAATAATGTTTTAAATAAAAAAAAGTTCAATAAAGACATATGCAATGATGGTAAAAACGAAGTGATACTTTTAAATATTAAACTACAACCACCAGTAGGTGGCGGTAAGTCACTGTCTTAGTGAGTGAGTCATTGAGTCATTCATTCAGTAACGAAGCAAGTGGCTGTATTTGTGAATGAGTCATTGAATCATTTACTCTTACGATTCGTTCAGAGTTTTTGTTGAACCGTTTTATAAAATCAGTGTCACATTTGCAATCGTGTGGATATATTTGGGGAAAAAATTGCATTCTTGCTCATATATTATCAACATTAAAAACAAGAACTCGCAAGGTTTTTGTATCGAAGAGATTTTGTGTCTTAAATCGATCTCTATGTACAGTCTGTGTTTACAGGCTATTTGTTCTTCATGCTAGTAAGTGCTAAATCCCCACTTTTACAAAGGTACATTGAATGGCAGTAGCTAATGTAGCGCGATTTGCTAAGACAGCATACTCTGCATGGTTTGACGGCAAAAGATCGGATGTCATGTATTTATGACATTTTGCCTGTTAGTGCTCGGTTTTAATGTTAATTTAAGGTGGGGTAGAATTAAATGAATGGGGAAACTCAGCATTTTGCTCGCGTACCCCCTCTTTGTTCGCGTAGATCCAGCAGTATATTTCATTGTACACATGGGGTACTTTTTACCCCCTGTGTGCACCAAACCCATCTTGAGTGTTTGCTGCTAAAAAAGCTATTTTTTTTTTAGTTTCATCTGACCATAGAACCCATCTCGTTTGAAGTTCCAGTAGTGTCAGTTACTTTTCAAATGTTCTATGGTCAGATGAAAAAAAAAAAAAAAAAAAAAAAAGCTTTTTAACAGCAAACACTCAAGATGGGTTTGGTGCACACAGGGGTAAAAAGTACCCCATGTGTACAATGAAATATACTGCTGTATCTTTAAAGTTGTGGGCCTATTTTTCTGCTGGAGGTCCTGGACATCTTGGTCAGATACATGGCATCATGGATTCTATCAAATACCAACAGATAAAAAATCAAAACCTGACCGTCCCTGCTAGAAGTCATATAATGGGCCATGGTTGGATCTTCCATCAGGACAATGATCCAAAACAAACATCAAACCCAACACAAAAATGTGTCACTGAGCACAAAATGAAGCTTCTGCCATGACCATCCCAGTCCCCTGACCTGAACCCTAAAGAAAATGAGTGGAGTGAACTGAAGAGAAGAAGCACTAACATGGAGCTGGGAATCTGAAGGATCTGGAGAGACTCTGCATGAAGGAATGGTCTCTGATCTCTTGTCAGGTGTTCTCCAAACTCATCAGGCATTATAGGAGAAGACTCAGAGCTGTTATCTTGGCAAAAGGACGTTGCAAAAAGTATTGAATAAAAGGGTATGTTTAATTGTGAGCAATGTGTATTAGAGAAAAAACATTTCTTTCATAATGAGATTTTTCCCCCATTTAAAATTCTTATTCTCCAATGAAAGGTTGGATTTTTGTAGATTTTTAAAATAAAAGATCAAAAGGATTAACGATACAGATTTATTTTCATAGCCTTCTTTGGTCATATTTACCAAGGGTATGAATAATTTTGAGCACAACTGTATATATATAAAACAATGTTGTTTTCCCCAAAACAAATCTTGGATTATTGATGAAAAACTCTGGAATGTGGTCAGGAGGAAGATGGAAGGTCACAAGACATCAAAGGCTGCTTGATTTTTTGCGCTAGGAGTGGCATAATGTCACCCAACAGCAACGTGACCGACTAGAGAGCACGCCAATGCGAATGAAAAGCTGTGATTGGAAATCAGGGTTATTTCACCAAATCTGGATTTCTGAACTCTTCCTAAGTTAAAACATTAGTATAGTGTTGTTTTATATGTATATATGAACTTGTTTTCTTTGCATTAAAGGATTAGTTCACTTTCAAATGAAAATTACCCCAGGCTTTACTCACCCTCAAGCCATCCTAGGCATATATGACTTTTTTCTTTCAGTTAAACACAATCAGAGTTATATTAATAAATATCCTGACGCATCCGAGCTTTATAATGGCAGTGAATGGGTCCAATGAGTATGAAGCTCAAAGTGCATTATGCACTTTGAAATCCAGATTTGGTGGAATAACAATAAAATAAATACATATTAGAATTGAATAAACATAGTGCTTAATAATATATATATATATATATATATATATATATATATATATATATATATATATATGTGTGTGTGTGTGTATTATATATATATATATATAAGTATACTATTGTATATATAACTAACAATATAACAAATTTAGTTACATTAATATAACCATATTATATAACACGCATCTGAACACCTCTTCAGCAAACTAACCCTGGAACATACGTTGCTATATGGCTACTTACATACCCTGAAAGTTACCTCCGTTTTTGGAACAGAAAGTTGAGGTTGTCTGTTTACTTATTAAACATACCCAGGTATGTCACATAACCTGCTTTCTGTAATTCCCCCTGGTCAAACTGTCAATAGACAAACGGAAGGTTAACTGGGTTTAAAATCATATATTTTTTTAAAGGTATGACGTTGCCATTTGTATTGACCTGAAAATCAGAAAAAACTCATTGTTTAATAGCAGTGTGGAAAATTCACCATTCTATTTAACTGGAAACACTGTTTTTGCATACAGGCTCAATCAGTGTTTCTTAAAAATTTTTAGAGTGGAGTACCCCCTGAAGCATCTTTCTGTGTACGCCCTCTCTTCCGCTTAGACTGCAGTCACACCTTTTCCATTAAGGAACAATAGTCGCCCTCTTAAATTGATTTTCCAGTGTATTTTTTTTACCTTTATAAATACCTTTTAAATAAATAATGTTTTAAATAAAAAAAGGTTCAATAAAGACATATGCAATGATGGTAAAAACGAAGTGATACTTTTAAATATTAAACTAAAACCACCAGTAGGTGGCGGTAAGTCACTGTCTTAGTGAGTGAGTCATTGAGTCATTCATTCAGTAACGAAGCAAGTGGCTGTATTTGTGAATGAGTCATTGAATCATTTACTCTTACGATTCGTTCAGAGTTTTTGTTGAACCGTTTTATAAAATCAGTGTCACATTTGCAATCGTGTGGATATATTTGGGGAAAAAATTGCTTTATTTTGAGCTCAGAAACTGTTTTTTTCTACCATTTAAAATACAATAATTATACATAACTATCAAATATATTATGTAAATGACATAAAAAACAAAATGCTGAATAAATATTATAAAATATATAATGAATGTAGTGGTCCCCTGGAGTTGTGTCACTGGTGTTACCTTTAACAAAAATCTCTTATTTTGAAATAAAAAAATGACACAGATGACATCATTTGACTTCCTTTTTCCTATTTCCTGAAGATCAATGAAGAGAAGCCAATGAAAAGTCCACTATCTCTTTTCAGTTATCAGAAATTTTAATTAGAAAATCATAATTACATATGAAGCTTTTAGTTGAAGTCACTGGTATGACCTAATTTATTGTTAGGGAATTTTAAAAAACTAGAATACAAATGGATTAAACTACTTAATTTAGTGAGTATACCATGATTGACAACATGTGGTTTGATACCTTGCAGCAGCCATTTTGTAAAAATGCATTTTTCATGAAAATTGTCACTGGTGTTATCCGTTTATAGATAAACTTTATTCAAAGCTATTCATTTAGTTCTTTTGCATAAAATAGCACTAAGATTATGTGATTCTAATTTTCTTTCTCATTGTTAATCCTCTTTTGGGCAGGAATAGCTAAATTGAGGGTATATGGCTAAACTGAGTGCAGCTGAGAAGCAGCGACTTTACAGACAGCATATTTTACAGACATTTTTAAAATGTTGTTTAAGATCTTTTACTGACTGCTTTTACTAAGCGTCAATGATAAGTCTTTGATTGTATACCAAATGTAAAAATTTAGTCCCATCTATTTAATTATAGTTGAAGAATGAGGATCTTTGGTCTTACGTATGCATCACTGGTGATTCATTGTGTCACTGGTGTTACTGTTTTTTGCCTGTCACATTAAATAAAATGTGTCATATGTGACATGATAATTTTACATTCATTGCATTCTGCTACACTCAAGAATTAAGATTTAAAGGATTGCATCATTACTTGTTTATAACTGTTTTTTAAATATTTTCATTGTTATAGCAAATACATGGTTGTGCAAATGAACTAACATCATTCAATCACACTTTTAACTAACCTGATTAAAATAAAAAAACACATAATCTCCTTATTTTTGGCATTATCATTATTTTTCTGCAACTCTGACTGCATGTGCTGAAAAAATTGAGAAATAATATTTCATAAAAACGTTTAAAATTGCCAGAGAAGTATGGTAACACCGGTGACAAAAAATGGTACATACTGTCTTTAAATAAATGCACAAAAAAAAAAAAAAAAATCATTAAGCTGTCATTTATGTGTATTCATAAAGTCAAAGGGTAATATAATAATGTGGTCTAAATTTAAACGTTAGAAAAAGAAATACATTTTAAGACATCTTGCCATACCAAAAGTGGACGTTTTTGTAGAATGACCCAGCTACGTACAAGTGAACTTATAAGTATACTAGTAGTTTACTATTTTAATGCTAGTAGTACCTTTTTAGTATATGAAAGTACACTTTGAAATATACTCTCAGTAAACTACTAGTCTAGTGCAAGTATATTTGTTAGTTTTCTTCAAGTGAACATAACATCACACTTATAGTTTACTTTTTACATATTATTTTTGCACTTTAAGTATACTACTATGTTCCTATTTAGGTATTTTTATACATTTTCATTGCATGATATATATAAACACCCACCAGTTTGAAAACACCAACAAATACAGAAATGCCCACTTTTGTTCCACAGAGACCTCATACTCTTTTGATCCGGAGATTCTGTAATCTTTCAGAAGATGCGTAACAGCGCCCCTACCGTATAGCCTGAAAATTCAGTCAATGGCGAGGAAAGAGTAAAGTAGATTTGAAGTAAATTCCTGTGTACACTGCCAGCGGACTAGCAATTCAGATACTCAGAATTAGGAATATATCTGTTTTCTTTATAATTCAATATTTTCAAACAATGTACGTTTAAAAGACAGTATGTAAAACTATGTGGAAAAAAGTAGCCTAATTATTAGGCTACTAAATCAAAAGATTAAACAGAACTACAAGCCAAGAATACTTAGAATACTAAATTATACTTGTGAGTATATCTCGATCAAAAGACTGAGTCCAAGTATAGGCCAAATATACTTAAACTTTTCTGTCAGTATTAGTCAAGTATACTTAAGTGCAATTTTAAGTATATTTCTCAGAATTACATAAAGTATATTTCTGAGAAGTATATAAAAAGTAGACTGAAAGTATACTTTCTTATTTTTAGTTTAAAAGAAGTATACTAATAGCACACTTGAATAATATTCTTTTTCGTAAGGGAACTATTCAATAAAAATAATGATTAGCCTTTAGGAGACAGCTTTCTTCTAGTCTAGAATTCATGTTGGAGCTAATATTTAACTGTAACGTTACAACACATTAATGTAAAGTAGGCTAGTTTGAGAAGCGATAGATTGCAGAAATTGCAAAGGAGGAAGAACAAATGTTGTTCTATTTCAGCGACTGTCATGGCATCCGTAGTTTTAATAGTTTCTCTCATTATATTATTCAAAATTATTTAAATGCATTTAAAATTAAAATTAATTCCTAAAACCTACATTTGAGGGAAAAAAAAAAAACAAAAACAAAAAAAAAAACACAAATACAGAAACAGAGTAAATTGTTTAGTGATCTAAACGAACCAGATAGAAAACATATTTATCTTACCTGACTGTTAGCTTCTTCGGATAACATCAACAAAAGTAAATCTATTTGAGGTTTTGTTCATGTCAAAATGCGCTTTAACAACCCCACCCTGTATTCACTGCTCAAACTCTCTCTCTCCTCTTACATGAGGAAATCTACATGAGCCTGAAAGGATAAACATAGCCAGAGAGGCAGTCTCTCAAAACCTGGTATGCTGCCTACATAAACAGCATGAGGAACAATGCTATCAAGGTAGCCAGCTTAATGGGTAGTCATTTGTAAAAAATAAATAAAATACAAAATATATAGCCTATATATTAAAATGTAATTGCAAAACAATTTCATTCAATTTAACACACAATACATGCTAGAATCATACCATAAAACTCAAGTTTTGTAATAAAATTTTAATGTATTTTATTACAGAATGGCTATATAAATTTTAACATGTTCCAAGAAACACACACACAAAATCTGTTTCAAGTCTCCATTCAATTAAACTAAGGTCAATTGCTTATGGTCTTCTGTAGGATGAAAAGGCCAGGAGATACTCAAACCATTAAAAAAACGTATTTCTTATAAAACATGATTGTTCTGTGCAAAAAGTGTAAAATAAAATACTTTGACGATAGTATTATAAAATATTCACGTATTTGCTCAAGGACAGTAAAACAAACTGCAATAAAGTGATTTTGCTGAGTAAATAATGTTCCTGGGACAACAATCCTGTTGACTCAGGAACATGGGGAACTAAAATCTGTACAAGCAAAATTCATGCTTGTAGCTGTTAAGATTGTAAAATATCTTTACTTATATTTTACTTTTCTTTTTTTGATTTCTATTCTCTTTCTCCATCTATTTGTATTAAAAAAAATAAATTAAAAAAAACACCTTGCTACGAGCACTTTGCTGATGAAACTGTGACATGAAACGGCACTTACATACTGTTGTACTCATGTTGATTTGATTGCTTCTACTATTCTCATTTGTAAGTCGCTTTGGAGAAAAGCATCTGCTAAATGACTAAATGTAAATGTAAATGACAACAAATATTACCTCTTTAATTGAAACTTATTTCTGTACGGTCTCTTTATGCAACATTAGGTAAAAACAAACCTGAAAACGTAACATATTTCTCCTTTTTGTTTAAATAAATTAAGTAACGGCTGGACACCCAGGATCACATGATCATAAAAGGCTTAACGACCATTTTAAAGGGTCTGTGAAGGGATTTAGCAGCATATTTTCCTAAAATCACCCTGTATTTCTGCAAGATTTACCTTTTTGGAATTTGCCCTCAATGACATCAACTTTATTCTTTTATTAACGATTTACAAAGAGACCCAAGAGTGAAGAGACGCATATGATCCAGGTTGACTGCTTTCTCCATACAGAGCTGAGATTGCCACCATATCCTTTAAAAATAAATAAATAAATAAATAAATAAATAAATAAAAATAAATAATAAGAATAATAAGAATAATAATACACACGCAAAGAAAATAATAGGTTAAAAATATAGGAAAAGTACAATTTCCAACCCATATAATTTATTATTTCACCAAACTCAACATATCACAATAGCATGGGTCATTAAAAGCATTCACGATGCCTTTTTCAAACTTAAGACTGTACTATATATAATCAGAAGAAAGAGCTAGAACTTAAAGGGTTAGATCACCCAAAAATGAAAATTCTGTCATTTATTACTCACCCTCATGTCGCTCTACACCCGCAAGACCTTCATTCATCTTCAGAACACAAATTTCTGATGAAATCTGAAGCAGTGTTTTGAAATCGCCCATTATAGGTATTGTTGAAAAGTCGTTATTTTGTCTTTTTGGAGCACAGAAGGTATTCTCGTCGCTTTATAATATTAAGGTTGAACCACTGTAGTCACATGAACTGTTTTATATATGTTTTTAGTACCTTTCCGGGCATTTGAAAGTGTTAATTATCTTGCTAGCAATGGAGGCCTCACTGAGTCATCGGATTTTATCAAAAATATCTTAATTTGTGTTCTGAAGATGAATGAAGGTCTTACAGGTGTGGAACGACATGAAGGTGAGTAATTAATGACATAATTTTCATTTTTGGGTGAACTAACCCTTTAAAGTGAACAGGAAAAGTGATCCAAACCAAAAAATAAATAGCATTTCTTTTTCTCCTCACATAATAAATATAAACCATCTCTCTAATCTAAGGCATTTTCAGCATCAGTGAATTTCAAAATAAAATCTTTTCCTAACTGATTTTATCTCTATGCGCACATTACAAAGACAAGACAGAGATTGTCCCCTTGTACAGTGCACAGCATAAATGAGTACACCCCCTCTGAAACTTATGAAAGTCAGCAATGACTCAATTACTTAGAAGACATGTTAGGGTTCTTTAGCGATATAATGTTCCAGCAAGTCTGCTTAATCAATTACCAAAGGAGCATGTCAAAATTATTCAGGAAAATAGGATTTTCTTATCAAGGTGATAAAATGTTGTTTAGCAAAAATGAGTACACCCTCCTAAAAGTTACTAAATAAAACGAAATTAAAATGTTTCTGGTGTAAGTTTAAAGCAATGTTTGATCAACAAATAAGTATGTTAAACCAAAACATTTAAAGAGAAGTAATTTCTTGACAATTAAAGGTGTTATATAGCCCACTGAATCATTCTCAGACTTGGCAACAATGGAACCACTTGGGAGAGAACTGTCAGGAGACTTATTTCTTAGCACAAAAGAGGACAGTGAGGATCTGACAAGAGGATTACCAAATCATTGTTTTAAGTGTGAAAATATAGCAAAAGTAACACAGAAATTAAAAAACAATGGACTTGTGACAAGGCCCCTGAAATAATCAGGCCTTCATTTTAAGCTTTCATTTAGTGATGAGGGATTTTTTTGCTAGACAAAGAGCAGGAGAAATACCAAGCGAGTGTCTCAGAGCCAGCAAAAGCTATGAAAAGAGTGACTGTTTATCTCACAGAGTAAGATGCAGCCTGCAGAAATGACATGCATGGTTGTTGTTCTCACTGGAACTACCTACTGTAGCCAAAGCACAATTTCCAAAGCCCATATTTACAAAATATAGATTCTGGGAATCAATACTCTGGTCTCATGAGACCAAATCAATCATTTTGGATCTAACAGCATCCAAAATGTTACGGTGTTGCTAGAGGAGGAGTACAGTGAGACGTGCCTGGTTCCCACAGTAAAGTTCAGTGGTAGTAAAGCTCTTATATAGGGATGTATGAGTGCTGAAGGTGTGAGGGAGTTGTGCTTTATCAATGCTGTCATGAATTCGCACACCACTGTGTAATTTAATACACAAACTTGAAACAGAAGATGTTACCCTTTCCTCATTCCCTGCAATTTTGGGCATTTTTTCAACATGACAATGAGGATATGCATTCTCCAAAGGTGAAAAACCTTCTTTGTGGACATGTATTGTCACATTGTGTATTGTTCAATCTTAACACTCTTGAGCGCCTGTGGGGGATTCTGTAGAGACGAGTTGAGCAACACTTACCATTAAAGATCAGGGCATTTAAGGAGCTAATCATCATGGAGTTAAACAGGACAGATGTGACAAATTTGTCATGAACTTGTACACTCCGTGCCAAGAAGGGTCAGAGCAGTATATACAAAATTATGGAGGGCTACTAAGAAGAATAGAATATTATACATTTGTTGAATTAAATCTAGGGTGTACTCATTTCTGCAATCCTTAATTTAAATAAAATTGGCTAATTTACTTATTTTATGAATTGTATTAGTGATCATAAAGAAAATACATCTTTTGTATTTGTTCAGAGGGGGTGTACTCATTTATGCTGTGCACTGTACCTATGAGTTAAATGGTGAATGGACATTCACTTCACAAATTGCAGAAGTATAAACTAAACAGAACATCATCTTAAAACAAGTTCAAAACTAATAAACGTCATCACAGCTCTGTTGTGCCACTACATGGTCAGTTAATTATTGAAATGGAGCTGGGAATACTCTCACCATCATATTTTGTGCTTCCATGTCCAATGTAATACAGAAGGCAGAAAACAACAAATGATAAGATGGGAGTTTTACACCTACACACATAAGTTAAAGGACTAAAAAGTCTGATACAGCGATGATAGTGTATTTTCTACATGCTACATTGAGTTCAAATTCAGTTTGACAGTTGTTCTGTATGATTATCGATCATAAACAGACATTTGGCAAAAATTTAAGAGCATTTTTTGGGGTCACCAAGTTCCCCTCACACCGCCTGTGATATTATGTTGAACCATTCTGTGTGCCATCCTGAACACACAACCAACATATTATTTATGCAAATAAGCATGGCATTGGGAAATTTAAACAGGAAAATCAATATTCAAAACAGTGTATGATAGGCGGCTACAATCTGAAATGAACATGTTGTAAAGAACACCACGGAAACAAAATCATTTAATAATTAGGAGACAATAGCCATCAAAATTAAATAATTTGTTTCCTTAATGCATTCACTGATAAAGTATTATAATTAGGGCTGGGCGAAATGACCAAAAATATTATCACAACATTTTTTTTCCCATATCTTACGATATCTATATGATATTCATTTACCGTTAATGGGGAAGGAAATGCTTTCCACGTATTTGTTAGACCTTGAGAATCAAAGGAAACTTGCTTGAACTTAGACTTCGGGGGGCGCGGCTCTGCTGCTGACCCTGTGCTCACCGCGTGTGTCCTGTTTGCTTGTTTTGTTTGCTTGTTGGAGTTTTAAAGTTTGTTTTTAAACTATTATGAAATGTGAATTTGTCTGTTTTTTGTTCTGTTTTTGTTGGTTTTAACACTACGTGTATAGCTATTTTCTGTGCTGGTGAGCCAAAGACAATTTTCCACCTTGGTGGACAATAAGGATATACAATAAACATGTAAACTCGTTTGTTCACGCTCCACAGCGTTTCTACCTTTTAATTTAGGGCCCTGTGAAATCCATTTTATTTTCCACAAAATTATGAATTTTCCATTTTATTTTTGGGATTCTTTGTTTTATGATTTAATACAAATGTATATAAACTTTAGCAATTTAATCAAGCCTTTAAAATGTAATCAAATGAAAATATAACCATTAATTTACAACAAATCATTTTTATTTTTTGTCAAATAAGATGCTGCACAACAGAACTGTATAAATTAAAAACATGGATGAAAAAAATATCTTGGTTTTATGATATTCCTTATACGTATTATTATTATTACTTTGAGAAGTACATTTTAGTATACAGTAGAGATATATTTCGGTCATAATTTCTTGAAGTTAAACCAAACTTTTATTTCGTCAGTTTGTCATGAAGCTCTTTCAGTTTTAGTTTCAGTTTCAGTGTGTATTTGATGGTAATTTTTCTCAAATGAAACAGTGAAAAGCCTGTGAAGTGACTCCCAGCTCTGGAGATGAAGTTCATGTCCTCATATATTGAGACGGCAGATGCTGTGTCAAGTGTGTGAGTTTGTATATCAGACGAAACCGCGCACCATTCATTCACACAGATACACGGAGAAATGACTTATTAGCGACATGCACTGACTGGCAGTTGTCGTATTTATTTCAGCTGTGTGATAGGCTGTTAGATTAATCCATATCGAGTAAAAATGTCCAGAGCTTATCATTGTTATCGACGTAAATATTATTGCGATCTCGATATATTGTTTATCGGACAGCCCTTTAATTGAAACACATTTATTTTAATTTAAAGGGTTAGTTTACCCAAAAAATAAATTTCTGTCATTAATTACTCGCCCTCATGTCGTTCCAAACTTGTAAGACCTTTGTTCATCTTCAGAAGACAAATTAAGATATTTGATGAAATCCAAGAGCTTTCTGACCAGAAAGGTAGTAAAGACATCATTAAAATAGTCCATGTGACTACAGTGGTTCAACCTTAAAGTTATGAAGCTCTCGGATTTCATCAAAAATATTTTAAAGGGGACAGTGGATGCAAAATTCTCTTTTACATGGTGTTTGGACATAAATGTGTGTTGGCAGTGTGTCTACACAACCAACCTATAATGATAAAAATCCACCCAGTGCTTTTTTTTAATCCCCACAAATAATAAGCACTTTGTCAGATCAAGCCGTTCACAGATTCTTGGCAAAGTGACGTAAATTTGCACAGGCCCCTCCCACGACTCTTGACGGACACTGCCGTTTTAGCAAAGACCCGCCCTGAGTGAGCTGTAAACAGACAGTCCGCCATTGTTTCGATGCCGCGCAGGTGTAGACAAGAATGTCTCCAAAGCAGCTGAGGCGTTTTGTTATTGGATATAAGAATGAACATAGCAATCGTCCTTTACTCTTGACATCTGAGCCGCTGAAGACGCAGTGGATTAATTTTGTTTTTGAAGGGAATGCGCCCCGGATCTACCTATATGCGTTTATGTCTGCGTTAAAAAGTTTATTTTGCTAGAAAGTTCCTGAAATATGGATCAGTACCTCCAGAAGACATGAGTAACGTTATAGTTTTTTTTATGAATCTTTGCAAATCGCCTTTCCTAATAATGTGCTAGTTAGCGAGTTCCACGACTGAAGGTAAAGGCCAGTTCACACCGCACAGATAAACGCCAACAAACGCATCTGTTGGAGTTTGTTGTTGGATCAGGACGCAGATAGTGTGAAAAGCGTGTGATACCCCTGTCGGCGTCTGTTGCCGCTGGTCGGAGTTCGTTTTCACCTGACTGAACATGTTTAATCAGCGTTTGTTGGGTCGGGGAATGTCTGAGCAGTGTGGTATGATTTTTCCAACAAACTCTGACCTGGACACGAACCGTTGCCATGACAATAAGGCAAGTCCCTTGCAAAGACTGCTGTTTGATCGCGCCGGCGCCTCACGCACACACAACAAAGCACTGCAAACGTGACATTGCAGCTTGTTCATTATCAAAATAATACAGTCGAACAAACATATATGTTGTCATTTCTATTTAGAACCTTCTCACTGTAATTCATAACTGCACATTTATAATGAACAATGCATCAAGGTGATTGTCTTATTACAAACTTTACATTTTATGTAAAGATAACATGGTAACACTACAATGAGGTTTATAAAGGTGTTAGTTAATGACTAACAAGTAATTTTCAAATGTATTTTAATCGTTTTTGAGCATTTATAACTGCATAAATAAGAATGGTGAGTTCAATGCAATAGTACCTCAGGGATGACGTGTTTTTGTAGGCAAAACCCAGAAGCGAGTTAGCATTTTAGGACTTCCGGTTCCATCAGCCTAAAATCTATGGGTTTTTTGAATGGGTTTTTGCTAAATCGCCTGAAATAAGGTCTGTGGTTAACAAAGCCTCTAAAAATAACAGCATTGTGATTTTTTAAACCTTTATTGTGTCTTAAAAATGGCGGTTGCTAACAAATTGCTAAAAGTGACTACTTCCTTTGGCTGGGACTTTAGATGTCATCATGACAAACAGGACATTTGGACAGCATTTGTCATGAAAAAGTGGATAAGTATTCATACACAGCGCAGATCATAATCAGCGAGCATGTTTTTAAGTAAAGTTGTTTTCTAAATAAAGTTTGAAGAAGCTTGGTGGTGGTGACGTTGATCCGCGACCATGGTGTGCTGTAGTCTGTTTATAGCCTACTGTTAGCTTTTTATATCTGACGACTTTATTTAGGCTTCAAAATGTATAAATGTTGTGTTAAATTGTAAAGATTATCTTGATAGACAAAACGTGTAAGTGTCATAACCCTTTGTTAAACACAGAGCTTATTTTTTGCGATTTTTCAAAAGTCTATGGGAAAAATGCATAGGCTTTCGATCGAGGGAACCTGTGCGCCGCTAACTTCCGGGTTGGCCTACAAAAACACCTCATCCCTGAGGTACTCTATACCTGCCAAATAGTGTTTACAGCCTGCCCATGGAAGATAGGGGTGGGGTGAACAGTAGCTCATTATCATTTAAAGGGACATGCACCGAAACGGTTCACTGTGAACAGAGCTGTTTTTGACAAGGTAAAAAGGGTGTGTTTTTACACAACCATTAAGAAATTTTAATCAAAGTATGTTATAGACTTTTCAGTAAGACCCGTCATCATAAACCCAGAATCATACTAACTTGTGGAAAATTGGCATCCGATGTCCCATTTAATTTGTGTTCCAAAGATGAACGAAGGTCTTACGGGTTTGGAACGGCATGAGTGTGAGTAATTAATGAGTGAACTAACCCTTTAGTTAATAGTTGTTTTCATTCATGGCCATTCTGTTTTGAATGAATGACTGCGCAATTGTTTTTCGTTTTTTGAGTTCGAAGGCTGAGTGTGCTTATGCTCAGGTAGCTTGGATAACAGAAAATGATCCTGGGATTCTTTAAGAGTCACACCTCCAAGAAGAGAAAGAGAATGAGGAGCACAGATGGCTGCTGCCATAGCACCACCCCCACCAACAGCAAACTGATGATGACTAAACAGACCGAGAACAAATCAAAGTGATCAAGGAAACATCAGTCCAGATATTTCTCAAAATCATGAATGCATTATGGTTGCAAAAGAAAAGTTACACCAACTGCTCAAAGACAGAATCCATGGAAATGGTGAATCAGGAAGTAGACTTCTTGTTTCCGACTGCAGTGGATCTTTGTCTGAAAATGCAAATTAAAACTAAAAGCAAGGGAAGAAAACTAAGAGGAAGAAATGCTTCCCATTTATGTTCTTGACACTGAATCAAACTCAAATGAATCAAATGAAGTTCAATCAAACTCAAATGAAGTTACAAATGAATGAAAGCCACCAATGAATTTGCCACCTGGCTGCAAAATCTGAACTGCTAAATGTGGTCAATAAGGCTGTCACAGAGACACAAATATCGTCTGCTTCTGATCATTCACCTGCAAAAGAGACATTAATATTACTTCAAGCTAAGTCTACATTCTGTCTGCATATTGTTCCATATTCAGCATTCTGCATTCCTGTCCAGTTTCTGTGCCTTTGTTCAATAAACTCTGTTTTATACAACTTACCTGTCTGCATCCTTCTGTTGTGTGACAAAGGCATTTAGGTATTATAAACATTATCATCATGGATGTCTGTAAAGCTCATTTGAAAAAAATGTGTACTGTGAGAAGCACTATATAAATAAAACTGACTTGACAAAACAAGGCGTAGTAAAAGAAGAAAAGTGTGAACAAACATGCTATGTCTACACCCTTCCTTGCCAAGAACATGAAGCCACTTAGAAACAATTAGTAAGCAAGATGATCTAGTTTCCTTGTCATGTTAACCGTTTAGTATTTTATCAGATCCATGCATTTCAGTGTAATATTAATACATTCAGTATTACGCAAGTCAATTTTTAAAATCTGGGTCTTGAAGCAAACAGGTCAGAACCAGTAGTCTCAAGCATAACAAGGCTTGTGCAAAACTAAATGAACACGACATGGTTGCAAAAAAAACCAAGCAAGCAGAAGTTGCAAAAGTGTTAACTTGAAGCCACATTAAATGCAGCATTTCAGAAAGTAGCTTTAAATACTCATGTGAAGATTCACAGCACCAACGAAACATAATGTTTCAAGCCAACAGACTCTTAGGGCATGGCAATAAAAGGCCACGTGTGGCAACTACAACACAAAATGTTTGTGTTGACATGGCAGGTGCTTATCTAACAACAAATGTACACAGTCCAGGGACATGCAGAGAGTTCCTCAGAGGCAGGGGCTCAAATGTAAAAAAGGGGCAATGTAAAAAAATAAATAACATCAAGCCTGCATTAATTTGATAAAAAATACAGAAAAAAAACGGTAATATTGTGAAATATTATTACAGTTTAAAATAATGGTTTTCTATTTTAATATACTTCAAAATATTATTTATTTCTGTGATCAAAGCTGAATTTTAAGCATCATTACTCCAGTCTTCAGTGTCACATGATCCTTCAGAAATCATTCTAATATGCTGATTTATTATCAATGTTGGAAACAGTTGTGCTGTATTTCTGTGCCAAATACACTCCTTCAGAGTTCCTACAAGTTTTGGAAAGTTTTTTTGAGCATGGCCCTGTATTACGTAAAATAGGGCGGGATTCATTGTATAGGCACTTCTCCGGGAAGAGCGCGCACACATCAACCAGAGCGTGAGAGCAAGAGCACACCTATCAATGTGCTTTGTTTCTTTTTATGGAAGTGGTCGGCAGCGCTGCACAGGTCTTGCTCAAGAAAGATTTGCCACCAAAGAAGTGTGTTTATGGTTAAGAGGGAACGATAATATTGCTTCTCAAAGAACCCAGCGTTAAGTGAACAATGGAGCTGAGAGATTTGTGCTCACGCATTACATTGATGCGCTCTCGACATTTGTCATTAAAATAATCATAGAAACCGCCTTAAATTAACTATCAAAATAAGGATAAAGTCGTGTCTGAAAGTTGCAATAAATTTTTTATTGGTTAAAATGAATGGAGAATATCTTGTGTTTTTCCATGGGTGCTCGAGCCCTCAGGATCGGCACTTATGGTTTTATAAACAAGGCCCAGTTCGACGCTGGATTTACAGATCGTTTGAAACTGAAAGATGGAGCGGTCACAACGATAAATGATCCCGGTCATGAGTAAAACTGCATCAAATGTCTTTTGTTGGCAGTCGGAAAGTAAGTGCATATAATGTAAACAACACGAATGTATAGTGAATCAAAAGTTATCCAGGGATAATGCGATGGTGTATTGTGTGTGTTTAAATACATTTGTTTAGCTGACCATTGATAGCTTGCAGACGATCGCTACACGAAAGCTGCGCGTTCGTGACTCTTTAGCTTCGCTCACGACATGTTTCCAGGATCTCGGCTGTTTTCGGAAAGAAAGACTCAGTACCGCGTATCTGTCTTTTGTAAATATGATAAAACTGAAGACTCTTCGGAGATATGAAGGATGCTATACTACTCTATAGGTTCTCAAGATTAACATGAGATTGACAGAAACTGTGTGTGTTATGTACCCTTTAACAAAGATTAATAAAAGCTGTATAAGTACAGATCATTATTAGTTCATGTTAACGAGATGTAGTTAACTAATGTTAACTAATGAACCTTATTGTAAAGTGTTACCTAAATAGTAATACATTAAAATGTGAAAATTGACAATCTACTTGACTTTACTGTAAAAATTATTGTTCTTTTAATTCAGGCAAAGGGTCATACCGTGACGTATCGATCTTCTACTGGTCACAAGTCTTCACGTAATGCGAATTCGCAGGTCAGAGTTCACAAACTTGAACTTTGGAATGCAGCGAAAAGCTAAACTTTACGTATGAATGGATGCCAATGGAACTAAAAGTGCAGTGTGACCGCCCCTTAAAATGAAACCCAAAAATGAAATTTCTGTCATTAATTACTCACCCTGTCGTTCCACACCCGTATAACCTTCGTTCATCTTCAGAACACAAATTAAGATATTTTTGATGAAATCCGAGGGTATCTGATCCACACATAGGCAGCAACGTCATTGAACAGTAGTGGATTAATAATTTGTATTAATATATATAATAAAAATAATAATATATACTGAATGTATGTGTGTATATATATATATATATATATATATATATATATATAAACAAAATGCAACTTGCAACTTGCAAAATGCAACTGTGATCTTCACAGTCAAAGGAGTGGTCACACCTCTATGAATTGGGCACACAGTGGGCACACAGGGCACATCTGAACTCTGACCTAGCGCATGTCTGTGCTTTAGATAGCAATGTGCATGTGTCTAACTGTTCATCTGTAGGGATGGGCGTATCGATATGAAGTATCGATATATCGATACTGACGTTGAGTATCGAAAGTATACTCAAATAAATATATCGATACTAAGGTGTGTTTTTTTTTTTTTTTTTTTACCAGTGATTTTGTTTATTTAACAATAAATTTAATGCATACAATATGCATTGAATTGGACAAATAACCTATGTTGGCGAATAATTGTGTACTAGAACTATTTTCCAGCTCATCTGAACACGCAAATGCTGCAAGTCAGAACCAATCAATCAGAGAGCGTTCGCTCACTGCCGACACTACATTCAAACAGGGCTTACTTTAGTATCGTAAGAAACCATTGATGCTTTTGGGAAACACAGCCCAGAACAATGCTTAACAGAAGACAGAAAAACATAGTATGTTTGAGTTATTTCACAATAAACAAAATGAAATAGTAGCCTACATAGTTTGTGCAATTACTTTTATTTAAATTGAACATTAAAAGTTCATATTGATGTTCACCCATTTTATGGGTGTGACAGCCTGTCACTGGCAGTCCCTTATGAAAATCAACCATTACTACAGTGACTATAGTTCAGCTAGACCTATAGTATTTGTAGATTTCCATGGTTACCACTACAAGTAAACATTTTAACCATGTGTAAACAAAAATATAATCGAATAAGTTGCAGTTAAGGCATATTGAATGTTAAAATACCTTTCAAATATAATGTTAAGTGGGTATCATTACCCATTTTACTCTTAGTAATTCAATAATTTAAGAAATTTAAAAATCTATAAGTTCAATTCAATTCAATTCACATTTATTTGTATAGTGCTTTTCACAATACATATCGTTTCAAAGCAGCTTTACAGAGAATGCATGTCAACATTACAATTTGGAGAATGCAGTTAGCTAATAATGTAATAATTTAGGCAATTAATTTACAATCACTGTTAGCAATTTAATTGAAGGTAGAAGCAAAGAGCTCCTGGAAAAATGAATTACATATTAACAATAATTAGGATATATAGAAATTTGCGAATGTGCGTGTTGATCCAGATGTTGCATCTTCTGAAGTCCTCACAGGAGTTGGCGCCGTCTCTTCCAAAGTTTTAGTCATCTGAGGTCTTCTTAAGAGGTTGGATCCAAACTGAAACTGATGTACCTGGGCGTCCCGAGGTAAAACGGAAAAGCAAATGGAGAATAATTAGCATAGCTGCTGTTCATAACATTAAGCAAAGATAGTCATGTGCAATTGATCTGATATGAGATGGATTATGTGAATGCTTGGCTAAAGAGATGTGTCTTTAATCTAGATTTAGATCTAGATTCAAATTAGAGGTATCGTATCGGTATCGATATCGGCGATATTGGCCTTGAAAGTATCGCTATCGTATCGAAAAGAAAATAAGTGGTATCGCCCATCCCTATTCATCTGCTCCATCTGAGCAGTCAGTTCCCTTTCAGTCGGTCACGTTCGACGTACGTCAGTAGTGACCGACGAATTGGGATATCGCTAGAGAGCCCTATCAGCTTCGAGTGAACTACAACAGGCCAATGGAGTTGGCGTGCGATATTTGCATAATGCGCACCGCCCCCGCCAGGTGGTATAAATAGGGGAGCAGATGCAATCGCACTCTGTCTTTCGCTTCGGAGCCATCTAGTGTGTTTCCAGCTTCAGACTTCAGTGAATTCTTCAAGCTAAGAAAGAAAGGAAAATTTCTTCTTCTTGTGTTGGTGTGACGGCACTTCAGCGAGGTCGCGAGCTTCCCGGGGAGCCTGAGCTTAAAGCTCTCAACTGCTGTTTTTACAGCACACATTTCCAATTCCCAGCATTGTGTCTGTTGCGATTTGGGCCGGTTCCTCCGTTGTGTTCGGGGAGTGGTGTACCCGAACACATCGTGACACTCCCTGTGTGCTTCAGCACAAGAGAGCTGAATTTTCCCCTCCTGAAAGAGCTTCACAGACGAACCCTGTGTCTTTTTCAAGATGTCATTTCGTCTGTGCGTTACTGGATGCGGTTGTTCATTGGTCCCCGCTGACGGCCACAATCGCTGCATCACGTGCCTGGGCGTTCAGCACGCTGAAGCAGCTTTTGTGGATAGTTCATGTTCTCACTGTGGGAACATGACTATTGCAGTGTTGAGATCGAGACTCTCGTTCCTTGGTTCTCAGGGAGCGGGGGTCCCCTCCCCTATGCCCCGTGCCGCCGTTTTCTCTGGCTTCGGCCGGGGTGACGGTGCGCCGGCGTATAGGCAGGGTGATCTGAGGATCACGGTCAGGGCTTCCCCGCCGAGCGCCGCTCCGCGGGCCCCTGTCCCCTCTACCTCACTGCAACCGGTGGTGTTGCCGACTGAGCGTGCTGGTCCCTCTACGGAGCGACCAGCCGTTTCTTTCGGAGCACCGGCGGATGACTGCATGTCGATCGCGGCATCGGAAGGTGAGCAAGAGTCCTCGGGAGATGAGGACTCGGCTGCGTTACCTCCCTCCGGGACCGTAGCGTTGTCCGAGCCTGATCCTGAGTTGACGGCTATGCTTTCCCGGGCTGCCGAGAAGGTCGGGCTCGTCTGGAACCCTCCACCGTGTCCCGAACCTTCTCGGCTCAATGATTGGTACCTCGGGGCGGCCCGCGCTGGTCCCCAGCGCCCCGCCCCGATGCCATTCTTCCCGGAGGTGCATGATGAGGTGACCAGGTCCTGGCGGACGCCCTATAGCGTTCGTGCGAGACCTGGTCCCTCGTCCGCCTTCACCAACCTGGATGGCGGGGAGGCTAGGGGATATACGCGGATTCCCCCAGTCGAGAGGTCTGTTGCGATGCAACTGTGTCCAACGGCCTCTGGCTGGCGCGGTGAGCCGCGTCTCCCATCCCGGGCCTGTAAATTCTCGTCAGGCTTGACAGAGAAAGCTTACAGAGCCTGCAGACAGGCTGCCTCCGCCTTGCATGCCATGGCCCTTTTGCAAGTTCATCAGGCAAAAGCGTTGATGGAAATGCCCCAGGGAGGTCTTGACCAGCAGCTGCTTGGGGAGCTGCGTGCCGCCACGGACCTCGCCCTCCGGGCGACTAAGGTGACGGCACGTTCTGTTGGTCAGGCGATGGCCACGCTTGTGGTCCAGCAACGCCACCTCTGGCTGACCCTTGCTGATATGAGGGATACCGACAAATATCGGTTCCTGGACTCCCCCATATCACAGGTTGGCCTTTTCGGCGACGCGGTAGAGAGCTTCGCCCAGCAGTTCTCTGCCGCCCAGAAGCAGGCTGAGGCTATCAAACACGTCCTGCCCCGGCGGTCCGCTGCTGCCTCCACCCCGCCGCCGGCAGCACAGCCTCAGCCCGCTCGTCGCCGAGGGCGCCCGCCTGCGTCGTCCTCCGCCCCTGCTAAGTTGGCAAAGCAGCAACCTACACCAGCCAAACAGCAGGGTGCCGGTCGCGGACGCGGCGCCCAGCCCGCTCAGGCCAAGCCAGGTGGCAAGAGGTCGAGGAAGACGCAACCCTGAGACGGGCGACCTGGAGGGGAAGGTTCCTGCTCTTCGGGAGAGGACTCCATCGTCTCTCCCACCCCCGGAGGAGGGCCGGGGGGAATTTGTGAAATTGTCTGTCCCGCCGCTGGCTCTCCGGAGTCCAGCGGTACCCACTTCATCAAAAAAAGAGCAGTTTCCCAATCCTCCAGGTCACAAGAGACTGCGGCTGTCAGCGCGCGAGGCTCCGCCTTGCCACTCGCAGCCCACTCTCACTTCGCCAGCAGGTCCCAGTGTGATGGTCGAGACCGCCCCCCAGCCGTCTCCCATTCACACTGTCACCTCGCAGAGTCTGACCCCACTTCGGGCCGCTGCGCCGTCCGAGTCGGGTTCCAGTACTCTGCTTCGCTGCCCCACCCCCGGTGCGTCTGTGGTGCCTTTGGTCCCGCTGGCTCGGTGTCTGGAAGCCTGGATAGCGCTCCCCAGCCCGTCCCGCTGGCTCATTCGCACTATCAGACTCGGCTATGCGATTCAGTTCGCCCGGCGTCCCCCGGTCTTCAGGGGTGTCCACTACACTCAGGTGTCCCTGGACAATGCACCGGTTCTCCGGGCGGAGATTGCTGTCCTCCTGGCGAAGGATGCAATCGAGCCGGTCCCTCCAGCCGATATGAAGTCAGGGTTCTACAGCCCCTACTTCATTGTACCAAAGAAGGGCGGTGGGCTATGGCCAATCCTGGATCTGCGTGTCCTGAACCGGTCCCTTCACAGGCTGCCGTTCAAGATGCTTACGCAGAAGCGCATTTTCGAATGCGTCCGTCCCCAGGATTGGTTTGCAGCGATCTACCTGAAGGACGCGTACTTTCATGTCTCGATTCTGCCTCGTCACAGACCCTTCCTACGGTTTGCGTTCGAGGGTCGGGCATATCAGTACAAAGTCCTACCCTTCGGGCTGGCCCTGTCGCCCCGCGTCTTCACGAAGGTCGCGGAGGCGGCCATTGTTCCGCTCAAGGAACAGGGCGTTCGCATCCTCAACTACCTCGACGACTGGCTCATCCTGGCCAGCTCGCGGGAGCAGTTGTGCGAACACAGGGACATGGTGTTAGCTCACCTCAGTCGGTTGGGTCTTCGGGTCAACTGGGACAAGAGCAAACTCTCCCCCGGGCAGAGGATCTCTTATCTCGGTATGGAACTGGATTCCGTCGCCCGGACTGCGCGCCTCACCGAGGAGCGCGTCCAGTCAGTGTTGACCTGCCTGAGTACGCTCAAGCGCAGGACAGCGGCCCCACTGAAACTCTTTCAGAGGCTCCTGGGGCATATGGCATCCGCAGCCGCAGTCACGCCGCTCGGATTGCTTCATATGAGGCCGCTTCAACACTGGCTCCGCGGCCGGGTCCCGAGATGGGCGTGGCAGCACGGTACGTTCCGTGTCCCCGTGACACCGAACTGCCGTCGCACCCTCACCAAGTGGTCGGACCCTTCGTCCGTGTGTCCAGGCATGCTGTGGTCCACACAGATGCCTCTGCCACGGGGTGGGGGGCCACGTACAACGGGCATGCAGCGTCGGGTCGGTGGACGGGGCCCCAACTGCATTGGCATATCAATTGCCTCGAGTTGCTAGCAGTACGTCTTGCGCTGGGCCGCTTCCAGGAGCTGTTGACAGACAAGCACGTACTGGTCCGCTCGGACAGCACTGCGGCCGTTGCGTACATGAACCATCAGGGTGGTCTACGCTCCCGCCGTATGTCGCAACTCGCCCGCCATCTCTTGCTATGGAGTCAGAAGCATCTGAGTCAGAAGCGTGCCATTCACTTCCCAGGCGTGCTCAACCGTGCAGCCGACGAGCTCTCACAGCAGCCTCCGCTTCCGGGCGAATGGCGGCTCCATCCCCAGGTGGTCCAGCTGATCTGGCAGCGCTTCGGCGAGGCACAGATAGATCTGTTCGCCTCCCCGGAGACTGCCCACTGCCAGTTGTTCTATTCCCTGACCGGCGGCACGCTCGGCACGGATGCCCTGGCAATCAGCTGGCCCCGGGGCCTACGCAAATATGCGTTTCCCCCAGTGAGCCTTCTCGCACAGCTCTTGTGCAAAGTCAGGGAGGACGAGGAGCAGGTCTTGTTAGTGGCTCCATATTGGCCCACTCGGACCTGGTTCTCGGACCCCACGCTCCTCGCGACAGCACCTCCCTGGCCCATTCCTCTGAGGAAGGACCTCCTGACTCAGAGACGGGGCACCCTCTGGCACCCGCGTCCCGACCTGTGGAAACTCCATGTGTGGTCCCTGGACGGGACGCGGAGGTTCTGAGTGATCTCCCGCAAGCGGTCGCAGACACCATCACTTCCGCTAGAGCTCCTTCTACGAGGAACCTCTATGCGCTGAAGTGGAACCTATTCATCGAATGGTGTTCCTCTTAACCAGAGCGAGAGGACCCCCGATCATGTTCGGTCAGAACTGTGCTTTCCTTTCTGCAAGAGGGCCTGGAGTGAAGGCTGTCTCCCTCCACCCTCAAGGTGTATGTTGCCGCTATCGCCGCACATCACTATGCAGTTGATGGTAAATCGCTAGGGAGGCACGATCTGATCGTCAGGTTCTTGAGGGGGGCGAGGAGACTGAATCCTCCCCGGCCCCCCTCTGTACCCTCTTGGGATTTGACCCTGGTTCTTACATCTCTCCGGGGTCGTCCCTTCGAGCCTTTGCAATCAGTCGAGTTAAAAGTACTGTCCCTAAAGACCGTCCTCCTGGTTGCATTGGCCTCGCTCAAGAGGGTAGGGGACCTGCACGCATTTTCGGTTGACGAATCGTGCCTGGAATTCGGGCCCGGTGACTCTCACGTTATCCTGAGACCCCGGCCTGGATATGTGCCCAAGGTTCCTACCACTCCCTTTCGAGATCAGGTAGTGAACCTGCAAGCGCTGCCTTCGGAGGAGGCAGACCCAGCCCTAGCTTTGCTCTGTCCCGTCCGCGCTCTGCGCCTGTACGTGGACAGAACGCGAAGCTTTAGGACCTCAGATCAGCTCTTTGTCTGTTACGGAGGCCAGCAGAAGGGAAAGGCTGTCTCCAAGCAGAGGATGGCCCACTGGATAGTGGACGCCATCGCCCTGGCGTATGAGTCCCAGGGCGTGCCTTGCCCGCTCAGGTTGAGAGCCCACTCCACCAGAGGAGTGGCCTCTTCCTGGGCGCTGGCGCACGGCGCCTCGCTGACAGATATCTGTAGAGCTGCGGGCTGGGCGACACCTAACACGTTCGCTAGATTCTATAGCCTTCGTGTAGAACCGGTATCTTCCCGTGTACTCGCTTCCACCAGCCGGTAGACGCGAAGAGCCCGTTCTAGTGTCGGCTTGCAATGCCACTCCCGCCCCCTGGGCCGGATACGTGCATCCTTTTTACTCCAGTCGAGTTCCCCGCTTGGCGAACCCTGTCGAGTTCCTCTGCCTCCCCCTTCGGCTCGGACATTGCGGAGTGTCTGATGCCAGGCCAAACCTCCGTCACCGACGTTGACGTTTGGCTGGGTTCCACATGTCGTGATCCCTCCACGTGAGTGGTCCCATGTGTGTATTTGTCCACGGTCAACTCCCTACGGCGAGCCCGTGTCTTTCCCTAGCAGATCCAGCTCTGCTGTCACCTGTCAGATGAGTCTCCCCCTACCAGGTGGAGCCATCCCAGGGACTCCATATGCGTACTGCCCACGGCCAGTCCATATGTGTACTCTCCACGTAAATTCCTCCCCTACGGGTGGGTAGTGGTCTCTGCAGTGTCCCCTACGGGTTCGCTTCCCCAGTGTAGTCTAGTTTACTTAGTGGGTATGTCGGAACAGCAGTAGACTCCTCGGCGTAAGCTCGCCCCCTTCCCCGTCCCACTGGTGTGCCGGGTGGCTAGAGCTTGCGCTGGGCACTGGAAGGGGTTCATACTGTGGCGCTTTATTTGGGATCCCAATTCGTCGGTCACTACTGACGTACGTCGAACGTGACCGACTGAAAGGGAACGTCTCGGTTACGTATGTAACCCTCGTTCCCTGAAGGAGGGAACGGAGACGTACGTCCCGTCGCCACAGTTGCTGTACCCTCGCTGTAGTGCGGACTAGTTTGTCTCCTCAGCGAAAAACAGAGTGCGATTGCATCTGCTCCCCTATTTATACCACCTGGCGGGGGCGGTGCGCATTATGCAAATATCGCACGCCAACTCCATTGGCCTGTTGTAGTTCACTCGAAGCTGATAGGGCTCTCTAGCGATATCCCAATTCGTCGGTCACTACTGATGTACGTCTCCGTTCCCTCCTTCAGGGAACGAGGGTTACATACGTAACCGAGACGGCTTTCCATCACAAATGCTGCGGGCAGAAACACAGCGTGCTGCTGCCACACAGTGGAAGGAGCCACTAGTGCAATTCAAGCAGGAGATCTCATCGCTGCCATTGCCACAGTGGTCCACACCATCACAGCACTGATTCAGAGGCACACGTCTGCCATGGACTAGGTGCACAAGATGGCGCCGGTGAGCTGCGGCGATGCGACTGTGCGCATGGTTACTTCCGCTCATGCCCTTCTGTTCTAGATTTCTGAAGAGCATTTTTAAGCGAAAACAGGTGTGCCTCATACGTCCTGAAAAGTGAAGCTGCGGGCTCTTTGATCGGTGGCTGGTGGCTGGATGCAGTACAGGTCATAAACCTCGCCCTCTCAATGCAAACGAACGGGACTTGAGTCAAAACAAAAAAATAAATTACGCTTCAAATAAAATTTTCTGAAAGATGGTTTTGGTCATTTAAGGTAGTTGTTATCACGCTGATATATATTCAATTGTTCGTTTTTGTGATAAGTTTGATTTTAGCTAGCAATTTGATGCTATAGAAACGGGGCGTGTCGTTGTGATTGACAGTTAACTGACAGCTTCTCTGAGGACTGTCGGAGCTTCGAGGGGAGATTGAAGATATATAACTAACTATTAATTTTCGATTTCTGTGTTATTTCACACCGACAAAATTAGTTGTTCAGTAGTAAACTGTACTAACCGACCTTTTTTCGGTAACGTTAAATGTGGGCTTTATAAGCTAATTAATAAATGTTATTAGTTAAGATAACACGCCTGACGTTAGCCATGTTGGGAAAAAGCAGGTGATCGATATCTGGCAGTTACTAATTATTTTTATCGGTATAAAATAATAATTAGCAGGATAAAACTAAAGATAGCCTACTCTAATTAATTATAGAGCACTGTCTACAGCAATTGATCTCCTGTAACGTTAGTTCAACTTTATTTAAAATGGCAGGACCGTTTCTGACATTTTAGAGTTGTTTCTAGTGGCATATTATATTGAGTTTATCTACTGAATTTGCTGTTTCAAAAATATTATTGCTCTAGAAACAGAATAGCCTATTATTTTATAGGTAGAATTTTAAATTGTGTATAATTTATATAGCCTATTTAAAACACATCAATGATGACGCAGTCGTCTGGGCGGAAGTTTGATACCGCGACTCCGCCTCCAGGCTCCACTGACGATTCCTTCTGCGCATGGCCAGCCTCCAAACTGACGTTTTTTGCGTAACATGTCAACGCCCATCGTCGTACGTTTTACATTGTTCATTACAATCAAAGAGCTTAGAACCCAAGAGGGGACACTTTGATATTTTTTGTGTAACAGCCACTAGATGGCGCTCCGGTAGCACGGCCGCCATTATGGGCTGAAAATACTAACTGGACCATAGAATCCTTAACATCTTACGCACCCAAAATCGGCGAATTTCACTGCCAAATCAGAAGCGCAATAGAACAGTTTTTTAAATTAAGTCACCAGTAAATTGTATGGCTCCTACAGTAAATGTTGTATTGTCTTATATATGCTTTATTTTACCAGTTGTGGAATCCAACCATTCAACCATCTGATGTAACGTAGTTAGCCTACTTATTTCCATTTTATGCAACTTTACACATTTATTAATAGTAAATTAATAATTAATACATTTAAGATCATCATGTTTGCAGCGAACAATATATTTTAGACCTAGTGGAATAATAGTAATAATATCTAGGTCTGAATTGAAATAGGCTATATTGTACGTTTTAATGGATCACGCTACAAACATAATGATCATATAATACATGATGCATTGCTGTGTCCGTTATCGCATAAATTCCCACTTTTGTACACTTTTGCTTTAACGGACATTAGACAACACTGCAAAATCAAGCTGTTATATTCATATATTTATTGTCCAACATTCCCCATTTTTCTGATGCATGTCCTTAATTTAATTTCATATGTTGGTAATAATTCAGTGTTTATAAGCCTTTTAAAGAATTTTAACCCAAACTGACTGGATTTCTAGAGAGCAAAGGTTTTGTGAAAAAAAGTGGAAGACTTAAACACAAAGTGTGTAAAATAAACTGTAAAAAGGATTTGATGATCAGTAGTGATAGTATTTTACTCTGTGTAGTCATCATTTAGGTTGGATTTCAGCTTTAATGTACTTTTTTTTTTAACAAAGCAGCTGATATTGCCATAGAAACTAGTGGGCTGCCGACTCGCTTTCACCCCAAAATGGCGGAAGCACAGGGCGGCTGCTGGGCGCCGGTGTTTCAATGGAACGTTCTATTGAGTGTCGCTTCTTGTTAGTGTATATTCTTTGTTACAATGGAAGGAAGCAGCATCGCGTCGTCCATCTTTTTTTTTTTTTTACAGTCTATGAGCGAAAATGAGGCCGCTGCCATCTTAGCAGCGCGTCACCGCACGTCACTCCCGGATAACTGAAAATGGGCAAAGAGGCGGGACAAGTTTGGAACCAAGGTGACTGGTTGCTGAAACCACGCCCGCCTGGCTCGACATGATCATTTTAGCAGTTAAAGGAGCTATCTAAAATATTAATAAAGATAAGTTATATCATTATAAAGTTCTAAAGGTTTACTGTCAATCTACGGTGTCTTTATTAAAATATAGATGCTCCAACACCAGTAATTAATTTGTGTCGGGTGTCCAAATAACAACACACAAAATCAAACGGGACTCCATACCTTTATAATGAAATAGTGATAGCGAGATGAATCCAATCCGTGGCACCTAATTGGGTAATATGTCCATTGCAAAACAAAAAAACAGTACTTTTTGTCCACAAAAGCATTAAATCCATGAAATATTGATATCCATTGTTTGCATCACATTTCTTCTGAATGATCTGCTCTCCATCATCGTTCTTCAAGAAATTATGCAACCTGAGTAGCGTTTATGTAGTAAAACTGTATATGATCGTATAGCCCACGTCCAAAGTATGATTTTTCAAAATGCAGCAGACCACAGACGCACATCTGTCTCGAGTCTCGACAATTAATGCAACAAGCCATATTATTTTATAATTGTATAAAAAAAGCACAAATACGGCTGAGATGCCAAATTCAGTGGCTGGAATTAGCTGAGGTGACGTGATGGCTCACAGACAGCAGCAGCAATTCACCTGTCACTCAAGTGGCCACACCCTTAATTATGCAGAACTTTAAGGCTTAACATAATTTAAACGGATGAGTTATAAAAAAATTCACCCCCCTCAGAGTTGTCATGAAGGGCAAAATTAGCAGTATAGACCAAAACCATAATTTGTACCAAGCTGTAAACATGTTTTTTCTGCTGTAAAGTTGGCCGTTTTAACATGTGGGTCAATGAGATTCTGCTCTCTTTTGGAGCCTGTCCCTAGTGGCCAGTCGATGAATTGCAGTCACTTCTATATTGGCTTCACGAGAAACTGGGGGAGGTTGCCGCTTGAGGACACCAGGTTTATTCTTGCCTATTTATTGGGAAAATCTTATTAAAACCAAAATTATAGGCCTATGTAGTGTCCCATGCACTGACAACCATATAAACATTCACAGTGCTATCTAGATAGTCCGGTTGCTGACGATTCTGTAATTTTGGTCAAATGCAGGCAATTTTCGCTGTTTATAAAACATACAATACGCTTAAAATGATTACACATATGTAAATGTTCATGTGCAATTTTTACCTTGGAAGCTCGTATTTACGATAATTCCAATAGCACGTAGAGGCAGCATTAATTAACGATTTTGCGTGCACAAAGTAGAAAAAAGATTTTCTACTAAAGGTAAGGCTTATTTACCATTATTTCTGGGCAAATATGTGATGCTGTTGTCGATTTGAAATTTGTGCAACGGTTTTCTCTTTTAGATGGTTGCTTAAATGCTTGCAAACTTCAGTGTGTGTGTTTTACTGCTGTGCGCATCTCTGGTGCTGAATTTAGCTGTTAATATGGTTGCTTGCAAAAGTCTATTTTGGGCTTGCTTATTTTGAATGTTTTTTTAAACATATGGTTTTGCATGTAGTCTGTTTGCTGTAGTGGTTTTGCATGTGGGGGTGGGGGAACTTCAAATGAGGTCACCCTAAGGCACTACACTGTGTTAATCCGATCCTGTCCACAGGGATCTCCTTATCCATGCAAAACACAGCTAGGGGACTAAATGGCTCAAAAATGGTTTTCTCTTTCTGCGTGGAACAACACTCGACCTTCATGAAGATCTAATGTTTGCTATTGTCAACTGAAGTATCAATCCTCATCAGAGATTGAAATAAACATGGGCATATGATATGGATTCAGTGTATGCTTAAGTAACTTTATTTGGTAACATTATTATCGCTAACTGTATTATTAGCAGCCAATGTAATTTAAATGCATAATTTTCAGTGTTTGTATTTCCCCTGTGTGTTTCAATTAATTACTGCATTTATTTAGTTCAAGTGAGACGAGTAAAGAGCATCTGTTGCATAAATCATTATCTGTCTCGCCTAAGCAACAGAAAACGTATTTTACTACGAGTAAAAAATAAATAAATAAAAAACCTATATTAAACTGTGCTACAGTTAAAATGTAAATTAATCGCAATCTTTTCACAGCCCTTGTTTTTATCTAAAAAGATAATTGATGCAAAGAAATCGTAAAATATGTAATGATTGATGGAGCAATTGATGTAGGTAAGTGAAAATATATGTGCAGAATTGAGAAAATAGTATTTATGGAAATAAATTTATCACAGGGCAAACGTGCAAATGTTCACAAGGCATTTTATGCAGACAACTCTAATCATAGTTGTATATTTACAGGCATTATTGTCATTGTATATGCTTATGCACCACGAGTTTGTTAATCTAACCCATGCATGCATGCATTTAAATGCCATTGGCTCATGTGATTGTACTATATATCTTCTTAGTTGTATTTTAAGTGATATAAGTGATTCTATAAACAACTATAAGAGATCATTTTCGGCTTTCTCCGGCACTCTGCACCGGCATAAAGCGAAACCGGAAGTGTATACGCGTACACTTGCTCATCGAAAATCCAACATGGCGGCCACGTGCAACTAGTCCATTATTACACACAAACTGCTCTATGCTGTCCTTTGGAAAACCTGCAAAAGTAAAAACTGTTCTTTAGTTCTGAAAGAAAGTGCTGAAGGACAGTTTGAGTATCATTAATAGCATCTGACTGGGCTACATTTGGTAAAACTGTGCAAGTAGGTGAATTAGGGTAATCTGGGACATTTTTTGCACTTTTGGCAATTTGCTGTATTGTCAGTTACCAAACAACATTTAACATGGCAATAATATAAAAATAAAGAAAAAACTGGCAGTTCATAATTTTGATTTGGACAAAAATATTAAATTAAATAATAAATTTTAAGCACAAGCTTAGATGTATTTTATGCTATTGTTATGCTTTCCTAAGTAATTAAAAAAAAAACATTTGTTAATGTGGGAACCTAAAAAATGTTTGAAAATGAAAAATCTGAAATGTCATTTAAAAATTGAATCCATATTTTATTGCATGTATATGCAAACATCTTCAATCTATTACTTATGTTCTTGTTACAATAACCTTGCACAAATCTTATGCTTATGCCCAGTTGCAACCAACTGCTTAAGTTATGAAAGCCATTAAAGTTAGTATATAACTATTATGAGAGTTTCCTACACCTTATGATAATAGGAAACAGGCATTTAAATTCAGTTCAGTTTTCTCCCATAAAAGTTTTGTAATTTATTAATATCTTGATAATAATCCCGATTAATCGCGCACATTTATCTTGTTTAACACGTTTATTTTGTCATCATTTACTATATCCAGCAAAGTAAACCATCAGATTGAAGGGTGATTCTCACAAAAGCCTTTTTCAAGATAAATGTATGTGTTTTTCCAAAAAAAAGGACACCTGGAGACTCCAAAAGTAAACCAAATAATAAAATTATATAGGGGTCCACATAATTCATACATTTATGCACACCAAAGCACACATGAAAAAAAAAAAAAAATGACAGAAAAAAAACCTTTTTTGTCATTATTGTCCGGCTCCTGCATCCGTATCACATGCATGCGTCATGCTGCTCACGTGTACAGCGTCGGCCAATACTGAGCTGGCGTTCTTTAGATTTGTCCTAAAACGTATAGGAACATTACGATCAGCCATCATGACAGTTCTAATCGTCTGTCTGTAGATTACGAGATCCTTCATGCGACCGGCACTCTCCCCAGGAGCGATGGCTTCTGGAGAAGACCGAACATGTTCAAAAAGCAACAAAAGGATGTTTTTAAGGAGAGATACCTGCGATTCATCTCTGTTCTGGGGAAGGTACAATGTAAAAAGCATACAGAAACATTCCACCGATAGAGGGCGCTGTTGTACATTTAATAACACAGCAGCCTGTTGCAGCAAAGCCTAAGAGTAAATACAACCCTTAGTGATAATAAAGTAAGTGTTTTTACGCGATTACGATTACGCGATTACGCGATTACGATTCTGCGTGTTTAAGAGGTGTGTTTAGAGCATTACGTTGCGAGAGGCGAATCAGGACTACTTCAGAGTATAAAAGGTGTAACCCAGCACAAAAGCACAGAGCTACCAGTGACGTAGGTCTACGCTGATATGTCGAAAGCATGCGAAACGCCAGCACCCGCCATTTTTAAAAAGCGGTGTACACAGCCTAGTGTTGTCAAAAATATCGGTATTTCGATATGTATCGTCACTGAAATATCTGAAACGATACCAATACTACTTCCTGCAGTATCGATACACCGATACCAGCTGCGCGTTCTTGCTCTCCTCTCTGACAGCGAGTTGAGACGCATGCGCCTCCTCTCATTCAATCGTCTCATGCTCTCCGGTTTAATAGTGTTGGTGTGACCGGGTCTGAATTTTGGCGCGGGACTGCGCATAATTCTGTTCATTCCCGCAGATTTTGCGCTCAAACGAAGTGTAGACGCATAATAAAGCTGCCTTTGACATACAAGTGCCAAAATAAGCTCTCTTTCACGACTTATTAATGGTCAAATACACAATGTCACAATGCCCATCTTGGTGAGTATTAACGTAAAACAGTTCAGGAAGAATGTACCCCTGCGTTTGTCATGTCTTAAAGGGACAGTAGCCGAATAAACGTGCCGCTCTCTATGTTGTTAATGTTAATAAAACAAGACAAAGAGAAAATCACTTACTGCTCTTGACTGATTAACTTACTGCTCTTGTCGGATTGCATCAACACAGGTGGGTTTTGTAATGCTTGTTTGACAGTATCAAAGCTGACCTGGCACTCGGGGGTCCACTCCCATTTCACTCCCTTCTTTTTCAGGTGGTTTAAGGGTGCTGTGAGGTCTGCAAAATGGGGTTTAAATTTATGGTACCATCCTGCCAATCCCAGGAAGCATTGGAGGGCTTTAAGGTCTTTGGGAGTTGGATACTGGGTAACAGCCTGAGTTTTCTCTGGGTCAACCTCAACTCCTCTTGCTGAGACGATGTGTCCAAGGAACTTCAGCTGCTGTTTGTAAAAGTGACACTTTTTCATATTAAGAGTAAGATTTGCCTGGGTGAGTCTTTGTAGTATGATGTTCAGATGTTGTACATGTTCATCTAATGACCGTGAATAGATGATGATATCGTCTATGTATACAAAGCAAAACTCTCCCCTTAACTCGGCCAGGACCTTTTCCATCAGCCTTTGGAATGTAGCAGCGGCATTCCTGAGCCCATACGGCATGGAGCACAATTGGTATAGCCCCTTGGTAGTGATGAAAGCAGTCTTCTCCTTGCTACTTTCCTCCATTTCCACCTGCCAATATCCTGATTGTAAGTCTAATGTGCTGAACCAGGTGGCGCCATCCATGGATTCCAAGATGTCATGTATTAATGGCATTGGGTAAGCGTCAGGTATGGTCTTACTATTCAGCCTTCTATAGTCCACACAAAACCTGTAACTGCCATCAGGTTTGGGGACTAGCACCACCGGTGATGACCACGGAGAAAAGGAGGGTTCAATGATGTGGTCTCGGAGCATCTGATCTACTTGGTCTTCAATGATCTTCCTTTTGAAGGGTGAGACTCTGTATGCTCTGGACTTAATCTGTACCTCATCAGACAAGACGATTTTATGTTGTTCTACCGATGCCTTCCCCAGGACATCTGAGGTGGTGCGCGGCCAGGTAGCCATCAGCTTCCGCAACTCCTCCTGATTGTCAGAGTCCCAACATGGAACAACCTCCGCGTTCAGGGTAGTGAGTGTTGGAGGTTGCCAGGTTGGAGGTAAGGCGCAGTAGAGAGTCACAGCAACAGGGTGGAGAGTGTTTTCACCAGTCGTTGTTGTTAGCCCCAGAGTAATGGAAGATGTCAAGAAAGGGTAGTATGTATAGCCTTTCTCTGTTTTTAGGCCATATCTTCCTTCGCCCACATCCAGAAGGGCTTCAGCGGCTCTCAGGAAGTCCAAGCCAGCAATCAGGGGAAATGTGAGGTGGGCTCCCTTCATTATATGTCCACACTGCAGACTTTATCATGCCACTTGTAACTGATTGAGCTTTGGTTAATAGCCTGGTGAACCTTCCCATCAGCCATGATGAATCTTTGTGGGGAGTTTGGAGGGAGTGATGAAGCAGCGCTTTCACCACAGGCTTTCCTGCATGAGGGTGTAGGTGCTACCTGTGTCCAATCGGCCTTAACTTCTTTGCCTTTTACTGTTACAGGAACCAAGAGGAGTGATGTCAGTGAGTGAGGTTGTGCGATCGATAATCCAGCCAGGTTTTTGGAAGTACTGGGTTCCACAGATTTTTTATTGACTTTTTCTTTGCTGTTTTGACCACCAACTTTCTGCCAATAATCTTTTGCCCCCATACAGTCTTTCTCCACCATAGATCCAACTTTCACCAGCTGTTCCACTGTCTTCACAGTCCCCCTCAAACAGCCCGCGACCCTGGGGTTAATGTTGTTGAGGATGCGGCTCACCATCTTATCCTCTGCCATATCAGGCTTCCATTTGAGGCAGAGGGCCCGGTAATCATAGGCAAAGTCTCTCAGACATTGATGCGGCTGCTGGACCAAAGACCTCAGCTTATCCTCCACCTCTGTAAGGTAGTCATCTGGAAGAAAAGCCACCATAAATGCCTTTTTGAAAGACTGCCAATCTGTTACCTTACTCTTCTCTGCTTTCCACCAGCTGAGAGCAGGCCCTTTCAGGACCTTGCTCAGGGTTCCGTAGAACTCCCCACTGGGAAGGGGCCTGATGTCCAAGTAGTTCTCACATTGTTCGATGAAGTTGAGCACATCCGAAGTCTCGCAGGAGTCACCAAAAGTGGGAAACTCCAACCGAATAGGGGGCTGAGTGCAGAAAGACGATGTACTTGGAACAGCTGGAGGATTAAGCACATTGGTTAGTGGTGTAGACACAGGGGAGACCTCATATGTTGCATTGGCAGATTTTGGTAGTGGTACTCTAACTCTAGGGGCTGGCACTGGGGTTATGGGAGCGTGAACCGAGGAAATAGAGTGAGCTGGAGTATAAGAGCGTAATCTGGAGAGAGAAGGGGTACTAGTTAGTCGTACCAATATGTAACACTCCAGTTAGTATGCCAGGAGGATACACCAAATAAGGGGAATGATTGTGCCACTTAAACAACACAAAACAAAAAAAAATAAAACAGGAGACAAATGTCATCAATAAACCCAAGTGTATTTACAATTCAATCCATGTACACACAAAAACCACGGCAAACATCCAAGGTGAAAAATGTATGTAAATGTGTGTGTGTGTGTGTGTGTGTGTGTGTGTGTGTGTGTGTGTGTGTGTGAGAGAGAGAGAAAGTCTCGAGTCCAGCGCGTAAAAGTTTATATAGGATCAGTCTCACCAGGGAAAATAGCAAGTCCAAAAGCAGTATCCTTCAGGAGATGTCCAACTGTGTAAAGTCCTCAGGAGCGAGTATTCCATGCAAAAACAAAACAATATACTCCACAAGAGACAGCGAAAAATCAGCAGATGGGAAAAAAAAAAGTGTATATATTTGAATGAAAAAGACGCGCTGTCAAACGCCGGAGTGCCGGTTCCTTATATAGGAAAAAACCATCGTAAACATCCTGCTGAGATGACGTAACATCACGTGACGACGGAGCGGGAAGAGAATCTCGCGGGAACACAAATCGGTGTCAAACACAGAAGACGGTACACAGAGGAAAGCTATTAACATATAATAGTCAATGCATTATTATTGGCAATTGAAACTATAATTAGGCTTTCCCTTACGTGGCAACGCTACATGGTAACTGATCAACATTTATATATGAAAAAAGCTAAAAAGCTTTATCATATAAAGTGATCTCTTCAGAAGAAATTTTTGATTGCCTAGACTTTTAATAGACGGACAAAATAAATAAAAAATAATATAAAAAATATCTATATGACAGTATATACATTGTTTTTTTTGTTATCGAATATCGGTACTTTTCAAGGTATTGTATCGAAGTTAGAAATTCCAGTATCGTGACAACAACACAGCCTATATATTTACTCCACAAACTAACTCTACAAACATGGAAAAGAGTGATAGACAGACCTCTCAACCTTACGCTAAAGAGAAAATCCAGTGCGACTTTGAGCAGGCCAAGTAAAACATGATTTTTGCTTCAAACAATGGTATAAAGCATCATTCAATGTAAATTTTGATAATCGTAATTAATAATCGCAATTACAATTTCAAGGGAATAATCGACAATTATGATTTGTCATAATCATGCAGCCCTACATACAAGTTAGTAATTTAGTTAAGACTGGTCATAGCTTTTTAAAGTCAACATAAAAAGGTAGATTGGTCTAATTTGAATCCAAAAAAGTAAGACTGATTACCCATTGGTTAGACTAGTTCTTAAGACACAATCTTAACTGCCATGTTTATGCAACTATCTGGCTGATATACTTTGCTATTTTATACATTACAGCTTGCTTTTGTAACTAAACATGATGATTACAACTATCAATTTCCAATCAGAATTTCAGAGCAAAAAATGAAGATTGATGGGTTTTAACTGTGTACGTGTGTGTGTTTAGGGTAACTTTGGCAGTGCTTTGTCGTTATAACCCATGGGGTGATAACACTGGAGATCTGGTTGCTGTCAAAGAACTTCAGTCTAAAGGCTGGAATACACTACACGAAACAAAAAAAACTAAATCAAAAGTGAAATGACCTGTCAGCACAAATAAAACGAATATCAGATGTTTCTGGAGTGAATGTATAAAGGAGTATCTTTTCATGTCTTGTAACTTTCTGTTAGGCAGTTCCCTAAAACAAGCAGCATGTTTTTTTTGATCACACAAGGTGTGAAGTTATCAGCACACGTTTCTAAAGCCAGAGAGAAACATATATCTTTGAACATTTTTATCTGTTTTCAGTAAACAATACCTTGGGTATTGCAGGTTTGTGTGGATTTGAAGTCTCTTATGCTCACACTGTAAACCCTAAAAGCAACTGAAAAGCAAGTGCACAAGGGTTAAATGAAATGCCTTTAATGGTAAGGGAAATAGTTCCACAAAGAGGAAATTTGTTATACAAATTGATGTAACAAGATACAAGTGATATTATTTGTTGTTTTATTAGGAATTGGGTTCGAACTGAGTAATGTGTGCTTTTATAGCATCAGTTATTAATTGTTCTTGTGGCCTTGTGTGTTCAAGGCCAGGTTTTTTTTCTTCCTGTGATGTGTTTGAGTTTCGTGGAGCCAGCCGCTTAATGTTGCCTGATCTGGATGTGGATTAATCAAAGTGTGAATCCTTGTGAATCGTCTCAACTCCTTCCTGCACTTTCTATATGCATCTTGGTGGAGTTGGACTGGTGGGCCACCTGTAGAGTGAATCCTTAACTTCTTGTGAATTTAACCGTGTGGTCGTCGAACGGTAGGACGGGAATTGCACAACAAACTTGGTTTTTTTTTGTATTCGCCCTAATCCTAGATCAACTGCACAGACTGTGAATTACACCACATTCAAGGAACTTTTCTTCCAGGGACTGAACTGAATTCATGGACTGATTTTGATTTTGATTTTGATTTTTTCATTTTGAGGTCTTCCATTTTATGGTGAATGAACCCTGTGGTTACTGGTTATTCAGTCCAATAGCTGAAATTTTATTTGTTCATGTTAAACTGATTGGATGTTAATGTTTAAAGAGTGAAAACTAAATAGGGTTAAATTCAAGAACAAGTAATTCAGACAGAAAGGACAGTGAAAGTTCATTTTATTTAGTCTAAATTTATACAAATTACATTTGCCCTAATTGAATTCTGAACTGAAAATTAATTGTAATAAGTAAAACAAATTCCTGGAAAGAAGGAAAGGGTACAAATGAGTGTAACGTGAATATTCCTATGTCACTGCATTTAAATGAAATCAATTATTTCTTGTGTTCAATACAGTCAAATCTTGCTCTTACCAAAAACCTTGAACGTTTGAATTTGTTCACTCTTGTTGCACCATCTCTCTCTGTGGACAAACCTAGTCTGAGCACATTGGTCCAGTTGTAGAGTCAACATAAAATTTACATCTCAGGTATGGGTTGCACACTCATTCAGCAAGTGCTGTACCATGCTATTGTTAACATGTTGGTAAATTAGCAAGTTAGCATTTTCTGTATTAGCTTGTTATAGCTAGCTATGTTTACACTAATAAAAACGTTGACATTGAAGTTACAATTTTTGAAGTTAAATGTATGAATTAGTTTACTCAAACATTTCAAGTTAAGTACAAAATAAAAATCTGCCAGTTCTGCTTACTTAAACTTTGAATTTCTTAACTTAAACATTTGAAAACTGATTGCCTCAATTTTTTTGAGTTTTGGCAACATAATTGGGTTTACAGTGCACTAAGGCTGCATTTATTTGATCAAAAATACAGTAAACCCATAATATTGTGAAATATTACTACAACTTTAAATAACTGTTTTCTGTTTAAATATTTTAAAATGTAATTTATTCCTGTGATGGCAAATCAGCAGCCAATAGAAATCTAGATTCAGCTTTGCCATCACAGGAATAAATTACATCGTAAAATATATTCGAATAAAAAAAACAAAACAGTTCTTTTAAATTGTAATATTTCACAATATTACTGTTTTTACTGTATTTTGATCAAATAAATGCAGACTTGGTGAGCATTAGAGACATCTCTGAAAAACGAGATATATATATATATATATATATATATATATATATATATATATATATATATATATATATACACACATATATATACACACACACATACACACACACACACACACAAAGACACTATATATAGTATATATATGGTAATCGCTCTTTAAAGACTGGACAGGTTCACTTCAGGAAGCCACACCAAATGATGTCAGCTAGTCATACGCCTAGCATCACAGAGGGCACTCAGAGCATGCATCATGGACGGACGCCAGACAACACTTCATACATGCACTCAGAATTTGTCTGAGTGTCAAGCGACTTGCATCACCTGAAATTAGTTATATTTTCCCCATAATCATGTGTAACTGAGTTAATACGTTACAAACTTGTTCAAGAGACTACAGTAAAGAGTTATTATTTGTTCAGATTACACTTTCCCAGCAATTACAATGAATGAGGCTTTCAAGTGAACAAACAGGTATACTGATAGTTTACTAGTTAAATACTTGTAGCACATTTATAGTTTCTGAAAGTATACTTTGAAGTATACTCAGTAAACTACTAGTTTAGTAGTTTTATACTTGTAAGTTTTCTTTAAGTGAACTTAACATCATACTTATATTATTTTTGCACTTTAAGTATATTGCTATGTTTGATATTTAGGTATTAATTTTTACTTGAAATATACCTTTAACTGTACTTTAAGTAGAAGTAGAATTTACTTGAAGTAAATTCCCATAACACTTTATTTTAAAGTGTCCTTGTTACACGGTACAAGTTACTATTGTAATTACTATAAATTGTGCTTAATTAAATGCAACTAACCATAAACTACACCCTAATCCTAACCCATAAGTACATATACATCTGAATACATATACATCTGAATATATCTGTTTTCTTTATAAATCAATGTTTTTAAACAATGTAAGTTTATGAGACAGTATGTAACAATGTGGGAAAAAAATATTTAATAGGCTACTCAATCAAAAGAGTAAACAAAACTACAAGCCAAGTATACTTAGATTACTTGTACTTTTAATTATATCTCAATCAAAAGAGTGAGTACAGGCCATAGACCAAATATACTTTTCTGTCAGTCAAGTATACTTACACTAAATGTAAGTATATTTCTGAGAAGCACATAAAAAGTAGACTGAAAGAATACTTTCTTATTTTAAAAAAGAGGTTAGCTTAAAAGTTTAAATAGTTAAAAAGAAGTATTCTAATAGCACACTTGAATAAACTTTTTTTTGTAAGGGATGCAACGCTACTTGCACATATGTGCACCTTTTGACATGACCGACCTGAGTTCAAATCCACCTTTTCCCTATACTTCAGGAAGTACAGATTTGCACTTAGCTTCAGCCAAAACCAATGTCACACACTGCTAAACAATTTAGAGAGAAGAGCTTTAAAGAACTGAATTCAATATGGAGGAGTGAGATAAAGATTTGTGCATTTAATCAGATGAACTATTATTGTAATAGAACAATAAACCTGCTTTCTGCTATTGATGTCTATTATGGGCTAAATTGTTCACTGGGAACAAAGAATTGTTTTTTTCCCCATGTAATTAAGCTGGGGAGTTGAATTCTTGATATGTTTAAGTAGTTAAATGCTTGACTTGATTTTCTAAAAGCCCATTCATGCTCGACAAGTGTTAAAGGGTTATTTCACCCAAAAATGAAAATTCTGTCATTAATAACTCACGCTCATGTCGTTCCACACCCGTAAGACCTTCATTCATCTTCGGAACACAAATTAAGATAGTGTTGATGAAATCCGAGGGGTATCTGACTCCTCAGCAATTTAACCTAAAATAAAATACTTTAAAATACTGAGCCGGTGTTCTGACGTAGAACCTGGCAGCGCTGAACATCAACAGCATAGGAGAATGACACAGAAGAGAAGATATTGTTGAATAAAGTCAGTATTTTTGTTTTGTTTTTGCACACAAAAAATATTTTCATCGCATCATAAAATTAAGGTTGAACCACTGCAGTCACGTGAACTGTTTTAACGATGTCTTTAGTACCTTGTGGTGGTTAAATGGCTGTCTATGAAGGAGTCAGATAGCTCTCGGATTTCATCAAAAATATCTTAATTTGTGTTCAAAGATGAACGAAGGTCTTACGGGTGTGAACTAAACCTTTAACAAAAAGGTTGCAAAAAGTTCTGCCATTATTTTAACTAAACATCTAAATAGGGTATATGTCGAACGTCACATGACCAAACCGGAACACTGATCTCATTGCATCCGCTTGTCAGAGAAAGTGTTAACAACCATATGAACTGACGGCATATCTATGGACTTAAGGTAATAAGCGAAACTACCTAGTTCACATTGTTATAGGTGTTTTATTCTATTAAATATCTAAACATTAGTGTGAAGAAAAACGAAAAAAGCTTTTAAATATCAATCTGCATATGCGGGGGATATCAGTTATGCTCATCTTTGCTCGCTCCTTTTAAGTTATCTTGAATAAAACAGCTAATTTTTTCATGAAGCACATACAAAAGACCTAAACCGGAGGCAATCTGATCTGTTTTACAGAAAATGGAAGTTAGATTGAATGCACATAACCCCAATAGATCTAACCTCTGGTTTTGCAGGTTTTCACTTTTACCAGGAAACAACCAGAGAACTGGTTTTGCATATAGCTTAATTATATGTTTTTGTATTTGTAATTATATAGGCTACAGTTTTGAATGACATGTACTGATTGTTATGGATAACTGATAATTATGATGTCAAAGTAAGTCAAGAGCAATATGTAAATAAAAGAATGAAGTAATTGATAATATCTATATGAAAAGTACAAGCAATTTTATAAATAACAGCACAGCTAGTTAAAAACAGATACATTTTGCAATATTTACCTAAATAAGCTTAATGCAATTAAATTACTTAAAATATATAAATAAAATATCAAAGTTAAATCTAACTTTTATGTAAATCTAAACCTTCTATTTAAATCTCAGTGTGTTATGTAAATATTAAATCTAAATGTTTTATGTAAATGTTAAATCTAAATTCTAAATATAAAATATAAATGTGAATCCTATATGTAAATCATTATATATCTCTTAATTAAAGCTCAACAATCTCGCTTAACATTTAGAGGGGGGGGGAGGTCAAATATTTTTTCATATTTTTGAGAATGCAATACACACAAACACACACACACACACACACACACACACTTTTCAATTTTATTTAGATTTGTTGTTCAACATTACTTGAGCATTTTATACCCGTTTACCTTAAGGAGTTAAAAGTGCGTGACTACCGTACTAGTGATGTCCGGTTCGCGAACGAATCGGTCTTTTGAACCAGTTCTTTTTAGTGAACCAGTTCACCAAATCGGACTAAATCGTTCGAAACAGTTCTGTAACCCGCTGCACAAAGTACTGCAGGCATGATGGATTCTGAGTATGGACCAGCTTTTCAGGAGTTCAGGTTCGCCTATGGAGAATAAGGAGCTCAACAACAACAATGAATTACTCAGACACGGTAAGATGTTCGATTTCAGGTGTTATTCGTCAAACGCAAATGTTTGACTTAATTGAAATGCACCAACTTAAAGGAATATAATAAAGAAAAGAAAGAAATAATAAAATAAAGAAAGAAAATACAATTAGTAACTTTCTCAAACAAAAAAGTAAGTATTTCAATGCAAGTTATTTTGACAGTACCTTCCCTTTTTTTCTTTATAGACTTCAAGGACTTCAAATGAAAACTAAAGAAAAACTCAAATGGTAATTTCAATCACCCTTCACCACAACTTCACATCTGTTAATGAAGCTAATCTTTTTGTTTGCTCCTTTTTTGAGGTTTAACTAACTTATTCCTTTGTTCACTCTGGAAGAGGTAAAATAAAATTCTTTTTTCACACAAAAATAAATAAAATTAAATAAATCTGTATTAATAACTCAGTGTGTTCACTTTTTTTTTTTTTTGAAATTTCAGGAATAAGTTTCCCTTCCTTGTCTCGAACTTGTAAAATAGGAAAAATAAGAAAAAGAAAGGAAATAACAAATACACTTGATCAAATTAGGAAAAAAAACAAAATTAGGAAGAAAACCCAAATAATCTGAGTAAGTTCAAATGTGAATTCAAAGCTCAATTTTCAAGAGTCTTGTAGTTCAGTACTTGAGATTCATTCAGAACCTTGTGAATGCGGCTGAATTCAGTTAATGACAATGAAATTATTTGTCATTCAGTCTCTCCTATTAGAATCCTTCCAAAAGAGTGCAGTGAAACGCACTGTGTGTGCTACTAGTTCACTGTCCTACCGTCCAGTTCAGCAACAGCAATGTCAATATAACTTAGTAGCATTTGTTGAGAACTCCATGCGGCTCGCCAGTCCTCACTCCCTCCGCAAATACGAGAGTTTGGACGAAATCCGGGAATCCAGGAACTCCATTCCGTGAAGCATCGATCTCCATACAGCGTCAACTCAAGAGTTTGCAGCACACATTCAACAGGGCCACAATGAAACCGAATCAGAAATAGAAAGGAGGAACAAGAAAACAAAACAACAACAACAAAAAAAAACCTGACCTTGAATAACAAGGTTACAAAACCGTCATTAATATTTTCAGAACATACACATACCACAACGTTTAACAAAGCAACAAAATGACGATCTCATTTTACACATGAACACATAAGCATACATTTATCACATGGTCTTGCAACATACATTTACGATTCATAAATGAACTCAATTACCGCATCCTTTTTCACATTTCACTTATATGAACCTTTCTCAGATATTATTTCACATAACACATGAAATAACATTGTTGACTCACCAAGACCACGGATGAACTTGACCGTTTTAACCCCTTGTTGCTCCAAAGAACTCAATTTCCACTTTCTTTCACTCACAAACTTCCTGAAATAAATTTCCAATCGAAAATGTCTTTTGCTTCTGTGTGAACACTTTTAAATTACTGGATAACACACCGTACGTGTTAAACGAGGCGTCCTCTCGGCAACCGTGTGATACCAAACGACGTAACAGTCTCAACTCTTTTTTCGATTACAGCGTCTCTAGACGAATATCACTCGGGATTTCTTTTCTTTTTTTGATCAAATATGTCTACTTGATTAAAGAGATTCTTACATTTTAATAGAAGAGACCTGAAACGCCTCCGCTCACTTCTGTTCCGCCAAAGCAAGAGAGAGAGAGCACGCACTAACCGCGTGCGAATTCCAGAAAAAAAAAAAAATGCACCATGCTGCATTCTCACTCGTGATTGGTCAATTCTTCAATATACGAAATGCTCTCATTGGCAGCTTCAGAGCTCATGAAAATAACTACTCCCAGCTCAATAGAGTGTTGGTAACCTGGGTTACAGTTCTCCAGCACTAATCCACAAATTACTAAAATTACTCACTTTTTGATGTGCCAGACACTCCGTCTGACTCGAAATAAACCAACGTCCCGGAGTTATTCAGTTACTCCAACAGTACAATGACTTAACCTGCTGTAAAGAGAGAACTGATGATGATGAGCACGAGCAGCAGAGCAGCTGATATGAGTGCGCATGCGCGGCGTACACGAACGAACGTACACGGCCTGTCACCGTTCTCGTTGTCGAGTCAAGACTCGGTTGCAACGGCTTTCGGATCATCAGTACACAACCGAGAACCGCTTCTTTCGGACATGTCCGATTTGAGAACCGATGAGCTGATGATGTAACTTTTCAAGAGAAGGAAAAGCACGTTAGTCAAGTTTTGTTGAACATCGGAAAGTGTGATAACATAAAACATACTGGAAATATGTTTTTGACTTAATTCAAAATTAAAACAAAAAGTTTATTGTGCTTTTTTCAAATACACCATAACAGATTAATAGCATACAAAATATATACTGTAGGCCAGGGCCGTAACCACCATAGACATTGAGTGGGACAAGTCCACCCCAATAATTAGAAATGGCCAAATCGTCCCCCCCAATATTTGAAATTCTTGCACTGCTCTGCTGCCCTTCATTACAGCACTCTGCATGTTGTTAGGATGACAAAAAGGTTTAAAAGTTACATTTTTAGTCTGGTCTGCCTCAGCGGTCTAAGAACGCTCGTCAATGTCAAAATGATTGAGATGGCCAATCAAATTATAAGTAGGCGGGGTTTACGTTCTCTTTTAGCTCGTGCACAGTCTTCACAGCACAGACGAGCGCGTCAATCAATCGCTTAAAATGCCGTTCTGAAGGTTCTATTTTTCCGGTAAAATCACAAAACAAATACATACAAACGTGCCCCTGCTCTTGATATACAACCAATGATGGACATCTTTGATTTTAATGAGGAAAAAAAAAACTATGCGAAAGCGGATTAGAACAAGCAATCTTTGATACTGTTAACAACAATTCTACCACTAGACCACTAGGGAAATCGAATATGTTGCAGATTTATTCACTAAATTGAAGAATCTAACAATATATTGTATTATGAAACTATGGAAGGAGGGAGATCGAGCAGGATTTTGTGTTGCTGTCGATCTGCAGTCTCTTTTTAATGATAGGCCTTACGCATTTGTCAATCATCCTCTCTTGCTGGGAAATGAACCCAGAACTATGATTGGTTGAACTCTTTTTCTTTCGCTTGATTTGAGTACTACGCGTGCACAGAGGAGTCACCAGGTTTTTGCGTAGTTTAGAGTGACAAATCGTACCAGCGTACTTTGAGGTCAAAATGCGTACCCCCTACGCAAAATGCATACATGTTGGCAGGTCTGGCAGAGTTATGCAAAATATGACACCATTGGGCGGTGAGTCACATGCAACGGTGCGCATCACGCAACTCGATCGGTGTTTGGGGCAGCAGATTCAACATGGCGAAAAAAAAAAAAAAGATTCAACTTGGCGGTCTCGGGCGATTTGTCAGGGACGATAGAGCAGGCGGTAAGAGCCGCATTATGGGGCTTAGAGAAGCTGGACCGTCAACTTCGACATCCAGGGCGACTTCAACTTCAATCCGACCAGTAAGTGCTTTTTTTAAGAATGTACATATTATATTATTTATTGTTAAAGGGGAACGATTATGCAAAATTCACTTTTGCATGGTGTTTGGACATAAATGTGTGTTGGCAGTGTGTGTACACAACCACCCTATAATGATAAAAATCCAACCACTCCTTTTTTTTAATCCCCATAAATCATAAGCAGTGTCTCAGAACAAGCCGTTTCCAGATCCCTGTCAGTGTGACGTCACAAAAGCCACAGGCCCCGCCCACGAATGTTGACAGACACTGCCGTTTTAACATAGAACCACCCTGAGCGAGTTCACAGCGGCATAACCTGATATTGCTGAGTTCAAAATGTTCCTGGGTCAACATTTTTGTTGATCCTGGAACAACATTCAAATCAACCAATCAGACTTGAGGGACAAGTTTACAGATTATGTCAAGTTTAGGCTTAAAATCATGAATTGGTGCTTCTACATCAGTGTTATTCATCTATCATTTCCCTCTGATTTTTGGGATAACTTATGGGTAGGGTTAGGTTTAGGGGTAGGAACAGGGTTAAGACTAAATTTTCAGACTAGAATGTTGTTCCAGGATCAACAAAATATCTTGACCCAGGAACGCATCTAACTCAGCAATATCAGGACGTGCTTCACAGCGAGTTGTACAGTCCGCCATTGCTGCACTGAAGAGAATGTCTCCTAAGCGTTTTAGGTGTTATGTAGCTGGATGGATTAATCCACATAGCTCTCTACATTTACTGAGCCGCTGAAGACGAGGTGGATTCATTTTGTTTTTGAAGAAAATGCTCCCTCAATTCTACCGAAATTCGTTTATGTCTGCGCGAATCATTTCACACCGGACTGCTTTGTGAAGAATGTCAATACAAAGGGACAATACAAAACATAAAGTCTCCAGAGTGATACTGGATACGGCAGTAATAAAGGTGAGGGCACTTTATTACAGTTCATCGGGGTTGATTTACGGATATTTTACGGATATATTAAGGATACTTAAAGTTTACCAGTTTATTAAGCACCACCCGAAAAGGCATAATGTCTTTATATATTTGTTTACTGTTAGTTGTAACGAGTGTTTCTGTGTACTTCACTGTGTATCTTGATGATAATGCAAAGGAGAGAGAGTTTATGGATAATATTTTAATGCATACTTGCACTGTTTTAAGCTCTTACAGTGATTTTCTAGAGTGAAAACGGACGCTTCATATTTTGTGTGAAGTTCAATAAACGTTATAAATCTCATCGGTAAACTGGCTTGTACTAATATAGTGGATAAAAACAAGAAGACAATATAAGTTATAACCGTAATTGAACTAAACCATACCTGTTCTATCTCCATGCAGCATACATTCGCAGTTTGTAGTAGTAGCAATAGTGCGTCCTGACTGAATCCTGACAGGGGAGAACAAGCTCTTGAAGCTCCGCCCTCTTAGGCCGAGCTCAGCAGCTCATTTGCATTTAAAGGGCACACACTGAAACGGCTAAAAACGGCAATATTTAACATGCTATAAAAAACTATCTGTGGGGTATTTTGAGCTAAAACTTCACATACACACTCTGGGGACATCAGAGACTTATTTTACATCTTGTAAATGGGTGCATAATAGGTCCCCTTTAAAGTCAGTTTTTTTTTCTTGTGATGGAAATCTGCATAATCCAGTTGCCTCATACTATTGCAATCTATTAACTTTTTTTGAGGAGGGTTACATTTATGAATATTTAAAGGGGTCATGAAAATCTGACCTTTCCCGTGTTTAAATGCTAGGTCTCTGGTGCATCTACCAGCACAGAAAATGTGAAAAAGGACAACCCAGTAACTTTGTTTTGGTAAGCCTTTCTCTGCAAGTATGAGACAAATCGAGCTGTTCTGATTTCACTCCCCTTGTGACGTAGGAAGGGGATCTTATTATAATATTAAAGCCCCCTGAATCTGTATGTTTCCACCCACGGTCCCGCCATTGTTTTCGCAAGCGACGAGTAACGCTGGTCCTGGAGTGCAGCAGCAGCAGCTGTCCCGCAGTTTAGCTACAACCCTGATCAAACACACTTGAATGTCTTCAGGATTACTAAAGCTACGTGAAGGAAGGTGAGTTGTCAGAGTAAAACTTTGCAGGACAGCAGCACTCAAGAACGACCGTCCCTGAGCTTGTGATATGCTTCAGCTATGTAAACATTATCACTGATCTGTTAACGGCTATAATAGCAAACATATGAGTCTCCATAAACTCCCTGGCATCTGAGCCACTAAGGACTAAGTGGTGTAATTTTATTTATGAAGGGAATGTGGCTAGATAAATTCATATAGCAGTATGTGTCATTAACACTAGAATGCCTCACATGATCGTCAGTAAAACACAGGATTTGCACAGAAATTGATTCTCATAGATGGATCGATACCAACTGACCCAATTTCATATATATTTATATTCGTGATGTTTGCAAATTGTCTTCCTGAATGTGTTTAGTTAGCACGTTGCTAATGTACTGTTAAATGTGGCTAAAGTTTCCATTGTTTCTTTATTCACGGAGACTAAAGCCATGTCGTTATTTTCATTTTTAACCCCAAAACGCGTGTAGTCTGTATAATATATAAACGCATCTGCATTCTGATTGAGTCTCTCCAACAGTGTGTATCTTTAGCCACATTAGCCGTGTATCACGCTATCAAAATCATTCAAAATACTTGGCATACCTATGTTATATTCTGAATCAAGAATAGTTTGTAACGATCCATTTTGCAAGTTTTATTTGCTGTTAGCTTCTGTATTATATGCCTCAGTGCATTGGAATGACGCAAGCTTGGGGGCGGGGAGCACGAGCTCATTTGCATTTAAAGCTACCCATCCACAAAAACGGCTTGATTTTGCTCACACCCAAATCGGGGCAAATTTGCTATAATAAATATGTGTATGTATATATATTTATATATGTTTATATATACATGTATATATTTTATAAACATATAACATGCTCAGATGTTTTAAAATATGTTTTTATGTTTTAAAATATGACGACCTTGTTTTTCCTGTATAGTTTTTCCTGAGCATGTAGACAGCCAGGAGGCTGGTCCGTCTTGAGCTGAGGCTCAGAGACAGGGCCAGAGGTCCAGTATGGCCGCTCGGGCGCCTCCTGCTTTTCGGAGCAAGTCGCAGAGATGGCGGGTCTCAAGGAGGAAGAAGCAGGTTTTAAGGGAGGTGATCGATTGCATATGCCTGTAGCGTCTGTAATCGATTCCCTCTCGTTGCGGGGGCGACTTTTCATCTGCCCTCGCCCCTTCTTCCTCCGCCTCCTGGGTTTTGGATTCATTTTAACATACTCAGGCGCTTCTTTAACAGTCAGGCTGATGGCTGGGCCTTTGATGAATATTTTTCTAAAGGCCCGCCTTCTGGCTTGATAGTGGAAGAGGCTCTTTTAGGCTTCAAAGAACCCTAGATTCCATCCTTCCTTGTTAAAGAAAAGGGAAAGAGGAGTCTTCAGTCTTCTAGCCGCAGGAAAGTGAGCTGGGTCTATATTTATGTTTCTAAATATGTTGACTTTGTGTTCCTGTATAGTTTTTCCTGAGTATGTAATCGGAAAAAGTAAGAGGGGTTTTTGGGCAAACTGAAGCTTGATAGGTTGGCTAGAACAATATTTGTGCAGGCCACAAAATGGCTGCCTCTTAGCCACCTGTTGTTTAGAGTAGCTTCTCATCTGGTGTTTGCTAGAGTAAGTTTGAGTTAGCACTCGTCTCTTCAATTAGTATCTATGTCTAGGTCGGCCTTAATCGGCCGCCTGACATTGTTTGCTTGTTGAGCTTCGCTTTATTTCCTCTTATCTATGGAGATTCAGAGGTGAAGCCCAGGCATTGCTATGCGTGTGGCCCCGTAGGCCCACAGCTTAGCGGCCCAGGCTAGAACTAGGTTAGGTGTTTATTGTTATAAACCACCCTTTGTATTACTATCCCTTGTTAGGTTGTATAGTTCCTAATTCTGGCCTCCTCCTTAGGGAGTTGTTAGGCCGTATGCCCATTTCCCCTTGTTTATGTAAGTGCAATGGCTGAGGTTAACAGCTAAGGTAGCAGGCTGTTATTAGCCTCCCTGGTGCTGTTTTCTCAGGTGGTAGGTCCTTATCTTTGCGTAGATAAGTGAATGCAGTGTATGCTAGGCCCCACTCACTAGAACTTTATTCATGCTCTGAATTTGTCTTTCCCCTGAGCCCCTTGAATTAACATTCAAGTTTGAGTTACGGTGCTAGCTTTTTAGCTTCCGTTTCTCTAGGGTGCAGCACAGATCTGTAATAATCTGTTTGGTGAGAGCGTTTATCCGTTTCAGGATAGCAAGTATTTACAAAGCATTATGTTTGCTTTGGGTTCTAGTTTTTGCCCTACATGTATGTGAGCTTTACTCTAGTGCTGCCACAGGTTAGCATCTGTTCAACATAATAGTAGGCTTGTGTTTGCCTCTATTTAAGAGAATGGTAACTTTTGTACTCCCTGGTTAGGGTTTGTGGTGTTTCACTGAGTGCATCACCTGTTGGATTGCACACTCAGGTTGAGTGTAGAGAACCTCACTTTCAGTTTGGTTTCTGTTAGCTCCCGCTGGTTTGATCATTGCCACAACAGCTATATTGCATATACTGTAGGAGTTGTAGACTCTAAATGGATTTAGCCTCCTTCTAGTTTAGCAGCTTGTGTTTACAAGTGTTGTTGGTATATGGTCATGAGTTTTGCTCACTTAGTTTAGCACTGCCACAGGTTTATGCTCGTGTCTGTTTGAGGTAGTAGGCCTTTTTAGGCCTCCCTTAGACCATGTTGGCATTTCATTGTACCCCTGTAATTGTATATTGGTACATTGCCTGCTGGAATGTGTAGACTTAGCTCAGGTGTGTTAAGCTTCCCACAACTGTTGGTTGGGTTTAGAGCTGGTCCCCTTTTGAGCTTGGTTCCTTTTAAAGACCACTAGCTGGCGCTACGTGTTGCTGAAGTTGTAGGCCCCACTGTGTACTCCTCTTGCTTTAAGAGTAAAAGGTGTTTTTACTGAGTACATGGCCTGCTGGCTGGTTTGATCATGATCACCACTAGCTGATGCCACGTGTTGTTGAAGTTGAAGGCCCCGCTAAGGCCTCCTTTCAGATTACATGTTGGCACGGTTCTGTGTGGTTACCATCACTGCCATTGGCCACGCCCGTCTCTGCTAAGAGTAGGCCCTAGGTCAGGCCTCTCGTAGAGTATGGTGGCGGAGTGTGTACTCCTCTTGCTTTAAAGAGTAAAAGGTGTTTTTACTGAGTGCATGGCCTGCTGGCTGGTGTGGTTATGATTGCCACTAGCCGATGCCACGTGTTTGCAAGTTGTAGGCCTTCTGGGCCTCCTGTGTAGCATGTTGGAGTTCGGTTGTGTACTCCTCTCACTAAAAAAGTGCTTTTACTGAGTACATCACTGAGTGGCTGACCTCTCAGGGTGAGTTTTGTAATAAACCTTACTGTGGTTCGGTTTTCTACATTTGCTTCCTTGAGCATGGTTTATGTTTATCCTTTAGCTCTAGTTGAGCTAAGTAGACTAACGCCGCGTGTTTGCAAGTAGTAGGCCCTCGGGGCCTCCTTTGAGAACATGCTGGTGTATGTTATAGTGTACTCCTCTCGCTGAGAGAGTTAGAGGTGTTTTACTGAGTACACTGCTGGCTGGCCAGGGCCCCAGGTGACTTATTAACCTTATCAACCTGTGACCTTATCAACCTGTAGTTCGGTTGTTTGTCCTTCCTGGAGCTTGAAACACTGCCACGAGCTGACGCCATGTGTCTGTCTGAGGTTGTAGGCCCATTTTTGGCCCTCCCTTGGATCATGATGGCGTATGTTGTACTCCTCTTGCTTCAAAGAGTAAAAGGTTCTTTTACCATGTGCACTGCTTGTTGGATTGTGTTAGTTGGACTGTTATGTGGGCACTTTACAGTCTTATCTGCTGTCATGTGGTTGTTTCTTGCTCCCAGCAAGGCAGGTGTTCAAGGTGTGTGGCCTTGTCAGGCCGCCCTTGAATTTCCCACTGTTGTGACTAAGCATATTAGCATATGTGAGTTTCTACTCCACGTAGAACTATTGTCATGTTGTAGGCCCCTCTCTGGCCTCCATGATTATGTGCCTACAGTATGGTCTACCTGTTAGGTTGAGCTTTGTACTCCCCTGCTAGGGTTGTTTTTGTAATAGTGCTTAGCTCCCTAAGCTGATCATTGGTTGAAGGCTTCCATGAGGCCTCCCGTTGAGGATCAGCCCCAGGCTGGTTTGTGCCCCCCTGTATCAGGGTTTCTTAGCGCACAGCCTGTGTGCTATATAATCAAGCGCTGAGTAGATCCTAGGATTGAGCAGAGTATACTCCCCTCAATAAGAGGGTTCATAGCATTCAGCTGAGTTCTGCTCTCCAGGATGCCCGTCTCTACGTGTGGGTTTGAGTTGCTTACTGCCTTTTTGCAGTTGCTCTTACTTGCTGTCTTCTCTGAAGAATGCATTGTTGAGATTCTGTATTCAGACAGGGTTGACCAAGACTAAGTTTGTCCTCCGTCAGACCAGGTCAGCCTCCCTGGTGCCATTGGGGTTCCCCCTTCTAGTGGCTGGCCGGGGTTCCTTTCGGTTCCCTGGACACATTCCCTTAAAGGGACCTTCTTTCCTCGGAAGATTTGGTCCCAGAAGCCTTTGAGCGGCCTTGGTAGGCTTTCTACGAAAGGCCTCTTTGAGGTTCAGCTTGGGCTTTTGGCCGTAAGAAATGCTGTCACTGACAGCCTTTGCGTGACCCAAGGGTGAGTTTCTATCTGGCGTTTCTCTCGAAACTGCTGGACGTTTGTCTAGCCATCTTGGCATGCACTCTCCTCAAGCATGGCAGCTTGGGTATATCGTTCCCCATAGTGGTAAACGCAGAGTAGAGTTCCCTTTCAAAAGGGAACGTCTCAGGTTATGTATGTGAGGGAACGAGACTCTGCGTTGCTCTGCTCTGCTCTGCACCTCCCAGAAATACAGAACTACAGTATATTGGGACCATAACAGTTATCAGTTTTAATTTATTGGTTTTGGTTGATATTTACCAGTCATTACCGAATACTACATTTTTGATACTTGTTTCCACCTGTATATTGATTTTTAGATTACTTTTGCTATCATCTAGGGCTAATTTAAAGAAACAGCACTGGATTCACTTAAGAATCACAACTTTTGATTTGAATTTGACCAAAAAAAAAAAAAAATTTGATTAAATAATCTGTTAGTAGATTTTGAATATTGGCCATTTACCGGTTATCAGCCATAACATGAAAATAATTATTCAGCTAGACATTTAATTTTGGGGCATATGGGAACATGCCCCCATAATGTAAGATACAATATACGCTACCATTCAAAAATTCAGGGTCAGTAAGATTTATTTTAATTTATGTTACATTCATTTTAATGTTCTTGAAAGACTCTTATTTGAAAGTCTCTTATGCTCACCAAAGCTGCATATATTTGATCAAAAATACAGTAAAACATATTGTGAAATATTACTACAATTAAAAATATTTTTCTATTTTAATATATTGTAAAAAGTAATTTATTCCTGTGATTCAAAGCTGAATTTTCAGCATCATTACTCCAGTCTTCAGTGTCACATGATCCTTCAGAAATCATTCTAATATGCTGATTTGGTGATGAAGAAAAATGTTGAAAACAGTCAAATCTTACCGACCCCAAGCTTTTGAATGGTAGTGTAGAAAGGTGTATTTATTAGGGCTGGAAGAATAAATCGATTCATCTCAATTCGTTGATCGATTCTGAGATTTTTCCAAATGCATCGCGATACTCTTTTGAATCGATTCTAAGCTTAGTATTTAAAAACTCATATTGATTGACTTCTGCACTGTAAAAGAATATTTCCATGATTTATCACAACATTTTCTCTTTTGTCAAATCAACTTAAATAATTAATGTGGTTCAGATAACATAATATTTTGAGTTGATTAAACCAAACGGCTTCATTGTGTTAAAGGTGCAGTGTGTGAATTTATGCGGCATCTAGCGGTGAGGTTGCGAACTGCAACCAACGGCAGCTCACCCTCCCCTTCGAAGCAAAATAGAGAAGCTACAGTGGTTGTCTGGCCGACTCAATTCAAAGATGTCATCGTCTGTGACAGCAGAGCGTACGTTAGCCAGTCAAGCAATGAGGTTTCTTCTTACTTATAACAAAGAATGGTCTCTGCTTCTAATAAACCAGACGACTACTACTACTACTACTACTTCTTTGTGCATATTCAACATAGTGACGATGCAAGCTGCCTCTAAAAACACGAACGATTTAGAAGAACAACAACATAGTGATGAAACACACTCTGTAAAAGTGTTTGTCCATTTAGGGCTGCTGTAGAAACATGGCGGTGCAAAATGACGACTTAACATGTAAGGGGACCCGCGGTGTATGTAGATATAAATGGCTCATTCTAAGGTAATAAAAACAAAACGGTTCATTATGTAAGGTCTTTATACACCACTGAAAACATAGTTTTATGTATTATATTGCATTTCTGTCAATATATTCTTCCAAATTTTACACATTGCACCTTTAACTCACTTTCAGTGTACTCAATTTTAAGGCAACCTAGGCTGAATTTCCTGAAACCTTCTTAACTCTACGTCATTCTTAAATTATCTATGTATCTATGTAATCTATGCGTCTATGTAATTATCAATGTAAATTACCTTTAGCTGTACCTTAACGTTAATATGTGTTTCCTGAAACGCTCTTAGTTAAGTATACCTTCTGTAAGTCATTCGTTCGTAAGGTTGGTCTGGACCACTCTTAGCTATACCTTATCACTGTTGACAGTCTATACGAATATAATTCTGAAGTTGTAATACAATTAGGATAAATGGCAAAGAATAAAATGCAAAGATTCACTGCTAAATTCAAATGTGCTTTGGCGCTAAGCAAGAGACAGATGCGCTCAGTGCTTGTCATATATCACAACTATTCAGTGTTTTCAACCACATCAGGTTTATTTTAGGTTTCAGACATTTAAATACACTCGAATGAAGTACAAGGCTATATAAAAAAGATGTTTATAGTTTGTTAAGAATGAAATTCCATACACTGTTGTCTACAGAAGCTGCAATAATAACCCTTTCAATTATATAATTTGACGAAGTGTTTTATTCATATCAGATACACATTGTGTATGAAACAAAGTTAACTCTATTCTTCTCCCAGGTCACCGGCTACATACTTTTATGTATTTCTGGGAAAATTCATAAATCTGACAGCTCTGAATTGTGGTGCCAACTCATTGCGTGAATGCTTAGAGATGCAGTGTAACACAAACAAAACCTTGCAGTGAGACACGTGGTGAAACAGGCTTACATAGACAGGGCTAATGAGGTTAATGACAGACAGCTGTGAACAATCATGGTAATAACACCACCACATACCTACATATCTGTCAGCTTCATGACACGTCTCCACACGTTCTAAAATAATGTTCTAAAATAATAGTCGCCTTAAACTCACGCTGGAGGCTCAGCTAGAATATAGAGCCCTCAGAATATAGATAAATTACAATATAGATTTAGTTTGCAATTTGTATTATTTTTATAAGATCCCATTAGTCCTGATGAATGCAATTTCTACTTCTGAAGTGATTCTTTTATAAAGACCACCACTTTCTCACATAACACAGTGAAGAAGCCCCTGTATAGAGTGAATTATCGATTCTCGAGCCATCGATATCAACCAATTCAGCACCACCGCCATAGACAGCACCTGGTAACGTCGCACTTAAGAAAGGTTGATTCTAAGGTATAGTTCACGCCTAAAAAGGTATATCTTCAGTTAAGGTATACCTTTAGAGTCTTCGTAGCGAGCTAAGAGACAACGTTATCGGGAAATCCAGCCATGGTAACTTACTTTAAGTTAAACCAACAATTCTTTTTTACAGTGTGTACTCAATATTTGAGGGGATGCATCCCATCACTGATTTCGGCAGTGGTTAAAAATAATTTTTCTTTCGTCTGTCATATACAGGAGGAGAAGAATATTGCACATGGGAACATTTGCGCAAAGAATCTGCTGTTGGCCAGAGAGGGTGACCCTTCCTCTGATAACTCACCCTTCATTAAATTGAGTGACCCTGGCATCAGCATGGCAATGCTGGGCAAAGAGGGTAATTATACTGAACACCTCGATGAATATCAAAACAGTGAAGATCAATTTTACTCTTCTAGAATAATTTGTATTTTGAAAGAATACCAGAGAGAATAATAATAGATTATTTTTTAGCTCTCATTAGGAATTAATTACACCATATATGGCTTGAAAATTCCCTTTTGGTGAGAACATGCAATAAATAATATTCATAATGTATGTTATAATGCATTTTATCTTTTCATCAATAATTGTAAGCAAAGTATAAAGGCATCATAATATTTGCAGATTCCTTGTTACATCTGAAAATGGTTGTTTGCCATGTGTTATAATGCATTATTTTATCTAAAGGTGTAGCAATGAATAGATAAGTATTATAATGTACTATAACTGTGCTTACAGTTATTTATGAAAAGATATAATGCATTGTAATGTACATTATGAATACCTGCATACATAAAGGCTGGTTGAACACCTTCATTGAGTTTTTTGCCCTCTGGAACAGTCAATGAAGGTATTACACCATAACATGATTTTGTATAAAAGAATAACATGCACACTTCTGTGAATCCAGTGGTGTTGGACAGAATCCCATGGGTGGCCCCGGAGGTTCTGGATACACTTGAGATTGAACTGGAGTGTGACAAGTGGAGTTTTGGAACAACACTGTGGGAGATTTTCAAAGGAGGAGAAGCTCCATTGCAGGGCCTGGACATGAATATACATGAATATAGACACATGGACACATGAATATAAAATACACCATCATAAATTAAATACAGATTTTCTTTATGATGTTGCACATTCTAGATAAGGATCACCACAACATTTAAAAATGTGAGAGTTACACATATACTCAGGCAATGTGACTCCACCACTATACTGTGGCTGAACAGCTGCTGTCCTTCTTTGTATCCAGAAGGAGCAGTTTTATGAGCACTTCTCAAACCTACCTGCGCTGGAGTGGACCGAGCTGGCCGACCTGATCGCTCAGTGTATGCATTACCAGCCTGAGCTCAGACCGTCCTGCCGGAGCATCATCCGACAACTTAACAGCCTCATCACTTCAGGTATTACACAGATGAACACCAGCTCTCTGCTCACAATGGCCCTCATCTATGATCAAAATTTGGCATTTATCAATATGGTCTCAGCTCGTGTACGCACGTTTTTGAGTCAGCGGGAACTTGCGTGCAGCATAGGAAATCTGGTTGAGAATTGTTATGAGAAAATTTCACTAACCGATCATTAACGATTAAACAACATGATAAAAAAAATGTCAAATTAAATTTCTGCTTTATAATGAATGCCACTATAGCCTAATTTGTGTTTCAATTTATAATTTAATATATAATTTTATAGCTACTTATTTTACGTTCTTGTTCTGTTCTGAATAAAATAAATTTTAAGGAGTGAAGAGGGGTACTAAAATAACCAAGTTTATATATGTTAATGTTTTTAAGTTTTTTGTTTTATTTACCGGTATTTTCTTTTTAAATTAATTTTATTGTTTGCAATTACAAGGTTGAGTTGTGTTTTTAGAGTAAGATCAATTTCTTTTTCATGTGATTACTTCCTCTTCATGGCCGGGTTACGTTTCTCTGTGTCGTAAACTATAGGGCGAGGCTTCTAAAATTTGGGGCGGGATATTTAAATGACGACAGTTTTCAGCCGCCACATTTATCAACGTTCGATCATTCGTACGATAATTTATTTCTACTATAATATAATGTGTGTGAGAGTGTGTATATATATATATATATATATATATATATATATATATAGAATACATAATAATTGATAATGTTATTTAATCATTAAATAGACAATTATTTTACACTATTATTTAACCCTAAACCTCTACAAAAGTAATTAAAGCATTTAATGAAATGTAAATATTTAATATATTATTTAATAATGATTTTATTAATTGCTGTTTGACATTTAAAGGGATAGATCCAAAAATTAAAATTTTGTCATCGTTTACTCACCCTCATGTTCCAAACCTGTATGAATTTCTTTCTTCTGTTGAACACAAAAGAAGATATTTTGAAGGATGTGGGTAAACAAACAGTTGACGGTAACCACTGACTTCATAGTAGGAAAAAAAGACTATGGAAGTCAATGGTTACCGTCAACAGTTTGTTTATCCACATTCCTTAAAATATCTTAAATATATCTTAAACTATCCCTTTAAGGGATATATTAAAATATTAAATATGTCATTAATTTACTTAACCAAATACATGCATTATTATTATCATTATTATTATTGTGTAATATTGATATTTAATAATATTTATTTCCATTAATTTTAATTAAAAAGTACATTGTTACTTTGAAATGTAGCTTTATATTGAGGGCCAAGTGGCTGAATTACAGATCATCCTGTTTATAAAAAATGACTCCTACATTTGGATAGATTTGTCCTAGAAATATGGGAACATTATGATCAGCCATCATGACAGTTCTAATCGTCTGTCTGTAGATTACGAGATCCTTCATGCGACCGGCACTCTCCCCAGGAGCGATGGCTTTTGGAGAAGACCGAACATGTTCAAAAAGCAACAACAGGATGTTTTTGAGGAGAGATACCTGCGATTCATCTCTGTTCTGGGGAAGGTACAATGGAAAAAGCATACAGAAACATTCCACCGATAGAGGGCGCTGTTGTACATTTCATAACCGCTCTAACCTGCAGCCTGTTGGAGCAAAGCCTAACAGTTAAGACAACCCTTAGGGCCAGTTGTTAAAAAAGTTTCATCTGGATCAGAAATCCCATGTTTTGCTATCCAGGATCAGGTAATCCATCTTACTTTTGTGCTGGTTTTTCAAAGCAAAATTGGATTGGATCACCCTGATCCAGATACACACTTCCTCAGACCAAATCTGGATTACTTGTGCTCTACGGAGCCCCTAAAGAGACATGGTGATGTATGAGATGGGGGGAAAAAAAACAAAAAACATTTCAATGCTTTTGCATTCTCTCGTAGAAATTCCACGTAGCGTTCACCTGAGAAACTTTGCGTTCGCTCGCAAAGAACTTTTGACTGGTTCATCTCTTATGAATGTACCAATGTAGTTTACAAACAGTGATTAAAAAACATTTTGAATTAAAAATATTTTTGTTTTGATATCTACAGCTGTTTGGGGATTATTTTATTGCACCAAAATCTTTTTACTTTACAGTAGGTTACCGAATGGCTAAATATGTAGCCTAATGTCTACTTCTAATTTATTACTTTAACAGTTAAACTAATCAAGAGCAAAATAAAAAAATCTGTGTGTATGTTATATTACATGATAAAAATGTTGTATTTTTTTGACCAGTTTTAAAGTTATTACATTTTTGTTCTTGAAATCCACCTTTCTGACGGGATCAGTATAATCCAGATTTTTTTGGATCAAAGGTATCCCAATCTTACTAAAAAGAATTGAACAACACAAACTGATTATTTTATCCAGATAAACCCAAGGTTGGATTTTGTGATCTAATCTGATTTCAAAATCCTTTTTTACTTTTGAACAACCCATTTTCAAGATTTGATCCAATCCGATAGCCGAAATCCGATCAGATTACTTTTGAACAACTGGCCCTATGCGATAATAAACAAAGGCCTGGTTTCACAGACAGGGCTTAGCCTAAGCCAGGATTAGGTCTTAGTTTAATTAGGATATTTAAGTAGCTTTTATAAACATACACTAGAAAAAAGCATTACTGGTGTGCATCTTGAGACAAAACAATGGCACTGACATGTTTTAAGATATGTCAGTGCAAGTTGCTTTCAGTTAAAACAGCTCAAATATGCATTTTAGTGCATGTTTAGCCTTGTCTGTGAAACCAGGGGTATGTGTTTTTAATGTACGTAATGTACTGTTGCAGCTGTGTACTTTCAGTTGTTACTTGATTGATACTGATTAGACTAGTCTTACAAATTAGGCCTACAAGTCCACCCGCATATATGGGTATTTTTATAAAAGGAGTTTCTTCTCTTTCGTTTTAAGTCATTTAGTTAAGACTGGTCATTACTTTTTAAAGTCAACATTATATAGATTGGTCTAATTTGAATCCAAAAAGTAAGACTGATTACCCCTTAGTTAGACTAGCTCTTAAGACACAGTCTTAACATAGTGGCTAATACTGGCAATGTTTATGCAGCTGTCTGGCTGATATACTTCAATATCAATTTTCAATCAGAACTTCATAGCAAAAATGAAGGTTGATGGGTTTTAACTGTTTCTGTTTGTGTGTTAGGGAAACTTTGGCAGTGTTGATCTTTGTCGTTATGATCCATGGGGTGATAACACTGGAGATCTGGTTGCTGTCAAAGAACTTCAGTCTAACAAACAAGCCACCATGGCAGATTTCCAGAGAGAGATCCAGACCATCAGCTCCCTGCACTGTGACTATATTGTCAAATACAAGGGCATCTGCAACAGTGCAGGTCAGATTACCTTTGATAATTACCAATCAATTTCCAATCTGTCCAGTCTGCCCATTTAAACATACCTTATTTTTGAACTCCTCCTCATATCTTCCTTATGGCAGTCTGATCGGATATATGGAGAAACACAGACAGAATGTGTGCACCCGAAAACTGTTGCTCTTTGCCTCACAAATCTGTAAGGTACAAACCGACTAGCAAACACCAGAACAAACGTTGGGTTCAATGGGTTCAAACACACCTTTGTTTAATCATATAACTGGTCAGATTAGCTCATTTGAATTTCTTTGTGGAACTTTACACATCTAACCAGCGATGTAACATTCTTTTGTAGGGAATGGAGTACTTACAAAGCATGCGTTATGTTCACCGCAATCTAGCTGCTCGCAATGTCCTAGTCGCCAGCGACACTCTGGTGAAAATCGCTGACTTTGGGCTTACGAAGATCATCCCTGTGGATAAAGAGTACTACCATGTCACGCAGCCAGGAGAAAGCCCTATTTTCTGGTGACAGTTTCATTAAGCTCTTGGGAATTCAGGCAGACAACACAGTAACTGATTAGGATAACCCTTTACAATACAAGTGCACTAATATGCATTCATTCGGTAACCCTTCACTTAAAGCCATTATTAATAATGCATTATAAAAGTATTTTTAATGCATTAATTATGCCTTGCAATGCACCTTGGTATCATGAATAATTGTAACCACAGTTATAATACATTATTAAATGCATTAAATAATTATAATAATAATGTGTTAAAAACATGACAACCAATTTCAGATTTAACAAGGAATCTGCAAATATTATAATGCATTTTAACTTTGGTTATAATGACTTATGATGAGATTATAGTGTACATTTATGAATTTCTTTATAATGCATTATACATAAAGGCTTTAAAGTGTTACCATTAATTCTTATTCATATTAGACTAATCTACCGATACCCTTGAGCTAATGTATGACTCATATGATTCTAGTATGCTGACATTTACGTGCAGCCCAGCTTACCCACCCTGTGCAAGTGTCCCACAGACCTCAAAAGTGGGTGTGGATGTCAAACCCATAACTATAATGAAACATTACTTAATGAGTGAATAGTCATGTGTCTGTCACAGTTTAGGCATAGCCTAAACGTGACAGTGTCTCAACAAGTAAAGTCATAATGTCTTTGCAAATCATTGGCTAAAGAGTCATTAAAACAGATGGCTGGAAGTTAAAATGCATGGCTTTGACCCATTGTGGTAATTAACACAGTAATTTAGTTCATACTAGATGTTTTAACTGAATTAATCCATGATTAAACATTTAATTAATAGCAATTCATATATGACTTAATCTATTAACCGTATATACTCTTTTATAAGTTGCTAATAAGGCAAATATTAATGGATGTCTTAGTTCTTCATGAGTTATAGGCTACTGTACATTAACTCATTATCTGGGCATTAGTTAAGCATGAATTCATGCATATTAGTGCACCCGTATTGTAAAGTGTACCCTGATTAGTGTGCATTTAACCCAGCAGTGAACTAGCACTGAATGTTAATGTTTTAATTGCACAAATACAGTATTTTATTTTTATTTTTTTTACAAACCACAAGGCCAGTTCACACAGCAACAGACAATTTGTTAGGTTTTGTCTGATCAGGGTGTTGTCCATGTTAAAGTCTGTTGGCTCCTGATGGAGCTTGTTTTTGCTAATTGCAGATGCTGTACTTGAATTAGAAGTGCGTCTGTCAGTTCAGTGTAAATTGGCCTCAAGACTTAAAAAAACACAGATGGGATGAAATTACTTTTTTTTTAAAAACTGATTCAGTGTTGACAGATCAATTGCTCTTCTGTTTTTGTCATGTCATTGTTGTTTTTACTTGTTATACTTGTTGCTTTTTTTTTTTTCTTTTTGGTTTCTGTCCTGTTCAGGTATGCACCTGAATCTATTTAAGACTATTTAATTAATGCTAACAAATGAATATCATGATTCAGTGTTGGGAGTTCAACAGCGAGGACAGACCAAGCTTCTCCTCTCTACAGGACCTGATTGAGAATAGCCTGTTAGATGAGAGAGAGGGATGTATAACGGAGTAATTTTAGGACATATTCTTTTAGCCTTTTACTATTAGTTTCATTTTAAATGTATGTTGAACTTCATACCATAAAAGAGATACAGTAGATCAGCTGCTGCTTGTATATTAGCAGTTAAGTTTTTTTTTTTAAGTACATTTACAGAGCTAGCACTACCACTTTAATCATATTCCTTCATAAAATGATTTGTATTTCCTCTGTCATCATAAAGATATATTCATATGCATCACTTTTTTGTTGTTGTGATTTTATTTTGCCATTGTGTGCAGTGATGGTATCCAAAGCAGTTTCAATCAAGAGCAGTAAAAAAGCAAGCCGGTTGTATCCTGTAAAAAAGACTAATCAAAAGTGAAATGAACTGTCAGCACATAGCCAGAGAGAGACATATATCTTTGAACATCAGTCTTAATTCATCACATACAGCAAATGTATCATATTTTAATAAGCTTTTAATCTTCTGTTTTCAGTAAACAATACCTTGGGTATTGCAGGTTTGTGTGGATTTGAAGTCTCTTATGCTCACCAAGGCTGCATTTATTTGATCAAAAATAATACAGTAAAACCGTAATATTGTGAAATATTACTACAACTTCAAATAACTGTTTTCTATTTAAATATATTTTAAAATGTAATTTATTTCTGTGATGGTAAAGCTGAATTTTCAGCAGCCAATAGAAATCTAGATTCAGCTTTGCCATCACAGGAATAAATTACATTTTAAAATATATTACTGTTTTTACTGTATTTTGATCAAATAAATGCAGAACTGGTGAGCATTAGAGACATCTCTGAAAAATTATATATATACACACACACACACACAAAGACACTATATATGGTATATATATGGTAATCGCTCTTTAAAGACTGGACAGGTTCACTTCAGGAAGCCACACCAAATGATGTCAACTAGTCATACGCCTAGCATCACAGAGGGCACTCAGAGCATGCATCATGGACGGACGCCAGACAACACTTCATACATGCACTCAGAATTTGTCTGAGAGTCAAGCTATTTGCATCACCTGAAATTAGTTATATTTTTCCCATAATCATGTGTAACTGAGTTAATATGTTACAAACTTGCTCAAGAGACTACAGTAATAAAGAGTTATGAGAGCAATTACAATGAATGAGGCTTTCAAGCTTCAGCATAAAAAAAGCACCATAAATGTCTTATAAAAGTCCTTATGACTTGTTTTATATCTTCTGAAACAGACCAAAATGCCAGTAAGTTGAACCCGAGAACTGAATAAGCCCAATTTGTGAACAAATTACTAGCTTGTGAATCGAATCAACCTATAAATTGAAAAGATCTGATTTAAAAGAACAATTAATTTGTGAATCCCAAGTTGACAACTTCCCTAATGAAAGGAATGCATTTGAACAATTGGCGCACTACGTTAATTTGCCAAAAGTACACATTTATAGCTTACTCTTAAACAATACCTGCTATTGGCTACAACTGTGCAACTAAGTGCAAATAAAAACTTCACTTCACGAACTTCTCTTACAAAAATAAGTGTACTTCAAGTTCATGTTAAGTATACCTAAGTAAAGTTCAAGTATATATTTTTTTAAATATACTAATATCAATGTACTAGTATTCTTGTATATTTCAATATACTTGTGACTAAATTGGCCCACTTTTTAGTATATAAATGTATACTTTAAGTGTAACAGTAGTAAACTTTGAGTACACAACTAGTTTACAACAAAATTTTTCATTTGTTTGCAACCATACTACAAGTGAACATACAGGTATACTGATAGTTTACTAGTTAAATACTTGTATCATTTATAGTTTCTGAAAGTATACTTTGAAGTATACTCAGTAAACTACTAGTTTAGTAGTTTTATAGTTGTAAGTTTTCTTTAAGTGAACTTAACATCATACTTATAATTTACTATTTATATATTATTTTTGCACTTTAAGTATATTGCTATGTTCGATATTTAGGTATTCATTTTTACTTGAAATATACCTTTAACTGTACTTTAAGTAGAAGTAAAATTTACTTGAAGTAAATTCCTGTAACACTTTATTTTACAGTGTCCTTGTTACACATTACATGTTGTTACTATTGTAATTACTATAAATTGTGCTTAATTAAATGCAACTAACCATAAACCACACCCTAATCCTAACCCATAAGTACATATCTGAATATATCTGTTTTCTTTATAAATCAATGTTTTTAAACAATGTAAGTTTATGAGACAGTATGTAACAATGTGGAGAAAAAATTATTTAATAGGCTACTCAATCAAAAAAGTAAACACAACTACAAGCCAAGTATACTTCGATTACTTGTACTTTTAATTATATCTCAATCAAAAGATTGAGTACAGGCCATAGACCAAATATACTTTTCTGTCAGTCAAGTATACTTACACTAAGTGTAAGCATATTTCTGAGAAGCACATAAAAAGTAGACTGAAAGAATACTTTCTTATTTTAAAAAAGAGGTTAGCTTAAAAGTTTAAATAGTTTAAAAAAAGTATACTAATAGCACACTTGAATAAACTTTTTTTGTTAGGGATGCAACGCTACTTGCACATATGTGCACCTTTTGACATGACCGACCTGAGTTCAAATCCACCTTTTCCCTATACTTCGGGAAGTGCAGATTTGCACTTAGCTTCAGCCAAAACCAATGTCACACACTGCTAAACAATTTAGAGAGAAGAGCTTTAAAGAACTGAATTCAATATGGAGGAGTGAGATAAAGATTTGTGCATTTAATCAGATGAACTATTATTGTAATAGAACAATAAACCTGCTTTCTGCTATTGATGTCTATTATGGGCTAAATTGTTCACTGGGAACAAAGAATTGTTTTTTTCCCCATGTAATTTCCCCATGATCACTTCATAAAATTAAGGTTGAACCACTGCAGTCACGTGAACTGTTTTAACGATGTCTTTAGTACCTTGTGGTGGTTAAATGGCTGTCTATGAAGGAGTCAGATAGCTCTGGGATTTCATCAAAAATATCTTAATTTGTGTTCAAAGATGAACGAAGGTCTTACGGGTGTGGAACGACATGATTGACATGATAATTAATGACAGAATTTTCATTTTGGGTGAACTAACCCTTTAACAAAAAGGTTGCAAAAAGTTCTGCCATTATTTTAACTAAACATATAAATAGGGTATATGTCGAACGTCACATGACCAAACCGGAACACTGATCTCATTGCATCCGCTTGTCAGAGAAAGTGTTAACAACCATATGAACTGACGGCATATCTATGGACTTAAGGTAATCAGCGAAACTACCTAGTTCACATTGTTATAGGTGTTTTATTCTATTAAATATCTAAACGTTAGTGTGAAGAAGAAAAATGAAAAAAGCTTTTAAATATCAATCTGCATATGCGGGGGACATCAGTTATGCTCATCTTTGCTCGCTCCTTTTAAGTTATCTTGTATAAAACAGCTAATTTTTTTCATGAAGCACATACAAAAGACTTAAACCGGAGGCGATCTGATCTGTTTTACAGAATATGGAAGTTAGATTGCATGCACATAACCCCAGTAGATCTAACCTCTGGTTTTGCAGGTTTTCACTTTTACCAGGAAACAACCAGAGAACTGGTTTTGCATATAGCTTAATTATATGTTTTTGTATTTGTAATTATATAGGCTACTGTTTGGCTGAATGACATGATTGTAATGGATAACTGATAATTATGATGTCAAAGTAAGTCAAGAGCAATATGTAAATAAAAGTATTAAGTAATTGATAATATCTATATGAAAAGTACAAGCAATTGTATAAATAACAGCACAGCTAGTTAAAAACAGATACATTTTGCAATATTTACCTAAATAAGCTTAATGCAATTAAATTACTTAAATAAAATATATAAATAACATATCAAAGTTAAATCTAACTGTTTAATGTAAATCTAAACCTTCTATTTAAATCTAAATGTGTTATGTAAATATTAAATGTAAATTCTAAATATAAATGTGAATCCTATATGTAAATCTTATATATATATATATATATAGAATAATCATATATATATATATATATATATATATATATATATATATATAATCTTAACAATTAAAGCTCAACAATCTCGCTTAACATTTAGATATAGCCCTAAATCTAAATGTTCTGCTAAACATTTATTAAACTAAGCATTTACAGAACATGCAAATTCATGCTTGACGCTAAACCAGTGATACTGCGAAGGCAAAGCAGACCTGCCAACCTTGGAAATTTTTTTTGAGTACCAGTGTGACAGGACAGGACACGGGGTATTTGGGGGGATCAAATATTTTTTCATATTTTGGAGAATGCAATACACACAAACACACACACACACCTATCTTCGTAAATCTAATTTTGACTGTTAAAGTTTTTTGAATTTGACCCAATTTAAAAATTTCACTACACCTGCTCAAAAGCATTTTTTTAATTCATGATTAATATTGCATTACATAATGTGTGCTTATACAAACTGACAACCACAAGTGAATCGCATTCAATTATTTAATACGAACTAAAATTATTTTTTTGTTTGCAATTTCAAGTAGGCTATATTTACATACTACTACTAACCTGACAGTTCTTTATACAGGTTTTGTAATGAAAACTAGTCTAAAATTAAGAAACCCTTAGAAAACAGTAAAAACATTGAGTTTACATGTGATTCCTTTAAAATACTTAATTCATTATTCCAATATCCAAATATGATACTAAATCCCACAGAAAAAAGGGTTTCTATTTGTAATGTGCTGTCTTTGAATTTGATCATTGCACATTATAAACAAGACAAACATTCGCTGAATAAACGTTAGCCAATACAAACATATTTATAGAAAACAGTTGACAATGAATAGACAGAACCAACAAGAGCAAAACAAATCGATTACTCAAGAATATCAAGTAGAAGTTAGTCCGACATATACTGTAACAAGGGGTTGTGTTAACTAAGTGTCCGTCATTTAACGAATCTTAAAAAAACACGGAAGGATAATTCAAAATGCTTTCTGACAGAAAAATAACACAAGCAAGAACAAATTTTAAACCTAGCACGTCAATTTTCATTTTACAATGATCTTCCCTCTCTCTGTGCGCGCGCGTTTGTGTTTATGAGAGAGAGCTTGCGCAGCACTGAGACAACGGTACTTAATGCAAAAGTAGCCTAACTAATGTGCTAGTTTTCATACAAAATAAGTAGGCTATGTAACATAATTAGGTACTTTAGTTATTATTAACACAATAACGCAACACTTTTATGAAACACTTAGAATAAATAAATAAACGCCTGTTTCCCCAGACTTGTCAGTCATCCACAAATCACAGCACTTTCATAATCACTAAGCCATATAGCGATTTCGGGCAACCACAAGCATATCCCAAAGAAAAAACATGTTTTCAGGATAAATAACGAGCGGGCCAATATCGTGACGATTATTTGTAATCAATCGAGAGAAGCAGATATCGTTATCGCAATTAAAATACGATTAATCGTGCAGCCCTAAAAGCCGCCCACATAAACATCGGCCATCAGAAATTCCTGTTTCACAAAATTTTCAACTTCATGAAGAAACTTGGTCAAACGAATCCTGTGTTTTTTCTGCCGTGCGTAAGGAAGATTTTCTTCCGTTTTAATATAACTTTCAACAGAAGTTTCAGGAACTTGTGGAGTAGGTACAATGGTGGAGTTCAGGAACAATGGTGTAGCTTTCCACACTGTTTCCTAAAGCTTATTCAGTAGGTCCTGTAGGTTTTAACTAGAGAGAATGTGAACACCCGCTGTGTAACCTCTAACCCTTGGAGGGTAAAATGTCTATATATAAAGCTTTTGAAGTCATTTAAATGTTTTACAAGCTACAATGTTTCAAAGATCTTTGCTCCGCATTCTATACCGTAAAATATAATATAGTATGTAAAATGACTCAAGAGGATGGTTAAACCATCATTTTATTAAATCAACCAAATGCTACGAACAAAGAGGTGCAGAGAACAGCGAGAGCGCTATTTCAACGTCACATTACACCTAAATGTATAGGAAACATAGTTTTTCGGACAAAATGGAACTGGTAAAACGATAAAGGAAAACAAATACGCTCAACATTACAATTACAGACGAAAGAAGAATGGAGATGTCAAAAAATGAAGCCGTGATAAAACACTGTGTTTCAGAAAAATGTGAATAAAATCAAAGAAACATAAAATTTATGAGGACAAGAACGGTAGTGCCCCTAAACATGCGGATAAAGTCAAGATATCTAACTATTGTGAGTTAGGTATTTGAGGTATACTTACCTGGGCTCAGTCTGGTTTGTAAAAGAGTTAGAATCATTTGTGTATGTTGTTAGGCTTTGTTTTAGTTATAGCCGATATTTGTATGGTTGCAGTTATTTCAACGTATTTATGAATACAGCTACTGAGGTTGTCTTAATGATGCTGAAATGTTTTATTAAAGTCAACACAGAGGACATCTTGAGTGACAACCTAATCATCTCCTCTACCTGACACCTTTGTAAATGAATAAAACTAATATTTAATATTTATATTTTTAAATTAATATTAAAACTGCACTCTAAACCCGGATTTTGTGTTAATGATACATTTTAAGTGGTCATTACTTATTTTTTGTTGTTTTTGAAAAAGCATTGCCATTACTAAATCAAATTAGTTGTTTGCACTAATCAGACAAAATATTGGAAGCACTGATCATGTTAAGCTGTGATAACTCGGAATGTTACGCTTTTGTAAGGGAGGGAGGGGCCTATTGAAACAGGTGACTGACAGTGAGCAGAGCGCACTGTTTGAAGAGTCTGCTCGTCCTGGCCAATGCTGCACGCTAAACATGGATGTCAACTCAAAAGTTGTCAACAGTTTGAGGGTGTGTGTGTGTGTGCGGGAGTGTGCGTGTGTGGTCTTTTTCTTTAATCTTTCGTTTTCATTCAGTGTATTGCTTGTCTGCGTATTGTTGAATACTGTGTTCATTTTCCTCCTCTAAACAATGTACAATTGTTAAGCAAAAAGATTTGCTTATGCAAAATTGAGTACATTGAAGTGTTTCCTTTTTTTCTTTTCATTTATTAAATTATAAGGCAGTACTTAAATATAACATTTATTTCTACTTAAAATCATTTGTTTAACTTAATAGTTATTTTATAAAACGTATGCTCAAAAACATAAATAATGTGAACTAATGAATTTCAGTAAAGACTACTAATATAAACTTGATTTGTCTACTGCACAACTTAAGATTTTATGTTCATACAACTTAACCTGTTTAGTTTCATCTTGTGTAAAAACTAAAATGGATTAATGCAATGGGTTTCCACGCAAATTTCTTGTAAAGTCAACTAATTCGGGTTAAGAGTGTGTAAAAATTGAGATGTTAAACAATTTTGATCGTATGCGAATCAGGGATAAAAACCACTTACCATAATGGCTTCCTAAAAGAAGAATAAATTATTGAGACAAACGTGACAACACATTGACGTAGTTGTGCATGTTTCCTGGATAAAAACCTAAAAGGCAGCCGCCTAAAAGACAGTTTTGGAGCGGACAAAATAAAACGGCCTGAATCAACTAACCTTTCACTTAAAATAACTACTTATCAAGTTTACTTTTTATTCAAGTCCTATTTAGAGTACAATTAAAATATTTTTTCATGACTGTAACATGCTGTATCTAAGTGTAATAGTATGTAACAGAATGTACCAAAAAAACGGCAAGACTCGCTTTTCATGTTGATGCATGTGTCTTGTGACTTGCAGACAGACCAGAAAGACGACATCAGTTTTAGAACATCAAAAAGAACATCAGTACTACATCTCTCATGTAGAATCATGTTTTCATTCATTCCTGTGTGTAGCTGCATGTTTGAGTACATATTCAGGGAGCAGTCTTTATCTAAAACTGTACTTAAACTAACAAAAATTGTAAACAGTGTCATATGCTAGTGGAAAAATGGCATTTACAAATTAAACACAAATCTTTTGCAATAAAGAGAGGATTTCTGTACTATGTTTACATTATAGCTCAATGTATATTTTTTATGTCGTACACACATAGTAAATTGTGTACGTATAATACCTGTATAAAGGGCATGCTATGTTATAGTTCTCAAATAATCATGTATTACAACAGCACTGCATAGACTCTAACAAAACGGTATACTATAATATTTACACGTATTCTTTAACGTCATGTGGGAATGTTGAAAGAAATGAAATGTTAAACAGAATTGGTTTTGTCAAAAGAAAAGTTCAGTCATACAACTCAAAAGATGCTAAAATGAATGGTCCGTGTTCATCACACATGTGATGATTTGCACAAACTTACACTGACAGCAACCAGAGAGGAGTATTCGGCTAAAAACATATTCAGACCGACAAATAAAATGCTAACAGTGATCTTGATAGTCTTGATAATGTGACTAAGACTAGTGAAGGGGGGTAAAAATGCCTTTCGCAATAGATCAAGAGTATATTTCTGCATGCAATATGATGCTTTTCTTACATGATGTCACTGCTTTCTTAGTTACTAGGCCTCTTGAATTTAGATGCGAGAATTTATTGTGCTCACATAATTCCTGCAAAAGATCATATTTGAGCTGTATCTACCGCTTTACTAGAGTGTGTAACTTTGTTTACCGTCCTCAAACTTTAATGTATGCGTTGCTTTCAGTGCAATGGTTAGATATGTTTCAGTTGAAATCGCTTCAAGTGCAAACAGACAGACTTACTTTTCGTGTCGACGCTTCATGCAATCAAATTTCCATCACATTTTGACAGGTACCGTAGTATAATGACTACTGACACATTCTGGGGACACCAGAGACTTATATTACGTCTTGTCAAAAGGGGCATAATAGGTCACCTTTAAAGTAATCTAATTAAGTGCTAAAATGCTAACTCACTTCTGCATATTGGCCTACAATATAGAATCACTCTATAGAATCTTACGCACACAAAATCGTTTAATCTCACAGCCAAATCAGAAACGCAATAGAAAAGTTCTCAAATTGAGTAAATTTTATGACACCTACAGTAAATGTTCTATTGTCTTAGCCTATATGTTTTATATTATCAGTTGTAGAATCCAAAAAATAACATACACATCTGAGGTAACGTAGTTAGCCTACTTTATTGTACTATTATATTAGTACTATTAATAGTAAAATAATAAATTAATAATTAATAAAGTTAAGATCATCATGTTTGTAGCGTGATCCAGGGGATTAAAACTTACAATATATATTTCAGACCTAGGCTAGTGGAGTAATAGTAATAGTAAATTACTAGGTCTGAAATATGTTTTAATCCCCTGGATCACACTACATACACTACTAGTCAAAAGTTTGGAAACATTACTATTTTTAATGTTTTTGAATGAAGTCTCTTATGCTCATTAAGGCTGCATTTATTTCATAATAAATACAAAAAAAACAGTAATGTTGTGAAATATTATTACAATTTAAAATTATGGTTTTCTATTTTAATATACTTTAAAATATAATTTATTTCTGTGATGCAAAGCTGAATTTTCAGCATCATTACTCCAGTCTTGAGTGTCCCATGATCCTTCAGAAATCATTCTAATATGCTGGTTTGATACTCAGTTATTATCAATGTTGAAAACAGTTGTGTTGCTTAATATTTTTTTGGAACCTGTGTGTTACATGTAAGGTTGTAGAAGAGACGAGGCGTTCACAGACTTCAACAAAACTGGGTATTTAATCAAACGAAGGCGCAGACATACAACCAACACACTTTAAACAACAATAAGAACAGACAAGGAGTGAAGGGAGTGAGTCCATTATAAAGGGAGTGCAGATGATCAAGTCCAGGTGCAGGTGATGAGTGATGATGGGGGGATGACGAGGAAGTGAGTGCAGGTGATGACACAAGGAGGATGATGGGAAATGGAGTCTGAGAACGAAGGGAACTGTGACACTGTGATACTTTTTTCAGGATTCATTGATGAATAAAAGGTTAAAAAGAACAGCATTTATTCAAAATATAAATCTTTTCTAACAATATAAATCTTTACTATCACTTTTTATCAATTTAACACATCCGTGCTGAATAAAAGTATTAATTTCTTTCAAAAAAAAGAAAGAAAAAAAAATACTGACCCCAAACTTTTGAACGGTAGTGTATATTGTTACAAAAGATTTCTATTTTAAATAAATGCTGATATTTTTTATTCATCAAAGAATCCTGAAAAAGTATCACAGGTTATAAAATAATATTAAGCAGCACAACTGTTTCCAACATTGATAATAAATCAGCATATTACAACGATTTCTGAAGGATCATGTGACACTGAAGACTGGAGTAATGATGCTGACAATTCAGCTTTGCACTACAGAAATAAATTATATTTTAAAGTATATTAAAATAGAAAACCATAATAATATGTTTCCAAACTTTTGACTGGTAGTGTACATGACCTTATAGAAAATGATGCATTGCTGTGTCTGTTATCCCACTTTTGGCTGTTTTTTTTTTTTTTTTTTAAATAGTCTTGCTTTAACGGACATTAATATAAGACAACACTGCAAAAACAGTTTACTGTCAAGCTGTTATATTCTGTTATATATTTATTGTCCAACTTCCCAGTTTTTCTGACTGTAACATTTAGATTTAAATAGAAAGTTTAGATTTACACTTAGATTTAACTTTGAAATTTTATTTATTTATATATTTTATATAAGTAATTTAATTGCATTAAGCTTATTTAGAATTTTTAAAATGTATCTGTTTTTGTAGCTAAATCCAAAGAATTTGACTAGTTTTTCTTACACAATTTATTTTACAAACGGCGCCCCATAGTTATGACAATGGTGAGGTGCTGCTGGAGTCTATGTAAGAGTTAACTCGAGAGAACTGCTCTGAACGATTCAGTGAGTTTTCTACTTCAGTGGATCTCTGGTGCAAGAGAACAAAGACACATCTACATGACACCATGAGGAAATGTAAATTGTACAGCATTTTATAACTATTTGACCTTTGAAGTTGGTATTTGCTAATAATAAAAACATTTCTAGAAAAGGCAGGAGAGTTCTGTATGTTACATTAACAAACTTTATCGCGTCAAAACGTAAGCTATCAAAATAATGTAGCTATATCTTATATTTAAAATTTGAAAACATACATTAAACCTTACTTGAACAGAGACTTTTCTTTTAAAATCACTTGCGCGTAGTCCAGTGTATCTTGCTATTCAGATTCGCGGTAATTCAGTAATTAATATTTCAGATGAACCGTTTGAATTTGCGAACCGCTTTGATTCAAAAGAACTGAAATGATCAAAAGATTCGACTCAAATGATTCCCGCATTCAGCTCATATTTCCTGCTCTTTTTTGTTTTCTTGCAGTCGCAAATGTAACAAAAGCGTCTAGAGAAATGTATCAGATTAACAGTATTAAGTTTCTCCTCAAAACGAATCAGAATCAGAAAGAGCTTTATTGCCAAGTAAAAAAGTAACAAGTAAAGTAAAACACAATATACTGTACACATAAATATTCAAAAAAGCAGAACCATTCCAAAACCTATAATTAGCCCACAGGTAGGCCTATTTGCACTCTGTTACGGTTAAACATTCAGAGGTGTAAAAACCTTCATTTGCAGAGTGAATGACCCTTCATACACTTAATTAACTATCCTGATAAAATAAGATTTAAATTTAAATTCACACATAAAAACCATGAAGACTACAGCTACTACTGCTGAGAAAGGAATCAGCCACCCTTTTCATTTCAGATAAAGTGCAATACACCACATTATTGATCTGAGAAGTGACATTGGTAAAACCCGGTGTAGAAAAAAAGTTAATTCATATAAAAACATTCAATTAAAAACAAGCTTTATCACATCAACTCCAGCAAGCTATTATGTTTCCCTTTATAATTAATCACACACCCTGTTCTTTTGTTTAGGATTTTCTAAAAAGCACATTCCACTTTCCACATTGCAAATGTGGGTTTTGTATTTCATTCCACATCACAAAAATCATGTGCGGCAGAAATCTGTGGACTAAAATGATTTCTCTGTAATAGCAAGGGTGAAATTTGTCGACGTCCTCACCTGGGACATACAGACCAGCAGTTCTTACACCAAAGTGGGACGTAGGTTTGAGGCCAGCCTTTTCCAAACACATTCCCATGTAAACATCATCAATGGGCAATAGAATTATAGAGTGAGACATTTTGTAGATTGTTCTGGCCGTGAAGCCGGAGAGAAGGAAGCCTCCTCCGCCACAGTACGGAGGATAGCTCTCAGACTCCTGAACCTGCACAGGGATATAGTATTTACTTGAAGGGTGTCTAATAGGCCCTACGTTCTGGATGAGGTGCCCGGTAAAGAGATGTTTACTTCCATCATTGTCCTCTTGACCTTGAAGATACTCAACCATGTTAAACGTATTGGCAAAGATGTCATCGTCCCCGTTTAAGAGAAATCTAGCATTTGGGCACCATCTTTCCATCCACTCTAAGAAAAGGATCTGCTTCAGTGTGAGGTTAAAGAACGAATCATTGAAGTCCCACTGCAAAATGTCCTTGTTCTCATTGTTCTCCAGCCTCAATAGCTTATTCAACCTGCGCTTCTCATAGCCAGTTTTTGTTGTTCCGATTATGAAGACTCTACGGATCCACACACCTTTGTACAGTCTTTCCTTAGCCCATGTTTTCCGCAGGACTTCTCGTCGATCGTAGTTTTCTGGAGAACTCTTGATGACCAGCAGAAGAAAGACATCTGCAGAGTTCAGGGGTCCGCCACACTTATCAGGCTGGTCAAGCAGCATGGGAAACTTCCTACAGTGTCGGTAAAGCAGGAAATCTTGGATATGACCTGGCAGAGTAGAAAATCCTGTCACATTATAAGCAGACGTATTCTGCTGACATCGTGAAAACAAAGGCTGGGGAGTTTCAGATCTGAGCAAATCGGTTTCATGACGGAGCATCTCATCTGTGTCTTTGCTATTCAGTGTCACGTCGTCTTCAGTGTCATTTTTGTTCATGATAATGAAGAGGCACACAACACCTGTGAGAATTAACACAATTTTCTCGTTTTTCTTTCTCATCTTCGTACCTGTTTAAGAACAGAGACACAATTCACAGTATGAGCACAAAAGTTCACTCAACAAGGATTTTTCAGACCCAGTCACGATTCAAGGCTGTCCATGAAACTGAATTTATGAAAGGGATAGTTCAGCAAAAAATGAAAATTCGGTCGTTTTCTCACAAGATACTGTTGTATATTATATATATATATATATATATATATATATATATATATATATACTGTTGTATATATATATATAACAGGTATACTTAATTTCCCACGTTCCCCTCCGTCTCGCGCACAGTTGAGCGCGCAAGTCTTTCTAAGATACTACTTTGCCCATGAGCGCGCGGGCCTTCCAAAGACACTCCTTTGCCTTGATTATTTTTCTTATTATCATGCTACTTTTATTATTAAATTAATATTGCAATTATTTTGCCCCGCGATATCCCAGCAAACACAAAAACGTTGTAAAAAAGTTTTTTTCACGTTGTGAAAAGGTCGTGATAACGTTTTAATCGGACGTATTTAATACGACAGATGTCGGGGTTTTTTTACGTTATAAATACGTTTTTTTTCACAACGTTGCAGAAACGTTTTTATCACGTCTGAATGTCTCCTTGCAACGTTTTAAAAACGTACTTACCACGTCCAAACTGGTACTTCACATTCTGCCATCAAAATGTTTTCTTTACAGTGTTATCTTTCCAAATAAAATGACTAAAACAATATAAAACAAATATATAAAACAACATAACTGTATAGTAAGATAAATACATTAAGTGGTGTATTTTATATTTCTTTATAATTCGTCAAAAGCTATTATGTCAGCTTACAACGTTTCTGTAAATCTGAATATTAAGCAGTACTTTTTTACATTTCACCACCTTACCTGTAGCGTGGACCTCTGGTTGTTGTCCATTTTATAAGCCTACATTAACATATATGTAGGCCTAATAATTTATACTACACACAAATTTTGTCACTCATATTTATTCACAAAATCTAAAAAAAGTAACATGATATGGGTAATTCACAAAAAAATCTAAACAAGGTAAATATGTAAATAAATAAAACACATGAACATTATGCAATGACTGGCGAATTTAAATATGGGATCATTAACAAATTCCAAGAAATTTCAGAGCACAGATGTTATAACAGAAGAAAAAAACAACAACATTTCATTTGTAAATTGTAAAGTATTTCATTTTAACTAGTTACAAATTATTTTATTGCGATTATTATAATAATTATATTGCAATCTTATTACTTGTTTGCACTAAAACTAATGCTTATATTTTAAGGATTTTTTTCAACATAAATTACAGATATATAGGCATCGGAACTTAAATAATATATATGTTAAATAAGAAGTTTATAATGGCTATTATTGTTCAATAAATACCTGATTTTGAGAAACTGTATGTTAGCGATTTCTCAATTTTTCAGCGCTTTCATTGCAGGTTACATTGTTATGCCAGTAGGTGGCAGCTAGGAGCTGTCTTAATGAGATAGTAAACCCAAAAATGAAAATTATGTCATTTATTACTCACCCTCATGTCGTTCTACAATATTAAGACCCAATACTAATATTAGTAGACCCGCTGCACTGTTTTAAACATGTTTTAGTACCTTTCTGGGCACTGAAAGTGTCCAGGATTAGGATTAGCTGAAAAGGATTAGTTGACTTTTTGAATGACAATGATAATTTACTCACCCCCATGTCATCCAAGATGTTCATGTCTTTCTTTCTTCAGTTGAAAAGAAATTAAGGTTTTTGATGAAAACATTCCAGGGTTATTCTCCTCATAGTGGACTTCAATGGACTCCAGAAGGTTGAAGGTCAAAATTACAGTTTCAGTGCAGCTACAAAAGGCTTTAAACAATACCAGACGAGGAATAAGGGTCTTATTTAGCGAAACGATTGGTCATTTTTTTAAAAACTACAACTGTATATGCTTTATAAACACAAATGATCGCCTTGCGAGTGCTTCCATGTTCCGTATTCTTCAAAAAGCTTACGCTGTATGTCCTACGCCTTCCCTATTCTACTTAGATTGAACGCGGCGCCAGTTTAGTTTTTTCTGTAAGTAGAATAAGGAAGGCGTATTTTTTAAAAAAATGACAGATCGTTTCGCTAGATAAGACCCTTATTCCTTGTCTGGTATCGTTTAAAGCCTTTTGTAGCTGCACTGAAACTGTAATTTTGACCTTCAACCGTCTGGAGTCCATTGAAGTCCACTATGAGGAGAATAACCCTGGAATGTTTTCATCAAAAACCTTAATTTCTTTTCGACTGAAGAAAGAAAGACATGAACATCTTGGATGACATGGGGGTGAGTAAATTATCATTGTCATTCAAAAAGTGAACTAATCCTTTAACTTGCTGGCAATGGAGGCCTCACTGAGCCATCGGATTTCATCAAAAATATTTTAATTTGTGTTCCGAAGATCAACGAAGGTCTTACGGGTGTAGACTGACATGAGGGTGAGTAATAAATGACATTATTTTCATTTTTGGGTGAACTAACCCTTTAAGTGCTGATCCAAACAGTTATAGTGCCGAATTCTATAACCCACTAAATTATGCAGGGTTCCCACTCTTTTTCAGCGATCATTTTCCAGGACTTTTCCAGGACATTTTCAATTTTACGATAGCAGGAATAAAAGACAAGGATCACACTCTAAAGTAATATATTGCTCTCTAAGTCTTTAAAAGGCGTAGCTACAGTTTGTTGCCATAACTTAACTATAAAATTAGTGACTTTATAACTCGCAATTCTGACTTTATAACAATTGTTTATATCACGCAATTCTGACTTCATATCTCAAAATTCTGACTTTATATCTCACAATTCTGACTTTATATCTCACAATTCCTACTTTATATCACAATTGCGAGTTTATATCATGCAATTCTGACTTTATATTTCACAATTCTGACTTTATATCATGCAATTGCAAGTTTATATCACAATTATGTAAGCCCGCAATTGTGAGAATTTTTTTGAATTTGTGAGATAAAGAGTTCCCTTTTAAATCACTGCAGCGCAATCTCACGAAGTTCTGCACTGTTGTGAAAAGCAGTTAATAGCATTAGCTAACTGCTGCAAGTGGCAATACAAGACTAAACAACATTGAAAATAATACTCTCACATGTCAAACCTCAGCTTTCCGGAACATCGCACTTTCTGCAAGTGATTTCTGCACGTAATTGTTTTTGGCCAGTGATAAACTCTTTGTTCTTGGCTAAGAAAAAAACTGAAGAACTTTTTAAAAAATAATTTTCAAGGACAACAACAAGATTTTCCAGGACATTTTACATTTTCTCTCATTTTCCATGTGTTTTCCAGGATTGGAAAGTTTGTCATCAATTTTCCAGGTTTTCAAGGTTTTCCAGGATGAGTGGGAACCCTGATTATGTGACCCTAGTAGGTTAACCTACCCTAGGTTATGGAAATTAACCATGGTTTTACCATGATTAAAAGCAAAAAAATATAGTCATTGTAATAATTCCATGGTTACCACAAATTAACCATGGTTTTGCTACAAAAACAGTTTTAACTATGATATTTGTGTGATTACACAAATGGTAATCAATACACCAAAAAATAAATAAAAAAAACACACACACATGGTTTTACTATAATAAAACCATGGTTAATTATCAAAAGGGTAGGATTAGGGTTGGGTTTAGTAAAAGGTCAAATTAGGTTAATGCAATGCCTATAGTCATATGATTTGGTGGGTCACAGAATTCGACACAACACCAGAAAGAAATAAGGTTATAAACAATTGTCTGCATGCACCTAATTCTGAAGCGAACAAATAATATGCTAGTAGACAGCAATCCATGTGAGAAGTCTGGTGTTGAAGGTGGATCTGGAACTGACTTCTGTCCAGGTTGTCACAGCATCTCTTGTCTTCACAAACTGCCCTGAAATGCAATTCAAACATCAACAATTATTGTTATTAATATAATGTGAGGCTTTTACATTCACAATGCTCAGTACTTTTTCATTATCATCTGTGTCTCATTTTGAATTACAGGTGCTGGTCATATAATTAGAATATCATCAAAAAGTTGATTTATTTCACTAATTCCATTCAAAAAGTGAAACTTGTATATTATATTCATTCATATATTTTTATAAATGTTTATTTATTTTAATTTTGATGATTATAACTGACAACTAAGGAAAATCCCAAATTCAGTATCTCAGAAAATTAGAATATTACTTAAGACCAATACAAAGAAAGGATTTTTAGAAATCTTGGCCAACTGAAAAGTATGAACATGAAAAGTATGAGCATGTACAGCACTCAATACTTAGTTGGGGCTCCTTTTGCCTGAATTACTGCAGCAATGTGGCGTGGCATGGAATCGATCAGTCTGTGGCACTGCTCAGGTGTTATAAGAGCCCAGGTTGCTCTGATAGCGGCCTTCAGCTCTTCTGCATTGTTGAGTCTGGTATATCGCATCTTCCTCTTCACAATACCCCATAGATTTTGTATGGGGTCAAGGTCAGGCGAGTTTGCTGGCCAATTAAGAACAAGGATACCATGGTCCTTAAACCAGGTACTGGTAGCTTTGGCACTGTGTGCAGGTGCCAAGTCCTGTTGGAAAATGAAATCTGCATCTCCATAAAGTTGGTCAGCAGCAGGAAGCATGAAGTGCCCAAAAACTTCCTGGTATACGGCTGCATTGACCTTGGACCTCAAAAAACACAGTGGACCAACACCAGCAAATGACATGGCACCCCAAACCATCAGTGACTGTGGAAACTTTACACTGGACCTCAAGCAACGTGGATTGTGTGCCTCTCCTCTCTTCCTCCAGACTCTGGGACCCTGATTTCCAAAGGAAATGCAAAATTTACTTTCATCAGAGAACATAACTTTGGACCACTCAGCAGCAGTCCAGTCCTTTTTGTCTTTAGCCCAGGCGAAACGCTTCTGACGCTGTCTGTTGTTCAAGAGTGGCTTGACACAAGGAATGCGACAGCTGAAACCCATGTCTTGCATACGTCTGTGCGTAGTGGTTCTTGAAGCACTGACTCCAGCTGCAGTCCACTCTTTGTGAATCTCCCCCACATTTTTGAATGGGTTTTGTTTCACAATCCTCTCCAGGGTGCGGTTATCCCTATTGCTTGTACAATTTTTTCTACCACATCTTTTCCTTCCCTTCGCCTCTCTATTAATGTGCTTGGACACAGAGCTCTGTGAACAGCCAGCCTCTTTTGCAATGACCTTTTGTGTCTTGCCCTTCTTGTGCAAGGTGTCAATGGTCATCTTTTGGACAACTGTCAAGTCAGCAGTCTTCCCCATGATTGTGTAGCCTACAGAACTAGACTGAGAGACCATTTAAAGGCCTTTGCAGATGTTTTGAGTTAATTAGCTGATTAGAGTGTGGCACCAGGTGTCTTCAATATTGAACCTTTTCACAATATTCTAATTTTCTGAGATACTGAATTTGGGATTTTCCTTAGTTGTCAGTTATAATCATCAAAATTAAAAGAAATAAACATTTGAAATATATCAGTCTGTGTGTAACGAATGAATATAATATACAAGTTTCACTTTTTGAATGGAATTAGTGAAATAAATCAACTTTTTGATGATATTCTAATTGTATGACCAGCACCTGTATGTTGGACCTCGCTGTAGGTTGATGACTGTATACCAAGTGTCCTCAATGCAGAGTTAAACAAGATGGCCATAGAGGCCATAGAGATGAATTTTTTGAATACTTGATAAACTTTTGATCAAACTTTAACATAAAAAAGAATCTAGAAACATAAACAATTTGTCACAGGGCCAACAATATGTAGTATACAATGTCAGGTTTATTAAAATAAAAAAATAGAATAGAGGTGAAATGCAGAAAAGAGAAAGAATAATATACAGAACATATATATGTATGTATGTATGTATGTATGTATGTATGTGTGTGTTTGTGTGTGTGTGTGTGTGTGTGTAAAAAAAGTCTTAAGATGCCAGAATTTACATTTGTAGCTTTACTTATTTAGTATTCCTCATACAATGTCACTTAATTACGTTTGGACGTAATAAATATAAATTATACATACATCTGACGCTCCTGAAATCACAGTGCAATTTTAATCAACATTTATTTACCATGAAAGATCAAAACATGTTTGAAATAACGTTAGTTTCAGCCCATTTTCACGCTCCATATAAGTGACGTCACCGATAAACAGTACACCGCATACTTTTAAGTTATATTTCTAATCATCCATTGACAAATTGCCAGCAAATCATTTACAAAACTATCAAAACCTCTAATCTACACATAATATGTGATTAAAAGCCCAAACTTTCATAAATAAGAGCTCAAGTCAATAGTTAGCCTACCTCTTATAGTTAGCCTAACGGTTGAGATGCTAACCGCTATCTTTTTCCAAAGACAACAAACCTTTTCTATAAATAAAATATTCAACAGAAGCTTGTCAATTACATGTATGAAAGTGTCAGGAACAGTTGTATGTATTATTTGTGTAATTTTAGTTATTAAACTTACCTGAAAGCAGTGAAAATAACAGTGACAGACCGTGCTCCTGCTTGTCACTTGTCAATTGGTTGAGTTGCTGCTCCGTTTCCATGGTGACTCCAATCCGATCGCTCAAGCAACTCGAATGTTAAACGCGCACGCCAATTAAAACATGTCAAAAGTTTAGCAGCTAGCGTTTACATATGCATGTAAAGTTAAAACATTACATACTGATGGAGTCAATTACCAGAAAAAGGTCCTGAAACTTGATAACGTATTGTAGGCCTATCGTAGACCTATGTTGGACTACATCAAACTGTGGAATGAGAATATGAAAGCAGTATTGAGATTGTAAAACAATGTTTGAAGTCAGTTTATATCAGGCTATAGTAATATAATATAGGCTAATATAATATAATATACTATAATATAATATAGCTTTAGAATACTTACGTTTTCTTTTCTTTTTTTCTTTTTGAATAAAGAAAACATATGTTTTATATACCAGAAATGATAAACGTGGTGTAGAAATGAAAGTAGGCTATAGGCTATTGCAAAACACATTAAAAACAAACAGAATATACGAGTTTTGGCCCTAGCATAGTCTTTGTTTTGACATGGTTGTATTTTGGTACTGTCATGACGTTTTTTAAACGTCGTATTCCAACGTGCAGATTACGTTAATTTTAACACCTGAATAAAACGTCTCCCAAAAGTTGCAATTTGGTATAGTTTCGTTTTCGTAGTAGACAAACGTGATATTAACGTTTTTTTGACTACTTAAAGAAAACATACCAACTTGGTTACCGTTTTTTAAAACGTGTTATTTTGGTTACATTATTTTTTATTTTAAAAAACGTTTTTAAAACGTTGTACTACAACATTACCTAATTGCAACCAAAATACAACGTTGTGAAAAGTTGTAAAAACGTTTTGTGTTTCCTGGGTGTTGCTTTGTCTGACAAGCCATGGCGCTGTCACGCCAACAGAGAGTGAAAAATACATCGCGGATCAAAGAGGACACTGACAACACGTCGACAGACAAGACAGAACAGGTTAGCCTACTTATGATATTAAACAAAGTCTCAGCTTTCAAATTGTGTAATTTTTTTAAGAAATCCAAAAAATAAAAACCGTTTTGTGGCTCTTTAATGTGTCGTGACAGATTGCTGTAGCGCCTCAGCTCAAGCGGCTCGTGAACCGATCATCTCTTCCTACTAGTTAATTTATAGCATCAAATAAACATGAATGAACATGAGAAGGAATGTTGTTTCAAACGCGGAAAGACGTCAGTACACACCATTTTTCAATTTCAAGTCCACCAGGTTAATCTTCTAACTCCTGACTGCTTTGTCGGACAAAATGGCGGATTCGGCGTTATGATTGGTTAAATCGCTTGTCAATCAAACTCCCGACGAAGGGTCAATTCTCACAAGGATGCGTTCTGTGTCCTCACGTTCTTTCCGAGTTCGTTCTTTCAAGGTCGCCTGGCAAGACCGGACTCCACGAGAATGCAAGTCCGTTCTCTGCGTTCTTGGAATTGAGAAACAGCCAAGATCTTTCTGTAATACGCCCCCTAAGAAACCCTGTTGCTGAGAAAAACCAAAAATAAAAAAAGAGAACTACAACATTCATGAATTTGTAAAAGTTATTTTATTTTATTTTATTAATATCTGTGAGGAGAAAATAAGTAAATGTATAAAATAAATAAACTCATTTAGAAAAGTTATTTAATTTGATAAGATGAAGATTGGTCCAATTAGAGGAGTGGAAAGTTAGCCCCGCCCCAACGGGTGGAGCCGATAGAGAGAGAAGCAGCTGATGCGATCCTGAAAAAGAAGAGATAAATAGAAATATATAACGAACAAACTAACAGTTGTATCAGAGAAATAAATGATAAATAAGACTTTGTGATAAAAGTGTGAATTGAACATCAACAGTTAATAACCACAGGTGAATGTTAGCGCGAATGCTACGTGATGATACAGGCCTGAAGTTTTGCCATTCTGGAAACTTAATAACTGAAAAAATTGAATTCTCTTGGAAAGTGAAGTGAATAAATCCTCTATTACTGAGGTTATTTTGTGTAAATGTTTGGTAAATGGTGTTTAACCATTAAATGCTGTTGTATTATGAGCAGTTGTATGTAAAAGACGCATAAAAGTTAATCTTTTGATTTAAAATGCAGAATATTTTGTGAAAGTGTTAATTAACTAATATTTTTAGAGTTAAAAGTTACTTTGAGCAGTTTACAAGTGTTATTTTAATGTTTTTTTTTTTTTTTTTTTTGTCGTGTTTTCGAGCTATGAGTTAACGGTTGATCGCGACGCACGTCATGCGGGCAGACGAGGCCTAGCGTGTCATTTGAAAAGTGCTTTTTGCACATCCATGTAGGGTGACCACCCGTCCCGCATTTTGCGGGACAGTCCCGAAATTGGAAGCTTTGTCCCGCGTCCTGCAAGACTTAAATAGTGTCCCGCATTTCATTTATGTCTGTATTATATATATATATATATATATATATATATATATTCATCTCTGAAATAATACCACAGTAAGAAATATAATAAAAACTGTGACTGGCATTTAAAAATCTATTTGTGCAGCCGTCATATACTAGCTGTGAGGAATTTCATCTCACATACTGGATAAGAACCTCAAGAGCTGCTCAAAGCTGCCCGAACTGATGATTTAAAGCATGTAATCATCCATCCTGATGTTAAATATTTCCAACAAACATGCGCCGAATGGTCGATCACCTACAGAAAAAACAGATATTCTCCATTCATTTTAACCAATAAAAAATTGATTGCGACTTTCTTCTCACATTAATAGTTAATTTAATGCGGGTTCTATGCCGTTATTATATAATAAATGTTGAACGCGCATTATTGTAACACGACCACATCAAACGCGCGAGCAGGAATCTCTCCGCTCACAGGCGGATTCCCTTCTCGCACAAAACTGGACGCGTGCGCGCTCTCGCTCAGATATTACATGTGCGTTGTCCTCCTGCATGTGCAGCCGTGAATCTAGAATTGTCTTCTCTCCAGGATTTAATATTGACATTATAGTGTGGGCACCCACCGCCAGAAACATTAGTCGGCGCAAATGCCAAGTTTGCCAACAAATGTAAATCAATATTTACATAGCGTAGTAGTTGTAAATGTATCTGTCTCACATGTGTCCCGCATTGTCCCGCAAAATCATATCTACTGTCCTGCAACAGATCAATAGCCAGGTGGTCACCCTACATCTATGCAATTTCAATATACTAATATTAGATGAAAATGAATTTAAATATGTTGAATGTTGTTTAATTGCAGATTAACTGCTGCAATTATGTATATTTTTGAAAGGAATGTCTAATTGTATTTCTGACCTTGTCTTTTGCAAGGTTGGGTCTTTTCTCCTTTTCTTTTTTTTTCCCCGCCTTTTTTTTTTTTTTTTTTTGGTCCTTTTTTCTTCTTATTTTCTCTTTTTTCATCATTTCCTGAGTTGGATGCTGCTGTTTCCTGGACACTGGGCGATTTATGATGAAGATTTTGAACTTGAACTGTCCCTGCTTCGTTAAAGCCATCATTTCGTGCAGGAACTGGCGAGTCATGCCCATATAAGGACCGAGCTTTGTGGATCAAGGAATCACCGGAGTGGTAGGGTTGTGCGAATATTTTCCTCTCTTTCTGACTGAACTGTGTTGCTCAGAACTCAATTGCGGAAGAAGGATCTCGTGCAAGCAGCATTGAACTGGAACTGAGATTTAGTGAAATCTGAATTCACATTGAGACTGTTATTGTGATTTTTATTTTTCTACTGTTATTTTTTTACTTTCAAATTGTACTGTATTTTATTTCATCTAATTATTTGGTTTTATATTTTTTCCTTTTTCTTTTCTGGAGAACATGAGTGAAAAAGGTATTTCATTGGGTTATCACTTTGAAGAATTGTATTCAATTTTAAAGTTACTCTACATTAAATAAACAAATTAAAAACAAATTGAATAAATAGGTGAAAAGGAATTTTATACACATTAGCAAAGTAAGGGTCAATTAACTTTAGCTTGAAACTAGGTCAAAAAGACATAAATAATCAATAAGTCACAAAACTAAATAGAAAATATAAATATATAAGGGATATAAGAAGGTAAAATTTAATTTGTTTGGAACAAGTATTTATTTTATTTTTTGCCATTATTTTTCTTTTGTGTCATGTTGTGATGTTGTTTTGAATTTCACTGCTTTATTTAATTTTTATTCATTATTTCTCTAAATATATCTTACCTGTTTCTAACGCAGCCAGTGTTGTTGCCATTGCCTTTCCTTCTTGTTGCTGACACTGTCTCTTGAGCGAGTCTAATCTTCTGGTCACTGGTCCAAATCTAGAAACAGTGCACATCCTTTACGCTCATTTCCGTTATTCACTGTTTGAAAGGGAGGGTTGCACTCGCGCCGCGATGCACGTTACATATGCATACTTAATATGTGTAATTCTTTTTGGGATTTAGCACAATTTGACTATGTTAATGTTAAAGAACTATACTTTAAGTTCATTTTATCAAGTATACTTAAGTAATGTTCAAGTATATTTAATCAAGTGTACTTTATTAAGTATACTAGCATCAATGTACTAGTAGTAAACTTGTAAATGTACTATTTTAATACCGCTTGGGACTAAATTGGCCCAATTGAGGTTTAAATTTAAGTGTACTATAAGTGTACCAGTAGTAAACTTTAAGTATACACAACTAGTTCACAACTAGTTGTTTTCCCAAAAACAAATCTTGGATTATTGATGAAAATTTCTGGAATGTGATCAGGAGGAATATGGAAGGGCACAAGACATCAAAGCCGGGCTGCTTGATTTTTTGCGCTAGGAGTGGCATAATGTCACCCAACAGCAATGTGACCGACTAGTAGAGAGCACGCCAATGAGAATGAAAAGCTGTGTTGTTTTATATTTATATATGAACTTGTTTTCTTTGCATTAAAGGATTAGTTCACTTTCAAATGAAAATTACCCCAGGCTTTACTCACCCTCAAGCCATCCTAGGCATATATGACTTTTTTCTTTCAGTTAAACACAATCGGAGTTATATTAATAAATATCCTGACGCATCCGAGCTTTATAATGGCAGTGAATGGGTCCAATGAGTATGAAGCTCAAAGTGCATTATGCACTTTGAAATCCAGATTTGGTGGAATAACAATAAAATAAATACATATTAGAATTGAATAAACATAGTGCTTTATAATAAATATATATATATATATATATGTACGTATTAGTATACTATTGTATATATAACTAACAATATAACAAATTTAGTTACATTAATATAACCATACTATATAACACGCATCTGAACACCTCTTCAGCAAACTAACCCTGGAACATACGTTGCTATTTGGCTACTGACACACCCTGAAAGTTACCTCCGTTTTTGGAACCGAAAGTTGAGGTTGTCTGTTTACTTAGTCTTAAACATACCCAGGTATGTCACATAACCTGCTTTCTGTAATTCCCCCTGGTCATACTGTCAATAGACAAACGGAAGGTTAACTGGGTTTAAAATCATATATTTTTTAAAGGTATGACGTTGCCATTTCTATTGACCTGAAAATCAGAAAAACGCATTGTTTAATAGCAGTGTGGAAAATTCACCATTCTATTTAACTGGAAACACTGTTTTTGCATACAGGCTCAATCAGTGTTTCTTAAATTTTTTTAGAGTGGAGTACCCCCTGAAGCATCTTTCTGTGTACGCCCTCTCTTCCACTTAGACTGCAGTCACACCTTTTCCATTAAGGAACAATAGTCGCCCCCTTAAATTGATTTTCCAGTGATTTTTTTTTTTTTTTACCTTTATAAATACCTTTTTAAATAAATAATGTTTTAAATTAAAAAAAAGGTTCAATAAAGACATATGCAATGATGGTAAAAACGAAGTGATACTTTTAAATATTAAACTAAAACCACCAGTAGGTGGCGGTAAGTCACTGTCTTAGTGAGTGAGTCATCGAGTCATTCATTCAGTAACGAAGCAAGTGGCTGTATTTGTAAATGTGTCATTGATTCGTTTACTCATACAATTCGTTCAGAGTTTTTGTTGAACCGTTTTATGAAATCAGTGTCACATTTGCAATCGTGTGGATATTGGGAAAAAATTTAATTCTTGCTCGTATATTATCAACATTAAAAACAAGAACTCGCAAGGTTTTTGTATCGAAGAGATTTTGTGTCTTAAATCGATCTCTATGCACAGTCTGTGTTTACAGGCTATTTGTTCTTCATGCTAGTAAGTGCTAAATCCCCACTTTTACAAAGGTACATTGAATGGCAGTAGCTAATGTAGCGCGATTTGCTAAGACAGCATACTCTGCACGGTTTGACGGCAAAAGATCGGATGTCATGTATTTATGACATTTTGCCTGTTAGTGCTCGATTTTAATGTTAATTTAAGGTGGGGTAGAATTAAATGAATGGCGAAACTCAGCATTTTGTTCGCGTACCCCCTCTTGTCACCTCACGTACCCCAGTTTGAGAACCACTGGGCTAAATAACGCCACTAACTTTGAGGTAGGCCTATTTGAATTAGCCTAGTACTTACTCATTTGCACTGTAATGCATTTTTGTTTTAAAGAAACTCCCATCTCCCGGCTAACCCTTACGAAAAAGAACTATACTTTAAGTTCATTTTATCAAGTATACTTAAGTAATGTTCAAGTATATTTAATCAAGTGTACTTTATTAAGTATACTAGCATCAATGTACTAGTAGTAAACTTGTAAATGTACTATTTTAATACCGCTTGGGACTAAATTGGCCCAATTGAGGTTTAAATTTAAGTGTACTATAAGTGTACCAGTAGTAAACTTTAAGTATACACAACTAGTTCACAGCTACGTTTCTCATTTGTACTGCATCTGTACAAGTGAACTTATAAGTATACTAGTTGTTTACTATTTTAATACTAGTAGTACATTTTTAGTATATGAAAGTACACTTTGAAATATACTCTCAGTAAACTACTAGTTTAGTGCAAGTATATTTGTTAATTTTCTTCAAGTGAACATAACATCACTTATAGTTTGCTTTTTACATATTATTTTTGCACTTTAAGTATACTACTATGTTCCTATTTAGGTATTTTAATACATTTTCATTGCATGATATATATAAACACCCACCAGTTTGAAAACACCAACAAATACAGAAATGCCCACTTTTGTTCCACAGAGACCTCATACTCTTTTGATCCGGAGATTCTGTAATCTTTCAGAAGATGCGTAACAGCGCCCCTACCGTATAGCCTGAAAATTCAGTCAATGGCGAAGAAAGAGTAAAGTAGATTTGAAGTAAATTCCTGTGTACACTGCCAGCGGACTAGCAATTCAGATACTCAGAATTAGGAATATATCTGTTTTCTTTATAATTCAATATTTTCAAACAATGTACGTTTAAAAGACAGTATGTAAAACTATGTGGAAAAAAGTAGCCTAATTATTAGGCTACTAAATCAAAAGATTAAACAGAACTACAAGCCAAGAATACTTAGAATACTAAATTATACTTGTGAGTATATCTCGATCAAAAGACTGAGTCCAAGTATAGGCCAAATATACTTAAACTTTTCTGTCAGTATTAGTCAGTATTAGTATACTTAAGTGCAATTTTAAATATCTCAGAATTACATAAAGTATATTTCTGAGAAGTATATAAAAAGTAGACTGAAAGTATACTTTCTTATTTTTAGTTTAAAAGAAGTATACTAATAGCACACTTGAATAAACTTCTTTTTCGTAAGGAAACTATTCAATAAAAATAATGATTAGCCTTTAGGAGACAGCTTTCTTCTAGTCTAGAATTCATGTTGGAGCTAATATTTAACTGTAACGTTACAACACATTAATGTAAAGTAGGCTAGTTTGAGAAGCGATAGATTGCAGAAATTGCAAAGGAGGAAGAACAAATGTTGTTCTATTTCAGCGACTGTCATGGCATCCGTAGTTTTAATAGTTTCTCTCATTATATTATTCAAAATTATTTAAATGCATTTAAAATTAAAATTAATTCCTAAAACCTACATTTGAGGGAAAAAAAAAAAAAAAAAAAAAAAAAAAAACACAAATACAGAAACAGAGTAAATTGTTTAGTGATCTAAACGAACCAGATAGAAAACATATTTATCTTACCTGACCGTTAGCTTCTTCGGATAACATCAACAAAAGTAAATCTATTTGAGGTTTTGTTCATGTCAAAATGCGCTTTAACAACCCCACCCTGTATTCACTGCTCAAACTCTCTCTCTCCTCTTAATGAGGAAATCTACATGAGCCTGAAAGGATAAACATAGCCAGAGAGGCAGTCTCTCAAAACCCGGTATGCTGCCTATAGACAGCATGAGGAACAATGCTATCAAGGTAGCCAGCTTATATATATATATAGAGCCTATATATTAAAATGTAATTGCAAAACAATTTCATTCAACTTAACACACAATACATGCTAGAATCATACCATAAAACTCAAGGTTTGTAGTTAAATTTTAATGTATTTTTTTACAAAATAGGCTATATAAATTTTAACATGTTCCAAGAAACACACACACAAAATCAGTTTCAAGTCTCCATTCAATTAAACTAAGGTCAATTGCTTATGGTCTTCTGTAGGATGAAAAGGCCAGGAGATACTCAAACCATTAAAAAAACGTATTTCTTATAAAACATGATTGTTTTGTGCAAAACGTGTAAAATAAAATACTTTGACATTAGTATTATAAAATATTCACGTATTTGCTCAAGGACAGTAAAACAAACTGCAATAAAGTGATTTTGCTGAGTAAATAACATTCCTGGGACAACAATCCTGTTGACTCAGGAACATGGGGAACTAAAATCTGTTCCATCTAAAGTGAATGCAAATAAAGTTTGTTTTTAGATGAACAAGGATCTGAAATAGGATGTGCGATAAGACCCCTCCCTTAAAGGCCCCTGAAAGTGAGACAGAAGCCGTTTAAATTGAAGATCAAAGAGGAGATGCTTCAGTACACCTAATAAGCTGCCTTTGTGTGAGAAAGTAATAAACTGTAAAAAGTATCATCACGTAAAGAACTGCCTGCCTGTCTGCTAATCTTTAACATGGTTGCATCACATATTCATTTTATAGTGGCTATAGGATATATGAAGTGTGAAAATGACTTCTCTCTGAACATATGCTAGATTTCTCCAATTATTTAGCCTACTTAAACCCCACCCCTGAAAACTTTCATTCATCTTCCTCCATTTCTGAGTGCAACTCCCACATCTTGAAAAATCCAATCAACAACCGATGCATGACATTACTGTCTCACATGTGACTGTTTGATATTCTATTCCTCCATCTATTTGTATTGAAAAAAACACCTTGCTACGAGCACTTTGCTGATGAAACTGTGACTTGACACGGCACTTACATACTGTTGTACTCATGTTGATTTGATTGCTTCTACTATTCTCATTTGTAAGTCGCTTTGGAGAAAAGCATCTGCTAAATGACTAAATGTAAATGACAACAAATCTGGCAAATATTACCTCTTTAATTGAAACTTATTTCTGTACGGTCTCTTTATGCAACATTAGGTAAAAACAAACCTGAAAACGTAACATATTTCTCCATTTTGTTTAAATAAATTAAGTAACAGCTAGACACCCAGGATCACATGATCATGAAAGGCTTAATGACCATTTTAAAGGGTCTGTGAAGGGATTCAGCAGCATATCTTCCTAAAGTCACCCTGTATTTCTGCAAGATTTACCTTTTGGAATTTGCCCTCAATGACATCAACTTTATTCTTTTAATAATGATTTACGAAGAGACCCAAGAGTGAAGAGATGCATATGATCCAGGTTGACTGCTTTCTCCATACAGAGCTGAGATTGCCACCATATCCTTTAAAAAAATAAAATAAAAAATTCACTAAATACACACACAAAGAAAATAATAGGTTAAAAATATAGCAAAAGTACAATTTCCAACCCATATAATTTAATATTTCACCAAACTCAAAATATCACAATAGCATGGGTCATTAAAAGCATTCACGATGCCTTTTTCAAACTCAAGACTGTACTATATATAATCAGAAGAAAGAGCTAGAACTTAAAGGGTTAGTTCACCCAAAAATGAAAATTCTGTCATTTATTACTCACCCTCATGTCGCTCTACACCCGCAAGACCTTGGTTCATCTTTGGAACACAAATTAAGATATTTTTGATAAAATTTGACGGCTCAGTGAGGCCTCCATTGCCAGCAAGACAATTAACACTTTCAATGCCCAGAAAGGTACTAAAAACATATTCAAAACAGTTCATGTGACTACAGTGGTTTAACCTTAATGTTATGAAGCGATGAGAATACTTTTTTTGTGCCAAAAAAAACAAAATAACGACTTTTTAACAATATCTAGTGATGGCCGATTTCAAAACACTGCTTCGAATCAGTGGTTTGGAGCGCCAAAGTCACGTGATTTCAATAAACAAGGCTTCGTTATGTCATAAGTGTTTTGAAATTTCAATAGTTCACGTATACTTTGGCAGTTTGATACACGATCCGAATCACTGATTCGAAACAAAAGATTTGTAAAGCTTCGAAGCAGTGTTTTGAAATTGCCCATCATAGGTATTGTTGAAAGTCGTTATTTTGTCTTTTTGGAGCACAGAAGGTATTCTCGTCGCTTTATAATATTAAGGTTGAACCACTGTAGTCACATGAACTGTTTTATATATGTTTTTAGTAGCTTTCTGGGCATCTGAAAGTGTTAATTATCTTGCTGTCAATGGAGGCCTCACTGAGTCATCGGATTTTATCAAGAATATCTTAATTTGTGTTCTGAAGATGAACGAAGGTCTTACAGGTGTGGAACGACATGAGGGTGAGTAATTAATGACAGAAATTTTCATTTTTGGGTGAACTAAACCTTTAAAGTGAACAGGAAAAGTGATCCAAACCAAAAAATAAATAGCATTTCTTTTTCTCCTCACAAAATAAATATAAACTATCTAATCTAAGGCATTTTCAGCATCAGTGAATTTCAAAATAAAATCTTTTCCTAACTGATTTTATCTCTATGCGCACATTACAAAGACAAGACAGAGATTGTCCCCTTGTACAGTGCACAGCATAAATGAGTACACCCCCTCTGAAACTTATGAAAGTCAGCAATTACTCAATTACTTAGAAGACATGTTAGGGTTCTTTAAGCAGACTTGCTGGAACATTATATCTCTAATCAATTACCAAAGGAGCATGTCAAAATTATTCACGAAAATAAGATTTTCTTATCAAGGTGATAAAATAAATGTTGTGTAGCAAAAATGAGTACACCCTCCTAAAAGTTACTAAATAAAATGAAATAAAATTATAATTTTAAAATTTTTCTGGTCTAAGTTTAAAGCAATGTTTGATCAACAGGTAAGTATGTTGAACCAAAACATTTAAAGAGAAGTAATTTCTTGACAATTAAAAGTGTTATATAGCCCACTGAATCATTCTCAGACTTAATGCTGACAACAATGGAACCACTTGGGAGAGAACTGTCAGGAGACTTATTTCTTAGCACAAAAGAGGACAGTGAGGATCTGACAAGAGGATTACCAAATCATTGTTTTAAGTGTGAAAATATAGCAAAAGTAACACAGAAATTAAAAAACAATGGACTTGTGACAAGGCCCCTGAAATAATCAGGCCTTCATTTTAAGCTTTCATTTAGTGATGAAGGATTTTTTTGCTAGACAAAGAGCAGGAGAAATACCAAGCGAGTGTCTCATAGCCAGCAAAATCTATGAAAAGAGTTTTACTCCGTTTATCTCACAGAGTAAGATGCAGCCTGCAGAAATGACATGCATGGTTGTTGTTCTCACTGGAACTACCTACTGTAGCCAAAGCACAATAAAGTCAGTTAGCCATTTCCAAAGCCCATATTTACAAAATATAGATTCTGGGAATCAATACTCTGGTCTCATGAGACCAAATCAATCATTTTGGATCTAACAGCATCCAAAATGTTATGGTGTTGCTAGAGGAGGAGTACAGTGAGACGTGCCTGGTTCCCACAGTAAAGTTCAGTGGTAGTAAAGCTCTTATATAGGGATGTATGAGTGCTGAAGGTGTGAGGGAGTTGTGCTTTATCAATGCTGTCATGAATTCCCACACCACTGTGTGATTTAATACACAAACTTGAAACAGAACATGTTACCCTTTCCTCATTTCCTGCACTTTTATTTTTATTAATATTATACATTTGTTGAATTAAATCTAGGGTGTACTAATTTCTGCAATCCTTAATTTAAACAAAATTGGCTAATTTACTTATTTTATGGCTATTAATGACATATATTTCTCAGTTTTTATTATGTATATGTTTAATACATTTTAGTTTTGCCATCTTTCCATGAATTGTATTAGTGATCATAAAGAAAATACATCTTTTGTATTTGTTCAGAGGGGGTGTACTCATTTATGCTGTGCACTGTACCTATGAGTTAAATGGTGAATGGACATTCACTTCACAAATTGCAGAAGTATAAACTAAACAGAACAACATCTTAAAACAAGTTAATTAGTTAATCAGTTAATTATTGAAATGGAGCTAGGAATACTCTCACCATCATATTTTGTGCTTCCATGTCCAATGTAATACAGAAGGCAGAAAACAACAAATGATAAGATGGGAGTTTTACGCCTACACACATAAGTTAAAGGACTAAAAAGTCTGATACAGTGATGATAGTGTATTTTCTACATGCTACATTGAGTTCAAATTCAGTTTGACAGTGGTTCTGTATGATTATCGATCATAAACAAACATTTGGCAAAAATTTAAGAGCATTTTTTGGGGTCACCAAGTTCCCCTCACACTGCCTGTGATATTATGTTGAACCATTCTGTGTGTCATCCTGAACACACAAGCAACATATTATTTATGCAAATGAGCATGGCATTGGAAAATGTAAACAGGAAAATCAATATGCAAAACAGTGTATGATAGGCGGCTACCATCTGAAATGAACATGTTGTAAAGAACACCACAGAAACAAAATCATTTAATAATTAGGAGACAATTGCCATCAAAATTTAATAATTTGTTTCCTTAATGCATTCACTGATAAATTATTATAATTAGGGCTGGTCGAAATGACCAAAAATATTATCACAACATTTTTTTTCCCATATCTTACGATATCTATATGATATTCATTTACCGTTAATGGGGAAGGAAATGCTTTCCACGTATTTGTTAGACCTTGAGAATCAAAGGAAACTTGCTTGAACTTAGACTTTGGGGGGCGCGGCTCTGCTGCTGACCCTGTGCTCACCGCGTGTGTCCTGTTTGCTTGTTTTGTTTGCTTGTTGGAGTTTTAAAGTGTGTTTTTAAACTGTTATGAAATGTGAATTTGTCTGTTTTTTGTTCTGTTTTTGTTGGTTTTAACACTACGTGTATAGCTATTTTATGTGCTGGTGAGCCAAAGACAATTTTCCACCTTGGTGGACAATAAGGATATACAATAAACATGTAAACTCGTTTGTTCACGCTCCACAGTGTTTCTACCTTTTAATTTAGGGCCCTGTGAAATCCATTTTATTTTCCACAAAATTATGAATTTTCCATTTTATTTTTGGGATTCTTTGTTTTATGATTTAATACAAATTTATATAAACTTTAGCAATTTAATCAAGCCTTTAAAATGTAATCAAATGAAAATATAACCATTAATTTACAACAAATCATTTTTATTTTTTGTCAAATAAGATGCTGCACAACAGAACTGTATAAATTAAAAACATGGATGAAAAAAATATCTTGGTTTTATGATATTCCTTATACGTATTATTATTATTACTTTGAGAAGTACATTTTAGTATACAGTAGAGATATATTTCGGTCATAATTTCTTGAAGTTAAACCAAACTTTTATTTCGTCAGTTTGTCATGAAGCTCTTTCAGTTTTAGTTTCAGTTTCAGTGTGTATTTGATGGTAATTTTTCTCAAATGAAACAGTGAAAAGCCTGTGAAGTGACTCCCAGCTCTGGAGATGAAGTTCATGTCCTCATATATTGAGACGGCAGATGCTGTGTCACGTGTGTGAGTTTGTATATCAGACGAAACCACGCACCATTCATTCAAACAGATACACGGAGAAATGACTTATTAGCGACATGCACTGACTGGCTGTTGTTGCGTTTATTTTAGCTGTGTGATAGGCTGTTAGATTAATCCATATCGAGTAAAAATGTCCAGAGCTTATCATTGTTATCGACGTAAATATTATTGCGACCTCGATATATTGTTTATCGGCCAGCCCTTTAATTGAAACACATTTATTTTAATTTAAAGGGTTAGTTTACCCAAAAATTTAATTTCTGTCATTAATTACTCACCCTCATGTCGTTCCAAACTTGTAAGACCTTTGTTCATCTTCAGAAGACAAATTAAGATATTTTTGATGAAATCCAAGAGCTTTCTGACCAGAAAGGTAGTAAAGACATCATTAAAATAGCCCATGTGTCTACAGTGGTTCAACCTTAAAGTTATAAAGCTCTCGGATTTCATCAAAAATATCTTAAAGGGGACATTGGATGCAAAATTCACTTTTACATGGTGTTTGGACATAAATGTGTGTTGGCAGTGTGTCTACACAACCAACCTATAATGATAAAAATCCACCCAGTGCTTTTTTTTTTTTTTTTAATCCCCACAAATCATAAGCACTTTGTCAGATCAAGCCGTTCACAGATTCTTGGCAAAGTGACATAAATTTGCACAGGCCCCTCCCACGACTCTTGACGGACACTGCCGTTTTAGCAAAGACCCGCCCTGAGTGAGCTGTAAACAGACAGTCAAAAGAACATATGATTATTTAAGTGTATATGCTGTAGAATTAGTTGAAATTTTGGAAGCAATAGAGTGGATTGTAGAAAGTGGCGCCAACAAGTTTTTAGTATGTAGTGACTCTGTATCTGCTCTTTCGAGCATTAAATCAGGCACAACTAGAAACCATAAGGGCTTGATCTATGATATTTTATTTATTTATACAACAGCAGTTAGGCAGGGGAAGAATATTGCATTCATGTGGGTTCCGGCTCATTCAGGTATTGCGGGCAATAAAAGGGCAGACAAGTTGGCAAAAATGGCAACTAAAAAGGAAAATGTTGAAATCAATATTAAGTTATCTAAATCAGAGGGAAAGAGCATAGTGTGGAAAGAAATAATGGCAGCAGCAGTGGTAGAATGAAACAAAAGGGAGACATTTATATTCAATACAAAGCAGAGTGGGTGTGTCAAGAGATAATGGTACGAGTAGGAGAGAACAAGTCAGTTCAAGCAGAATAAGAATGGGGCATAGCAATCTTAATGGCACTTTACATATTATGGGGAAACACCCAACAGGAATGTGCACACAATGTCAGAAATATGAAACGGTTGAGCATGTTTTAATATCTTGTGGGAGGTTCATTCAAGAAAGACAAGAAATGATGACCCAGTTACAGAGTTTAGGACGGGTAGAGGGAAGTGTTAAAAGTATTTTAGAGTGTGCAGAGAAACAAAAAGGCAGGAAATATTTATTAGGTTTTTTAAAAGAAACTGGATTGGAGAAGAGAATATAGTGTAAAGGGAATTTAATACAGTAGGTGGCAGTAATGCAACAAATTGGATGCCAGCTTTTTTTTTTTTTTGAATCTTTGCAAATCGCCTTTCCTAATAATGTGCTAGTTAGCGAGTTCCACAACGAATGCGGCTGAAGGTAAAGGCCAGTTCACACCGCACAGATAAACGCCAACAAACGCGTCTGTTGGAGTTTGTTGGATCAGGACACTGCTAGTGTGAAACGTGTGTGATACCCCTGTCGGCGTCTGTTGCCGCTGGTCGGAGTTTGTTTTCACGTGACTGAACATGTTTAATCGGCGTTCGTTGGGTCGGGGAATCAAAGACTATAGAATAACACAAGACATGTCAATTGTATTGTTTTGAATGGGAGAAAGTGTAACGCGCAATATGGCGGAATAAGTCCCGCCTTCAAAATAAGAGCCAATTGCCGACTTGTAAAGTCATCGCGTCACTGCAGCGGCCGTTAGAAGCACCGGTTTCTATAGAAACAGTCAGAAGCGCGCCTCCGAAATGAGGCACAAGAGACGCGCATTTAGGTCTGCGCATGCGCATTAGCTTGATCCAGCCTGAAAAATGCATTTTTTTTGTCATGATTCGAGCGTTTAGAAACTAAATTTATGAGCCGGTTGTTGTTAGATTTCATTGGTGATTTCAAATATGAAATTTAATCGTAAGGTTGGCGAACAGTTTTGGAGAATTTGATGTTTCCCCATTCAAAGAGACAGGAGCAGCATGATGCCCAGGATGCCCAAGAGGCGTTTCAAAGATGGCCGCCGAGTGAAATGACTTGTCTTAAAGAGACTTTGGGGTAATGTCTGATTTTCCCACAAACGACAACAAATTCTGACGTAATCTGACCTGGACACGAACTGTTGCCATGACGATGAGGCAAGTCCCTTGCAAAGACTGCTGTTTGATCGCGCCGGCGCCTCACGCACACACAACAAAGCACTGCAAACGTGACATTGAAAATATCAAAATAATACAGTCGAACAAACATATATGTCGTCATTTCTATTTAGAACCTTCTCACTGTAATTCATAACTGCACGTTTATAATGAACAATGCATTAAGATGATTGTCTTATTACAAACTTTACATTTTATGTAAAGATAACATGGTAACACTATAATGAGGTGTTAGTTAATGTCTAACAAGTAATTTTCAAATGTATTTTAATCGTTTTTGAGCATTTATAACTGCATAAATAAGAATGGTCAGTTCAATGCAATACCTGCCAAATAGTGTTTACAGCCCGCCCACGGAAGATAGGGGTGGGGTGAACAGTAGCTCATTATCATTTAAAGGGACATGCACCAAAACGGTTCACTGTGAACAGAGCTGTTTTTGACAAGGTAAAAGGGGTGTTTTTTTACACAACCATTAAGAAATTTTAATCAAAGTATGTTATAGACTTTTCATGAAGACCCAAAAGAATCATACTAACTTGTGGAAAATTGGCATCCGATGTCCCGTTTAATTTGTGTTCCAAAGATGAACGAAGGTCTTACGGGTTTGGAACGGCATGAGTGTGAGTAATTAATGAGTGAACTAACCCTTTAGTTAATAATTGTTTTCATTCATGGCCATTCTGTTTTGAATGAATGACTGCGCAATTGTTTTTCGTTTTTTGAGTTCGAAGGCTGAGTGTGCTTATGCTCAGGTAGCTTGGATAACAGAAAAGGATCCTGGGATTCTTTAAGAGTCACATCTCCAAGAAGAGAAAGAGAACGAGGAGCACAGATGGCTGCCGCCATAGCACCACCCCCACCAACAGCAAACTGATGATGACTAAACAGACCAAGAACAAATCAAAGTGATCAAGGAAACATCAGTCCAGATATTTCTCAAAATCATGAATGCATTATGGTTGCAAAAGAGAAGTTACACCAACCGCTCAAAGACAGAATCCATGGAAATGGTGAATCAGGAAGTAGACTTCTTGTTTCCGACTGCAGTGGATCTTTGTCTGAAAATGCAAATTAAAACTAAAAGCAAGGGAAGAAAACTAAGAGGAAGAAATGCTTCCCATTTATGTTCTTGACACTGAATCAAACTCAAATGAATCAAATGAAGTTCAATCAAACTCAAATGAAGTTACAAATGAATGAAAGCCACCAATGAATTTGCCACCTGGCTGCAAAATCTGAACTGCTAAATGTGGTCAATAAGGCTGTCATGGAGACACAAATATCATCTGCTTCTGATCATTCACCTGCAAAAGAGACATTAATATTACTTCAAGCTAAGTCTACATTCTGTCTGCATATTGTTCCATATTCAGCATTCTGCATTCCTGTCCAGTTTCTGTGCCTTTGTTCAATAAACTCTGTGTTTTATACAACTTACCTGTCTGCATCCTTCTGTTGTGTGACAAAGGCATTTAGGTATTATAAACATTATCATCACGGATGTCTGTAAAGCTCATTTGAAAAAAATGTGTACTGTGAGAAGCACTATATAAATAAAACTGACTTGACAAACAAACAAGCTATGTCTACACCCTTCCTTGCCAAGAACATGAAGCCACTTAGAAACAATTAGTAAGCAAGATGATCTAGTTTCCTTGTCATGTTAACCATTTAGTATTTTATCAGATCCATGCATTTCAGTGTAATATTAATACATTCAGTATTACAAGTCAATTTTTTAAATCTGGGTCTTGAAGCAAAAACAGGTCAGAACCAGTAGTCTAAAGCATAACAAGGCTTGTGCAAAACTAAATGAACACGACATGGTTGCAAAAAAAACCAAGCAAGCAGAAGTTGCAAAAGTGTTAACCTGAAGCCACATTAAATGCAGCATTTCAGAAAGTAGCTTTAAAAACTCATGTGAAGATTCACAGCACCAACGAAACATAATGTTTCAAGCCAACAGACTCTTAGGGCATGGCAATAAAAGGCCACGTGTGGCAACTACAACACAAAATGTTTCCAGAACATCGTGATTGACATGGCAGGTGCTTATCTAACAACAAATGTACACAGTCCAGGGACATGCAGAGAGTTCCTCAGAGGCAGGGGCTCAAATGTAAAAAAGGGGCAATGTAAAAAAAATAAATAACATCAAGCCTGCATTAATTTGATAAAAAATACAGAAAAAAACGGTAATACTGTGAAATATTATTACAGTTTAAAATAATGGTTTTCTATTTTAATATACTTCAAAATATAATTTATTTCTGTGATCAAAGCTGAATTTTAAGCATCATTACTCCAGTCTTCAGTGTCACATGATCCTTCAGAAATCATTCTAATATGCTGATTTATTATCAATGTTGGAAACAGTTGTGCTGTATTTCTATGCCAAATACACTCCTTCAGAGTTCCTACAAGTTTTGGAAAGTTTTTTTGAGCATGGCCCTGTATTACGTAATAAAGGGCGGGATTCATTGTATAGGCACTTTTTCGGGAAGAGCACGCACACATCAACCAGAGCGAGAGAGCAAGAGCACACCCATCAATGTGCTTTGTTTCTTTTTATGGAAGTGGTCGGCAGCGCTGCACAGGTCTTGCTCAAGAAAGATTTGCCACCAAAGAAGTGTGTTTATGGTTAAGAGGGAACGATAATATTGCTTCTCAAAGAACCCAGCGTTAAGTGAACAATGGAGCTGAGAGATTTGTGCTCACGCATTACATTGATGCGCTCTCGACATTTGCCAATAAAATAATCATAGAAACCGCCTTAAATTAACTGTCAAAATAAGGATAAAGTCGTGTCTGAAAGTTGCAATCAATTTTTTATTGGTTAAAATGAATGGAGACTATCTTGTGTTTTTCCGTGGGTGCTCGAGCCCTCAGGATCGGCACTTATGGTTTTAGCGGCCCAGTTCGACGCTGGATTTACAGATCGCTTGAAACTGAAAGATGGAGCGGTCACAACGATAAATGATCCCGGTCATGAGTAAAACTGCATCAAATGTCTGTTTTGTTGGCAGTTGGAAAGTAAGTGTATATAATGTAAACAACATGAACGTATAGTGAATCAAAAGTTATCCAGGGATAATGCGATGGTGTATTGTGTGTGTTTAAATACATTTGTTTAGCTGAACATTGATAGCTTGCAGACGATCGCTACACAAAAGCTGCACGTTCGTGACTCTTTAGCTTCGCTCATGGCATGCCTCCAGGATCTCGGCTGTTTTCGGAAAGAAAGACTCGGTACCGCGTATCTGTCTTTTATAAATATGATAAAACTGAAGACTCTTCGGAGATATGAAGGATGCTATACTACTCTATAGGTTCTCAAGATTAACATGAGATTGACAGAAACTGTGTGTGTTATGTACCCTTTAACAAAGATTAATAAATGCTGTATAAGTACAGATCATTATTAGTTCATGTCAAATAGTAATACATTCAAATGTAAAAACTGACAATCTACTTGACTGCAAAAAATATTTTTCTTTTAATTCAGCCAAGGGGTCATACCATGACATATCGATCTTTCTTTCAAGTCTTCACATAATGCGAATTCGCAGGTCAGAGTTCACCAAACTTGAACTTTGGAACGCAGCGAAAAGCGAAACTTTACATATGAATAGAAGTCAATGGAACTAAAAGTGCAGTGTGTCCGCCCCTTAAAGGGTTAGTTCACCCAAAAATGAAATTTCTGTCATTAATTACTCACCCTGTTGTTCCACACCCGTATAACCTTCGTTCATCTTCAGAACACAAATTAAGATATTTTTGATGAAATCCGAGGGTATCTGATCCACACATAGGCAGCAACGTCACTGAACAGTAGTGGATTAATAATTTGTATTAATATAATAATAATAATAATAAGCTGCATATATATATATATATATATATATATATATATATGTACACACACACACACACATATATATATACACATATATACTGTATGTATATATATATATATATATATATATAAAAACAAAATGCAACTTACCACAGTTCTCCTCATCGCTGTGATCTTCACAGTCAAAGGAGTGGTCACACCTCCATGAATTGGGCACACAGTGTCCATTAGCACATCTGAACTCTGACCTAGCGCACGTCTGTGCTTTAGATAGCAATGTGCATGTGTCTAACTGTTCATCTGCTCCATCTGAGCAGTCAGGCTTTCCATCACAAATGCTGCAGGCAGAAACACAGCGCGCTGCTGCCACACAGTGGAAGGAGCCACTAGTGCAACTCAAACAGGAGATCTCATCGCTGCCATCGCCACAGTGGTCCACACCATCACAGCGCTGATTCAGAGGCACACGTCTGCCGTTATTACACACAAACTGCTCTATGCTGTGCTTTGCAAAAGTAAAAACTGTTCTTTAGTTCTGAAAGAAAGTGTTGAAGGACAGTTTGAGTATCATTAATAGCATCTGACTGGGCTACATTTGGTAAAACTGTGCAAGCAGGTGAATTAGGGTAATCTGGGACATTTTTTGCACTTTTGGCAATTTGCTGTATTGTCAGTTACCAAACAACATTTAACATGGCAATAATATAAAAATAAAGAAAAAACAGTCAGTTCATAATTTTGATTTGGACAAAAATAATAAATTAAATAATAAATGATAAGCACAAGCTTAGATGTATTTTATGCTATTGTTATGCTTTCCTAATTAATTAAAAAAACAAAAACATTTGTTAATGTGGGAACCTAAAAAATGTTTGAAAATCTGAAATGTCATTTAAAAATTTAATACATATTTTATTGCATTTATATAATGCAAACATCTTCAGAGAAAAATCTATTACTTATGTTCTTGTTATAATAATCTTGCACAAATCTTATGCTTATGCCCAGTTGCAACCAACTGCTTAAGTTATGAAAGCCATTAGTTAAAGTTATATACTAACTATTGCTAAGGGTTTTTTTTTACTTAAAAGGTTTGTTGCAACTGTTGTGATGCTTGGATTATTTATTTATTTATTTTTTGTAGGGTTTTCTACACCTTATGATAGGAAACACAACAGGCATTTAAATTCAGTTCAGTTTTCTCCCATAAAAGTTTTGTAATTTATTAATATCTTGATAATAATCGTGATTAATCGCGCACATTTATCTTGTTTAACACGTTTATTTTGTCATCATTTACTATATCCAGCAAAGTAAACCATCAGATTGAAGGGTGATTCTCACAAAAGCCTTTTTCAAGGTAAATTTATGTTTTTCCAAAAAAAAAAAAAAAAGGACACCAAATAACACAATTATATAAGGGGTCCACATAATTCATACATTTATGCACACCAAAGCACACATGAATAAAATAAAATTACAGAAAAAAAAACTTTTTTCTCATTATTGTCCGGCATGCATGCATCATGATGCTCACGTGTACAGCGTCGGCCAATACTGAGCTGGCGTTCTTTAGATTTGTCCTAAAACGAATAGGAACATTACGATCAGCCATCATGACCGTTCTAATCGTCTGTCTGTAGATTACGAGATCCTTCATGTGACCGGCACTCTCCCCAGGAGCGATGGCTTCTGGAGAAGACCGAACATGTTCAAAAAGCAACAAAACAATGTTTTTGAGGAGAGATACCTGCGATTCATCTCTGTTCTGGGGAAGGTACAATGGAAAAAGCATACAGAAACATTCCACCGATAGAGGGCGCTGTTGTACATTTAATAACACAGCAGCCTGTTGCAGCAAAGCCTGAGTTAAGACAACCCTTAGTGATAATAAACTAAGTGTTTTTAATGTATGTAAAGGACTGTTGCAGCTGGGTACTTTCAGTTGATACTTGATTTAAAATATGTGTCTGGTTTCATAAACTGATTAGACTAGTCATACAAGTTAGTAATTTAGTTAAGACTGGTCATAGCTTTTTAAAGTCAACATAAAAAGGTAGATTGGTCTAATTTGAATCCAAAAAAGTAAGACTGATTACCCCTTGGTTAGACTAGTTCTTAAGACACAATCTTAACTGCCATGTTTATGCAACTGTCTGGCTGATATACTTTGCTATTTTATACATTACAGCTTGCTTTTGTAACTAAACATTATGATTACAACTATCAATTTTCAATCAGAAATTCAGAGCAAAAAATGAAGATTGATGGGTTTTAACTGTGTACGTGTGTGTGTTTAGGGTAACTTTGGCAGTGCTTTGTCGTTATAACCCATGGGGTGATAACACTGGAGATCTGGTTGCTGTCAAAGAACTTCAGTCTAAAGGCTGGAATACACTACACGAAACAAAAAAAACTAAATCAAAAGTGAAATGACCTGTCAGCACATATCAAACGAATATCAGATGTTTCTGGAGTGAATGTATAAAGCAGTATCTTTTCATGTCTTGTAACTTTCATGTCTTTCAGTTCCCTAAAACAAGCAGCATGTTTTTTTTTTTATCACACAAGGTGTGAAGTTATCAGCAAATGTTTCTAAAGCCAGAGAGAGAGACATATATATCTTTGAACATTTTTATCTGTTTTCAGTAAATAATACCTTGGGTATTGCAGGTTTGTGTGGATTTGAAGTCTCTTATGCTCACACTGTAAACCCTAATGCTCAAAATAATGAATTGGTTTGAGTAGGACAAACTTAAATTAAACAAATTAGTTCAGTCAAATTAACTTTTATGAGTATTTAGCACTTTCTTTTTCTTTCAAGTTCACAGAACTGATATATTTTAAGTAAACTGAAGTGTTTCATTGTTTTGAGTTTTATGAACTTATTTTTTTTTAATTTAGACGAACTTAAGTTTAACTGAAACTAGGCTGGGATTTCTATTTCCCAGCATGCTTTGCCCATAGCACTCGAAAGGGAGAGTAAATGCTATATAATGTTTTTTTGTTCAAGATTAATGTTAAGTGGGAGATTTAGTAGTGATTGATGTTTTGTTATGCTAATTTAGTAGAGTTTCTTTTAATGTGGGTTTTTGGGGCATGCGGCTTTGTTTGAGAGCAAGCATGTTAAATGCTTTATATTGCTGCACTCATTCAGCAAGTGCTATACCATGCTATTGTTAACATGTTGGTAAATTAATAAGTTAGCATTTTCTGAATTAGCTTGTTATAGCTAGCTATGTTTACACTAATAAAAATGTTGACATTGAAGTTAAATGTATGAATTAGTGTACTCAAACATTTCAAGTTAAGAACAATTAAAATGTATGAGTACAAAATAAAAATCTGCCAGTTCTGCTTACTTAAACTTTGAATTTCTTAACTTAAAGGGATAGTTCACCCAAAAATGAAAATTCTGTCATCATTTACTCACCCTTAGGTTGTTCCAAACCTGTGTAAATTTCTTTGTTCTGTTGAACACAAAAGAAGATATTTTGAAGATTGTGGGAAACTGAACAGTTTTGGAACACCATTGACTTCCATAGTATTATTATTTTTTTTTTCCTACTATGGAAGTCAATGGTGCCCCAATGCGGCCTGGTTACAAACTTTCTTCAAAATATCTTCTTTTGTGTTGAGCAGAACAAAGAAATGTATACAGATGTGGAACAACTTGAGGGTGAGTAAATGATGACAGAATTGTCATTTTTGGGTGAACTATCCCTTTAAACATTTGAAAACTGATCGCCTCAAATTTTTTGAGTTTTGCCAACTTAATTGGGTTTACAGTGCACTAAGGCTGCATTTATTTGATCAAAAATACAGTAAACCCTCAATATTGTGAAATATTACTAAAACTTTAAATAACTGTTTTCTATTTAAATATATTTTAAAATGTAATTTATTCCTGTGATGGCAAATCAGCAGCCAATAGAAATCTAGATTCAGCTTTGCCATCACAGGAATAAATTACATCATAAAATATATTCGAATAAAAAAAACAAACAAAACAGTTCTTTTAAAGGGGTCATATAATGCCATTTTTGTACAAGTTAATATGATTCTTTAGGGTCTAAATGAAAAGTTTATACTTAAATTAAAAATTCTCATTAGTATTGTAAGAAAACACTCATTTTACCTGGTCAAAAACAGCAGCAAGCCATTTCAGTGCATGTGTCTTTAAATGATAATGAGCTTTGCTCACCCCGCCCCTGTGGGGCGTTTTGACACAACACACGTGGAGTATTGCCTTGACAACAGCTGAGGGTATATTTTGGAGAAAGAATGGCAGCGGGAGTCTTGCAGGATGTAACAGTATTTTTCAGGTATTGTGTTACCATTCATCTTCATGCAGTAACAACTGTTACAACACGATTTTTTTTTTGACAGTACTTCTTAATCAGTAACAGACACCGTTATAAACCATCTACAAAAGTAAGCTTAGTGTAGTGTTACCACGTTAACTTTACCACCTGCGTACACAGTTTGTAATAACACAATAACAATAACGCGTTGTTCATTATAAACGTGGGATTATGAATTATATTGAGAACGTCGTACATAGAAAGCATGCCGTAATGTACCCTGAGTGTAAACTTTAGCCGCATTCATCGTGAAGCGTGCAAGCGATTTGCAAAGATTAATATAAAGGTTAATAAAACGTTACACTCACTTCTTCTGGAGGTGCAGCAGGAACACGAATAGTTGGTACTTTTTTCAGGAGCAGCTTCTTAGCAAAACCTGCTTTATACTGACCCTCGTTTATAAAGCAGTCTGGTGAGAAATGATTCGCGCAAACATGAAAGCATTGACGTTGATCGGGGGGAATATTCCCTTCTAAAACAAAACTCAGCCTCTGCGTCTCCAGCGGTTCGGATTTAGGAACATCAAAATGACTGCTGCGTTCGTTATTACACCACAATCGCTTAGACGCCATTCTGCTCCAGCGTATCAACAATGGCGGACTATGATGACAGCTCGCTCAGGGCGGGTCTGTGTTGAAACGCTGCTGTCAATTAACAATCGTGGGAGGGGCGTCCGACCGTGTGACGTCACACGGTCAGACGGCTTGATTTGAGACGGGGAAAACATATAAGGAGATTAAAAAAAAACACTGGATGGATTTTTATCATTATAGGATGGTTGTGTACAGGCACTGCCAACACACATTTCAGTACAATCAACTTGTAAAAGTGCATGTACCATTATATGACCCCTTTAAATTTTAATATTTCACAATATTACTGTTTTTACTGTATTTTGATCAAATAAATGCAGACTTGGTGAGCATTAGAGACATCTATGAAAAACTATATATATATATATATACATACACACACACACACACAAAGACACTATATATGGTCATGGCTCTTTATACACACACACACACACAAAGACACTATATATAGTATATATATGGTAATCGCTCTTTAAAGACTGGACAGGTTCACTTCAGGAAGCCACACCAAATGATGTCAGCTAGTCATACGCCTAGCATCACAGAGGGCACTCAGAGCATGCATCATGGACGGACGCCAGGCAACACTTCATGCATGCACTCAGAATTTGTCTGAGAGTCAAGCGACTTGCATCACCTGAAATTAGTTATATTTTCCCCATAATCATGTGTAACTGAGTTAATACGTTACAAACTTGTTCAAGAGACTACAGTAATAAAGAGTTGTGATTTGTTCAGATTACACTTTCCCAGCAATTACAATGAATGAGGCTTTCAAGCTTCAGCATAAAAAAAGCAAAAGCACCATAATTGTCACATAAAAGTCCTTATGACTTGTTTTATATCTTCTGAAACAGACCAAAATGCTAGTAAGTTGAACCCGAGAACCGAATAAGCCCAATTTGTGAACAAACCTATAAATTGAAAAGATCTGATTTAAAAGAACAATTAATTTGCGAATCCCAAGTTGAGAACTTCCCTAATGAAAGAAATGCATTTGAACAATTGGCGCACTATGTTAATTTGCTAAAAGTACACATTTATAGCCTACTCTTAAACAATACCTGCTATTGGCTACAACTGTGCAACTAAGTGCAAATAGCCTACTTCACGAGTCTTGCAATAAATAGCATCTCTTACAAAAATAAGTATACTTCAGGTTCATGTTAAAGGGATAGTTCACCCAAAAATGAAAATTTGATGTTTATCTGCTTACCCCCAGGGCATCCAAGATGTAGGTGACTTTGTTTCTTCAGTAGAACACAAATGATGATTTTTCAACGGAAGTGATGTCTCGCACTCATTGAAGTATAAGCGCAAGACATCACTTCCATCATCAGAACGCGTTTTCAGACCTCACCAACCGGATGCGCAAGGCAGCTGGACATAGTGGTGTTTTAGAGGTGAAAAATGATATAAATACTGTTCGGTTTCTCGCATATACTTCAATGAGTGCGAGACATCACTTCCGTTGAAAAATCATCATTTGTGTTCTACTGAAGAAACAAAGTCACCTACATCTTGGATGCCCTGGGGGTAAGCAGATAAACATCAAATTTTCATTTTTGGGTGAACTAACTTTTAAGTATACTTAAGTAAAGTTTAAGTATATATTTTTTAAATATACTAATATCAATGTACTAGTATACTTGTAATTGTACTATTTTAATATACTTGTGACTAAATTGGCCCACTTTTTAGTATATAAAAGTATAAGTGTAACAGTAGTAAACTGAGTACACAACTAGTTTACAACATTTTTAATTTGTTTGCAACCATACTACAAGTGAACAAACAGGTATACTGATAGTTTACTAGTTAAATACTTGTAGCACATTTATAGTTTCTGAAAGTATACTTTGAAGTATACTCAGTAAACTACTAGTTTAGTAGTTTTATACTTGTAAGTTTTCTTTAAGTGAACTTAACATCATACTTATAATTTACTATTTATATATTATTTTTGCACTTTAGGTATATTGCTATGTTCGATATTTAGGTATTCATTTTTACTTGAAATATACCTTTAACTGTACTTTAAGTAGAAGTAAAATTTACTTGAAGTAAATTCCCATAACACTTTATTTTACAGTGTCCTTGTTACACATTACATGTAGTTACTATTGTAATTACTATAAATTGTGCATAATTAAATGCAACTAACCATAAACTACACCCTAATCCTAACCCATAAGTACATATACATCTGAATACATATACATCTGAATATATCTGTTTTCTTTATAAAAAATAAATTTATGAGACAGTATGTAACAATGTGGGGAAAAAATATTTAATAGGCTACTCAATCAAAAGAGTAAACACAACTACAAGCCAAGTATACTTCGATTACTTTTAATTATATCTCAATCAAAAGATTGAGTACAGGCCATAGACCAAATATACTTTTCTGTCAGTCAAGTATACTTAAGTGTAAGTATATTTCTGACATAAAAAGTAGACTGAAAGAATGCTTTCTTATGTTAAAAAAGAGGTTAGTTTAAAAGTTTAAAGAGTTTAAAAGAAGTATACTAATAGCACACTTGAATAAACTTTTTTTGTTAGGGATGCAACGCTACTTGCACATATGTGCACCTTTTGACATGACCGACCTGAGTTCAAATCCACCTTTTCCCTATACTTCGGGAAGTGCAGATTTGCACTTAGCTTCAGCCAAAACCAATGTCACACCCTGCTAAACAATTTAGAGAGAAGAGCTTTAAAGAACTGAATTCAATATGGAGGAGTGAGATAAAGATTTGTGCATTTAATCTCATGAACTATTATTGTAATAGAACAATAAACATGCTTTCTGCTATTGATGTCTATTACGGGCTAAATTGTTCACTGGGAACAAAGAATTGTTTTTTTCCCCATGTAATTAAGCTGGGGAGTTGAATTCTTGATATGTTTAAGTAGTTAAATGCTTGACTTGATTTTCTAAAAGCCCATTCATGCTCAAGTCATACCTGCAAACTCCAAAGTGGTGAAAAAGGTGACATGTTTACAAGGTAAATATAGTAGGGGGGTGTGGGGGCATCCTCCCCTATGAGAAAATTTTCGTGATTTTAACATATAAACTAAGCATTCTGGTGCACTCCCACAAGAAAATAAATGGAAAAAACAACATTTGCTTCAAGTAAAAAAAAAAATAATAATAAAAAAACATTTATTGACACGGGCTGGGCATTGACACAAATTTCACAGTTGGATTCAATTTTGATTCAGAAGCTTGCGATTTGATTACCTTCAATTCAATATTGATTAATTTGGGGCCTATCAGGTACAGTACATGGCAAATTTCCTCAAAGAAAAAATATCTCTCAACTAATGCTGTAAACTATACAGGGAGCAACAGCTGGTACATTATTATAATATTAAAGGTTCAAATTAATCAATTTGTAAGCTACTTACATATTTACCCATAAAGAAGTTTTTATAATAACGTTGTTATAATACATTTTTAATGACATAATTATGCTTCTACTCGTTTTTAATACTGTTTCTACTCGTTTTTATACATTTAAATGGTGGCCGTCATAAAACGGTTTTATACATTCAGTATTGAAGCACATGTTAAGTACATGAATATGCAATGGCCTATAGTCACAGTGGATATATATCAAAATGCTCCTCTCTAAGTTCATTTTTGTAGCTGACTAAACTGTTTTTTGACATTGAACGGCTTTTCTGAGGTAAATGTTACAGTAAATGTGACATTTTTACAAGCTATTTTATTGGTGTTTTTCCGCGGTTGAAACAATGATTGATCGATTAACATTCCATATGAAATGATATGGATTTCAGTAAGTTGTACTGGATCTTTCAACATACCTTCGGTAATCATTGATCCTACGTCCATTCATGTATATTTTGTGTTGTAAAGCGGAAGAGATGATCAGTTCACGTGCGCTCTGCCTCTGTTTGAACTGAAGCGCTACAGCGATGTGTCAGTCACACAGAGCGCCAAAAAAGATCACGACAGCTCGAGAGACGTTTATGGTCTCACTCCAGTCTATGGGAAAGTAGCCCATTTTCGATTTATTGCAGGTATGTCAAGTGTTAAAGGGTTAGTTCACCCAAAAATGAAAATTCTGTCATTAATTACTCACCCTCATGTCGTTCTAAACCCGTAAGACCTTCGTTCATCTTCGGAGCACAAATTAAGATATTTCTGATGAAATCCAAGGGGTATCTGACTCCTCCATAGACAGTGATTTAACCACCACTTTAAAGGTCCAGAAAGGTACTAAAGACATTGTTAAAATAGTCCATGTGACTGCAGTGGTTCAACCTTAATGTTACGAAGCAACGAGAATAGTTTTTGAGGGCAAAAACAAAACATAAACAGCGTAGGAGAATGACACAAGAGAAGATATTGTTGAATAAAGTCGTTATTTTTTTTTTGTTTTTAATAAAAACCCTTTAATAACTGCAGAACCACTGCAGATTATTTATTAACTAAACATCTAAATAGATCTAACCTCTGGTTTTGCAGGTTTTCACTTTTACCAGGAAACAACCTGAGAACTTGTTTTGCTTTCAGCAGGCGCAATTAGATGTTCTTGTATTTACTTTTCAGCTGAATGACATGTACTGATTGTAATGAATAACTGATAATTATGATATCAATCTTGTCAGTATTCCACCCAAGAAAGACAAAATAGAACATTGTGTACTAAGTGAAAATAATGACAAAACTGCTATAAAGAACATAATTTGTTTTACTAAGATTTACTTGCTAATTATTAAATGGCATGGATGTAAGGTAAAAAATAAAGTTAGTAAAAAATAAGTTATTGCAAAAAAAAAAAAAAAGTATAATAAAAATTAGGCTAAATCACAGACAGCACAAAGAAACACTTATAAATTAGGGAAATGAGGGAAAAAGAGGAAACCAAATATTTTCAAAGGTTTGACATTGGGAATCTGCAAAAAACAAAAATCCCCATATTTTACCATCTTTGATGGTTCTTCAGTGTTGTGTAATGTATCCAGTCTTCATAGATAAAAATAAAGAAGTTTGGCTCAAGTAAGTCATGAAAAATATGCAAGTAAAAGTATTAATATATTTATAATACATCGATATGAAAAGTAGCCTACAAGCAATTTTATAAATAACAGCTGTGGTCGCAAGTTCCGTCGATGCTTTGGGGAAACGCAGCCCTGAACGATTCAGTGAGTTTTCTACTTCAGTGGATCTCTGGTGGTGCATATAAAAAGACAAAGCAAACAAAGAGAACAAAGACACATCTAAACGACACCATGAGTAAACGTAAACTGTACAGCATTTTATAACTATTTGACCTTTGAAGTTGGTATTTGCTGTTATCAATAAAAACGTTTCTAGAAAAGGCGGGAGAGGTCTGTCACATTAATAAACTTTATCACATCAAAACGTAGGCTATCAAAATAATTGTATATCTTATATCTAAAATTTGAAGACATACATTAAGGCTTACTTGAACAGAGACTTCTCTTTAAAAATCATTTGTATCTTGCGATTCAGGGTGCGTTCACACTTATAGATCGGTTCGTTTGGTTCATTTGGTCCGGACCAAAAAAGAAAGAAAAAACATTTAGTCCTGGTCCGATTAGCGTTCAGATTGGCAATTTTATCACCGAACCAAAAGATACCGAACCTAAAGGCATAGGGATACATTCACAACCTGATTGGTCGGATTTTATGATGTATTGCCTATTTTGAGAAGGAATTTACCAAACATCCAAAACAATGCTGTGTGCTGAGGTAAATGCGCTCGTTGTGTGTGTATAGCCTGCATATGCTGGTATTTTGGCCAGCTGGGAACTCGTGAAGAGCTTATAAAATGTGTAAAGGAGTCAAAACAGCGGCAGGAATTCCGATTTATTTCTTTGTTGGAAGGGTGTAATGTTAAATGCAAGTGTAGTTTTAATGTTGTCTTTGTAAATATTCACTTTCCCATATGGCCACGGAGGAGAATCGGAGGGTCACATTCAGCGGACAGATACCCTTTTTACGGTCTATGATAGACAATGACACACTGGTTTTTTTGGGGGGGGGGGGTTTTGTATTTATTTAAACAAATGACAACCAAAATCAAACCCATAAAAGCTCGTGAACAGTTCTGAAGTGGCTGTGTGCAAGTTATACTCATTCACAAACCGGGTGAGAGTAATACTCGCAAATGTTACACCAAAATAAAATACAACACTTTCAAAAACACTCAGCTATGTGATTATTTTATTGAGTGATAGGGGTTAAATCAGTGACATTATTAGATTTGATATACAGCGTCTTCCCGTCACCTCCTCAACCTCCTTCCCTTAGTGTGTTTTTATACGTATAAAAGGCAACAATTGTATTACACCGTCCAGTTATTTCTTTGAACGATGTGAGCTCATGTTGCAATTCTCGATTCAGCATAAATGATCCACAATGACGACATTTTTCACAATCACGACAGAAAATCAAAAATACTGCCCTAACGTCACTAGCAGAAAGGCAGCGCGATATAAACAAACCAAACTAGAACTGAACACGGCGTGACGGCAGCTTCACATTCTCTATATCTACCTCCTCGATGGCAGGAAAGTCTTTCAATTCAGTGGAAAAGTCTCTCCACTTCATAACATAAAGATCACGTCCAACATATGTTGTGATTTTCTGTTTATACCTTTCTAAACCAGCACAGAAAGGACTTTTCTCCATCTCTTCCATTCTAATTTTCACTGCTTGCCCTCCACCGGTATTTCGCGCGTCACCAGAACCACGTGATTGCAAACAACCTATTAATAATTCAGACGAACCGTTTGAATTTGCGAACCGCTTTGAATCAAAAGAACTGAAATGATCAAAAGATTCGACTCAAACGATTCTCGCATTCAGCTCATATTTCCTGCTATTGTTTCTTGGTTTCTTGCAGTCGCAAATGTAACAAAAGCGTCTGGAGAAATGTATGAGATTAACAGTATTAAGTTTCTCCTCAAAACGAATCAGAATCAGAAAGAGCTTTATTGCCAAGTATATTTAAATGAATTTGTTCCTTGTATGTCCAAACATACTGGACAATAAAGCAACAACGAGTAAAGTAAAACACAATATACTGTACTCATAAATATAAAAAAAAAAAGCGAAAACCATCCGAAAACTCATAATTAGCCCACAAGCCTATTTGTACTTTGTTACAGTACATCACTGTACTTCTTAAAACATTCAGAGGTGTAAAAACCTTAATTTTCTTTTGCAGCAGTCATTTAATGCATAGACTGTGTGTGCAAGTGAATGGCACTTCGTACACTTAATTAACTATCCTGCTAAAATTAGATTTAAAACAGGAAAGATATAAATATTTCTGTCTCTATATCTGGAGAAGCACTCTCTGATTATTTAAAGGCAAGTATAAAAACCATGAAGACTACAGCTACTACTGCTGAGAAAGAAATCAGCCACCCTCTTCATTTCAGATAAAGTGCAATACACCACATCATTTATTTGAAAAGTGACATTGGTAAAACCCGGTGTAGAAAAAAGTTAATTCATTTAAAAACATTTAATTGAAAACAAGCTTGATCACATCAACTCAGCAAGCTATTATGTTTCCCTTTAAAATTAATCACACACCCTGTTCTTTTGTTTAGGATTCTCTAAAAAGCAGAATTTGTCTTTCCACATTGCAAATGTGGGTTTTGTATTTCATTCCACATCACAAAAATCATGTGCGGCAGAAATCTGTGGACTAAAATGATTTCTCTGTAATAGCAAGGGTGAAATTTGTCGATGTCCCCAGGTGGGACATGCAGACCAGCAGTTCTTACACCAAAGTGGGACGTAGGTTTGAGGCCAGCCTTTTCCAAACACATTCCCATGTAAACATCATCAATGGGCAATAGAATTATAGAGTGAGACATTTTGTAGATTGTTCTGGCCGTGAAGCCGGAGAGAAGAAAGCCTCCTCCGCCACAGTACGGAGGATAGCTCTCAGACTCCTGAACCTGCACAGGGACATAGTATTTACTTGAAGACTGTCTAATAGGCCCTACGTTCTGGATGAGGTGCCCGGTAAAGAGATGTTTACTTCCATCATTGTCCTCTTGACCTTGAAGATACTCAACCATGTTAAACGTATTGGCAAAGATGTCATCGTCCCCGTTTAAGAGAAATCTTGCATTTGGGCACCATCTTTCCATCCACTCTAAGAAAAGGATCTGCTTCAATGTGAGGTTAAAGAACGAATCATTGAAGTCCCACTGCAAAATGTCCTTGTTCTCATTGTTCTCCAGCCTCAATAGCTTATTCAACCTGCGCTTCTCATAGCCAGTTTTTGTTGTTCCGATTATGAAGACTCTACGGATCCACACACCTTTGTACAGTCTTTCCTTAGCCCATGTTTTCCGCAGGACTTCTCGTCGATCGTAGTTTTCTGGAGAACTCTTGATGACCAGCAGAAGAAAGACATCTGCAGAGTTCAGGGGTCCGCCACACTTATCAGGCTGGTCAAGCAGCATGGGAAACTTCCTACAGTGTCGGTAAAGCAGGAAATCTTGGATATGACCTGGCAGAGTAGAAAATCCTGTCACATTATAAGCAGACGTATTCTGCTGACATCGTGAAAAAAAAGGCTGGGGAGTTTCAGATCTGAGCAAATCGGTTTCATGACGGAGCATCTCATCTGTGTCTTTGCTATTCAGTGTCACGTCGTCTTCAGTGTCATTTTTGTTCATGATAATGAAGAGGCACACAACACCTATGAGAATTAATGCTATTGTCTCATTTTTCTTTCTCATCTTCGTACCTGTTTAAGAACAGAGACACAATTCACAGTATGAGCACAAAAGTTCACTCAACAAGGTTTTTCCAGACCCAGTCACAAAATCTTAATTCGAGGCTGTCCATGAAACTGAATTTATGAAAGGGATAGGTCAGCAAAAAAATGAAAATTCTGTCATTTACTCACAAGAAGATATTGTTTTATATATATATATGTGTGTGTGTGTGTGTGTGATTATATAAAGTATTTTATAAAGGTTTTTGTTGATTATTGTTTGGAATAATACACAGCACAAATGTGTATATAAAATATCTTCTTTCTACTGGAGGGTGGATTTACAGTCCCTCTTTTATTATATAATGTATTGAAAATCATTACATGTCATTTCGAACTGCTGTATGAGACATGTGAAAGACAGCTGTGTTGTCGTGAAGGTCATGAAGGTAACAACGTATTACATGCAGCCACTAAGGCATTTGGGAAAAAAAAAGTAGTTTTCATGTTCTGTTCCAGTGAAATCCTGACAAAAACTCAGCCTCAGTGTGTCAAAGATAATGACTTTAAATAACCTCATTTGCATAAAGAACAGAATATCATGGTTGGATGCTGCCAGAATGGGCTATATGCACGGAGCGTTCTTTAGAACTTCCGCAATAATATAAGATAGCTCGAAAACTTCCAGTGATATGTAATTTGCTGGTGTGTTCAGCATCAGTAGTGCAGTACTTATTTTATAATCAGAATATAGTCACTTAAATAGTCAGCCATAGCATTAATTTAGTTATTCAAACGTAAGACAGCATAGAAAATAAATAAATAAAAAAGTTCCTCCTCGGCTAAATTCAATTCGACCATCAGTTTTCACACTTTCGTGTGAAAAAAAGCATCAGAAATTAAATATTTATAATGCACTTTAGAATAAATTGAATAAAATGTGTGTTTTTACAAGTGTGCCGAAATCAAGATCTTGCGCTGTAAGCTGACAGCTGCCGTAATTACAAAGGGAAAGCATGGTGCTCGCTTTCTGTGTAATTCATCCACAAGAAGTTTTTTTCATAAGATTTTGTGAGTACTTCATACTTCACATTGACAAAATGTAAACCTAGTTGTTTTATAAAGTTTAATATTTAGTCAAAAACGAAACGAATTGAAAAACGATTAGAGGAAATGGCTGATAGGCTATATGCGCAAATAAATGCTACTCTGCCACCACCTGCTGGTTATAGTGGTAATTATTGTCTTTTTTATTTTTAAATAAGTGTTTTACATTTTGAAACGTTCGGTTTTACAATGGGGACAATCTCAGAAGGATGAACAAATAATGTTTGTGGTCATCACATTAAAAATAACATTTGAAGTGCTGGGGGGAAAAAATGCGCGTGCGTGTCTAATTACAGACATGGCGTTTTTTAAATGGTCCCAATAGCTTCGTCTTTATTGCAATCAATAAAACTGGTTTATTGGCAAATTAGGTAAATGTGATAACTGCATTAAAATACGAATACAACATTAAAAAGTCAACCACTGATGGTTTTGTGTCGATGTACAGCGAGTACAGAATGAACAGCTAACAGTTCACCGAAAATGCCCGAGCAGCCTTAACGACAACCAGGAAGTAACCATGCATATAGCCCATTATCTGTACTGTTAACCAGTAGGAATTGCGTAAACTGATTATCCATATGTTTATCCAAACTATATTTCTGTATCCTAAGTTACTTTAAGGCTGGATCTTCTTACTCATTTTTCTACATCTTATGGAAGTGTGAAGAACCGCAGCATTTCCAGTTTAGAGCATTACAAGTTTACAGGGCAAACATTGCTTATCATCAATAATCCAAGATTTGTTTTTGGGAAAACAACATGATATATATGGCCAGATGATATGAAAACTATGTTTCTCGGCTGGATAAAGCAAACCAGCTTCTTGCTATGAAAGCTTTGATGAATGAGGATTGCAATCAAAGTAAAGACGACTGCGGTGACGTACAGAAGTATGCGTGAGTCCGTTATATTGATGCGCAAACAAATCATGTGTGAGTGCTCTCGACGAACTGATCGCACATTGTATTTATGCACAGACACATTTCAGTACATTCAAGTTGTTTTCACACACATTCAGGATAATGTTTGGATTTGTCCTATGTATGTTGCTGTGTACTTCGTATATATGCAGGTCAAGGCGGTTGGTTTAGGTTCAGTATCACAACTTGACTTGTCTAAAATGTAAACAAGCTTTGCTTATATAGTATACTATACACTGTGATTATACACAAGATAAATGGTGTATGCTTAATTTCACGATAAATGTGTGATTAATCTATTGACAGCCCAAATATATATATATATATATATATATTTTTTTTTTTTTTTTTTTTTTTTTTTTTCCCACAGGATAACTTTATTGTGTCCTTCACAAAGATGGATCTGCCCGATTCCAGCCTTACCGAAGAACCCCCAGATCACCAAATCTCATAGTGGGTTCAAGATAATGTTGGTTGTAGGCCTCTCCAGGTCTCTGTCTAACCATTAGAGGACCAGGTGTTTGGGCAAAACTGAAAACTGGACTCATTAGGAAGATTGGTCTTTGTGAAGGATGTAATACTCAAACCACGTACAAAATTATCCTGTAAGAAAAATTGCTTATAACGAGGTTAGTTGTTCAGGACAGAAGGAGACAGGACGAGCCGGCGAACGTTTCACACAACTTTAATAATCATAAAATAAACAAACACAAAACTAAAAGTGGCTGCCCTTCACGGATGACACACATAAACAAAAAATAGCATAAAGTTCAGGCCTAGTCCTCTCTCGTCCTTCACTGTCGTCGCTCCTCCTTTTATGCTCCTCCATGAAAAACTTGAGACCTGTGCTGCACGCACATTAACCCTGGAGGCACCGGCCTCGTCCACACTTATATTTAACAGTGTTGTTTTAGCCAAAACCAATCTTTGATTATTGATGTTTAGGTTATCCTGAAAGAAAACTTGCCTTATTTTGCTCTGACAATGTTCCCCAACTTGAGGTTGGTTTTTCCAGCAGGACAATGCTCCATGCCACAGAGCTAGGCCAATAAAGGTGTGGATGGAGGACCACCAGATCAAGACCCTGTCCTGGCCAGCCCAATAAACTTGTTTTCATTGCATTATTTGAAGTCTGAAAACATGGTATTTTCAGTTGTTATTTTCTGCAAATAAATGCTTTAATGACAACATTTTTATTTGAAATTGGGAAGAAACACAAACTGCTAATTTTGCAGTGGTTTCTCAATTTTTCCAGAGCTATAGCCCTATAGCCTATATATATAGGGTGAATTCAGGGTGACTGGAACACTTTTTGCCATTGAGATGACTTGAATCTTAATTCATCCTATTGTATATTATTATTTTTGTCACTACAGTTACACATTCTTCTCAATGCGTTATTCTGATAATAAGGTCAATATTCAGGTCAAAGCATGAGTGCTTAGCAAACAGTTGCACACCACTGATAAGAGCAGCAACGTAAGTAAGATTTCAAAAACAACACATTCCAGTGCCAGATGGCCTCTTATCTAACAAACGAACAAAATGAATGCTCTGCTAGTCAACTGGAGATGTTTCATGTGTAGTCTATTAGGTAGGCTACATCCGTGCCGCAAGATGTTTCAAAGGTGGTATGGACAATATCGACCCTGGCAAAAGCGGTGGGGATCGACATGTCTGTCCCACCAGAAAATTATGCCCATGATCAAAATGCTATTTTAAACTCAGTTAACTTGCAGTGTTGGTCTATTGGCAATAAATGCCTTTACATCAGTCTGACTGATGAAAAATCATCAATTATAGGCTGGTTGCACAAATTCCTCAGACTAAGTTCATCTAATTTTCTTTTAAAAGACTACTCATATCTTTTTACATTACATAAAAAGATTGGTCTAATTTGAGTTTGAAGGCTCATTACCCATCGGCTAACTGCTAGTTGGTCAGACTATTAAGAGTTATTAAGTTATTAAGAGTTATTAAGACAGTTAACATAGTGGCATTTATGCCAGTGTTTCGCAACCTTTTTGTTCTAGTTTTGATAAGTAAAAATTCCCATGGCACACCACTATGCACTAAAACAACAAAATTGAACAAACATGCATTACTTCAATTGGCATTTTAAAACTGGATATTATATTAAAAGTGGTGCTCACATTTAATGTGAAACTTGAGCTCAAGTCAGGTAGGAACACAATAAGGTTATATATGATGTTGATGATGATGATTTAACAACAAATTTACTTATCATCACTGCTGGGCGGAAACCTAGTATTATTATTTTTTTTTAAATAATTAAGCAGTGTCATCAAATGTGGTATTGTGGCTTTATATATGTCAAACATGTGCATGTGTCATTATAATATTAAATTTTACGAAAATCAAGCTCAGATGGAGTTGCGAGGTTTTTGATCAGCGAATGACATATCTTGTCTGTCACTGGAATAGCCGCATCTGAGACATTAATGCTGCATTCCAGGCAGGTTTTTGAGCCCGTAAGTCACAACTTGAAACCACGATTCACGGGTAGAAGGTTGGAAAAACGGGTTGGGTTACGGGTTGCCTGGAACGAGTGCATCGCATTCGCATTATACGTTTTCATAAATTTACAGGTTATAAAATTTATTGTAGCTAGCTATATGGGCGCTCAGTTTTTCTTGTTTTTGAATACATTTGGACAAAATCTCATGATATAACAGAAGAAGCGGAATATTTAAAACAGTAACGTTAGCATATTGGCTACAACTAGGCTAGATAATAGATGGAAGGTTAACTGGGTTTAAATGTATTTTTCTAAAGGTATGAACCATTTCTAATCGACCTGAAAATCAGAATAACACACTTTTTAATAGCAGTGTGGAAACTTAACCAATCTTTTCTCTTTAACTGGAAACACTGTTTTTGCATACAGGCTAAATAACGCCGCTCAAATTTTGAGGTAGGCCTATTTGAATTCGGTTAAGTCCGACGTGACGTAGCAGCTCTTCCGGGTCCGAACGCTCATACCACAAGAAAACAACAAATGGTGCTAATATACACACATGATGTGGTGCAATACTACCAAAAAAGTATAATCATAACCTTTATCTCCATACCAAAATCCAAGATGGCCAGACAGTGATTCATCTTATAAATCGTTAAAATATTAATGTCTGTGACGCTGTGAGCACGGACGGAGACTGTTGTGTAGACTGTAAGTATTTTAAATGCATTTTAAAGCATTTTTAAACTGTTAAATGTTTCATATGAATAAATAGCGCTCATAAACGGCCATCAAGATGGAACTCTCAAGTGAAACGAGCCGGGGAACGGCGTTGGACCCAGAAACGGCGTTCCTTACGTCACTACTTAATTAGTAGATTAGCCTTAGGGTGACCACCCGTCCCGCATTTTGTGGGACAGTCCCGAAATTGTGAGCTTTGTCCCGCGTCCCACAAGACTTAAGTAGTGTCCCGCATTTCATTTATGTCTGTATTTATATATATATTATATATATATATATATATATATATATATATATAAAATCAAAGCTGCCCGAACTGATGATTTAAAGCATGTAATCATCCATCCTGATGTTAAATATTTCCAACAAACATGCGCCGAATGGTCGATCACCTACAGAAAAAACATTAGATATTCTCTATTCATTTTAACCAATAAAAAATTGATTGCGACTTTCTTCTCACATTAATAGTTAATTTAATGCGGGTTCTATGCCGTTATTATAATGAAAAATGTTGAACGCGCATTATTGTAACACGACCACATCAAACGCGCGAGCAGGAATCTCTCCGCTCACAGGCGGATTCCCTTCTCGCACAAAACTGGACGCGTGCGCGCTCTCGCTCAGATATTACATGTGCGTTGTCCTCCTGCATGTGCAGCCGTGAATCTAGAATTGTCTTCTCTCCAGGATTTAACATTGACATTATAGTGTGGGCACCCACCGCCAGAAACATTAGTCGGCGCAAATGCCAAATGATTGCTTAATCATTTGCACTGAAATGCATTTTTAAAGGAAAACTCCCATCTCCCGGCTAACTGTTCACTATAAATAATGATTGAAGGAGACATCCCTCTTCTAGAATTCTCATTTTGGGGCGAACACATTATTTAACTGTACAACACATTAACACAGCATTAATGTAGAGTAATTTGAAGGTGATGATATTGCTTCTCAAGGAGATGAAACACGGTGTTGCTTGGGCACTTTCCCATTGAGAATGGGCAACAAAATTCTAAATGGATACGAAATTTGATGCCCATTCTCAATGGCGAAGGGCGCAAGCAACATCGCTCATCAAATTTGCTCAAAAAGTTGCCCCGTGTTTCATCTCTTTGAGAAGCAATGGATTGCAGGAGGAAGTTGCGTGAAAAACCGAAGTTGTTCTATTTCAGTGACTCAAAACGTTAGTCCTTTTGTCTGTTAATGTCAATGTCATGGCAACCGTAGTTTTAATAGTTTCTCTTATTTACAAAACTGTTTCGTTCGATTTGACATACAACACATGCGAGAATCATACCATAAAATCAATGAAGAATAATCAAATTAAGCTATAAAGCAGTAACAGTAGCAGCATAAACACATCTTGTCGTCGAAAAATTATTTTTTTTAAATTTTTTTCAAAAATACACCTACCTTTGAAGAAAAAAAAAAACAGAGTAAATTGTTTAGTGATCTAAACGAACCAGATAGAAAACATATTTATCTTACCTGACCGTTAGCTTCTTCGGATAACATCGACACAAGTAAGTCTATTTGAGGTTTTATTCATGTCAAAATGCGCTTTAACAACCCCACCCTGTATTCACTGCTCAAACTCTCTCTCTCCTCTTAATGAGGAAATCTACATGAGCCTCTGTAGTTCAGCGGTCTCTAGAGGAAAATTTGAAAGGATAAACATAGCCAGAGAGGCAGTCTCTCAAAACCTGGTGTGCCGCCTACTTAGACGGCATGAGGAACAATGCTATCAAGGTTGCCAGCTTAATGGGTAATGTAATGTAATGTAATGATAAATTAAAAAAAGAATGTAATACTCAAACCCTTACAAAAACATATTTCTTATAAAACATGATTGTTTTGTGCAAAAAAGTTTAAAATACAATACTTTGACGATAGTATTATAAAATATTCAAGTATTTGCTCAAGGACATTAAAACAAACTGCAATAAAGTGATTTTGCTGAGTAAATAACGTTCCTGGGACAACAATCCTGTTGACTCAGGAACATGGGGAACTAAAATCTGTTCCATCTAAAGTGAATGCAAATAAAGTTTGTTTTTAGATGAACAAGGATCTGAAACAGGATGTGCAATAAGACCCCTCCCTTAAAGGCCCCCAAAAGTGAGACAAGCCATTTAAATTAAAAATAAAATAGATGCTTTCTCATTGTTATCTTTTCCTGTTTTTAATCTGTTGTGGTCATGTACACCTTTAATGAATGTATTGTTATTTCCTATAGGAGCCACACTGTTTTATTTAACGCCCAAGCTCAATAAACTCTGACTTCGAGTGAACAGCACTTCCTGTGTTTGTGTCATTTTTAGTCCCTGACTTCACTGTTCTACTCTGCTCTGCATTTTGCTGTGACTATATTCCTGAGGTCCATTTTATCTGACAGTATGGGAAAGTAATAAATTGTAAAAAGTATCATCACATAATAAATTGCCTGCCTAACAGTTAACATGTTTGCATCACATATTCATCAAATGTGAAAATACATGAAGTGTGAAAGTACATTCTCTGTAAAGCTGAAACGATATGTATCGTGAAAAGCGCTATACAAATAAATGTGAATTGAATTGAAAATGACTTCTCTCTGAACATAAGCTAGATTTCTCCAATTATTTAGTCTAGTTAAACCCCACTCCTGAAAACTTTCAAACATCTTCCTCAGTTTCTGAATGCAACTCCCACATCTTGAAAAATCCAAATCAACAACCGATGCAGAGCCAAATCCCCACCCCACATTTTTTCTTTTTTGATAATCCGTTACACTCAGATTCATGTCACAATACAGAAGAAAAGTAAATTCAGAGCAACTTCCACTCAGAAGAGAGCATCACTCTCCCCTACAACTTCAGAGAACTTTGAATGCTTTGAAGCATGAAATTGCTGTCTCACATGTGACCGTTTGACACACCCTTCTCACAGATATTCATCACTTCCACGTTTACAGCAAAATTCATGCTTATAGCGGTTAAAATTTTGACAACAAATCTGGCAATTATTACCTTTTTAATTAAAACTTATTTCAGCCATCTCTGTACGGTCTCTTTATGCAACATTAGGTAAAAACAAACCTGACAACGTAACAAATATTTCTCCTTTTTGTTTAAATAAATTATGTACCGGCTGGACACCCAGGATCACATGATCATAAAAGGCTTAACGACCATTTTAAAGGGTCTGTGAAGGGATTCAGCAGCATATCTTCCTAAAGTCACCCTGTATTTCTGCAAGATTTACCTTTTGGAATTTGCCCTCAATGACATCAACTCTATTTATTTTATTAATGATTTATGAAGAGACCCAAGAGTCTCTTCATAAGCTCCATACAGAGCTGAGATTGCCACCATATCACTAAATGCGCACACACACAAAGTAAAAAAAATAAAAATACAATTCCCAACCCATATAATTTATTTCACCAAACTCAACATATCACAATACCATGGGTCATTAAAAGCATTCACAATGCCTTTTTCAAACTATATATAATCAGAAGAAAGAGCTAGAACTTAAAGTGATCCAAACCAAAAAATAAATAGCATTTCTTTTTCTTCTCACACAATAAATATAAACTATCTCTGTAATGTAAGGCATTTTCAGCAGTGAATTTCAAAATTTCAAAATCTTTTCCTAACTGATTTTGTCTATATGCACACATTACAAAGAAAAGAAAAGACAGATTGTCAACTTGTACCTAAGAGTTAAATGTTGAATGGACATTCACTTCACAAATTACAGCAATATAAACTAAACAGAACATCATCTTAAAACAAGTTCAAAACTAATAAACGTCATCACAGCTCTGTTATGCCACTACATGGTCAGTTAATTATTGAAATGGAGATGGGAGTTTTACGCCTAAACACATAAGTTAAAGGAAAAAAAAGTCTGATACAGTGATGATGGTGTATTTTCTACATGCTACATTGAGTTCAAATTCAGTTTGACAGTTGTTCTGTATGATTATCGTCACCAAGCAGGATTTTGCAGAGAATCCATCTTCCTGCCTCACTTTACTCTCTTTTGTCCAAACATAGCAGAAAACAGGCACTGTGACATCCCCCAAAGGAAGTGCGCAGTTCCCCTCACAGGAAAACACAGCCTGTGATATTATGTTGAAGCATTCTGTGTGCCACCCTGAACACACAAGCAACATATTATTTATGCAAATAAAGCATGGCATTTGAAAATGTAAACAGGAAAATCAATATGCAAAACAGTGTATGATAGGCGGCTACCATCTGAAATGTACATGTTGTAAAGATTTTTTTTATAAATGTAATACAAATTTATTGAGTGTCACGTGTGTGAGTTTGTGTTTCATTCACACAGATCACACAGAAATCACTTATTAGCATTTATTTCAGCTGCGTGATAGGCTGTTAGATTAATCTATATTGAGTAAAAATATCCAGAGCTTATAATTGTTATCGACGTAAATATTATTGCGATCTCAATATATCGTTTATGGCCAAGCCCTTTAATTGAAACACATTCATTTTAATTTAAAGGGTTAGTTCACCCAAAAATGAAATTTCTGTCATTAATTACTCACCCTCATGTTCCAAAATCGTAAGACCTTCGTTCAACTTCGGAACACAAATTAAGATATTTTTGATGAAATTCGAGAGCTTTCTGACCTCCCTATAGACTGCAACGTTATTACCACTTTTAAGGCCCAGAAAGGTAGTAAAGACACCGTTAAAATAGTCCATGTGACTACAGTGGTTCAACCTTAAAGTTATGAAGCTCTCAGATTTCATCAAAAATATCTTAATTTGTGTTCCAAAGATGAACGAAGGTCTTACGGGTTTGGAACAGCATGAGTGTGAGTAATTAATAACAGAATTTTTATTACTGGTTGAACTAACCCGTTAGCTAATAATTGATTTCATTTATGGTCATTCTGTTTTGAATGAATGATTGCACAATTGTTTCTGTTCTAAGTCTATAAAACTGTGGCTCTTACTTTATGCTCATGTACCACAGGTAGCTTGGATAACAGAAGAGGATCCTGGGATTCTTTAAGAGTCGCATCTCCAAGAAGAGAAAGAGAACGAGGAGCACAAAATTCATTAATTACTCACCCTCATGTTCCAAAATCGTAAGACCTTCGTTCATCTTCGGAACACAAATTAAGATATTTTTGATGAAATTCGAGAGCTTTCTGACCTCCCTATAGACTGCAACGTTATTACCACTTTCAAGGCCCAGAAAGGTAGTAAAGACACCGTTAAAATAGTCCATGTGACTACAGTGGTTCAACCTTAAAGTTATGAAGCTCTCAGATTTCATCAAAAATATCTTAATTTGTGTTCCAAAGATGAACGAAGGTCTTACGGGTTTGGAACAGCATGAGTGTGAGTAATTAATAACAGAATTTTTATTACTGGTTGAACTAACCCGTTAGCTAATAATTGATTTCATTTATGGTCATTCTGTTTTGAATGAATGATTGCACAATTGTTTCTGTTCTAAGTCTATAAAACTGTGGCTCTTACTTTATGCTCATGTACCACAGGTAGCTTGGATAACAGAAGAGGATCCTGGGATTCTTTAAGAGTCGCATCTCCAAGAAGAGAAAGAGAACGAGGAGCACAAAATTCAGACCGCTGCCGCCATAGCACCACCCCCACCAACAGCAAACTGATGATGACTAACAGACCAAGAACAAATCAAAATGATCAAGGAAACATCAGTCCAGATATTTCTCAAAATCATGAATGCATTATGGTTGCAAAAGAGAAGTTACACCAACCGCTCAAAGACAGAATCCATGGAAATGGTGAATCAGGAAGTAGACTTCTTGTTTCTGAACGCAATGGATCTTTGTCTGAAAATGCAAAGTAAAACTAAAAGCAAGGGAAGAAAACTAAGAGGAAGAAATGCTTCCCATTTATGTTCTTGACACTGAATCAAACTCAAATGAATCAAATGAAGTTCAATCAAACTCAAATGAAGTTGCCACAAATGAATGAAAGCCACCAATGAATTTGCCACCTGGCTGCAAAATCTGAACTGCTAAATGTGGTCAATAAGGCATTTAGGTATTATAAACATTATCATCATGGATGTCTGTAAAGCTCATTTGAAAAAATGTGTATTGTGAAAAGCACTAAATAAAACTGACTTGACAAAACAAGTAAGTAAAACAAGTAAAAAAAGTAAAAGAGTGTGAACAAACATGCTATGTCTACACCCTTCCTTGCCAAGCACATGAAACCATTTGGAAACAATTAGTAAGCAAGATGATCTAGTTTCCTTTTCAGCCCACATCATGTTAACCATTGAGTATTTTATCAGATCCATGCATTTCATTGTAATATTAATACATTCAGTATTACACAAGTCAATTTTTAAAATCTGGGTCCTGAAGCAAAAACAGGTCAGTAGTCTAAAGCATAACAAGGCTTGTGCAAAACTAAATGAGCACATGGTTTTAAAAAAAACCAAACAAGCAGAAGTGGTATTCAGAGCAAAAGTGTGAAGCCACAATAAATGCAGCATATTGGAAAGTATCTTTCACTTTTTTAAAACCTCATGTGAAGATTCACAGCACCAACGAAACGTAATGTTTCAAGCCAACAGACTCTTTGGGCTTACTAATAAAAGGCCACGTGTGGCAACTACAACACTAAATGTTACCAGAACATCGTGATTGACATAGCAGGTGCTTACTGAACAGTAAATTGTATATCAGCCAGTAACTAAGAACCTGAGAATATTTTGTTAAACCACAAATGTACACAGTCACAAATACTCACTTACCAAAGTTAGAGTCTTGTGGACCAGAGCAAATGAATTGTGGTTTTTCAGAGAAGAGATCTGTGATGCAGACTGACAAACAAACCTCTCCAGAAATACTGCATGCACCATGACCTAAAGTTGCATGCACAAACACACAGGTACAAAGTACAAACACATCAAACCACGTTTTGGTTTTGTATCTAATTAACCACAAATTCTTTTGAATTTGTAGTAAATAAAGTTATGAATCATGCTTACTAAGTTCATAGCCTACTCATCATGAAGTTTAATTACTTCATATTTATTTTAATGACATCAAATATAGTAGTGTGTGTCATATATACATATATATATACATATTTATATATATATATATATATATATATATATATATATATATATATATATATATATATATATATATATATACACACACACATACATACCTGTATATAACACACACAACAAAGAAAAAACAAGCATGGATGTCATTGACTAAAACATCTTAAATTGCATGGGATTCACACAAAAATGTTCCAAAAGCACACATTTTCTATGTGCAAAACACATTTCACGTTGACGTTTTTAAGATAATGGAAAACATAAATTCAGATAAGTTTGTTCAAACTTATTACCAGCAGTGTAACACTTTACAATAAGGTCTCATTTGTTAGTTAATGCATCAACTAACATGAGCTAACAATGAGCAATACATTTTTGCAGCATTTTATACTTTGTTAATGTTAGTTAATAAAAATAGGTTAAGTTCATTTTAGTTCACAGTGCATTAACTGATGATAACAGAACTTTTGATCTTAAAAATGTATTATTAAATGTTGAAATTAACATTAACTAAGATTAATAAATGCTGTACAAGTATTGTTTATTAGCTCATGTTAACTAATGTTAACAAATTAAATCTTATTTTTGTATGTATGTATGTATAACAAAACGCTACACTAGATTAAGGTATTTATCTGAAAACATTTTTTGGCAAAAAAGGCTACAGGATTTATTTTATATGCAAAAAAAAAAAAAAAATGCAGGAAAAAGCATACATTTAATACTATAGCATAATAAGTTATTAATATTTTGCTGGTTCTCTCTTTTTCACATATGTTCATAAAATCTTTATATGACAGCCTGGCCAAAAACTATGTCTGCACAATTTGGCATGTTTCATTGCATTATCACATATAAAACAACTGACTCCAAGCACAACTACACAATATGCTTACAAAATCTTTAAATGTAGGGAAGGCACTTTGTTTTATTAACACTTTTTGTTAAACTGGTTGAAACTCTCTTCACATCCTGATAGCAATCAATAATAGAAGTGGTCTAAATATTAAAAATGTAGGCTACATATCTTCTGTGGAAGTATCACGACCCAAAAACTTTTCGTCCAAACATTGCATTCGGATTCGGTCCTAATGAGCTTTAACTAAAACAATGAGCTTATGCTGCGTTTACACCATGTCGTAACCGTAATTACGAGATTTCATCCCGTGACATTCTACCCGGAGCTGTTCATGTCCTCAGACTCGGATTTATGCGTTTCTATGTCAACACTATCAATGCTGAAATTAATCTGCAGCAGTCAGGTGGTACAGAATAAATTTTCCTAGGCCAGACATCACTTTTGGCCACTAAAGCCACGGTCAAACTAGACTTTGAGCACGCAAAATTTCTTCAGACACTGTAACGGTCGTGATACGATGTCACGCTCTGCAGCATCTTTTTTATAAACATGAATTCAACACATAAATAATAATACATTCAAAATGTAAAAATTGACAATCTACTAATTCTACTGGTCACACGTCTTTATGTAATGCGAATTCGCCGGTCAGAGTTCACCAAACTAGAACTTTTGAGCGCAGCGAAAAGCTAAACTTTGTGTATGAATGGAAGTCAATGGAACTAAAAGTGCAGTGTGACCGCCACTTAATAGTGTAAAGATTTTTGTCTACCTGCAGGCTGTAACAGAGGCTGAAGGATGACCAGACCAGCTGGTGAAACAGAACCGAGTCTTTGAGACACCTGGAGAACATTGCCGTTGTGCTTGTCTGCACTACAGATAGAGTTGGTCAACTGGTCACTCCAGTACACTCGACTCTGCAGGGGACATTCATTGAAAATTCAGTACTACTCCATTATCAATCCCATTACATATTTATAACATATATATTATTAATATTTCCATAAAACAATAAAAATGCGTAATATGTGAATATGGATATAGAGGGTCACAGGTGTGTTTTGTTACCGTTATAAAAATCAACAGTGGTCATTCATGCATTGTTATGTAACATACCTCAAATACGGCCAGTCCAAATGGTTGATCCAGATAACCGTTGGACTCTACAACTGTTTTTCTATGTTGTCCATCAAATGCAACCCTTGATACAGTGCGCAGGCCTGAGTCAGCCCAGTACAGCAGACCACGGGGGATATCTTGAAAAGCAAAGACAAATTATATCACCCGCTTTTCCACCGTTGGGCCGAATGGTTCTCATAGCGTAACCGTTCCTTTCCGTGCCGATTAGAGCCAGCCGGTATGGTTACGGTTTCATTTTCCACTGTGGGGCTGATAATGGCCACTCTTTGTAATGTATTAGACCCTTTTCACAGACTGAGATTATGCGTTTTAACGGTCATCAATATTGTAAATCCTGCGAAGTTTTTTATATTTTAATTTTTAAAAAATGTATGTACATTTATAACACTATACTTAGTATTATATTTACCTTTGCATCAAATTATAAAAAACTAGTTAATGCTGCTGTGAGGGTGTTCCTAATGGGAACGGGATGGGAGTGACGGTAAAAATGACATCTTTCTCTCTTCTGACTGTCGTTATCAATCGCTCTCTATTTTTTTCCTGTTTTTGAAAGTTGTGAATGCACTGTTGTGGAGTTTTTCCTTTTGCTATTTGAGCAAATGGAAACACAAAAAATATATTTAATGTATTCTCTCATTCACCGAATTTTACCCAACTATGACGACTTCCGCTTCTGAGAAACCCGGAAATGTGAAAAGAGTCTATAGAGGGTATGCATAGACGTCACTTTCCCACCGGAACGCGCTCCCTCAGCTGGACTGAGTGGCAAAAGAACCTGCTTCATGACTGGATTTAATAAGGGAAACTGCGAAAACGTAAGTAAAACAAACGATTACACTAAAGGTTGGGCTCGAAAGTGTTCCTTATGACATGTCAAAGAAACCTAATCCATGGATATTGACATGCAGCCAGGAATCGTGTTTCCTGACATTTATATGTGCCTGATTTCGACGCCGGGGAAATACATAAAGCAAATCTGACTGTGAAGGCTTTATATAAATACAATATAGATAAGTCTAAATCGGAGTGATCACTTATATCAGTGTTATATATTTTGTCATATCGTCCAGCCCTAAAACTTGTATAGTTTTTGTCAGTGTTTATTTAAAAACACCCAATTATGCAGAATATAAGATGGTAAATATTTAATTGATGAGTTGTCAACACAATATATAACAATACAATATATAGGGTATGATTTTACCCCAAAATCCAACATTTTGACACAAAATGATAACTGCAAAACATGTTTTTTTGCCTGGAGTCCAGCTGTTTCTGTGAATTGCAGTGACCTATTTGCTTCTTTTTTCTGTAGTTTTGAGCAGTCTGTAAAAATATAGCTCAGTTTTTGTGTCAAAGCTATTTGTACAGTCAGTCGGAAATCTCTTTCCCGTTTTGGATGTGTTTTGTGTGTTTTTTGCGGCATTCACTCTGAAAACCAATGCTGCCACTCAGTCTTTTGCCACTCAGTGGGCGGAACCGTATTCATAACGGTGACGTCACGTGCATACACTCTATACAAAAGCGTCAGTCATTGTCTTGGTAACGCAACGTTTACTGATGATTATGAGACGTAAATAACGACCGCGTTATGGAGGATGATTAGATATTTATTTTAAATTTTATTATTAATTTGTGTTTACGTCGCTCAAATAGAGCGCTTAGCAGAGACATTGGTACGTTAGCCAGGCAACAGACAAGTGACCAATCCTGAGTGGCGACGTCACTTCACGAATTCTACCAGCACGATTTAGCGCGGTTAGACAACCGTGCCCGACTGTACCAGGCTCAAGTCAAGTGGAAACACAACTGGAACCGTTCCTTACCATTCTAAGAACCATTTGGCCCGACGGTAGAAAAGCGGTTTATTAACTTGTACCCTTTTGCTAAAAGACCAAACTTGACCAACATGATGAAACTATTAATCTTTAATCTAACTCTTATCTTGTTTTCTAGCCCTTATTTGTTCAACTTGGATGATTCATGGATTAGCTTGAGTTCAATAATTTTATATAAAGTGATGAAATAAAATTATTTAAATCAAAATTTGTATCAATTAACATTATTTAATGGACATGGGCTGAAATAAGCTAACAATGAACTCTTGTATTTATATTTAAGTAACAACCAAAAATGAATAACTACTGTAACAAATGTACTTCTCATTGTTAGTTCATTTAAGTTAATGTATTAACATACATCAATAAATGGGACCTCTTCGTAAAGTGTTACTGAGAAGTCTAACCTAGGGAGATTGCGACAGGGTAACGTATGGATGAAGTTATCAATGCTATTCTGCTTGTCCCATCCAAACTCGCACGCTCAATTCTGGGAGACTCCCCACTGTCTGCCCAGAACAGATACCTAGTGGAAAAAAACAGGTTTAGAACTTAAACTTATTCAGACAAACTTAATAAATTCATTCAAACATTATCCAACCTTCAAGAGATACTTGGATTGGATTGATATCCATTGCCGCAGGTCTTTGCTTTCATTTACAAAAGTGTAAACTGCTTTGAATAATTGCTATGTTAATTATCCCTGTTAAAGAAGCTCCAGTGTATTTCCTTGTGCCTCATATTTTCTTGCACTGTCATTATGCAAAGAGGTTATTGTGGGAAGTTTCTAAATTTATTACCAAGTTTTTTTTAAATGAAATTTTCCTGCATATAAAATGACATTTAAAAGGTATTACAACAGTTACAAAATAAGACAAGGTGTCTGATAAAGAGAAGAACAAGCAACAGAACAGGTCACAGCAACATCGACCCACACCAGCCAAGGTTTCTAAATGTATAAATGACAAACTGTGTAGTTTCCCTTTCCTGTATGAACATGTTATACTTGGTTTCTTACGTTATGATAAAAGTATCCCAGATAGAACAGGTACATCTCTAAGATGTCTGCTAAAGAGTGCTTAGTCTGGAAAACATCTGTGTACAAACATCTGATAAACATCATAGAAAAGCAGTTACATATTCTATATCATTAACAACGTTTTCTAAATGTTTATTTAACATCTGACTGGAAACGCCACGTTCACACAGCAGCAGAATACGGTTGTCAGTCCTGTATTTGAATCCTTAATACGGTTACGTTCACACACATTACAGTTATTTACGGGAGTGACAACCGCATTCTATAACCGAACTCACACCTGTAAATTTTCAGGACTCACAACCGCATTCTCGGAATATTCGCGCTGTGTGAACGGAACAGGACTGGACAACTAGTTGTATGTCAAGTCATACAGTGCGAGAGAGCCAGTGTTTTGTGTGTGGTTTTGCTTTTGGTAACTTACAGCAACAGAGATATGAGCTGTGCGTCATCTTAAGGTGTTAGATCCAGTCACTGTTCTCCACCGGAGTGGCTCCCGTCAGTTTTGTGTTTCTTTTCCAAATTCAAATGCCGTGTCATGCGCGAGACGTCTCAAAGACGTGACACACGTGTGCAACACTTAAAGCCTCCGGCCAGCGCGTGTTTACATGCTGCTGTTGGTTAATTAAGTTTTGATGGATGAACTCGCGGTTCAGTTAGTCTCTTGTCATGTCAAAAGTGATAATACTTTTCAGTTTTATGGACGTCGCCATCTTTAATATTACGCTGGTCACTGTCATTATGGTTACTAGTAAGAGAATAAGGGCTTGACTCTCGTTGCATGTTCATACAGACAGTGTACTGTAAGTTGCTGTGTGAACGAGACATTTCAAGACTCACACCTGTAAGTAAATGCGGTTGTCAATCCCAAAAACTGACAGTGTGAACGTGGCCTTACGGGTGTGAGTTCGGTTATAGAATGCGGTTGTCACTCCTGTACATAACCGTACTGTGTGTGAACGTATTAAGGACTCAAATACAGGACTGACAACCGTATTCTGCTGCTGTGTGAACGTGGCCCTAGAAACATATTGCAAACACTAATACATCCTGCTGACATCAAATAGACAACAGTGTAAAAGAAGCCCAATTCTGCGGGAAAACCGCGGACTTGGCAACACTGGTCTGCTATCAGGGATGGAGAATGAGGCATACGTTATTAATCTTGTGATTATACTTGTAAATTTCATATTCATTGGTGTAAATTTTGCAATTAGAAACCTCTTTTTTCTGTGGTGCTTAAGGAATTTAAGAATTATATAGTTACTATTATGGAGAGTACAAACAAAAATTATTTAATACATTTAAGATTTTGTGAAATAGCAAGGCCATTAATTTTGTCTTTCTTTTTTATCACTGTAGACTGTGTGTATATATATATATATATATATATATATATATATGTGTGTGTGTGTGTATATATATGTGTATGTATGTAAATATGTATAAAAAAAATTAAAAAAATAAATAAAAAAAAATCGTTGTTCGAAGTGACGGTCAACATTACTTCTTGCACTAATTTCACAACATGCCTGTCCTTAACCCTATCTCTACCCTTAAACTAGAGCTGCACGATTCTGGATAAATTGAGAATCAAGATTTTTGTTTGTTTCAAATAGAGATCACTATTTTTCCCATGATTCTGAACAGACAACTAAACAAAATAGCCAGTAATTTACTAGAGGTTCTGACAAAACAATAATTGCTGTAGTCAACTTAATGTTTCATCAATTTGAATTAATTATTTTATTATTTAAAATCAGTTTAAATGTATTATTCAATAATTCACTCATAAATACTTTGTTTCATTTCTGTGTGAATCAGCTTTTTTGATAATATCTCTTGAATGAATGATTGACAAATACATCTTTAACAATCACTTGTCGCCACCTACTGGTGTAACGATGTAATGATGCAATAGTGATTTGAAGCACCGAGTTACTTTCAAAACTGGTGATTTGCTCTATTTTGATCGCTACTGTAGACATCAGTTTTTATATCTGAACTGTAAACTTTTATTCCAGTACTTCTGTGATAACCTGAATACTTGTAACATAAATAACCATACTGTGATGTTGAAAAGACATGAAGCTGTTTCGTATCTATACATGATAACTGCTTTCTCTGGGTCAGCAGCCATGCGAACACAGATTTGAATGTTTAATACACACAGGAGAATCGCTGCCATTTAGGAATAAGATCGCGTGAGTGCTTGAATCCAGATTGTGACCTTTTAACAATTAATAGTGCAGCTCTACTCTAAACCTAACCCTATCCATAAATTATCCCCTAAAATCAGAGGGAAATGATTGGTGAATAAGAATGGTGTAGAAGCCCCTAACCCTTGTTGTAAGCCTAAACTTAGTATCAAGGATGTTGATCCAGAAACATGTTCTACTAAATCATGTTCACCCTTATGATCTGCACCTGTCGTTGATTAAGGACAGCAGATAAACCCAGCACTCACATTCATTTGTTATCCGGTCTTGTGTATGTTAACCTCAATGTTGATTGTTAGATCTGTGATTTTCAGATGGCTGTTACGTTGTTCTTGTTTTTGCCTTTGTTTTATTCCTTAAACACTCCTCTGCCTCTTCCTGGTTATCCTGTTACACTGTTTGTGTAAGAGGATAACCAGGAAGAAAGAATGTGATATACTACATCTGAGGTGACATGAAGGTGAGTAAATGATCAGAGTAATCCTTTTAAAGAGAACATGAAATCAATATTGACCATTTCTTTCCTGAATAAATGGTATTGTCCACATTTCATCACAATGACATTATATTACAGTGTATATTATAATTATATAACTTGTGTAAGTATAATATTTTGATTAGTTGCTATTAATAATAATAATAATATTTTCTACCTCTTAAATGACATTTAAGGAAAAATAGCAAAAAATATAATATTCATTCAACATGTTAATCAAATTCCAATAAATTGAACAAAGTCCTGTCCTTCACATTTATGTGACTATTGCCTGGTTACACGGACAAGGCTAAGGGTACTTTTACACGACAACGATGTACTAAAAACCAAAAAGTTTCTTTGTACAGATGACAACATTTTTAAAACTATCCCCGTTCACACAGATCCGCGAAAATGACTAAAAACGCTGTATAACGCATGCCAGACAAGCAGTTGGCGACGTCAATTTGTAAAGAAAGACTACACGCATGCGCATACGCATTCTTTTACAGAGCACTCGCGCCAAACATACTTGCCTATCCACCTTATTTTTACAGTGTACTGCACTTTGATATTCTTCTCGTTATTTCATCGTAAGTCTCGCACATTTACTGAAAACACGTAGAAAAATAAGGTGGATAGACTAAACACGTAATACGCATGTGCATGACGTCACAGTTTTCACAGATTCGCATTCTCAGTTTACACGGAGATAAATAACAACGGTATCGCTTTCAAAAACTTGCACTTTGAAAAGTTTGTGATTTCAGGCCACCAAAACGCCGTTGTCGTGTAAATGAACAGCCAAAACACATAAAAAGTTTTTTCGTTTTTAGTTGAAAACGGTGTCGTGTAAACAGCCCCTCAAAATGCATGTTTGAGCTATCTTAACTGAAAGCAACTTGCACTGACATATCTTAAAATATGTCAGTGCGATTGTTTTGTCTCAAGATGCACACCAGTAATATTTTTTCAAAGGCTCATTTATAAAAGCTACTTAAATGTCCTAATTTAACTAAGGCCTACTCTTTGTTTAATCTAATCCCTGTCTGTGAAACCAGGGGTGTGTGATTTAAAGAGAAGAAGACGACAATATTTTACCCTAGCAGTGGCTGGACAGCAACTGCAGTAGGTCTGGAGAGTCCAGAGACGAGCTGCCTCTGTTTGGAGCCATTCAGAGAGGCCACGTGTAAAGCATGAGTACTGGTGCTGACCCAGTACAGAAGCTCATGGATCCAGTCTACCGCCAATCCCTGAATGCCAATGGAGGCCTTTAACAACACAGCTGGTCTATGATCACTGGAGTCTAAAGACATTCTGAAATAGACATAAACTGGCTTAAATTGTGTGTTTTGTGTTGGAATAGAATTCTAGGTAAAAGTTGCCATTTTAAAGCATATTAAAGGCACAATATGTAATTTTACGCCGTTTGAGGTCGCATATTCAAAACAAAGGCATAGCTTGATGACGTCTTGATTTCGCGGAATCATGGGAGGAGTTGTCTTTGTGTCTACAGCCGGTGGAAAAGAATCCAACGAGACTCGAGCAGAAATCATATTCATGGATGAGCTAATGTATTAAAGACTTATTTACATTACTGTAGTATGAAGCAGGGTGTGGCTGAAAGCCGTTGGAGTGGAACGAGGCCGCTGGAGCGATTGCTAATAAGAGACAAGCTTTTATTATGCCACAGACGAGCGCTTCTTCTGGACAAGCCTATGTGGGGTAACACAGCGCTGCTTTATCATATTAGATACATTGCGTGTTGAAAGTTGTTAGAGTGCTACTCTGCGTTCGCTCAGCGGCTGCTATGAGATACTTAATGCACACTGCAGTAAGCTAGATTGATATTAGTCATGGTAAAACATGGTACTCGCGGTAAATCAAGAAAACGAAATTTAAACAATAAGACTTACTGTGTTGAGCTATATAACATGATTAGTTTTCTGTCGATTAACATACCCAAATAGTTGCTCACCTGTGTAATAAAACATAATATATTAAAGTGTCTTTGGTGTTTCCATGATTTCTACAAAATAAAACCGGACATCGAGGGTAACGCGGATATGATGTCATTGATAGGCGACGCACGGACACTGTTTGTGTCCTGGTTAAAATTGCTTATTTCTCTGGATTTAAACATTCTTGGAAACTTTTGGGATAATGTAAGCACAAAAGTCAACAAAAATCTATAACATCCAAAAATATTACATATTGCGCCTTTAATTTGAGTATAATTTTCTGTTTAATCAAAATGGTTCTGCACCTGTAGATGACGTCATTCTCAAGACTGGTCAAGTATAGCGTGTTATTTGCATTAAGTGCTGTAACAGGTCCTGGCGAGACTCTTTTATACGTGATGTTTCTTTGCTCAGAGCCGCTGAGGTCCATCCACTGAACACCCTCTTGAGTGCTGACCACCACATGAGCAACAACACCTGTACAAGACCAACCCCTCATTCAAATCAGTGCTGTTAACTAAAACTATTAAAAATTATTAACTGAAATGAAGCTGTAATTAAAAATAAAATATACATATTTGATTACTAGAATTTTAAAATCTATATTAAAAACAGAAATGCTGCCTTGGCAATTAACTGAAACAAAATAAAATGACAAAAACTGAATAAAATTACAGTTAAATAATAAAAATTACAAAAGCACATACCAAAAATGAAAATGAAAACAGAAAATATAAACATATAAGCCAATTCATAATATTAATAAGTAATTTTGAGATTTTTAAATGTTTTTAAAAGAAGTCTCTTATGCTCACCAAGGCTGCAATTATTTGATCAAAATTACAGTAAAAGTAGCAATATTGTATTGTAGTAATAGAACTGAATTTGAATAGAAATTTTTTAGAACATTATTTAACTCTTTAAAGTCACTTTTGATTAATTTAATGCATCCTTGCTGAATAATAATAATAAAAAAAAATCTTACTGACCCCAAACTTTGGAATGGTAATAAATAAGGTAACACTTTATTTTATAGTGTCCTTGTTATACGTTAATGTAATCGCTATAGTAATAACAGTAAATTATGCATAACTACAAGCATCTGACCCTAAACCAAACCCTATAGTAAGTACATGTTGTTAATTAATATTAGTCAGTACTTAATTGTATAATTACACTATAACCAGGACGCTTTAAAATAAAGTGTAACCATAAATAATATAAAATTATCACTTACTTAAAATACACATACAAAATATTAGAGATCTGCAATCTTGACTGTCTTTACAGGACAATTACATTTAAATCTTCCTCTCACCTGTAGCTTTGCACCGTCCGGTCCCGGTGGTCAGTTCATACCCATCCTGACATTCACATGCAAGAGATCCATTGGAATGGACGCAAATTTGATCACACACATCTGAATCAAGACAGTGGTCCACATCTAAAAGTGAAAAGTTAATAATTGCGTGAAAAGTTAAACCTATTAATAGTCTTTTAAAAGATAAACCTTTTGTAAATTTTGAAATCAACCATGATTATTGGCATAACCAAAAAGAGAAGGATTAATAGCATAAGCTAATTTTATATGTTTAGTTAAAAGTGTAATCAGTAAATTTTCCTGCATTAAAACTTACACAGTAGTTCACCTCACAGGGCATGTTTAGAGCACATAAGCTGTTGTGTAATACTTGTTTTAAGTCTCTATCTACCATATTCTGGACACTATTGCTCATGGGAAAAAAAAGTGCACAATCACTTTCTACAATGGCGTTTCTACAGCAACACTGTATACACTGGATCACATTATGTCATTTCTCCAGTTAACCCTTGTGACTTATTTCTCACCCTCACAGTGTGTGTCCTGGACCAGCCTCATTCCACTGGGACAGTCACACATGAAGCCAAATGGCAGATCAATACATATGTGAGAACAGCCGCCGTTATCAAGCTCACATTCGTTGTGATCTACACAAAGACAGAAATAAAATGACAAACAGTGAATTATAAAACATTAATAAAAAATAAGCTTCTTTCATAAAGCACTTTTCGTACTAGTCTACATAACATAGGGTATCATAATAGTCGATTTTAACACTTTTATTCAGCAAGAAGCAAGTATTTTAGGTTTTTTTAGTTTTATTAATAATATTAATTATTAATTTTGAATTCGTTTTCACGTCGATTTTTGGTTAATCGTTAGGGATTTCTTCATGTGCTTTTGACATTTTAGGTTTTTTAAAAGAAATATTGCTATTTAGGTTATTTTTGTTTTAGTTTTACTTTAGTTTTTTGTATTTAATTCATTATTTCTTTATTTTATTATATATTTTATTATATCTATATATTTTATTTTAGTGCTTCAACTTAAACTTATTTCAGTTTATTGTCAAGGCAACGTTTCTAATTTTCATTTAGATTTTCAACTAATATTCATAATTTATTTTATTTCAGCTTTACTGCTATTATAATATATAAATTGATGAAAGGTGATAGCAAAAACATTTATAATGTTACCTAAGGTTTCTATTTCAAATAAATTGAACTTCCTCAAAGAATCCTGGAAAAAAAAATGCATCACACGTTCCACAAAAATATTGAGCAGCACAACTGTTTTCAACATTGATAATAATACAAAAATGTTTCTTGAGCACTCCGACGCTTTGGATTGCACTTGGTGATGTAAGGCTTGGACGCAGCTTCTCGGCCATGGAAACCCATTCCATGAAGCTCTCTATGCACTGTTCTTGAGCTAATCTGAAGGCCACACGAAGTTTGGAGGTCTGTAGCTATTGACAGAAAGTTGCCGACTTCTGCGCACTGTGCTCCTCAGCATGCGCTGACCCCGCTCTGTGATGTTACGTGGCTGAGTTGCTGTTGTTCCCAATTGCTTCCACTTTGTTATGATACCACTAACAGTTGACCGTGGAATATTTAGTAGTGAGGAAATTTCACAAATGGACTTATTGCACAGGTGGCAACCTATCACGGTACCACGCTTGAATTCACTGAGCTCCTGAGAGGAGCTTTCTTTCACAAATGTTTGTAGAAGCAACACCTGAATTCAATGATTTGGAGGGGTGTCCCAATACTTTTAGAAATATAGTGTGTGTGTGTGTGTGTGTATAACAAAATGCAACTTACCACAGTTCTCCTCATCACTATGATCTTCACAGTCAAAGGAGTGGTCACACCTCCATGAATTGGGCACACAGTGTCCATTAGCACATCTGAACTCTGACCTAGCGCACGTCTGTGCTTTAGACAGCAATGTGCATGTGTCTAACTGTTCATCTGCTCCATCTGAGCAGTCAGGCTTTCCATCACAAATGCTGCGGGCAGAAACACAGCGCGCTGCTGCCACACAGTGGAAGGAGCCATTAGTGCAATTCAAACAGGAGATCTCATCGCTGCCATCGCCACAGTGGTCCACACCATCACAGCGCTGATTCAGAGGCACACGTCTGCCGTTATTACACACAAACTGCTCTATGCTGTGCTTTGGAAAACCTGCAAAAGTAAAAACTGTTCTTTAGTTCTGAAAGAAAGTGTTGAAGGACAGTTTGAGTATCATTAATAGCATCTGACTGGGCTACATTTGGTAAAACTGTGCAAGTAGGTGAATTAGGGTAATCTGGGACATTTTTTGCACTTTTGGCAATTTGCTGTATTGTCAGTTACCAAACAACATTTAACATGGCAATAATATAAAAATAAAGAAAAAACAGTCAGTTCATAATTTTGATTTGGACAAAAATAATAAATAAAATAATAAATGATAAGCACAAGCTTAGATTTTTTTATGCTATTGTTATGCTTTCCTAATTAATTAAAAAAAAAAAAAAAAAAAAAAAACGTTAATGTGGGAACCTGAAAAATGTTTGAAAATGAAAAATCTAAAATGTCATTTCAAAATTGAATCCATATTTTATTGCATGTACAGGTGCTGGTCATATAATTAGAATATCATCAAAAAGTTTTTTTATTATAAATTATTTTAAAAAATGAAACTTTCATATATTCTAGATTCCCTACATGTAAAGTAAAACATTTCAAAAGTTTTTTTTTTAATTTTGATGATTAGAGCGTACAGCTCATGAAAGTCCAAAATCCAGTATTTCAAAATATTAGAATATTTCCTAAGATCAATCAAAAAATGGATTTGCAAAACAGAAAAGTTCAAGTTCTTTAAAGTATGTTCTTTTGTGCACTCAATACTTGATCGGCAGGACATATTACAGCAAATGACTTGCTCCTAGCACAAATTACAGCATCAGTGAAGTGTGGCATGGAAGTGATCAGCCTGTGGCACTGCTGAGGCACTATTGAGCCTTCAGATCATCTGTATATTGTTGGATCGACTGTTTCTCATCTTTCTCTTGAAAATATCCCATAGATTCAGGTCAGGCATATTGGCTGGCCAATAAAGCACAGTAATATCATGGTCAGCAAACCACTTGGAAGTGGTTTTTGCACTGTGGGCAGGTGCTAAAGTCCTGCTGGAAAAGGAAATTAGCATCTCCATAAAGCTTGTCAGCAGATGGAAGCATAAAGTGCTCCAAAATCTCCTGGAAGATGGCTGCATTGACTTTGCACTTGATAAAACACAATGGACCAACACCAGCAGACGTCACGGCCCCCCCAAATCATTATTGACTTCAGAAACTTCACACTAGACTTCAAGCAGCTTGGATTCTGTGCCTCTCCGGTCTTCCTTCAGACTCTGGGACCCTGATTTCAACATGAAATGCAAAATTTACTTTTATCTGAAAAGAGGACTTTCAACCACTGTTCACTGTCCAGTTCTTTTTCTCCTTAGCCCAGGTAAGATGCTTCTGACGTTGTCTCTGGTTCAGAAGTGGCTTGGTAGTCCTTTTCCTGAAGATGTCTGAGTGTGGTGACTCTTGATGCGCTGACTCCGGCTTCATTCTACTCATTGTGAAGCTCTCCCAAGTGTTTGAATCGGCTTTACTTGACAGTATTCTCAAGCTTGCGGTCATCCCTGTTGCTTGTGCACCTTTGCCTACCCAATTTCTTCCTTCCAGTCAACTTTGCATTTAATATGCTTTGATACATCACTCTGTAAACAGCCACCCCATTCAGTAATGACCTTCTGTGACTTACTCTCTTTGTGGAGGGTGTCATTGATTGTCTCCTTGACCATTGCCAAGTCAGCAGTCTTCCCCATTAGTGTGGTTTCAAAGAACAAAAGATACCCAGAATTTATACTGTAGGGATGGTCATTTAATGAAACTCAAATGTAAATATTCTAATATTTTGAGATACTGGATTTTGGACTTTTATTAGCTCTACACTCTAATCAACAAATTTAAAAAAAAAAAAAACCTTTTGAAATGTTTTACTTTACATGTAGGGAATCTAGAATATATGAAAGTTTCATTTTTTAAAATAATTTACAATAAAAAAAATGAACTTTTTTACGATATTCTAATTATATGACCAGCACCTGTATATAATGCAAAATCTAAAACATTGTTTTCTTTATGACTTGTGATTTATGTTCTTGTTAGAATAACCTTGCACAGATCTTATGCTTAAGCCCAGTTGCAACCAACTGCTTAAGTTATGAAAGCCATTAGTTCAAGTTATATACTAACTATTGCTAAGGTGTTTTTTTTTTTGTTTTTTTTTCTTAAAAGGTTTGTTGCAACTGTTGTGATGCTTGGATTATTTATTTTATGAGACTTTCCTACACCTTATGATAATAGGAAACACAACAGGCATTTAAATTCAGTTCAGTTTTCTCCCATAAAAACTTTTTAATTTATTAATATCTTGATAATAATCGTGATTAATAGCACCCTTATCGTGAAATTAAGCATACACCATTTACTATATCCAGCAAAGTAAACCATCAGATTGAAGGGTGATTCTCACAAGAGCCTTTTTCAAGGTAAACGTAGGTCTTTCCACTTGGACACTCCAAAAGTACACCAAATAACAAATTTATATAAGGAGTCCATATAATTCAGAAATTTATGCACAAAGCACACATGGAAAAAAAAGAAAAAAAACATTACAGAAAAAAACTTTTCAGATTTCACAGTGTATAGTTTATGTACAGTGCAACAGCAAAGAGCTTGTTTACATTTTAGACAAGTCAAATTGCAATACTGAACAGGACCACATGGAGATGCCAAAAAAAACCTAAACCAACCACCTTGACTTTGACCTGACTGCATATTCTGCACCTATACCAATCCAGTCAAACCATTATATTATGTAATAAAAAAAGTTATGGAATTACGTATTTTTATAGACAGGCAGCCCTTTATCCAAGTCCTTTAACGAGATAAAAATAACCCAATTTAACTAATTTTATATTTACGATAGAATTAATACGCAACATTATTAAGAGTTCACAAACACATCTAGCGCCACTGCAAGCACAGTGGTCTATTATCTCCCGCGTGCACGTGGAACCAACTTTGACACAATACCAAGGACATGCTGAACGATGCTTTATAACATGCAAAATTCAATACAGTAATAGTATTTTAGTATGTTAAAAGTGCACGTGCTTGATAGTAATATAGTAAGTGAGTATATCTTTATATTGCGCGAGGAAACTCGGAACATCAGTTTGACAGCCTCATGCGGCGTTCGATCCAATCAGATGGCGTGACAGCGAAGCGTGCACCGTGAGGTCCAATAGGAAAGTGTGAACAGTAGCGATGCATTCAGACACATTAGGCACATGCATTTATTATCATCTGTCCACACAGATGTACAAACCTCCCCTTACCTTCTGTTGGAAAACATGACACCCAAGTCAACAGCAGTAGTAATGCACCAAGGTGTTCCATGCCTTACTCAGCGTCCTCTAAGGTGCACGCTTGTCGCGAGGCAATGACGTCATTTCCGCACTACAGAATTATGTAGTCACCCCAAAAGTTAAAACCAGTGACTCTAATAAGTTTTACGATACTAATGTATGAATATCATTGCATTAGATAACAGAATATCAAACCAAATAGATATTTTAAAAACACATAGAAAAAGGTCACATTTCAAATAAAACATTTCACAATACGAAATTAGTTTGTTTTTAAATTATAAAACATTAGATACACCATTAAAAATTAAGACAAAAGATCTGTGAAACATGTTAATAATTGTGTGTGGACCTGATGAACTACAGCTTTGGTTACTCTGATAGGAATCCCTTCATAATTTATATGTATACATAGTGCACAATTTAGAGTATATTTATTTCTGTTTTAAAAACACATAGAAATATATATATATATATATATATATATATATATATATATATAGTCTATTTAGTCTATTTTGTGTTTTTGCATTTATTGCAATGTTTATTGCTGTGATGTCTTGGTTTTCCCCAGAGATTTAAATACCATTCTGTTCTAGCTTGTGAAGAACTGAGTTCATACATCCATTAAATCAACTTAAATCAGGTGGTTAAAGGGATAGTTCACCAAAAAATGAAAATTCTGTCAAAAAAATCATTTACTCACTCTCAAGTAGTTGTAAACTACTGTATGAGTTTCTTTGTTCTGCTGAACACAAAGGAAGATTGACCACATTGACTACCATAGTAGGAAAAATACATTTATGGTGTAAGGGTGGTTTGCCTACAGGGGTTCAAGCTGCAGGGTTGCCGAACAACTAAAGAAGCATTATCAGCAATATGGTAGAAAATTGTACATTTCTTGTCTATTGCACCCACTGCTACTAATGACGGAAATAAGCACAGTTACAGCAAAATATGTGGGTGAGCATTGCAATAGTGTGATGATATTGTTTTGCAGTAGGTAATACTTTAAAGTTACTACCAAATCCAAACTAGTTAGCATATCATTTGTAATTGAAAGGGTTAATGACAATATCCGGTTATGGTTACACTTAAAGGCACAATATGTAAGATTTTTGCAGTAAAATATCCAAAAACCACTAGGCCATTGTTATATATTTTGTTTAGTTGAGTACTTACAATATCCCAAATGTTTCCAACTATTTGTAAATCATGAGAAAATCGTGATTTTAACCAAGGATACAGGACCTGTGAGGAGTCGCCTGTCAGTGGCGTCATATCTGTGTTACCCTCGGTTTCCGTAGAAACCATGGAAACGGAAAGACGCTTTAATATATTACTTGTTTTATTAGACAAGGGAACAACTGTTTGGTTTCATTTGTAGACAGAAAACAAATTATTGTTATATAGCTCAACACGTTTAGTCTTATTGTTTAAATCTAGTTTTCTTGATTTTCTGAGAGTACCACGCTTTTGTCATTCAGAAGAAGAATCTATATCTATTTTTATCTATAATTTTCACACCATTAATACTTAACTGATCTGTGTATAAGGGAATAGGCTCAGAAGATATATTGCCTGATAAAAGTTCCTGCCAAAGGAAGTAGTCCCTTTTAGCAATTTGTTAGCAACCGCTGTTTTTAAGACACAATAAAGGTTTAAAAAATCACAAGTGGGTTATAACTGGTGTGTTTTATGTCATAGATCAAAACGTGAAAATATTTAGAGGCTTTGTTAACCACAGACCTTATTTCAGGTGATTTAGCAAAAACCCATTCAAAAAACCCATAGACTTGAGGGCGATGGAACCGGAAGTCCTAAAATGCTAACTCGCTTCCGGGTATTGCATACAAAAACACGTCATCTCTAAGGTACTCTATTATATATTACATTCATAATAGCATCAAAGGAAACAACAGAAAAAAAAAGAAAAAGAAAGAGAGAGAGAGAGAAAAAAAACTATACTGGGGAAAAAAACTTACAGAATGTTCCAAAAAGAAAAGGATTCAAAAATTCTATACATCCGTTTTGCTTTTTTATTTCTTGCATCTTTTAGGGCCTCAATATAATGCTTAAGTTCAATTTTAAATAATATAATGTTAGGTTTATTATTATTCCATTTCTGTTTATTTTCCATACATAATTATTAAGTTAATCACCAATTTTATGCTCCAAAATCTTTAATTTTGTGAATTTGAATATTAGATATTCAATATCAATCCAAAACGACTGGATAAATACACATTCAAAAAATAAGTGTTTTATGGATTCTTCTTCTGAATGACAAAAGACGCATGCAGTCTCCATGTCTCTAAAAAATCTTGAGACTACTTGTCTCACTGGATAAATCAAATGAATAACCTTATATGTAATTTCTTTAACTTTATTGGTGAGGCAGTATTTACTGGGTAAACTCCAGACCTCTTTCCATTCAATCTGATTATACATCGAGTTCCAAAAAGGTTTGCATTTGGGCAATAATGTACTTCTACATATAAAAGTTATTACATTTTTTATCTATAATTTTCACACCATCAATACTTAACTGATCTGTGTATAAGGGAATAGGCTCAGAAGATATATTGCCTGATAAAAGTTGAATAAGACCACTAGGAATGGCACCAAATACCAATGCAAACTCCTTAGCAGTTACAGGGATCTTATAATGATTCAGGAAATCACAGTAATTAAAGAGCTGTCCGTTATTCTTAAATAGCTACCTCACCAAAATTATACCATTACTGTACCAATTTCTGTAAAATAAAGATTTATTTTTAAACTTAATATATTTGTTGTTCCAAATCACATGTGGAGAAAAGTTATGCTTAAAAATGAGCATCCATAATAAAAAAAACTGTTTATGAAAAGAAGAAAGCTTTATCAGAACCTTGTTTACATCAAAATTACACTTTTTATTACTTCTTTGACCATGTGACTGAAACCCAAATGTAAGACATTCAAACCGACCAATCAGAAGATTAAAACTTCCCCCACTGTACTAAAGGTGTGACAATTTGTAGACCCCCGATGTACACACATCTTGGCCTACAGGCCTTGTTCACTATCAACACCTTTGTGCCTTCCAAATGGCCCTTACAGCAAAGCAAACATCTTTGTTCATTTTGAAATATCTTTTGATATTTTCTATCTTACAATGGTAGTCAATGTTCTGTTTGGTTACTGACATTCTTCCAAATATCTTCCTTTGTGTTCGGCAGAGCAAAGAAATTCATACAGGTTTGGAACTACTTGAGGGTGATAACAGAATTTCCATTTTTGGGTGAACTATCCCTTTAAAAGAAATTTTAAAAGCCTAATATATATATCCTACATTACTGATATTATATCACACGCTAGAATTTTTATTTTATTTTATTATCTATTAATTTATTGGATAGCCAGCACTGAAGCATTCTTCTTTATTTTATAAAGTGGTGAGGACAAAATCATTTCCCTAGGCTAAAGGACGCCTGTGATCTATGGGCTACTGATGCTTTGCAAAGGGAAAATTCTATCAGACTTATCTCTTGTGCAAAATGGAATTACGTATGTGCGTCGCTGACCTATATATTACATGACTACTGACATTCCTACAGCCTTAACACCGTTGAGTAACATAGACCCAGACATTCAACCTATATGCTAGACCCCTAATCAACACAGTTTACAGTTGACACAGGAAATTATTCATCTCCTTTCTCGTAACAATTACACATCAGTGAAACAACAAAAGTGTTGTATCACAACCCCTGATAATATCACATGGGAATATCCTGTAAGTTTTCTTTTCTTCACTAAGACGCGCAGCATAAAAGTAAAGAACACATGACAAGCTGATAACTGATGACACACTGACATCTTTGGATTTAAATCCATGCATTCTTTCATATAAACCCTTTCTCGCCATAGTCCCAAGCGCACGTTACAAAACTCAGAGATTTTTGTTTTGTAATGAGCCTCAGCGGCCAATAGGCGAGCTCGTTAATGGTCACGTGATGATATTTTTTACGTAACACTCGGACAAAACGACTGTATGTGGAGGAGCGCGAGTCACTACGTTCTCTTGTACTGTGAACTATAAGAATGCTTTGACATTTATTTATTGTTTTTGTCAAATTAGTGGCGTATCTGTGAATGTCACTCGCAAGCATGTCGTTGCGAAGACTAGACCAAGAATATGCTTTGGAGGAAAGGGGACGGTTTTTTATATCATCGGAAACAGAAGGCGACTGGGACGAGGATAGCCATGTCGATCACCGTCAGCTTGTTTTATTCAAAGCCGATGCTTTAGCGTCGGAAAATCGTCTTAAAGAGGCTGTCGATATGTTTGCCATGGCTCTCCGATATGGCCCTGTCCGGCCAGACCAGCTGAGCAGTTTAGTCGGATGCGTTCTGCGTAACTTCAAGAAGAAATCAGAAGAGTCGACTGCAAAAAGTGAGCCGAACTGGACACAAGATTGTGAATTTGACTGCCCTGGTTGTCATAGTTTCATAGCCGATCCCGTGACGGTGACATGTGGACATACGTATTGTAGAAGATGTTTACAACATAGCGCTTTTTCTAAATGTAAACTGTGCAGTGAAGACATTAGGACGAGGCCTGGGGAACCCCGACTGAATGTGATCTTATGTGGACTTTTAGAGAAGTGGTTCCCAGAAGACGTCAAAAGAACTAAATATATAGAGGAAGCTGAAACCCTATTGAAGAGTAAACAGTACGAGAACGCTATTGCACTAACGAGTCAGTTATTAGAATCTGGTAAGTTCAAATCCTTCTTTATTTCTAAATATATTTACCAGTCTGAAAATAATGCCATGCGCAAGGTTATGTATAATTTATTATTTATTAAAAGCGAGCGGGGTAAACAGAGTTCACTGACCAACATTTGGACTGACAGCCGTAACTTATGTATTAGCCCCGCCCTCCACGATCACGTAACTGGCGAGTGCCTGTATTACAAAACGTGTTGGAATGGCGCATGCGCACTCGGCACGCGTTGTGTAAGGCAGGTCGTGACACAAAAGTGTTTTGTAATCTGAAGCAAAGTGAGTTTTATAACAACAACCAGAACAGTATGTAATAGACACAATGTTCAGGTGTTTATTCAATAGGGAGATGCCTATGGGTTGTCTGAAGTCTTGTCCTGTAGCCTAAATACAAAAATGCATTTGTTAAGCAACAGCTGGAATTGAAACGGCTGCAATGTCATAATAGGTCATTTATGGTAATTTATACCTAGTTTATTTTATTCCAACTATATATATATATATATATATATATATATATATAATATACACACAGTGTTTGCAAATTATGTTACCTTAAAGGATAAGGTTGAAAACAACAGAATAATATAGATGTAATTTAGTAATATAGATACCTGTATAAACTTGACTATTGCATTTTAAGTCTCAATGTCTGGCGTCCCCTGATATAAACAGTCTTACTCCCTTATTGAATAAATATATAATGCTGAGAAACATTTTTATTCTCTTTACCTAAATCAGATGGAAAGGACTGAATCTTAAGCATGACACACTTATGTATTTTTTTATTTGCATTGTTGAATCATGAAAATCTACTACCATATCATCTCTGTTAAGTGACAGACAGGAAATATCTGATGATGTTGATGTTGCATAACGGCTGCATAATGTCACAACATTCCAGACGTTCTACACAAAAATTGGGACATTTCTTCTTTTATAATCCTTTGCCACCTTGTGTTCGGGATACGTACCTTGATAAAAGTCCATATCTGTAACGTCACTGTACATGTCACAGAGACGGTGTAGTCTAGAGTGCGGCAGTCTCATCTCTTCTGTCATGTCCTCATTTCCCCTTGTGTAAAAAAGGCAGCGCTGCAGTGTCACATCCTCTCTGCCACGCTCCTTGTGGCATTTCAATGCACTCCTTGATCTATTGATCTTATTTGATCTATGGAATCAGGAGTATTGTCATAATTCCTGTTTGACAGACTAAAATAACTGGTGATTAAAGCTTGGCTTTTGAGATTTGTCATGGTCTCTGATTCTTTTCTCTTTCTCTCAGACTCTAGTAATGTGTGGGTGCAGGTGTGCCATGCCGAGGCTCACAGAGGACTGAAGCAGTACCGTCAGGCTTTGGAAAACTGGGAGTCCTGCCTGATTGCTGCCCCATACCCAGAGGTACGTCTGTGGATTTTCCTTACACGTACTGCCTGCCACTGCCACAGATGGCTAATTTATTTCAGAGTACATCAGCATGCATTTAAAAATGTTATATTAGCTGGATTGTTGCTTTAAAAACAGGTGCCAATTTTCTAACTTAACAAGTATCAATACAGCCATAATTTAAAGGATCAATGTTTTATATTCAAGGCTTAAAGCATTAGTTCACCCAAAAATGAAAATTCTGTCATCAATTACTCACCCTCATGTCGTTCCAAGAACCAATGAGGTTAATTCTCGCATTCGGTTGAGCTTCTGTTTATGGTCGCTGATCAAGTTTCAATCTGTTCATCAAATAAAGTGATCGAGTCTCTTCTACCGCTCAATTCATATAGATTAGTTTTATGATCTCTTTATGAACTTTTTGAAGCATTAAAATGGTAGATGTGTAGCTGTCAATGGAGGGACAGAAAACTCTCAGATTTTATTAAAAATATCTTAATTTGTGTTCCGAAGATGAACAAAAGTCTTACAGGTTTGGAACGACACGGGGTTGAGTAATTAATGACAGAAATTTCATTTTGGGGTGAACTATCTCTTTAAGTTTATGTTAAAAGCTTTATTTTATTATTATTATATTTATTTTATTATATATAGAATAAAAGGGTCAGTTGCAGTAATAGCTTGAAGCTATACCGCTATACTGTAACTCTAGAACACCTATGAATTCATATATACACTTACACACATTCTCATGTTTCAACACAGCCTCATCTAGCTACATTACCCAGATAGAGAATGTTACCATGGTGACATATTTAATCTGCAGATTGACAATGCTAATGAACAATGCTAATTACGTCAGATAAGGGCCATCCTTATTATTTAGCCCTTCTGTTGCTGCCCTTTTGTCTTCTTGACCATAAGGGAGTATGAAAATATTTTTCTTTTTCAGTTCTGATCATTGCTATTCATTTGAAATGTTAATTTCAGCACCGCCACATCTGACCTATATTTGTTCAGTTAGCTCAGTTTCTACTACAATTACTGTGGTGTTGTGTTAAAACCCCTGTGAGGGGATGTAGTTGTGTTAAATACATGATTAAGGTATACAGGATGTTTGCCAAGCTGACAAGTGAGATAAGGAGAGACAGGCAGGTAGGGATAAGGCAGAGAGATGTGGGTCACTCGAGTGTGTATTTATATTGTTACGAGTCACAGAGTGTCTAGCACTGTTATTAGCATTAACATGACTAGACTCAGTCCCATTCTAGCCAGATTAACCCCAAAACAGCATCTGTACTACTGGAAGCTAAACTCACTCTGATCTGTCTCTCTCTTGCAGGGGTATTTCCGGAAAGCAAAAATTCTCCAAGAGATGGGTCATGTGGATGAATCCCTGCAAGTCTTCCTTCAGTGTTTGGCATTGGATGAAAACTTCCATCAGGCAAAACAAGAGGTGGAAATGGTGAGATGAATTTCTGTTTTTGTGCATAGTTGAAGTGGTAATAAAATTTGGGCTTCAGTACGTTACCAACCTGTATTTCAGTATCGATACTAACGTGATATTTTAGGGAAGAAAAATATACATTTTCAAGTGACTAACTAAATAAAAAAGTATAATAATGCAAACCCTAATTATATACTAATTATATAATTATACAAATAATTATATTATGTGGTATTTTATTGTATTGTATTGTGTATATATAATATATCATTATATTTCATTATGTTTATATTATATTATTATATTTTTTGCTGGTCTGATGTACGTTACAGAATGGCTAGCATTGCTTACATCATCATTAAACTGTCTGTATAAAATGTTTTGGTACTTTGCTGTGGTTAAGGCCATCTAATATGAGTGCATGTTGGTTTATCATCTCTGCGGTGACTGCATTTTAAATAATCAGCTTTTGTTGGCACAGTAGATATGGATATAGCATTGATTCACTGGAACTGTTTTATGTTCAAGATACAGTTCTAGTTATTTGTGTCCTGAAAGGTCAACTTATTGTAATGTGCTGTGGCCAAACTGATGTTTTATATCAGTGCTGGACCATAATTAAATTATGTAAGACAATTATTACTGGTAAAGCTTTGTGACTTTCTGCCTAAGCACAAAGAAAGACGAGGGAAGTGCACTGTGAGCGTTGCATAATCTGTGTATCTTTCAGAGTGTGTGTGTTTACAGAAGGGCTTAAAACAGACTCTCTTATGCAATTAAGTGCTTTTTCTTTGGCCTATATTGGACTAAGACCAAAATTTAAAGGAAAAGTCATGATCTCTAATGACATTTACAAAGATTGGTGTCTTAAATAACAGCTCTGAGGCATAAACACTTGCTAGCAGTATCTTATTCCTATGATAAATTTTTTTCTGAATTTGTTTGCAAGATTATTTTAAACTCATATTAAACAGAGCGCTGCAAGATTAGTTGTGTACAGCATACAATACCATTCAAACGATATGGGTTGGTAGGATTTCTAAAATGTTTTTGAAACAAAGAAGTCTCTTATGTTATTCAAGGCTGTATTTGTTTAATCAAAAATACAGTAAAAACAGTAATATTGTGAAATATTATTACAATTTAAAATAACGGTTTTCTATTTTAATATATTAAAACATTTAATTTATTTCTGTGATGTCAAAGTTGAATTTTCTGTAATTTTCTGAATTTTCTCAGCCAATTGTTAAATTTAATGCATCCTTGCTGAATAAAAATATTAATTTCATGAAATAACTTATATATATATATATATATATAAAAATAAATTCTTAACTACATTGTTTTCTAAATTTCTGCTAAAATGCACTTTTGTTCTAAATTGATCTGTTCTATCTCTTTTAATCTTCAGATCTTGCATGACCTGTTGGCTCCAGCCTGTGATAATGTCAAGGTTGGATTGAGAGAGACAACCCACAGCACTTCCTTTCACCTGCGCAGTAAAACCCTGGTGTCTGATGGCCAGAATCCAGACCAGCAGACCCAGTTGCAAGCCCAGCACCAGTCGGTGCTCAACACTCAGGCAGCATCTGCCCACCTTCCCTCTAAATCCTCAGAGGTATGCTTGTCACCTTAGCACCTTATATTTTAAGTGAACCTTAGAAATAAATCTCTAGTTGACAGCGACATTAGCAGCTCTTAATACTTTAACACCTCATTTTCCATGTCTGCAGAAACCAGGTCGATCCGAAAGTCTGGAGCGCTCCGGCCTGAGCAGAGCTCACTCCCTTCGTGCTCACGGGATAGGGGGAACTGTAGAGGAGGGGCTTAAAAGAGTTAGCTCCGCCCCCCAGTTGGGTGACCCAGAAAAAGGCGCGCTGCTAAAGAGGAAGCTGTCTGTGTCTGAAGCAGGGCCTGGCGTGGCTTACAGCCATGGCAGTAAATATAAAAAGCAAGTAGGTAAGTTGTCTCGCCTGGGAAGTACGTGATGCCAACACAAGGACATACCACATGTTGAAAAGCCATGCAAATACTATAGTGACTGTACATCTGAACATTTCTATGACAATCAAGAACTAAATTGTAGCAGGTGGTTTTTCAATGACCCCAGTAAATACAAAACCAGTCTTCCTTAGACTGATTAATCGATCTTTGAAAGATGTCGGTTTTCGAGTTTGCCTTATTTGCACTGGCACTGTGATCAGTATGCATTACTATCATCACTTGAAAATGACTGCAGTTTGAGCGTGTCCTAAATAAAGTGGTGTCCTCATCTGTCCGCTCTTCAACCTTTCTCCTTCAGTGACTGCCAGTGCAGCTACTCCTGTGGTTACTGAGGAAACCAAGTCCTATCAAACGCTGCCAAAAGACCTGCTGGACCCAAATGATTTTGAGTGCTCTCTCTGTATGAGGTGAGGGAAGAGTGTGTTTTTAGAGTCAAATCGACTAAAAGTCCTATAACAAGAAATGGAGAAACAGACAAATAACCAGCACACTGTTTCTCCCATATATACTATGTAATAAAACACACACACACACACACATATATATATATAATATAATTTTCTTAAAAAAAACATGACATTTCTTGCTGAATCCTAATTTACTTTAAATGTGTTTGATTTTATTTTTTTATTTTTTTTTTTTTTATTTATTTATTTTATTTTTTTTACATGTTAATATTTAATTTTTGAATCAAAAGTAATGTGTTCAATAGCAAATTAGGTTCTGCTGTGGTATCACAAATTGGTAGTGAAAATCACAAAATGTCACCCTTGTTGGTATTGACTACTGCTAATTTGGTATTGTGATGACTGTGGTGCTTTCCACCGGTGGTGATCAGACCTGAAAAGAGTGTAAACAGTGCCTTAGAATAGCTTATCTTAAATTACTTAAAGAGTGCACCTTAAGAAGGCAAACAAATGGAGCCTGTAATTTCCCTGAGAAAACAAAAAAGCCTCAGTCAGATGGCAGGTTCATTTTGTGTCAGTGAAAGTGTGCTTGCTTTCACCCTGTGTGATTTTGAATGTGTCAGTCACTGTTTAATATAGCTCAACATCATCTATTTCTTTTCTAGATTATTTTATCAACCCGTCACGACACCCTGTGGTCACACATTCTGCAAAAACTGTCTGGAGCGCTGCCTAGACCACAATCCCCAGTGCCCTCTCTGCAAAGAAAGCCTGAAAGAGGTTTGTCTCAAAATCATAGACTGTGCATTTGGATGGCAAGATTAATTAAAGTAATTATAATTCAGGGCTGAACCATAAGGATTAAAAAAAAAAAAAAAAAACAAGGTAAATGTTATTATTCATAGAAATTGTATTAATAATTAAAACACTATATATTTTTTAAATTATTAAAATGTATTTAAATTTTAGCAGCATAGGTTTACATTTGCATTTATAGATTTTTGCTAAAAAATATTAAATATTGTCCAGATATTACTGATTTATTTATAATGTTCATTCTCAGTAATGCTTCCAAGACTATAACAAGTCTCACACTCACTTCAGGCCATTCGGTCATCCTTATTGTTGTTCACTGACATTTTTGTTTTATGTAAACATCTTTTTTTCTTTCTTTTTTCTTTTTACATTTTATACACTGTTTTATATATTCAATTACATTTTAAACGATTTGTTAGTAATTGCTCCAATTCTTTCTGTATTTCTATCCTCATCTTCTCTCTCTTGCTGTTCTCTTCTTCCTCTTTTTCGTTCTTCATACAGTATCTTGCCTTTAGAAAGTACACAGTCACACAAGTGCTGGATAACATCATTAAGCAGTATCTATCCAAGGAACATTCAGAGAGACTGAAACTGCATGCGGAGGAAACAAAAGAGCTCTCAGAGTAAGTTTGCACAACTGCATCATTTGTTGCTCATCCAATCAATTCATTGTTTTGAGTGTTTTGTTTCGAAGAGTTACATAATGTGAAGATGCTTTTGCACTGATGCCAGAATTAACATTCATTTATCATGCATAATCTTTTTGTTTGAATCTATGAAGTTGTAAATAAAAATAGAAAATAATGAAATGAGATGAAGTACCTTTCAACTGTAAAGATTTTAATTCACCAAATTATATCATATTGTGATTTGTATTGTTACCATGATGATATAAAAAACTGTTCATTTTCAATCAATAAATGTTTCTCAAGTCTTACACACAGTCTCTGTATATAATATTCAAATCATACTCATTCTCTCTGTTATTTGTCTTCCCTAGTTTAACAAAGAATGTGCCCATCTTTGTTTGTACCATGGCCTACCCGACTGTGCCTTGCCCCCTTCATGTGTTTGAGCCACGATACCGTCTCATGATCCGACGCTGCATGGAAACCGGGACACGTCAGTTTGGCATGTGCATCAGCGACCCACAGAAAGGGTAAGTGTGTGCTTATATGTGTTCTCATGGGACTGTGAGCATTAAGTCTGTTGGATTACGTTGCTGACTTTTATTTTATGATATGTTAAGGTTTGTGGACTTCGGCTGCATGCTTCAAATCCGCAGCGTACATTTCCTCCCAGACGGGCGCTCTGTTGTGGATACAATCGGAGGAAAGAGGTTTCGCGTCCTTTCACGCGGAATGAGAGATGGATACTGTATTGCCAACATCAAGTATCTGGAAGATATGAAAGTATGCACTTCTGATGAATTCTTAGATTACTGTTATGTACAGGAATGCAGGAAAAGACATGTTTTATTTGTAAACTGTATGTCCTTATCCAGTTGACTTTAACTAAAAGTTAATTTAAGCTTGAATTAGAGATATAGAGTCAAAGAAAGATTGAGAATTAATCAATTTTGTGTGTTGTAGGTAAATGATGAGGAAGAATTGGAAAAGCTACAGGTGTTACATGATCAGGTGTACGACCAGGCCCGTAAATGGTTCCAGAACCTGGAGAACCGCTTTCGGAACCAGATCCTGCAGCATTTTGGGCCAATGCCTGAGAGAGAGGCTGATATCCAGGTATTTCCCGCTTGCTTAATCCCTACTACTGAAAGAAGCCCCGCCTCCTTCCTCTCTTTGCCTTACAGCAGGCTGGGCGGGAGGAAGTAGGTCAAAGTGCATTCAGGGTTGCCATTGCATAAGTGCAGTTACATCATAAATGTGTCAGAAAGAACGGAAGTGAATTTGGCAGCTTTCACAAACACACACACACTGACTGGTAAACATATTATCGTGTTGTTCAGAAGAGGAATGGCATGCTTTGAATAATAATGGCAGGAGGTTGCTGTTGTGTAAGCTTCGTGAACGGAGCCAGTCTTTATATGGTCAATTTGAAGGGCCTGTCCCTTGATTTCTAAATAAAAATTAGATCTTTACAATTTTTGATCTAAAAATCATACTAACATAATGGGTGCACCTCAGGAAACATAATAATAAAAAATTGCAGTTCATATCCCCTTTAAAACTAAAACAAGCTCTTAAAAATAGTTTTCATTAATTGAAATAAAATTGAAATTAAATGCAAAATAAATATTACATGAGAAACTTAAACTTAACACATAACAAAAATTAGAAATACTTAAAATTACTAAAATTACTACATAAATATATATATATATATATATATATATATATATATATATATATATATATATATATATATAAAACAAAAACTAATAAAAATGACTAAAGTACATAAAATAAAACTTAACTAAAATTAAAATAAAAGCTAATTCAAAATATTAATAACAATAGTATACAAACTATATATATATATATATATTATAATAGTATATATATAAATAGTATACTTTATGTAAAAATAGAGGAAATGAGCTTTACAACTAGATATCCAAGCTAATTCAAAATATTAATAAAGGGTTAGTTTACCCAAAATGAAAATTCTGTGGTTAATTACTCACCCTCATGTTGTTCCAAATCCGTAAGACCTTCGTTCATCTTCAGAACACAAATTAAGATATTTTGGATGAAATCCGAGAGCTCTCTGACCCCATAGATAGCAATTTAATTTTCATTTTCAATGCCGAATTAGGTAGTAAAGACATCGTTAAAATAGTCCATGTGACTACAGTGGTTCAACCTTAATTTTATGAAGTGACGAGAATACTTTTGTGCTCAAAAATGACAACTATATTCAACAGTTTCTTCTCTTCCCTGTCAGTCTCCTACACAGTTGAAGTAGTAAACACAGTGCAGTGCTTCCAGGTTCTAGGTCAAAATGCCAACTCATTATTGGCTGGCTCCCGCGTCAGCATCACATGCATGCATCGTGCTCACATGTACAGCGTCAGCCAATAATGAGCTGGCGTTCTGACGTAGAACACGGAAGCGCTGCACTGTGTTTACTACGTCAACTGCATTAACTACAATAATAGTATACAAAATTTGATGTAAAAATAGAGGAAATGAGCATGTACAACTAGATATTCAGTATCAACTGACACATTTCCAACATCAACAGAAAAGATAAATGTAAATGTCGGACATGACCCTCTTATTGTACATGTTTTAGCAGCCTGATCTTAAGACACTAAACACACTTTCTTTGTATTCTAGGCCACACCTAATGGTCCAGCGTGCTGTTGGTGGCTGCTAGCTGTTCTTCCTGTTGATCCACGTTACCAGCTGTCTGTCCTCTCCATGACAACACTAAAAGAACGACTAATCAAGATCCAACACATCCTCACCTACCTGCAGAACCTCCCCAGAGACTAGAGCTTCCACACAAACACACAGAGAACTCCCTGTCCCTCTGCTGGCCAACATGCAAACACTCTATGGTGCTGACTGACGAAGAACTAATGAGATTCCAAGGAGAATCCACTGAAAACCGAGCACAGATTTCCATCTGTGGGGTTAGATGTAATTCATGCAGAGTTATAAGAACAAAATGTTTTTTGTTGTTTCATACCGATCTGTTCATCACCATCAGTTTTCACGACATCCCTTCCTGTAGTATTTATTGTTCAGCAGCCTGTCCGATTTCATTTAGGAGAAACAATCTACTTAAAATTCTGTTTCCGTCAGATGCCCGTAGCCTCCATACAGAGCTTTGAGGGCAGAAATGTTGCTGGAGAGCATTCCAACATTTTCAACATGATCATGCTGTGTGTTGAAGTGGACAGGGAGCATCTGCAAAAAGGTGAATTTTCGGGCACCAAGATAGAAGGCCATTTTGAATCACTTAAAACTCTGGAGAAACAAAAGCAGAAATATTGCTTCTGAGCATCCAGCTGAGCTTTCTGTCTTGACCTGTTAAGCACGCACAAGAGGTTGTTGTCGCACAACAGCGGAGTTGCCTAAGACAGAGAAAACTCTGAAAATGCACTTGTATTCATTTGTGTTACTTTTGCAGTACTGAGCGTTAATGAAGCTTGCACGGTCCCGTCCTGTCTCAAACTTTCAGCTCATAGATGGGCACGATACTGTTTAGCATAGGTTTATTTCATGCTGAGGAAATAATAGGACTTCCAAATATCTCCGTAGTTTAGTTTCAGACGTATCATTAATTTTTACTGTGAGTTTGCTTTCAAAACAGCAAAAACAACACGTCACCATATTGCAAGAGTCTCTCTTGGGTACAAGCTGCACTCTGTCAAATTCTTTAAAGATCATTTTTGAGAATGAGATTGAGATATTGATGTATTTTATTTCAAATCGCAAAGGGAAACTTGCAATATTTTGACTGATGAAAAACTAAACTAATCGTTAGCTGCAACCAGCACCATACTGAAAGGAGACCCAGCAAGCATTCTGCATATTGACAGTCATGAATGCTAACTCACTAGCTCATACCTGTGTGGTGCTTGTTGTGTGCAGACTAAACTAACTTTTGCCTTATAATACCTTGTTGCATTCTGCTACTATGGTATAATGCATCGGCTTGGGTTTTTGCACTCTTGTTGCCAGAGAAATAATTCTGTGGTTTAATTTACTTCATTCGCCTCTTGGCCAAAATCCTTTCAGTGTATAGAATATGTCAAATAATGGCTGTTGTATGTAAATCATTTTGTTTTGAATTTTTTTTTTTTTTTTTTACAGCTATGCTCAAATATTTAAGTTGTCAATTTTCAAATAAAATGCACATTTTTTTCATTGTATATGTATTAGTTTATTTATTTACATCATCCGGCTTCCATCCATCCATTTATTTTACAAAACGCTTGTCTTATAGAGTAATGGGATGCTGAAGCCTAATTTATTATTATTAGCCATCTGTCAATTTTCCAAACCATTTGTCCTATGTAGGTCCGCAAGTATTATTATTATCAGCAATATTATTATCCATCCATCCATTTTCCAAACCACTTGTCCTACAGCATATGTAGGGTCGCAGGGATACTGGAGCCTAATTTATTACTATTATTACTATCAATCATCATCTTTTTTCTTATTAGATAATAAAAATGATTATTATCGTTACCTATATCATCCACTAGGTTGCAGCAATGTCACTGGTTGTGCAACAACAGCTGTTTCATAACTCCCACATTTGTTGACCTGTACTTACTACTTAGATAATCCACCATCCTCTATCGAACAAGCAGAACATTCTCACACAGTTTAGGACCTTTATTGAATACAAATACTCTGTAGTCTGTACAGTTCTAACGTTACATAAATCTCAGCAGTTCATGTACACCGTATTTAACAACTTGACTGGCAGGTTTGATGATTACACGACGATTGTGCTCTTTATATGGAAAAACATTCAGCTATCGGAGAGACAGCATCATGACGAACTCTGAAAGACAACAGAGACAAAACTGTGTGTTAATATAATCTCTTGGTTGTCTATCTAGTCTACTACGAAGCACTTGTTCTCGCGAACGCGCACGTTGGAGGCCTTTCCCCTGAAATGGCACCTGAGGGGTTCCGTATGAATCAACGGAATTCGTGTTAAAATAAAACAAGCCTTTTCCAGAAGTTCATATATCTATCCAGTACTTGAAAGTAGTAATGTTAAACACATTTGTATTTTTTTCCTCGAGGTCTAAGTTACCTCCCTGTGCTGCTTTATCAAACTTACTTCATATAACGTATAGAGATTAAAGATGGAGTTGGCGGGAATTGTCTCCCGAGTGAGGTAAGTCAAGTTCCTTCGTTTATAACTCCATTTTATTTAAAAATCAAGTAAATATAAATGTTGAGAGTGGTGTCTGCTGCTCCACGGTTGGGGCAAACATCCCCTGTGGGAATTATATACCTAATGCAGAGTAGCGCCATGACGGGTATGAAAGCGAGGCTGTGAGGGATAGACTTGCCGTGTCATCTGCTATAAAAAGCTGTATGAAGCTCATATAATGTTCCACAGATCATGTTGTCTGGATTTTTCTGTCTACTGAAATTTCTTGGATTCTTTTTTCAGTGGCAGAACAATCCAAAAACACAAAATAACAGTGCAACCCACTGGAGAAATGCATGTCTATCCCTCACAGCCTCACTTTCGTTGCCTCTTTAAAAATTAAAGATGGCGCTGCTGTGTAAGGTCTATAGTGATATAGTGCAGATAGTAAAGGGGCTCAGAAAAAGGCCCAAGAGCCACATTTACTTCAAGTGAAAAAAGGGAGGGCTGTTTCATCTGCTGGCCACTAGATGGCGCTCTAGAGTTTTACTATTGTTTTTAGTGGTTGGTTATTACTTTTACTTTAGTGAGTTAAGTTAAATTGGTTATTGTTTTGCATATTTAAGTTACACGTTCCTTTCTTTTGTTTGTTCACTGCTCAGTGAATGTCTTGAGCTTTGATCTACTCTGCTCAGTAGTCCAGAGAAAGTCTTCTCACCTGTAAACTCATGCATCAGTTCCCAGAGTAGTACATATATTTAAAAGCATGATACCTTCCTTACCATCAAAGTCCACATTCCCATCTCCGTTGAGGTCGATGTCTGTCAGAATTTCTTCCAGTTCTCCTTTCTTCAGTTTCTCACCCAGCAACGTCTTTGTGGACTCTTTCAGCTCCTCAAAGGTGATCCGTCCATCACCGTCACAGTCAAACTAAGAGAGACATAGAGGAAATTCAGAGTTTTATGAAGATATAATATTATTTATGGGTTGGGAAAAGATGCGGTATATCACGATTTGATGTTTGTGGGGTTTTGTTCTCTATTTAATGTACACTTCCTTTGAAGGCAACTTTAGAGTGCATACTCACCTGTTTGAAAGCGCAGTGCAACTCCCTTAGACCGACCATATGAGCAGTCTCAGCCAACATCCTTGGCCCCATTAATTCACAGAAATCATCAAAGTCCACATGGCCTCCCCCTACAAACACACACATACCACATAAACACACTTATCTGTACATTTTAACTGACATACACTACCGTTCAAAAGTTCAGAGTTGGCAAGAAGTCTCTTATGCTCACCCAGGCTGCATTTATTCGATCAAAAATACTGTAAAAACAGTAATATTGTGATATATTATTACAATTTAAAATAACTTTTCTATTTTAATATTTCTTTTAAAATGTAATTTATTTCTGTGATGTTAAAGCTGAATTTTCAGCATCATTACTCCAGTCTTCAGTGTCACATGATCCTTCAGAAATCACTCTAATATGCTGATTTGCTGCTCAAGAAACATTTATTATTATTATTAATGTTGAAAACAGTTGTGTGGCTTAATGTTTTGTGGAAACCGTGATGCTTCTTTTTCAGGATTCTTTGATGAATAAAAAGTTCAAAAGAAAAGCATTTATTTGAAATAGAAATCTAACTTTATAAATGTGTTTACTGAATAATTTAATGCACATTTGCTGAATAAGATTATTTCTTTCAAAACAAACAAACAAACAAACAAAAAATCTTACTGACCTCAAATGTTTGAACGGAGTAGGTCAAAAGCTTAGGCAGGGTATAAATAGACACACACACATGCCTTCATCTGAAACTGTTTTTAAGCCCACACACTCACATTTCATTTTTATCTGCTGAATGATCTCAATAAGCTCCATCTCTGTTGGCATGTATCCCATGGTTCTCATGCAGTCGGCAACATCTTTGTAGTGCAAATACCCATCCTGGTCATAGTCAAACTCTTTAAATGCTACATGGAGCTCTGAAGGGTAAAGAAAATGTAATCACATTTAATCACATCGCCAAATTTTCTTCAACTTACAGTATATAGTATTCTGATATTTGTAGTAGCAAAGTAGTTTGTTGCCACTGTCCATGATTATAGTACACTTTGGTGTCCCATTACACTTTCTTTGAAAACTATTAGAGGTACAAATCCAATGTTTTTAGTGTAAGAAATATTAAATGCGTTCTCATAATAATAGTAAAGCATTAGAGGTGGCTAGTTTAAAACACAAAATCGTGCTTTTGACCTGTCCCACATTAACGGTCATGGCCTTCTTAAAGGAACACTCCACTTTTTTTGAAAATAGGCTAATTTTCCAACTCCCCTAGAGTTAAACAGTTGAGTTTTACTGTTTTCGAAACCATTCAGCCGATCTCCGGGTCTGGCGGTACCATTTTTAGCATAGCTTAGCATAGTTCATTGAATCTGATTAGACCGTTAGCATCTCGCTCTAAAATGACCAAAGAGTTTCGATATTTTTCCTATTTAAAACTCGACTCTTCTGTAGTTACATCGTGTACTAAGACCGACGGAAAATGAAAAGTTGCGATTTTCTAGGCCGATATGGCTAGGAACTATACTCTCATTCTGGCGTAATAATCAAGGAACTTTGCTGCAGTACCATGGCTGCAGCAGGCGCAATGATATTACGCAGCGGCTGTGACCCCCTGCTTGCACAGGGAGCGTGCCTTGCAAGCATGGAGATATTTGTGAGAGACGCTGCGCAATATCCTTGCGCCTGCTGCACCCATGGTACGGCAGCAAAGTTCCTTGATTATTACGCTAACGGTCTAATCAGATTCAATGAACTATGCTAAGCTATGCTAAAAGTGCTACCGCCAGACCTAGAGATGAGCCTATTTTCAGAAAAAGTGGAGTGTTCCTTTAACTGTACCCAAATTGTATTTATTATTTTAGTGGTAACACTTTAGTTTAGGGTCCAATTCTCACTATTAACTAGTTTCTTATTAGCATACATATTACCAGGATATTGGCTGTTTATTAGTACTTATAAAGCACATATTAATGCCTTATTCTGCATGACCATATTCTACATCCCTTATTCCTACCCAATACCCAAACTTAACAACTACCTTACTAATTTGTCTTCTTTTTTTTTTTTGTCATTAATTGTGTTTATATGCAGTTTTGGGGAAAGTTATTTCCTGAAAGTTACTACAATATTGTGTTACTTCCTAAAAAGCAACTAATTACGTAAAGTAATGCATAAAGTTACTGTTGCGTTTATTTTTCTGACCTGGGTTGGTTTTACTTGTTTGTGTAAAAAAAAAAAATATATATATATATATTGGCAAATGTAAAGGCCAAAAGTGCAATGCTTAAGCCTCAAGAATAGGACGCAGAAGAAGAAAGTTCAACACTCTTACTTTAGCAATTAAAATAAATAAATTTAAAAAAAAGAAACACAAATCTGATATTTATCTAATGTCATTTTTGCTTATTAGTATGGTTACATTTGATCATCGATTAATAAGTGAGATTAAATACATAAAGTATATTTGTGTTATTTAACATTTTTGCAGGTTTGCATAATATTTTGAGTTTGCATTTCACTGTTTTTTTCATTTTTTTTCATTTTGAGGAATACTGAATCTGTTTTTGTGCAAGTGAGATGAGTAAATGCAAGCTCACATTTAGTCTAGAACTACAGTAACCATCATGTTTACACAGCACACACAACGTAAAATGTGAAAAAAAGTAATCTGATTACATAATTTTTGTCACTATCTATACAGTCAAACCAAAAATTATTCAGACATTTTTGATATATTTTTACTAGTGGGTGCAGGACACTATAGTTCATTTATGTAAGTGAGGATAGCAAAATAAAGTAAACTGTGACATATTATACCCAAAAATTCTTCATAACAGTAAAATTGATAAAAATTTGGAAGCAAAAATTATTCAGACACTTTGACCTGACCATGTTTTGTTTGTGTTATCTGACATAATTAAGATTATTTTTTTCTGACACAGTTTAACTCTGAGATCTTGTCATAATTTATTACCATTTTTAGTATTTATTTTTAGTATTATATTTTAGTATTATTTTTAGTTTCACTATAGTGAATAAACTGTATTAATGAATGAAATGTTCAAGGTGTCTGGATAAATTTAGGTTTGACTGTATATATATATATAATATATATATATAATTGAACTTTACATTAAGACATTTGCATTAGGATATGCTACATACTGTACCAGTTATATAATCTAAAAATGACTGTGCGGTTTAAGCATTGAACCATCAGCACAGGTTGACTCACCCCTTGGTATTATTAATGCTGCTTACTTTTCCATCCGCTGTATGCCATTCACCATTCATGACAATACCAATTCATTTTTAATCAAATTTATTTGTGTCAGATGTTATTGAATTTTGTCAGTTGTTTATCTTATGCTGAGTGTGTGTAGCATATTGTGTCTGACTGTCTAGCCGCTGTGCAATGGCTCGGATATTAAATATGCATGTTTTGTACATACCATCTAGTTCTTCTGGCAGTAAATCTCTGTCCTGGTGAAAGTAAATGTGAGAGAGAGAGAGAGCAATAGAAAGGTAGAAGAACAGAGAGATGAGAGAGCAAAATGACAATGAGGGGGAAAAAATGTGACACAAAAAACAGCTAAATATGGAAATTATTACAGCATGAGATCTGAACATCCTTAGAGACATCGCCCATTTTTAATCACTAATAACTGAGGTTTATGTTAGCACGCTTATCAAAGCTGCTCAGTGGCACAATGACGCATAGAGTGGGGGGGTTGTATAATTGGATTAGACTATAACGTGCCCTACCATGTTTCACATCAACGCTCATACAAACATAGAACAGGGAGAGATGCAGGAAAAAATTTAATCATTTTGCAAACATAAACTGTGTAAATGGTTAAGGGGCAATGTGTAGGGAAAAAAAGAAAGGTTAGGAGAGAAATGGTTTATAAATTATTATTATTGCTAATTATTATTATAAAATATTGCTGTATTTGATAATTGGATATCCTCACATGCAGTTTTATTCAGATTCATGGACATATGCATGCTTTTATATAATTAAATCTAACAAATATACATATATGCAATATAAATACAGTAAATTTGACTTGTAAATGTTTTACTATACATATCTGCTAGCACTTTCAGAAGTGGATATACATGAATGTATACACATTTATTACTACATTTATTTTTAAATTAAATGCAGTTCATTGGAATTTCTTCAAAAATGTATAAATTTATTAGCAAACCTGGCATGAATCTTCATGAAGTACAAATGATTTACGTAATGGTAAAGCATGCAATTTTTGAGCCACTATAGCTTCATGAATTGAAATTGCAAAAATATCATTTTTGCAATTGGTCATTAAACAGATAGTCATACCCCAAACTCGCGCTATTGGTTGAGCCAGTGATTTTATGTCGGGTTGGTCTGGATGTTTAAACAAACATTAATATTTTTAGGGCACCATAGAGAATCTTCAAATTGCTTACTTATTTTTATTTCTGCTTATAAAGTATTTTAACATGGAAAAATGATACACGTCACCTTTAATTTCACCTAAGGACACTGTTTCTGTGCTTAGCCAACTAGATAACATCGTAACTGCTAAGTTAATCTAATACAGCATGGATATTAGGAATGTCACCGGTATTTAAACTTACGACAACACTAGTATTACCGATAACACCAGAGGGGGAGGGGTATCTGTTGCGCACCAAATCCTCTGCCATCGTCCTGTTAGTCATCTCTCCTTACTCTTGTCATGTAATAAGTGAAATATGACTCCTGCTCAGTGCGGAGTAAATGTAATCAGTTACTGTACCTAAATAACTTTTTGGCTACATTGTAGTTTGACTGAGTAACAGTATCAAAGATATTAGCAACTTTTACTCTCCACTTGACTACATTTTTAATTTTTAATCCAATACATTTGTGATGAGTAATGCAATTACTTGTTACATTTTACATGGCACCTAACTTTTTCTGCAGCTGTTTATTTCTGCTACAAATGAAGCAATATCACCATCTATGTGGCATTGAAGGTACTATAACTTGTGTGTTTTTCTCTTAAGCCCGGGATACATTGCACGATTTTAGCCATCCTATAAGATCATTACAAATCACACTGTGCGATATGGATCTGTTAAACTTGGGTACAAAATGCATGTAGACTGTACAATGATGACACCTTGAATCGTAGGCTACGATGCAAGTTTCTATAGTATAATAAAACGTCATCAGCATGCGCTAGTGGTAAACAAAAAGACCATGATGAAACACACTTTGGCACATTTTGTCGTTTTTATGTGTGCTGAAAAAAAAGAGGAAGCGGCGAAAGAGGAAAGTGAAAAGAGCTTGAGGTAAACAGTTTTAAGTTTTAATGTGATGTCACCTTGATTTCATATCGCATTTTTATTGGCTGGTCAGTGTCGTAGCAGCAACTGTGCAATGATCATGCTGAATTTCTGACACTGTCAGAAAATGATCGTAGGCTATCTTTGGTCGCAAGACTGTGACAACGGCTGTCTTCGAACCTCTCTCACTGTACGACATAGGACTACCGATTAGAGCCACGATCACAGAAATCGCCGTGATTTTTTCACTATGGCAATCTTTCATCTAGGACAGCTAAAAATCGTGCAGTGTGTTCCGGGCTTTAGTCACCCAAACTTCTGTCAACAACACTACTTTACGTGAATGCTTGTGCATTAGCAGGTAGTTGCTGAATCGTAGGGGTTTCATATATGAGATGAGGACATGGCTGCAGACGGTGATGCAGCCTATGACGTCCAGTGCAAGTAGGCTTTGACTATTTCATTTTACTTAACATTATTTTAATTTTAATTTTCGTTTTATCCTTTTTGAAGGATATTGGTTTACTTATATGTTCTTTTTGAGCACTTGAACTTAACTGAGGCTGAGTGTCTGTAGACTGTTTTGTCGACCTCGGTTTATTGCAATATTGAAGTGTTCAGTTTTATTTTGATTTTAGAAATGAAACATGATTGCTTTCCTAACAAATCAACTGTTTCTTGTTTTTTCACTGGCGTGTCTCTTACGTGTTGAGGACTAGTGCATTTTTGAGCCAAAATTCAGTATACTCTAATTTTTAGAATTGGTGACTTGTAATTTGTAATGGAGTCATTTTCGCTGTAAGGTATGGGTACTTTTACTCAAGTATGGTTTTCAGTCCTCTTTACACTTCTGCTCTGCAGCTCATGCTGTATATAATTGTAGTGTCCATTGTCTATAAAAAAGTAAAACAACAATGGGGGTGGTGCCAAAGTGGCCAAGTGATGTAATTGGTGTACAGCCGAACACCATGTAACAACGGTAACACAGACTACTGCAGCAAGCCTAATGGGTATATGTATATTAAAACTTTTATTAGGCCTAATTGATTTGTAAGGCTTTGCTAACTGAGTAATAGTTGCATTTTTGATGCCCAAGGGCATTGTCGTCTTTCAAATGTTTCATTCAGTGCATTTATTGGACTTTTGACCTCCAATTCCCTAAAACACATATTTATTATTAAAAATAATGCATTACTCATAGATTTCTCTGGAAGAGGTAGCGGTTACGCAACCTGGTGAGTTGCTTCAGGCTATTTACCCATAGATATATGCTAATAGGGTCCCTTGTCTATCTGTTTTTATTTCATTCATTCCTCCAATCTGCCAAGCAGAAACCATGAAGCTTTAGGCTGTGCATACATTGGTATATTTTCCAATTTGTGTCGGAGCACCTTTGTCTTGTTTGTCTCTTAGACTCTATCCATTATCTCTCTCTTACTGTTCTTCAGTCTCTCTGTTTTCTGGTGTTTTCTTGCTCGCTGGCTCTCTCTGATCTCCAGACGTACTCTTGAAAATATAATCAAGCATCTCTGAGTTTAAATGGCTATGATTCAGTGAATCGTGACAGATTCATAGCATCAGTTTTAACAGCAGGAGCAAGATGCATGCTTAGGTCTGGGCTTCAGTGTACCAAAATAACTTGACTTGGCACTTGTTATTGACCTGATTGAGGAGGAAGGTAGTGCGTTGACAGGCGGCAATATTTTCTCAGCAGACATATCACAGATTATGAACCTGACCTCATGCTAAATAAAGATGCATTGATCCTGGATATATATGTTTGAATAATCCAAAATAAGACAAACAAACTGTCTAACATTAGACACCTATAAAAGGTTCACCTGCCTAAAAACATCTTAAAGGGTTAGTTCACCCAAAAATGAAATTTCTGTCAAACCAGCTTAATGCCAGCTTGGCCAGAATAATAGACCATCTTCTTAAGCCAGTTAAGACCTGCTTAGGATGGTTTAATTGTTTTTCCCAGTACTATGGTGATACCATGGTACAGCGATTGTATCAGATGGTATACCATGATGCTGAACCAGTGTTGTTATTGTAAACTAAAACTTTTAAAAATCGTTTTTGATAATTGAAGTAAAGCTGAAATAAAATAAATTTAAAAAATATAAATATTCAATGAAAGCTTCAACTTAATTAACTTTAACTGGAAAGTAGAGATGTTTGCTATTTTAAGTACTAAAATTAAAGCTAAATAGAAAATTAAAACTAAAATTAAAGACTAATAAAAATGACAAAACAAAATTAAAAACTGAAAATTTTAAAGATGCAGTGTGTAAATTTTAGCTGCATCTAGCGGTGAGGTTGCAAATTGCAATATAGAGAAGCTACAGTGGCCAACAAAGGACAAAAATGTCGTCGTCTAAGAGAGCAGAGAGTAGCTAGTCAATCAAACACGATCCGTAGAGCAGTTTGTCCATTTAGGGCTGCTGTAGAAACATGCCGGCGCAAAATGGTGACTTAACATGTAAGGGGACCCGTGGTGTATGTAGATAGAAATGGCTCATTCTAAGGTAATAAAAACATAACGGTTCATTATGTAAGGTATTTATTCACCACTGAAAACATAGTTATATATATTATATTGCATTTCTGTCAATAGATCCTCCTATAATTTACACATTGCAACTTTAAAAAAAGCGATAATAGTAACGATAATAGTATATAAATAATACTGTGCTGAATACAAAAAAGTACCTTGGTATCATCATATTTTTGGGACATGGTACTATGGTAATTCCATGTTTTTGAATGTGTACCAAAGCAATATAATCTTTGAAGTACATTTTTGCGTAGCATGTAATGTAAATACCATGATACATGAATATGGTAATCATTGAATACCATGGTATAAAGCTGATGGTATCAGCACAGTATGTGTAGGAGTGATTCCCATATTTAAATATTGCTCCAAGGTACTGGCATGGTATTAACATAGTAGCATTTGGTACATTTTTTGTTATTGTAAGCATTTAAATGTATATCACTAGATAAAACTAGTAAGGATAAATCTAAAGATCTACTCTAGTTTACCTGTCCAAAGAGAGCATTAAGGTACTGTGTATATGCCGCAGCAATAGCTGAATTCTGGCTTAAGGTTCTACTGCTGCGCCGTCCTTGGCTGCCAGATGAGCCCCTGTGACCTGAGTTTTTCGAGTCTTTGGAAGAGTTACGAAGAGCAGAGCGTGGAGGATGAGCGTCTGATGAGGATGGAGGACCAGATGAGATGCTAAAGGGAGAGAAGAACGGTAGTGACCACACCACACATAATCTCAACCAATGCAAGTATTGATTTAGAGCTGTCTCGTACCTTTCTCTTGAAGATGTTTTACTCCTCTGAGACATGCTAGTAGATAAGAAGGAGAGAGGGGAAAGTTTATTCATATAATGTTGTTCTTTCCCATCTCTTTTGTGAATTTGTCCACATTGACATTGTAGTTACATAATTCTTAATGTAATTTTTATGCAACCATGCCCAGTCCATTGACATTAACATGTATAAAACATAGCAGCAGCTTTCCAGCCAAGTTACTGCTGTTTTACCCTAGAGTTCAGTGGTTGGGCAGAGGCCTGATTCCTGTTGAGAGAATGCCTGTTGGGTTGCTTCCTGGCATTATAATAGTTAGAAAGGTCATAGGCTGGAATTACAGTGACCATTCCAAATGGCAACAGTTAGATGCTATTGTTTTCCCTTTGTAGAAAGGCTTATTTTTGAAGAGAAGGACACACGGCATAATCAAATACACGTTAGCGGCAGATCCAAGAGGACGGACCGTTCCTCTGAGCGCTGAATTAGATTACAATAGAGGCCGACAGGCACACCAGACAGCCTATAAATTACAATCAACAGTTTAATATGCCCAAGCAAAGCAGCAAACCTCTGTCTGTCCTCTGCCCATCAAACAAGTCATTAAAACCGAAATTGTCAATGGCTCCTTACAAGCAACAAGCTTAAATTATAAAATGAGCAAATCATTCACACAAAAACATTTATTTCTTAGTGCCCTGGCATTTTGATCCTGTATAAATCAGTTGTCCTCTGTTCAATGGTTGGAAAACCAAAAGAAATCAGTAACACTTTAGAAATATAGCTGCAAGCAGCAATTGGGGGCCAAGCACCGAAGGCATCGAAAGTAAGACATTTTGAGAAAAATGAAATAAGAAATAATGAGAAAAATGTTTGGGTTGTAGCGCAGTGCGGAGCAGGAAGAGCAAAAACAGCAGAAATTGAAGGTATATGAAAAAAAGCTGGTTCAGAAGTAGAGGTGAGAATGAACTCAAAATGAACAGAATAAGAAATAATAAGAAAAATGTCTGGGTTGTAGTGCAATGCGGAGCAGGAAGAACAAAAAAAAAAAAAAAAAATGACCAGAAGCTGAGATGAAAATGAACACAGAATGAACAAAACTGGATTTATTTCTAATCAGAAGAAGAAAGACTAGAACAATACTTATTGGGATGATAAAGGAATTGAAATGACACATTACAAACAATTTTAAAAGTTGCCCCACATGGGACTCGATCTGACAGTCTATGGATCTAATGACTGACCCTCAACTCATTGCACCACTGGGCAGACACTATCACATACCTGCCAAAGTTGGGTAGTTCATGTGAGAATGAACTCACAATGAAGATTTTTTTTCATAAAAATGCACCACATGTTATATTTATTAATTTTAGTTTAGATCATCCTAGGAAACACTCAATATCTGGAACAGAATAATCTTTTACAAAATAACCAATTAGCATGCTAAGCTAACTAACATGACAACAAGCAGAGGCAAGGTCACATTCAGAGACAAATATCTCGCGAATGGTAGTGCTGTTTCCAATTTGGCATGGACCCTCAGATCATGGTTGTGATGAAGCGTACCAATTTTTGTTTAGATTGCTCAAAGTTTGGCCGAGATACAGCCTCTGAACCAATTTTGGGTCGACCTCGTTAACTTTGTGACATCATAACTTTTTTTTCCAGTACATAAAAAAATTCTGTTTAGTCATTTCTGTGCAGCTTGGTCCAAAGATCATATGATCAAAGTTTGGACAAAATTGGACAAAATTTAAAGGAGGAGTAGCAAAAAAAAAAAAGAAAAAAAAATGGAATGCTGTACTTTTCAAAATGGCCACTACTGTAATGGGTGGAGTCTTAATGTAAGATGTTGAATGGCATCAGCATGAAGAGATGAATCAGATGTACTAAATTAGATTTTTCTAGAGCAAATGGTTCAAATGTTATAACCTTTAGAAAAGTGAATTTTTGAACTGGTGGTGGCGCTATACTGTTGGTCATAGAGACTCGAAATTTGGTCCAATAACTTTTCATGACTATCTCTACAATTGTGCCAAGTTTGATCATTTTCTCATGTTCCGTTGATGGGGCTGAAATCGACTCCCGTTCGGGAGGTATAATAAGAAAACTGACGGATACAATAGGTGCCTTAGCACCTTCAGTGCTTGGCCCCTAATAATGGTCCGTCATCAGGTAACTGTGCAGGAAGTAATGCAGGACAAATGAGTAGTACTACATTAACAGTTCAATAATTTCTGAATGAGATTGACATAATTAAGAACTAATAACTATGACATATTATTAAAAAAATACTAATTAATTACTGATCACAACATTAACGTGTCTGAGACTGTCTTTTTTTTTACTCTCAACGTCATAAAATGCATCGCTAATTACTCAAGTGTTACCTAGTCACTCTTCAAGCACTACTAGTGAGCTTGACCATTATTTTAAAGTGAAAAAAAATGTGGTAACACTTTAGTATAGGGAACACATATAAACTATTAACTACGACTTTTCCCTCAATAAACTCCTAATTTACTGCTTATTAATAGTTAGAAAGGTAGTTGTTAAGTTTAGATATTGGGTAGAATTAAGAATGTAGAATAAGGTCATGCAGAATAAGGCATTAATATGTGCTTAATAAGTACTAATAAATAGCCAATATTCTAGTAATATGCATGCTAATAAGCAACTAGTTAAAAGACTCTAAAATAAAGTGTTACCAAAAATGTTTTTCACTTAAATAATAATGGTCCAGATCAATAGTAGTTCCTGCAGAGTGACTAAGTAACACTTGAGAAATTATGATGCATCTCAAACTAGATCTCAAAAATGTCTCAAATTAGTCCAAGACCAAATTATGCTAGACAGTGTTATCCACATATATAGAGTAGAATAGTTGTGTTCCAGAAATCCCTTTCTTTTTTCCATAGGGGAATTGAATTTTAAAGATAACTTAAAGATAGATAGACCTACTGTGAGCTACAAGGTTGTTAATTGATGGTATTTGCTTTTGTTGAAGCCATCTTTTAATATTGATATTCAACAGCGGAATTACTGGTTTTACTATATATTTTTTACTATATATATTTTTTTATTTCTCCATTTTTAATTCATTAAACCTGTTATACGTCTTGTACTTTTGTCTTTTTGTCCGATTTTCAAATACTTTTTTTGCTTTAAATTAAAGTGTTGTGATTTACCTCTTAGCTAGTTGGTTTGCTTCATGACTTATAACTCTTTAGCAAAGACTTTTTTAAATCCCTATGTGAAACATGCATAAAAAAAATACTTCAGGAGCCAAGGCCAAAGAAAAAGTGGGCGGCACTGTTGTCCATCAAGGCAACATATATCAGTCCGAGCATCCACGTCCGGCGCTACTTTCATGTTTCTCGTATCATAATCGCATCACATGCACACTTTTGTTAAACACAAATGACGGCATCTTGCAACGTGAAAATGACCTCAGAGACCTTTAGTATTAATATTACTGTAATATTGTCATGCTTATGTTGTTATGCTGATTGTTTTGTACATTATGGACTATTCTGTCTTAGTTGAAACTTTAAATGAATATAGGCTACAGATAAAATAGTCAGTAATTTCCAATATTTTTTTAAAATCAGTATACAGTACCATGTCCACATATTTATTTACTTGCTTATTATATCTCTTAAATGAGATAACTGAGTCTTTAAGTTTTCTTTCTTTGAAAAAGCAACACTCTGGGTGTGTCATATTTGGTGTGTATTGAAAATGCTGGCTTTGATAAATCAATATGTTGGCTCAATAAATTAAATCTGAAGAAAGCAGTTAAATAAAAGCTTACTTTGGAAAATGTCTAATTACTTCATGGAGTCTTCATGGAGCACAGTCCGGCAAACTGATTATTCATTTTTGAATAGATGAGATGTACTATAAGATGTGAGATCCTTCTGCTCTTGGTAATTTGGTGAATCTATTTCAGTGCACTAGTGACACTTACCAAGAGGCAAAACCTGCCTCGCTAATCTACAAGAGTTATTAAACTAAGTGACCAATTGCTGTCAATCAGCACGTTAACACAAGCAATTTCAGCTCCTAATTCCTCTAATTGGAATAATTTAACAGAGGAGTGTGGGGATAATTATGGAACTGATAGAATCGTCTAAGAGAGCCAAAGCTGTGCTGGGGCAAAGAAGACGAGACTGCTCCATTTTCCCCCTAATTACGATAAGATACCAACCCTTTTTTATGTGAGTTGTGATATACAGAAAGTAATTACTTCTAAAATGACATATGAGATGATTGGTTTGCTGGAATGCTGCAAACTATGCACCTTTTTTTGTGTAAAGTTCATGAAGTCAAGTTTTTTATTTTTATGGCAGCCACCTTTCAGAGCTGGCCTTCCAAAAATGACTGCATCTGACAGATGCAGATTAGATCAAATGTGGACCTTCAGAGATAGAAATCTTTCGCACCCTGAAAGACTCAATCACATTGAGGGATCTGTTTTAACCAAGGGCATCAGATACAGGCTTTCAAATGGCTTTGTCTTACTGTTTGACAGGTGAATGTTATATGTTAAAACTTTGATAAACTTTTGTTACTTTTGTAATGTCAAATAATATCAATTTATATTGATTTAAAGCAGCAAATTGCAAGGAAATCACCCAAAGAAGTTAAAATAGATAGGAAGAAACCTTAGGGGGAACCAAAACTGAGCTACAAAAGTCATATCTAATATCTACATTATAAGCTTAATGATTTCAGTCATTTGTTTAAATATAAGATCTGAATGAAAGCCATTTTGGCCTCAGAGGGAAAAAAAAATTAATCATTATTAAAAGTAAATAAATGTGCTTATTTAATAATTGCTATTTAATTTTCCCAACTGTGACTTTATCTTGCAATGTGAATTTAACTCATAATTGCAACTTTATAACTCGCAGTATGACTATATCTTGCCATAGCTTTATTTCTGGTAATTGCAACTTTATTTCTAATGATTTCAACTTCATATCTCACAATTGACTTTAATCTAACAATTATTACTTTTTTTTAATCTTGCAGTTGCAACTTGTTTCACAATCTCACTTTATTTCTCATTTTAAACTTTATATTGCAATTATTTGTTTTTGGGGCGGAAACAGGCTTCTATAGATATGGGGACCAAATGTCCCACACATACATAGTAAAACCTTAAGGAAAATGGCTTAATAAACATACTAAATGTCGTTATGGATATGTAAAAATGCAAAAAGTGTGGGTTGGTTTTAGGGTTAGGGTGTAGAAAATATCATTAGCTCATTATAAAAACAATAAAAGTCAATTGAAAGTCCCACCATTATAGAAAAACATACATTCAAAAGTTTGGGGTCAGTAAGATTTTTTTTTTTTAAAGTGTCTTATGCTCACCAAGGCATTATTGTGAAATGTTATTACAATTCAAAATAACTCTTTTCTTTGCTAATATATTTTAAAATGTAAATTTATTCCTGTGATGAAAAGCTGAATTTCTTCAGTCTTCAGTGTCACATGATCCTTCAGAAATCATTTTAATATGCTGATCTGGTGGTCAAAAAAGATTTCTTATTATCAATGTTGACAACAATTCTGTTCCTTAATATTTTTGTGGAAACTGATGCACTTTTTCCAGGATTCTTTGATGAATAGAATTTTCAAAAAAAAAAAAAAAAAAAGAACAGCAGTTACTTGAAATAGAATCTTTTGTAACACTGTATAAAAGTCTTTACTGTCACTTTTGATCAGTTTAATGTTTCCTTGCTGAGTAAAATATTTGTTTCTTTTGAACTTTTTGAAACATAAGTGTATGTGTGTGTGCTGTACATTGTGTACATTATGAAACTGTAAGTTGAAGCCCCTTGTTCACTATATCTGCCTTGTTTTGTTATCTCCTCGTGAGATCCATCACAAGGCCTTTGGCACTAGATCAATCACAGTTTGCAAGAACTTTCCTGGGTTACATCTGAAAACAAGCCACAGAACAATACCCATGGAATGTTCAGACTGGCACGATCGATCCCCATTACCGATTTTGTGTCATGGCGCTGAAATGAGGCCGGCCCCCTCCTTTGCCATTACGGCCACGCAGTGATGGGATTTATCTTGCTTGGCCTGGCAGCCCCTGACAATCCACTATCAGTTTAGAATAGCTGCTGTTTACATCTAGACACAACTTTACATCTGACTGACTGCATTCAAAGGCTCATCACTTCTCTTTGACTGTCATTCATGTCCTCAACATTACTATAATTATTCAATAATTACGGTCTGACGGCTTCTCTTCTTGTCAGTTTCTGAACTAATACAGCAAAGCTTTTGAAAAAGATTGCCGCTATGGCTGTCACAATGTGCCTGATATGTTACTGTTGAACGTGCTTTGTTGTTTGTGCCGTTTTGAAGTCAATTAGGCCCTTTAGCAGCCGCGAATTTTTTTTCTACAAGAAACAGTTTATGCAAAATATACTTTAAAATCTTACTACATTGTATTTTCAGCTTACCTTCAGAATGAGGAGAGCAAAATGTGCAGTCCAGAACCACTTGAATCAGTCTTTTAAAATCAATTCCTCGTCCTCTGAGAGAATGTGTGGATTGACTGTAGAAAGCGACCCTTCACCCTCCTTTGATAATCCAAGTAGGTGATAATCTGTCTAAATATGTTTGGATTAGCATGTGAGATTGTTGATGATGTGTTTGGATTAAGCTGTACAAGTGTTCCTGTGAATGTGACTGTCTGAAACAGACATGTTGCTCTGCATTTGTCTGTGATTGAATGTACATCCATTTAACAGATATCAGCATGGTTCTAAAACTACTGGGGCTAGTTGTCACACAGGGCTGGGCTATGTAAACTACACGTTTTTATGTCCAAAGACATAAATGTGCGTATCTATTAGCCAGTGTTATTTTGGTATTATTTATATACTATTATAGTGTGTGTGTGTGTATATATATATAATATAATATTGTGCATTTGTGTAAAAATTATTCTTCATGCTGCTCCCTCCCAACCATTCTTTAACAATTTGAGCCTGATGAATCTTGACATTGTCATCCTGGAATAAGGCCATGATGTGTCTTCCTATATGATTGTTTAAGAAATGAAAAGCTACACACTATTATTGTTATCAATTATTGTTAGAAGAGCTATTGCCAAGCATATAACATGCTAGAAACATAACCACTGCAATAATGATTCAATTATGCCTATCTTTATATATATATATATATATATATATATATATATATTTTATGTATATTATAATACTTATCTACCTTTAGAAAGTATAATGCATTATAACATAGATAATAAATACCTTTATAATGCATTATACATAAAGGCTTTAAGTGAAGTATTTTCAAATACATTTTTGGTCAACATTTGGTCAATGTTGTGATCCCAAAGGATCACCACAAACAAGGAGAAGACGAGCATGTTGTATGTAAAACATTGGACGTTTATGTAACAAACATATCATTAAAAAGTGGTCAAAATTGAATCCGGCTTGAGCCAAGAGATAAACAGACACGAAGACTGGTGGATTGTCACTGAGTCCCGAAAGGAAATGGGCACCCACACTGAGGGGAAGAGGTTGCTTATTTACAGAGGGAAAAATGCACAGCGGTGTTCGCAATCACGCATTAGTCAATCACCTGCGAATAACACACAGGCACACACAAAAAGAAAAAGAATCACACAAGTAATGGCTGACAGCGACTTCACAGTCAACCTTGCTGTTGAATTTGTTTCATTTTTAATAATTGTTTTAATGTTGAAAAGCCTTTAAAGGGATAGTTCACCCAAAAATTAAAATTATCCCATGATTTGCGCCAAATGAGTAATCCTCTGACGCGATGTATGACGCAGGATGTTGGAGTATTGTAAGCTTAGGCTCCTCTCGCGGTTCAAACAAATAGGGCTGTGCAACAAATTTAAGCTCCTCTTATATTGAATTCCTCCAACATTTCTCTTTAAAAATGATCGTCTTAGATTTATAATCCATGACCGGTGATTTGTTTTGCTTTATCTTCTGCGCCTCCGTGTTCGTCGTTACGTTGTGTGTCAGGTCAAAAGATACTCTTCCACCACAAATCGGCTTGCACATTCTGCGTACGGTCGTCCTCCGGAAGTGGAGTTATTTGAATTTTATAAATTTTTAAATATGGATATTTTTCTTACAAAAATGCATCGCTTTGCTTCAGAAGACCTTTATTAACCCACTGGAGTCGTATGGATTACTTTTTTTTTATGGATGGATGCATTATTTTTGGCTTCAAAATGCGGCCCCCTCATTCACAACCATTATAAACCTTGGAGGACTAAGGATATTTTTAAATATATCTCCGATTGTGTTCGTCTGAAAGAAGATATTCATATACACCTAGGTTGGCTTGAGGGTGAGTAAATCATGTGATATATTTAATTTTTGGGTGAACTATCCCTTTAAAAGGTTGTTGGTTCCAACAACATCGCCAGCCACTGGGCCACGTTTTCACAAAATATCAATGAGCGTTAATTTAACTGTTTTCTTTTTCCTAAGCCAATGATGGTGGAAATGATCAATAGCATTTTTGTAGCCAAGACTTTAATGTATGTGTCTATACAGAAATTGATCTTGAGTAAAAAAGTGTGACAGCTAGCCCTGGTCTCCTCTAAACACTGTTTCTGTGTACTGTAGATGAAGATACAGATCCAGCAGTTGACCACGTCAGCCAGAGGTCAGTCAGGCGAGTTTATACGAGAGATTGATTCCAACTTTGTTCATGAAGTGGGAATGAACACTTAACACGGCAGTGACAGCTGATTGCAAGGTTCATGAATGTAATTACAGCTCTAAATCATGACATAAATAAGCTCAAACTATTGCACATAATAAGGTCGTAATGAAAGGCTGTCATGAAGACGAAATTTGGATCATGTATTTAGCAAAAGTTTGGATACATCATTGCATGGACTTTTAATTAAGCCACAGAACTTAACCCTAGGGCAGAGGCTCATCTTGTTATCAGACTATGTCTTGAAGATAATCATTAAACATTTTAATTAAGATAAAAAATGGATAGTAATACGGTCGGGGTATGAATTCAAAGTTCATAATAAAGCTTTATAATGAAAAGTCGCATAATTAAATCTCTAATTTGTGCTCACAGCAAAATATACAGCTGGCCAAGAAACACAAACCCCTCTTCGGTGCTGTTTCTGTAGCTCTAAGGTTAGGGAAATGCTAGGAGAATGTTAATGAAAATAAAATAAAAAACCTTGCAGGATCACATACAGAATAATATACTGTAGCCTACTGTACATTACGCTTAATTTCCATCTGCCTAATTATGCCAGATGGTTTTTAATGTATTCATGACTCCTAGAAAGGTCATGGGTTCACATTATTTCAAGATTATACATGCTTGCACAATGCCAGCCATTTTCAGAAGCTTATTTACTTCTGTTTACAGTATGTCAAGCGTTATAATTATCATAAGAAAGGAATTTATTGTGCATCTTATAGTGAATTATCTTTCTTAGACATGGACTGCAAATATGTCAAAACACTGTCCATCAACTTTCAGGCCTGAGACAAGAGAGCAAGAGTCATTATTGATGTTTTCTTGGCATCTGCTCTTCCCTCTTGTCCTTCATGGCATTTGTCAAAAGAAAGCGAGACACATTTTTTTCAGTTCTTTCTCCTAATCGCTGCTTGGCGCGGGGGTAATGTTGAGGTGAGCATGCCGGGAGAGATGCTGTCATAGTCTATTACACTCGATTATGCTTACTGTGCTCTAAAAAGGCCTGATTTTGCGTTGCACATTTTCCTCGCAACTTTTTTTTCTTCAAAAGGCAAGTCAAGCAATAATGTTATTCTAGTGTGAGCTCCCAATAGACGTGAGCCATTTAAACTGAGCAACAAAACCGGAGTCAGCGAATTAAACTCACACTGCTTATACATAAACTCCATATTCAGGGAAATGACAGATACTGTTAAGTGAAATTCTCAGAATTTGCATTGGTCCATTCTTCAAAAATACAGTGAATGCAAGAAAGTTGTCATCGCGCGGCTCGCATCGCAGTGCGTGAAAATGTTTAAATTTCAGCGTTCAGTGGGTAGCAGTGTGTTCATCCATGCGGGCTGAGGGTAACGCGAGGTGTGTTTTTGAACATGGCCTGTGATAGATTAGGGTTCAGGTGTGACGGTGCGGAATGTTAGAGGTGACTAATGATGCTGCATATAATAGCAGCATTCAGCTTCATTAAACATGGCTTTAAAAATCGCTAGACACACCAAAAAATAAGATGTCTCATGCTGGCATGTGCGTCAGCTGTTGGTATCACACACAGAGAGATGTATGAACAGGTCCAACACTCAAAAACAGACCATTGTCATACACACATTTTTTCTCTTTTTTTCAATTTTTGTAAATATACTTGCTCACACACGAGTCTGATTTTTCTCCACCTGTGCCTTGCAAATGCATACTTGGCCGATACAGTAGAACGAAGATCAGTAATAAATACCATAATAATGAATGACTGCCATTTTTACATACCATGGTATTTATATTAGGGATGCACTATATGTTGGTACGATATCTAATATTAGATTTTTTTATTGGTTTATGTTTAATTGTGTGTGATCACTCTATTTTTACATTTAGATTACCTTTGCCGTCATCTATGATCTTTAAAACACTGTTACATGTAACCTTCACTCAAAAAAATGAATTGTTGGATTTACTTAAAAAAGCAGTGTCAAGTGGTTCCACACAACTATTTTGAGTAATGTGTACAAATAACAATTTAGTTATATGAACAAAAGAAATTTAAGTAAAGCTGACAAAATTTCTTTGAGTAAATACAAATCATTTGATTTTGTCACTGTTACATAATATTTATATGTGCAGTTTACTTAATAATGTTATGTTTATTACGTAAGGTGAACACATTTATTGACTTAAATTAACTATTTGCTCTACAAAATGTACTCAAAAAAATAATTTAAAGGGTTAGTTCACCCAAAAATGAAAATTCTGTCATTAATTACTCACCCTCAAGTTGTTCCACACCTGTAAGACCTTCGTTCATCTTCAGAACACAAATTAAGATATTTTTCATAAAATCCAAATGCTCAGTGAGGCCTGCATTGCAAGCAAGATAATTAACAATGCCCAGAAAGCTACTAAAGACATATTTAAAACAGTTCATGTGACTACAGTGGTTCAACCTTAACGTTATGAAGTGACGAGAATACTTTTTGTGTGCCAAAAAAACAAAATAATGACTTTATTCAACAATATCTAGTGATGGGTGATTTCAAAACACTGCTTCATGAAGCTTTCCGAATCTTTTGTTTCAAATCAGTGGCTCGGAGCGTGTATCAAACTGCCAAAGTCACGCCCCCCAGTGGTGAACCATTGAAATTTCGAAACACTTATGACAAAACGAAGCCTAGTTTACTAGGAGTGTAACGATATATTGCAGTACAATATTTCGCGATGCAAAAATGTTACGATATGTATCGCAGAGTGATTGCGATACTTTTACGATATGACGTTAGTCTAATCTTATTGGTTGAGCTGCCGACGTGACCTACTCTGCAACAGCGTTGCGTGTGCTTTCATCGCAGTTGCAGAAATCTCTTGAACTGAACATTAGTAGGGCAACATGAGTTCAGCTGAAACTGAAATTGAAGATACCCCGTCTTCTTATAAGTCTGACGTCTGGCAGCATTTTGGTTTTCCAGTCATGCGACAGGACGACTTGGAGTTGGAAATGGAGAGTTTCATGCTTCAGACTCGCCCGCTTTTTTAATCACCCACTGGAACTAATATAGCCGAAGTTTTAAAAGTGGTTATACAAGAGTGGGAGCTTGAAAGGGCTCCTCATAGTACTGCTGTTGTTATTGACAACGCATGCAACATGGAGGTGGCAGTGAGAGAAGCCAGGATGTCACCGCATATTAAGGGTGTCTCAATCAGCTCCCTAGTTCAGTAAGTGTTTTGTGCACACATCGAATCTTGCAAGCAGGTTTAAATGTTTCTTGCGTCAGTCTCTTGCTTGGTCGCGTGAGAAAAGTCGTGGCTTTCTTTCACCGCAGTGCCACAGCAACAGCTGTGCTCACGGAAAAGCAAAAGATGCTTGCGATGCTTTGCTTTAAGAAGTTCTGTCTTAGGCTTCTTAATTCTAAGTTCATGTTAAATTTAAAAATTGTTTTTTTCAGTGACAGACCTATTCAGCTGTTAATTTGAATACAGAAGGTTTTTATTAAACCTTGAAACGTGATCTTGTATGTACAACAAAGAAAGTTATTGAAATTTGTTAATGGTTTTTTAAATAAATCTGTTATTTGAATTTTAGTTTCATTTTGTTCAAAATATCGTGATATGTATCGTATCGTGAACCCAGTATCGAGATACATACCGTATCGTGACCTGAGCATATCTTTACACCCCTATCGTTTACTGAAATCACGTAACTTTCACGCTCCGAACCGCTGATTAGAAACAAAAGATTCGTAAAGCTTCGAAGCTTCATGAAGCAGTGTTTTGAAATCGTCCATCACTAGAAATTGTTGAATAAAGTCATTATTTTGTTTTTTTGGCACACTAAAATTATTCTCGTCGCTTCATAACATTAAGGTTGAACCACTGTAGTCACATGAACTGTTTTAAATCTGTCTTTAGTAGCTTTCTGGGCATTGAAAGTGTTAATTATCTTGCTGGCAATGCAGGCCTCACTGAGCCATCAGATTTTATCAAAAATATCTTAATTTGTGTTCCGAAGATGAATGAAAGTCTTACGGGTGTGGAACGACATGAGGGTGAGTAATTAATGACATTTTTGGGTGAACTAACCCTTTAATTGAGAGCAGTAATTCTATCCTATAAAGCATGCGTATAGTGCTCACAGCCTAAACACAGGCGCCACTCTTCTGCATAATGGTAACCACAAAATTCAAAAACATTACAGAAACTCTAAATGTCCAACACAACTGAACATTAAACACTAACATAAACTAACAACATCTTTACTGAAAAAAACATAAAATAACACTTTAATCCCTAAATTTACTCTCCTAATGCAGTTTCTTGAAAGCATGCTGGGCACTATGGATCCACTGCCCAGTTAGTTAAGTTTAAATAGTGCTTCAAGGTATTTTAAACTAGAATATAATGATTTTACTACAAAAAAGAGAAGCTTTTACCAGAGTTCCATGCCCAAAAAAACCAAATGCAGTGGTTTTTGTAAGTAGTCTCCTTACCAGTTGACTGAATTTCACTCTGTAGTATATCACTCTTAAAATTAAAGGTCTTTTTTTGGCATCTATGGTTCCTTAAAGAACCTTTAACATCTATGGAACCCTTCCACTGCACAAAAGGTTATTTATTGTGTGAAAAAGTTCTTCAATGGTTATTTTAAGAACTGTTCACTGAAAGGTTCTTTTGGGAACCCAAAAATGGTTCTTCTGTGACATCGCTGTAAAGACACCCTTTTGGAACCTTTATTTTTAAGACAGTATAGGCGTTTTGTCTCTTTCAATTAGAATTACAACTTCAATTTCTATAAAGCAGCTCTCCAGTGTATTCATGTTTTTAGTGAACAGAAGAAATGAACTGTTGAAGATTTTCATGCCAATGAAGGTGGAGCCTCAGAGCCACACCTACCTATTACGTAATCGCCTTGGACCAATGGTGGTTCGAATGCGTTTACTAGCCAGAGGTAACTTTTTTTGGAAAGTTTGCTTTGACAAGCTATTTCAAACTCCCTTCACTGCAAGGTTCTTTGCGGAACCAACATTGGTTGTTCTATTGCTTCAAAAAACCCTTTTGGAACCTTTATTTTTAAAAGTGTAGTTCTTGCACACGTTCTCACGTTTCCGTCTAGTTGCTAATGTTGTTCAAGTAATTTTGCAATGAGCATGTTTGTAGTGTTGATTTATGTCTCTATTTATGCTATTCATTTTTATCCCTCCTTCCTTTCTCTTGTTCTTTTTCTCATTATATTTGCATTTTTATCTTTTCTTTATACCACAGTAACCTTCAGATCTGGTCTATCTTCCTGCCTTAAGGGTGATATCTGGCACACTCCATTTCTCTATTTTTTTTTTTCTTGGCAGTAAGCTGAATAGGGCCAACCTGTACTCCCTATATCTAAATCTACATATATGAATTTTTCTCTCTGGTGTATATATTTGAAAAAGGGACAGAGCATGCTATCAATCACATCCATGTCAGTTTCTCTGGTAACTAACCTATTACCAGTCATGTCAGCAGCATGAAAAGCAAGGCCCCATTAGGGAGAAACAGGAGCAAAATGAAAGAATAATCAGAGAAAACAAGAGAAGGACGAAAGGTGGAAAAGAGGTTGATGTATAAGAGAGAGAAAATGCAGCAAGGGGGAGAGGGTAAAGATGAAGAGGGAGGGAGAAATTGGGTCATTTGGAAACGTGAAGTGGCTGAGTTAGCACCAAGCTGTGAGTGCTGTGTTTGGTTAGTCCCCAGCTCAGGATTATCCCTGGAGAGGGACTAATTTAAACCCCTGAGAGGAGAGTTCACAGACAGACAGAGTACGCATTGTGATAAATACTGCATAACTGCACACTGCTACGTGAGAGTTACGTAACTTCAAAGCCGCGAAAGAATCTTGGCGATCTGTGATTTATTTTCCTCGACCCTGAAAAGTCCTGTGGTGAGAGCAAAATATCTTCCAAATTCTGATTCCATGAATCGGTCTAAATAATAAATGACAATTAACACATTTTCTATTAAAATAATTATAGCTCTGTTCTTTGTAAACAGTCTTGCAACATCTTCAAGAATTAATCACTTGTAATCTGTCTGAATGAACTCTTTTTCATTGCTTTGGTCTTGTGATTAATAACCCATTGTTTCAAAGAGACACACTGATCAATTTAATAATTATGATTGCCGTACTGTTAATATCTGTATTTTTAATAAGAGCAGTTATGATGTTTGTGAACAACTTTTTGAGTGACTAATTCACTCATAATACTCACTGGTTGCCAGTATAATGCAGATCCATGAATCATTTCAAATGATAAATGAGTAGTTGACTGATAACATGGATTTAATGTTTGTTTCATATTTTAATACTAATATTTGTATTATTTTCATAACCTTTTTACCTTTTTTTTTTAAATAATCTTTTGACAAATTATTTTTAAAAATACAAATAGTCCATGTATAGTCTATAATTTTTCAATAGTTCATTAAACTACATGGATAGTATATATTACACTCTTAGAAAAGAGGTTCAATGGGGATATATATAGACCTTATGTGGCCCTACCCCTTTTTTTAGCGCTGCGCTCGTTGTGTTCTGTCTTCTGGTTTGTATTTCCATGGCGTGAAGGTAAGATCTTACAGTTTTATGAATGGAGCACTCGTTATAAAAACTTCCCGGTCTATTGATATTTGTTATGACATCCACTCCAAACATTACAATGCTCATGATAACTGTTGTTAATACTACAATAAGTAAATCTACCTCGCCAGCTAATTGCTCTTTGACAGTGATGCCATAGAAATTTAGCCTACAGAGCTACCGCAAAAACAGAATTTCAAACAGTATTCTAAAGATGGCTGCGCTTGTTTCTCTGGCACATATGGTCTATTGAACCCTAGGGTTCTTGAGTCAAGAACCGTTTAAAATGGTAAATTTTTTAAAAAAGGTTTAAAAACCCTCCAAAAAGGTTCTATATAAGGAGAAATGTCTTAAATGATTCCATAATACTTTCATGTTTAATGGGTTATTTTTTTTTTTTTCTAGTGATAAAGTATCTTTATGAGCTGTTTAATTCATAAAATGAAATTAACATTTAAAATTAATTAAAACTAAATTTATAAAATGGTCCCTTGATGGGAACCCCTAAAAGGTAAAGCGCCTGACAGGTTCTATAAAAACTTTTCATCTAAGAGGGTATGAAACATTAATGCAGTATACTTCACTATGCAGTATACTTCACGTCATGTCAATTAGCCAAACGTTACCATATACATCACAGATACACGGATAGTTCAAACCCTTTACTAATTGAATCATGGCTTGACCATTCTATCATAACCCTTTGAAGTTTTTCAAGATGTGTGCAATGCATCATCAACAAACCACTTATGCTTCCATTTGGAATGCTGTTGATGAGTTATGACTGTTGTTGCGTCCCACACAGTGCTTTCAGCTTTTTCAGAGAGAGTGTGTTTTGTGAGGCAGTTGGGTGACTGGAAACTAGCTTGTCTCCCCCACAGCTGAACAGAAAAGTCATATGTCTGTTGAACTGAGGAGAGCGAGAATTTGGCACAGCAGTGCTTACTGGCTGTCAGGACTACAGATGAGACTGGCAGAGGGCTAATAGGACCTGTCTATTATGAAAGAGAAAAAGAGCAAAAAGGAAGGAGAAATGCAGAGGCGAACATTCAAAGAGTCTCAAATGGACAGGCGCTGTTATATGTTATCAGTATGTGAAGGTGAATGATGACAGAGGTGGATTCCTCTGAGATTAAAAACGGAAAACTAATGGGACAGTGCGGCCATGAACTAAGCACGACACCATTTATGCAGTGCTCTCTGTTTTCAGAAAATAATACAGATTAATGTTGGCATGAAATGAAAATTCATCTGTTTTCTAAATGCATGTTATAGATGTTATTATAAACAATTCATTCACAATAGAGCAAACAAACAATTCACAATGTCACTACTTCCAATTCATCAACTTTTATCTAAATGCACTCTGTGTGTAATGTGTACTCAACTCTGACATAAATTCATATCATATCGCATATCCATTGATCGGTTGAGTAATTATTAACACTATTATCAATTACGATCATTTAACTGCTGTTAAAATCTGTATTTTTAATCAGTGCTGTTGTGGTGTTTCGGCTCTGATCAATTGGATGTTTTTGATTGAATCTTTTGAGTGAAGCATTCACTTACTGCCACAGTCGCCACCTACTGCTGTAACTTACAACATGAGTCAACAGCTGCATCTGAAATTGCATACTCTCTGAGTAGGTACTTCTTTTGAATAAGTAATTACTATGTGACCATTTAAGAAGTATGTTCTATATAGTATGAATGTGTGTAGTATGAATATAATCTGGACTTACTACATCAGCCATGTTTTTATTGTCACGTGAACTACCATTGTCAGTTGCACTGCTTCACTGCCATTTTCCAGTCCTCTCCTTTGGCCTCATGGGATAGTAAAGTGTCATTTTCGCCTGCAGTTTTATGAATACTGTGAATTTGGACATATGTAATCCCATACATGTAACCCCGGTTCCCTGAGAAAGGGAACGAGACGCTGCATTTGTTACTGATGCTATGGGGACACGCCCTTGCAGAACCCAGTGTCTGAGGTACGTGTAAAGGACAATTCACACCACACAGACAAACTTCAACAAACACCAACAAACAAGTTGGCAGTTGGATTTTGAATTTTATGAAAAATAACTGTCATGTTCACACTGCTCCAACAGACACCAACTAACACATGATTGAACATGTTCAGTCGGGTGAAAACAAACTTCGATCAACGCCAACAGATGCTAACAGGGGTAACACACTGATCAGACAAAACCCAACAAATGTGTTTGTTGGTGTTTGTCTGTGTGGTGTGAATTGGCCTTAACCATCACGGCATTCATTGGCCAATGCAGTGCGATAACATCGCAGCGTATAAGAGGGGCACCTAAGAACACTTCATCAGATTCGTATTGTCTGAAGGAAGACACACAGACATGGCCGAAGTGTCTTCCTTCAGACAATCCCTTTAGAGGGAACTCTACGCTGTGTCAATTACTGACACTGTGGGGATGTTATTGCCAACTATGCCATGCTGACCAATGCCTGCTTGTGGTTAGAACCAACCTAACAACCTAGGAAATAACATTCGAAGGCTTCAGCCCTGAGCCAAAGTGTCAACAGGCAAGTGGTATACACCTTGCACAACGTTGCTCCCAGTAACTAGTATAATGATGTTAGGAAAGGCCCTGAAGCTTCTATGCTCAATTGGAATCTCAAACCAATCCAAGTCATGCTCCAGGAGAGCAGATCCCTTAGAGCAGTGCTACCAGTAAAACGACATAGGCTATATTCGGTAAGTCCATGACCCACATCTTACATTCCAACCGCAGGCTGGGGCATAACCTTACTTAATATGTAGAAAGTGACAGAAAAGAGAGTATAACTACTGTTGTTCAGCCATTTCAAACATCTGTCCATACTGGAAGAAAGGAAGAAGAAGAAAAGAAGGAAAAAGAAGGCAAGAGCTTGGGCAGCGGGCCCCGCTCAGTCACTCTCCTCTTTTTTTTTGCCGCACTCACAGCCCTCAGATCTGTGCATGGCTTCCTCCTATTACGGTGCCTTTGCCCCCCACTCCTTGGAGGGGGAGCTTAGGCAGCCTCACCCATCTTTTGCTCTTCTCTCCAGGAACTTGTTCCTGGTAAGGGCATAGACGATTTAGGAGGAACCTGAACCTGGTGAGGGATACACTTCCCAAAGGCAGCCAAATGCATTCTCGCCTCTCTAAACCTGACCACCACTATCTCAACGGTGGTACCAAAAAGTCCAGAAGGCAAGACAGGGGCATCGAGGAGGACAGCTTTATCACACTCCTCGATGCCTGACAAATTAAGCCACAGATGCCTCGCAATCTGTGGCTATACGCAGTTCAGAGACCCCCTCGGGGGATAAACCCTCCCCTTGATCCAAGTCTTTGAGCAAGTCTGCCTGATAAACTTGTAGTACTGCCATAGTGTGCAAAGCTCCACCAGTTTGATCAGCCACTGCATACGCTCTGCCCACCAACCTCAATGTTGCCTGACATGGTTTAGTGGGCAAAATGGGAGCCTTCAGTGATGAGGATGTCCCAGGGTAAAGGTAATTGGCTAAATTCCTTTCCACCCGAGGCATCCTTCCATAACCCTGTTTGCCCAGCCACTCTACATTCGAATAACTCTCTAAGCCGAATGAACTACGCGAGTACGTTATGGATATCTCCATGAACCTGACACCTCAGTATGCAGGTCTGGGAGAACTGGAAGGCTCACCAAATCTGTACACTTATGACTCTGTAGATATCATTCATCTGCAGTCTTGCATTTCAAACCGCTCATCGTATTTTGTATCTTTTAGATATGTGCATCTCTACTGACAAAATGTCTATTTTGTCAGAATCGTAGGCGAGCAGTGAGTCCTCATTTTCCACAGAAGAAGCCACTGAGCTTCCACTTCAGGCATAAGGACAATGGAGCTGACGATTGCAGCCTCTGCACTGCCTCGACAAACGCGGGGCTAGAGCCGCGAGGCCCAGTGGCTTGACTTGTGAAGAGAGCCAGCCAGGAGCGGAGCTTTCTCAGTGAGAAATCAATGCAATGAAAGCATCCAACCTCCTTGAGGGCTGAATGTGCATGCTCCGCTCCCAGACAGATAACACACAGCTCATGACCATCGCCAGGCAGTATAAAATGAGGACATGGAGGGACACACTGTTTGCCATTATTCTGCTTACCTTTTTCTTTCTTTACACACACTGTTATCTTCACACAGCACACAAACAAGTGGCTTCCTGAAGACAAAGAAGCTGATGACGTGTTCTCAGACGGCACACCTTGCGACGTCATCGTACTGCGTCGGCCAATGAATAGTGTGACGTTTCACGTCCCTCACACACCGGGTTCTGCGAGGGTGCATCTCCGTAGTGTCAGTAACTGACACAATGTAGGGTTCCCTCAAAATGGAACTACTTTTTTCACATATTGTTTGTCGCCTAGTATATTAGTATGTGATTTGGGATGTATCCACAGATTTGATCAATTAGTGTTCACTAGATTTCGTATAGGTCATACAAGATTGACTCGTGCATTTCTGCTTAAGATCCCCCTTTCCATTAAAAATATTTTATTGGACTATCCCGCTCTGAATTCAGGTAGACAACATTTTTGTTAGTAAGCTCTCTTAAGGACTTGTTTAGTAAGATTTTACCAGAAAAGGTTTTAGAATTTTTATCATATGTAAATATAAAACATCTTGTATAATCTTTTTTTTATTGTGTTTACGCAACTCTTGTATCAGCCTCAGATGCTGACATGGCATTGAAATCTACTACTACAACTACCACTTTGGATACATCCAGGCCCGGTCCCAAATGGCACCCTAAACCCTCACGGTCTTCCTCTGAGTCCACACTTTCGTGACGTAATGCCACTTTGACTGCCGGGTAAAGTCCTCTGCGTAGCTCTCAGACTTGCGGGCTCAGCTGAAGTGCACATCGAGTACACATAGCGGCCGCAAAGGGAGCGCTCGCGAGCACCCTTCTGAAACCTAAAATGATGAATGGGACACCCTACGGTCTCGTGGACTTAACGGATACACGCACACGGCAGCCATTGTAAGTCCACAAGACCGAAAGTGCATAGAAGTGTGCCATTTAGGATTCAGCCCCAGTGTTTAAATCAGTGAACAAACCTAAATGAGTCATTCTGGCGAACAGAGTCACTGGGATGAATCAAAACCCCCAGCTGTTAAGGCTCTTTATAGTTTGGTAATCGAGCATGAACACATTAGTCATGTCACTCCATGATCTTAGAGTTGAATTGATTCCTGTTGGAATCAAAGATTCAAGACTCCCACCCGGCCTCCCTTAGAAAAGAACGGGCAAGCTTGTATACGTTTGAGGACAGAGACCTATGTGCAAGGGCAACTGTAGAACATCCATCTATTCCCAGTGCATTAGGAGAACCAAGATATATATATTATGTGCGAGAACCCTTTTCAGTTTGTGTATGTAAATCAAGGAGAATTCTTTGTGTCCCACGCTAATGTGGAGACTAGCTCGGCCATAGCATTTGTAATGGGGGATGACAGGTTATTTGTACTGGTGTATCAGCCAGTGATTATTACTTATGTATGCGGTAAGAGAGAGCCATCGAACCATCACAGTGTTTGTGCGTATGCGGCTTTTTCTAGCATGCTCATTTACCTTCTGTCTTTAACATATTCTGTGAATATTGATGAATATGCACAGAATAAAAATTACAAACAGATAGGCAAATGTCTTTTAAATGAGACACAATCACTTTGCTTCAGCAGATCCATCCTTCATTGTGTGGTTTTATATCAGACAGCAAAAATAGATTTTCATACATAATTCATTATTAACACACTCTATTATTTTGTATTTATGTATGTGCATTTATCAGTGCAGTGTTGGATTTCTGCTATGAGTCATACTCAAGCATTTATTACTGTAGGGATTTTAGAAACACGTTTGAATGCTCTAATATCCATGTTACGGTACCTGCGACATGAGACATAGCCCATTGCACAATTGTACTGAGATTGTGACGGTTGACCTTCATGTTACAAGGTGACCTTCGGCTCTCCACTTTCAGCTCAAAAGCAGCACTGAGTGTTTTCTAATTGCTAATTATTTTTGCAGACACATTACTAATTTGGTTTCAACGGTGCACAAATTAGCACCTATGCCAAAGTGAAAACCGTAGGTTTCAGACATATCATATCTCTCAGTTCTCTAGCATTTGTAGAATAACCTTTTTTTTCTTTTTTGGCACAACTGCTAAGCATCATCTTTCTTGTCCCTCCCTTCCCCTTCTGTGAGTTCGTCATGAGGGGTTTACAGGACCTGACCGAGTTTGTTTTTGCTCCTCAGCAAGATTTCTACAAACTGAGCCAAGATATGCCACATCTGGGACTTTAAATTCACACTCTCTATCTTCAATATGCAAGTCACATGCCAGCCTGTTATAAAGCACCATCTGCAATAAGCATGAATAGTTTTAACTTTATAAGTAGATCCTTAAATAACAAGAAAAGGTCCTGTTTTGAACAATGTAGTATAGTACACTACATTTTTGAGTTAGCTGTTCGTTTAAGGCTGGTATTTGTATACGGTTCAATGCTGTAATAAAGTAAAATAACCTGCCAAATGAAACACTTTGTTTTGTGTGCAGAGTGGGCTATACGTTGTGACGACAGGAACATTTTAAAACCAAGAATGATTTTCATGACGCACATTTTTCTGACAGAACTCCTGAGGAGGCAGAACAGTTAAAATATGAGTATATCTCAGCACCAACTGGTCACGTACATGCTCCCATGATGCTTTTTTTTTTTCATTGTTTCCATAGTCAGTGCTGCAGCAAAGCTTTGATGATGGTGGTTTTTGTGCGGTTTTTTTTCTGTTAGAATAGATACTTTTTTCCTGACTAAACATTTTTCTTCCTTTTCTTTACCAGCATTCAAAATGTTTTTTTTTTTTCTTTGTGGATATAACAAAGAGAAGCACAATTAGATGATATGTATATTGGGTTTATGATTAATAATATTACATTTTCATATGGATTAGTTCAATTACTTTACACAAATGTGTTTTCTCTAGCAGTGATTGTTGTCTATTGGTTACAAAAACCTAGTTTATCTGAAATTAGATCTGTGAATTTTATCCTGCAAGCTAAAATGTATAATAATTTATATGGTAATAAATAATATAATTATTTATATGCTAATAGGCTACCATTTCTTATAATAATATTTTAAGGTGTTGTTTAAACAAGTGAACACAATAAAATCACACATTATAAAATCATTAATTATTTTGTTTCATAATTGCTTTATCGTAAATTTTGTTGAACATTTAATGGCAAGTTCAACTCGAGAACCGAATCATTGCGATTCGTTCGAAACAAATCATTTAGTCCTACTTTCTGAACTGGGTCAATCAATTCACCGAAAAGATTTGAATCAAAAGAATTACTCATTTTTGAATCAAACCTTGCTACTTTTCACATGAACGCCACAGGAGAGCTGGTGCAGGATCTTCGGCAAATAACTTTATATTTAAGACTTTTCTTTACACAAAACTGTCATAAGGCTTCTGGCATGAGTCTTGTGGACTGCTTTTATGGTGTGTTAATGGTGACAATTTTGGAGCTTGACATCTTCAGTCCTTATTCACCTTCTTTCATGAAACACAAGACATATAATGAAAGAAAGTCATACAGATTTAGAACAACGGTGGTGAGTAAATAATGTCAGAATATAAAACGTTCGTTTAACTATTCCTTTAAGGTAATATGGCTATACAGAAAGTGACTTCAAAAAATATTCACAGGAGTAAAAACCTGTGACAACTAGCCCCGGTGTTCTGTAACTTCTCTGCAGTTATTTCTTCATCTTATCTTTTTACGAACTCACTATGCCTTTTCTCTTTCTCATACATCCTCCGCTTCGCTCTCTCTCTCTCTTCTCAGCGCGCTCTCTCTCATTGTTAAATCTCAGCAGTACTGAGAGAGTGACAGATCAGTGAACGCGGTGCGCAGAGAATTTAACGAAAACGTCACAACTGAGGCGCGCGCGAGAGAGAGAGAGAGTAGTGAGAGGGAGGGAGAGTGTGAGAGGAGGACAGAGAACGAGGATATATTGATACAAAACGACGGTGGTTTCTCTTCAGTGTGTGTGAGAGAGACCATGAGTGGAGACAAGATGGAGTGCTGGAACAGATGAAGACTGTCATTGGGTGAGTGTGTATGTGTGAATATGTGCCTGACTGCCTTTGTTTTCGTCCACTTGATAATGCGTATCAGCTTGACCACCTGTTAGTGTGTGTGTGTCTGTGTCCACATGCACATGCACACATCTGCGTGTGTGCTAGTGAATACATGTTGCCTGCAGGTGTATTTTCTTGTGAGTATACATTTGAACGCATTTCTGTGTATATATAAGTCATTATGCACCGTTTGTCTGCACTTCTGCTTAACTCTGAAAATGATGTGTCTCTGTGCTTGCCAACATGTGTATGTTATGCAGCTTGACAGGCTTTGTGTGCACGTGACAGTGTTTTTGTATCTTACTAGCCTCACTGTGTTGAAATAACTGTCTTGCTACACATCTGTATGTGCAAAGCACAAATGTTATTGTTCATTTGTGCTCTTCAGTTTTGGTCAAATAATTGAAGAGGCAAAGTAAAACTGTGTAGTGCGTTGTGTTTGATATTTTAGACTTAAAATAACATTCACTAGCGTGGCATTACCAGCACTCACAAAAAACAGAAGAAAAAAAAAAAACTTTTTCTCGACTTATAACAGTGCCATTTTATCTCACTTGCTCTATTTTTGGCTTGTTAGACAGTCTAGTTCATGAGACAAGAATCTTATGAACTACAGGGAAAGATGTGAAAAACAGGTTGAAAGAGAATGTGTGAGACAGAGATAGATCGCACTGAAGAGGACTTGTATGAAACAGACACTATATCTCTGTCCTAAGGGAAGTAGTGTAATCAAAACAGCCGCATTACTGGTAATGAAAGATATTATCGGCAGAAAGACTGTCACACATCTTTATCTGTCTGGATCAGGGGCTTTGGGGCATTCTTCTGTTTCACTTGTGTCACATCAAATGTTTAATTTCAGTTTTGCTTAAGACAAAAATTGCCACCACAAAATTGGTTGGAATTGTTTAAGATAAGAGAACATATTTTGAATATAAGACATAGTTAACCAAAAAATTATTTACTCACCCTCATGTCTTTCCAAACCTGTACATTTGTTTTTGCAGAACATAAAAAAGATATTTAGCAGACTGTCCAAGCTGCTTTTTTCCACACTGAAATTATATGGAAATATTATTATTATTATTATTATTTTTTTTTTTACATTTATTTTAAAGGGAATTAATATTAAAATATATATAATATATAAAATATTTCTGGTTATTAATTAAGGGTAATTTACTATTTTTCTTAATTTTATTTTTAAGAGTTTAATTTACATTTATTTTAAGGGAACAGGGAAATTAACCATTTTTCAGTCATTTTACATTTTTTAATTAATTAATTTTTTACATTCATTTTAAGGGAAGATAGGAATTAATCATTTTTGGCTCTTTTTTTTTTTATTTATTCTTTTTTTTTTTTTTTTTTTTTAGGTTTTATTTTTCTTAACCATTTATTCTTTATGCTTTAAGCATAAAGCTCACTTAATTTGATTTAAATTATTCTGAAAACAAGAAAAATTATTTGTTGATGGGTAAAGAAAAGTACTATTTTACGTTTAAATACTTAAACGTAAAAAAAAATGAAAAAATTAATTAAAGAAAATATACCTTAAAACAAATAATTTTGCTTCTGAAGTAAGTTTTAAGGATCTGTTTTAAAGGATGTTTATGTATTTTTATAAGACACATAGACAAAAAATTATAACATTATATTATATCCAATAATATAATATTATAATATTATATTATATCCAATATTTTATATATATATATATATATATATATATATATATATATATATATATTATTATTATTATTATTATTATTATTATTATTATTATTTTTTATTTTTTTTTATTTTATTTTTTTTTTTTTTTTGCATTAAAGAGTTATAACATGGTTTTTAATTATAAAAAAAGTTATGTTGTTTCAAAAGTTCTCTGTCTCTCATAATCTCCACAGTTCTTTCCAGTGGTCCCGATGAGCGTCTCCAAACCACCTCCGCCCCATTCCCATTTCCCCCCCAGCAACCCTACCTCCCATCTCCCCCTGCCTCCATCCTCCTCTTCCTCCCTCTCTCCCTCCACCCCTCCCTCTGCCGCGGGTCCCCCCAGTCCCGCTGTGCCTCCCCCTCCCTCCCCGGTGAAGATCTCTATGCAGGAGCACTTTGCCATCAATGTGTGCCCTGGCCCCATCCTCCCCATCCCACAGATCTCAGACTTCTTCCCTCGTTTCCACGACTTCCCCATCACCCCCCTTCCACCCCGGGAGAAGCAGATTCTAAAGGACAAAGACAAGGACGGAGACGTGGACGGAGAGAAAGACCGCAAGAGGGAGAGAGAGCAAGAAGAGAATGGAGAGTTTGTCGACTCGGATGACGATGACAGTGAGTTTGCCTCGTGGCTAGTGACTGTTTCACGTTTGTATCCCTCAGCACGTGTATTTTACGCTCCACTCTTCTTCTAAGTAATCATTTTGCAGAAGCTAACTGACATCTCTCTGGAACGACCTGAGGGTTAAGTACTTTTCTCAAGGACACAGTGGTAATATTACGCGGAGGAGTCCTTGTGGGCTTCGAACCTACAACCTGTGTCATTACTAGCCCAAATCTTTAACCACTAGACCACATCAGCCCAATCACTTTCTTTTTTTGCATACTGTACAAGCATGCTTCTCTATTACACAACTCCCCACATACATGAATCCATTGACATTTCCTGTTTTAGATTCCCTTTGTTTGATTGACTGATTTTATTCACCAGTAAGCAGCCAATGAGGCATGAGCACTTCCCAGCGGCCTGGACCTGCATCTCACACTGTTCAGTATTGATTGCTTTGTGTGTTGTTGGCCGGATTGGCGCGAGTGTGTGTGATAACTGAGGTACGCGATCGGAGTGTTAAATAGTTCATTAGTCTCTGTAATGGTGCATAAACACTACAAGCCCTCTGTATGTGCACAGCCCTGATTAGGTCGTTACAGGCAAGACTGATTCCCAGCTAAGTCGTTTGGGTTATTATTGGCTGCTATTTTTGCTAATGTGCGAGCAAAACATTAAGTTATTCATTGTTTCTTTCAGCCTACCTGGGAACTCTGGAGTTCAGCCTGCTATTTGACCAAGAAAATAACTGCTTGCACTGCACCATCCACAAGGCCAAGGTAGGTTTACACACACACAAACACTACTGTTTGTTCAACTATAGGCATTTTTGGGATTGTGAACTTTTGAAAATAAACTCTCTTAAAGCACATTATCCAAACTTTCACTCGTTCTCTTTATAATGTATAAAAGCTGACATTTCTGTTATTTTCCTCCAAAACTAATGAACAATTTTGCCGCATCTTAAGTGATGTATGTTTTTAATAATATTTGATGTTGGAAATGACATTTTAAACATTTTTGAAAATAAAATAACAGACTGCAGTCTTGCTATGGCATTATAAATAATATTTTTGTACGCTTTGCATCATTTGAAAAATTACAGCTTGATTGGAAATGACACACAATAAAAATAATCTGATCACAAATCATATTTACTTTAATTTTTCTTCACAAAACAAACAAGTGCTTTTGAAAAAACCTCAAGAGAAATAAGCAGAAAAGTGTTTATTGTGGTTAATGTATATTTTTAGTCTTGGTCTGGGACAAGAGTAGAATAATAAAATAAGAGGAGAATAATAAATAATAAAACAAAAAGAAAAAAAGTTTAAATCAACCACTGGAACATAAAATTGCCTAAAGTTGAAGAAACCCTTTTGCAAAATTGATGTTTTGTGGCTTTTAGTCCCTGTCTATTAGCTTTGCTAGGGTACATTGTAAATTTGAAATATTTACAAGTTGTACAAATTTTTTTCAATATGCTAATATTATGTCAGATAAATGAGTGTGTGTATGTGTGTGTGTGTGTGTGTATATATATATATATATATATATATATATATATATATATATAGTCAAAAAATTATTCAGACTCTTTCGATATTTTTGATATATTTTTACTAGTGGGTGCAGGACACTATTTTGCTATCCTCACTTACATAAATGAACCATAAAGTAAACTGTGACATGTTATACCCAAAAATTCTTCATACAGTGGACTAACAGTAAAATTTATAAAAATTTGGGACCAAAAATTATTGAATTGAATTGAATGAATATATATATATATATATATATGTATGTGTATATATATGTATGTATGTACTGTATGTGCATATATATGTGTATGTATATGTTTTTTATTATTGATGACTCATTGCAACCATTTGCAAAATATTGTCCAATAAAACGCTTTAATGAGTATGTCTATACCACTAGTATTTAAACAGTGAATTCACTAAACACAAAATGTACTTGCATATAATGTGCCAAATGAAAATAAAACATTAAACATTTTATTTCATAGTTTATCTTCAGCAAGCAAAAAACAAACAAATAAGCAAAAAACCTGTTAAGTTAAACAGTCTTGACTCTAATGTCACACATGTTCGAGGATTTGCCTCTGGTCCAGACAGAGAACCGTGAACCCTAAAGTGTGCATATTACTGGAAGGATATGATCTATCAACCTCTTAGCCCATCAGGACATGTGTGCACATCTTATGTGACATGAAGTCTGTGTGCTTTTGTGTGTTTGTTTGTGCCCACAGGGACTGAAGGCCATGGACTCCAATGGACTGGCTGATCCATATGTGAAACTCCACCTCCTGCCTGGAGCAAGCAAGGTCACTGCAACCTTCTCGCACGCACACAGCATGGTTCAACTCTCGCAGCACCATCAGCACAAGTTGCGATTCCCTGACACACACACACACACGTCAACACGTTCATTGCACAAAACACACAGGCGTTATGTTTGCATGCATCGCCGGCAGGGCCGCCCGTGAGCACTGAAGCTGTTCATGCAGAGAACATGTGGTGGAAACGGGTGGATTCAGTGAGCGCTTCAGCACTGAATTATTCTCTCTTTCATTTCCTCTGCATGTAACGAAGGCATCTAATCTGTTCAAAGGAGGACAGGCTGAGACAGGAGAAGCCAGAAGCGTCCTGTCTTCTCTCCAGCGGTTTTTACTCTTCTCTATCCTCCCGTGCTCTCGGCCAAATCTCTGCCGCTATCTCTCTGTCTGTCGCCACATGACCCACTTTGACCTTGGAATACCAACACAGCGTTGAGTGCAGGATGGGAGGGAGGGATGGAAAAAAGAGAGAGACAGATGAGGGGGGACAGCAGCAGGTGGTTGTCATGGAAACAGCACAGATTGTTACACGACTCACGTCAACAGAGTGGCGTATATGTACGAGAGGGAAAGAGAAAGCGAGAAGCGTCACGTCTTGCGTATGCTTCCACGCGCCAGCCTGGTAAATATCGACCGCGAGGATTATACAGACACCTCTGGGCTTTTAAAAGGTGTGCGAGTCAGAGTTGATGGACGTGTATGCGTACGCCCACCCCTCAGACGTACACCCTTATGCTAGTACGTGGGTGTGCAGGCATTAAAAGAGCGCTCTCCTTTTGTCCTTTTACACGCTTCATGGTTTCATATTCATCCACATGCGACCTATTAAAGGAATAGTTTCTGAACAGTTTGTCCTTTACTCACCCTCGTGTCTTGCCGTATGACTTTCCTTCTTCTTTGGAAGATGAAAAGATCTGTTTTGTCCATACAATGAAAGTGAATGGTGACCATGACTGCTTAGCAAGTTAAATTTCAGTCTGTTTCTCACATAAAGTTGTAGGCAGTTAGGCATTTAGGCAGTTGTGGCCTAATGGTTAGAGAGTTGGACTTGTAATCTAAAGGTCATGGGTTCGAGTCTCAGTACCAGCAGGAAATGAGGGAAATAGGTGGGGGAGTGAATGAAAAGCGCTCTCTTCCACTCTCATTACCCACAACTGAGGTGCCCTTGAGCAAGGCACCTAACCCCCAATCACTCCCCGGGCACAGTGTGTGTGTTCAGTACTCACTGCTGTGTGTGCACTTGAATGGGTGAAATGCAGAGCACAATTTTAGAGTATGGGACACCATACTTGGCTACACTTTCACTTTTTTATGATGTTTAAAGGGGACATATCATGAAAATCTGACTTTTTCAGATGTTTAAGTGCTATAATCGAGTCCCTGGTGCATCTACCAATCCAGCAAACGTGAAAAAGGACAACCCAGTAACTGTTTTGGCAAGCTTTTCTTTGCAAGCATTTGAAGAAACGAGCCACTCAGATTTCGCTCCTTTTGTGACGTAGGAAGGGGATCTTGTTATAATATTACCACCCCTTAATCTGCACGTTTACCCACGGCACCGTCATTTTTGTTTTCGCAAGCGACAACAGTGTACCAGTTTTAACGTCATGGCAAAAGTTTGAGCAAAGCATGCTAACTGTTCTGTCGTTGGCTGCACAGACGAGCACAGAACACTATTTAGAGTCTCATTAGCTTGATAGCCTGCAAGTTGACCCTGGCAAGCTCGATTGCTAAAAAAGGAGCATTTCTGTCCGAGCGAAATTTTGGAAAAAATATTAGACCATTCACAGCATTTGATAGCAATCATAAACGTTAGCCTGGTGTATGTTGGCACAAACAGGTACTCTATTTATAGTGGGCGTCCATATGGTTTTGCACAAAAGATTAACATGACGGCACATGCTATTCGATGAGTTGAATCAACTCCACAGCAACTACATAAATTTATCCACTAACCGTTCAGAAACGTCCAGTTGGATTCTAAAAGTTGTAACTTCTTCCTGAGTCTCTCCCTCAATGTCCGACTCCGGTTTGAACAATGTAAGGCTGAACACCGTTACTGACAATCGTCATTTTGGCTGCATGAGATTCTCCAGCTTTGTTGTTGTTGAGCAACCGAAGTGCGAGCTGTTAAAGCTCCACCCTCTTTTGGAAAGCGGGCAGCTCATCTGCATTTAAAGGGACACATACAAAAACTGTGTGTTTTTGCTCACACCCAAATAGGGGCAAATTGACAAGCTATAATAAATGATCTGTGGGGTATTTTGAGCTGAAACTTCACAGACACACTCTGGGGACACCAGAGACTTATATTACATCTTGTGAAAAGGGGCATAATAGCTCCCCGTTAAGAGAGCTTGACGCATTGCTGTTAAGGGTCCTTTCACAGTCGCAGTTCAGTTTGAAATGGGGCACGGTTCGCATGAAAAATTGGTAATGTGAAAACTGTCATGCGGATCTGGGCGCACATAGGGGTACCAAACGCGATACTACCTGTATGAGGTGATCTGAGTTCAGCTGCGCTGGAGTTGTGAATGTAAAAGCAAACTGGACTGGTGCAACCTTGTGCGTACTTGTTCAGGAAGAAACATGGGCATAAATTTTAGCCGATGACGACGTCATTAGTTAAAAAAAACGCATGTAAGGGATGACAGTGGTGATGATTTACCTTGGATACGAGTGAGAGTGAAGGTGCAGTGTAATTGCGTGTAGTGAGTGCTTGAATGGTCTTTTGCAAGCAGAGGAAAGCCGCCTTCATGTGACGCACATACAGTAAACCTAAGTGTCGCTCACTCTGCCGCATAATAGCACCAAATTAATAAACACAATATATTGACCTGCGTCCTGTTTTCTGTCTTGTGCCTTGCATGTTTGTGATGATGTAAGATGAGCGCAAATGCATCAGGGTTCGATAGAATCAAATTGAGTGTGAAACAGTCGCAGAGCCAGGATATTTTCATGGCAGGCAGGGGCCAGAAACCAGTCTGTTAAAGTATTGGTCTGTTTTAGTGCCCACAACACAACTGAATACAAATAACTGTACTTAGTGGTGTTATAGATCAAGTAATAGGCCTGCTGGGTGCACTGTCTTATTCCTCACATCCAGGCATATTAATAAAAAAAAAGTTCAGTCAGTTCTTCAACAATTTTCAGTTAGACTGTAAGGTCTTTCAAAACCTTGCAACTAAAAATTTAATATTTAATGTTTAACATTCTACTAGTTGTCAAGATAAATTAATTGCAACAGTTCTATCAAAACGAAATTGAACTCAGAATGAAGGAAAAAATATGTTCTCTTTTGAATTCTCATTTCCAAGAATGTGAATGACAAGGGCGGCAGCTGGCAGCACATAAATACCGTAATGTAAAATTAATAATTTTATGCACATTTAAATGTGATCCATTTCCATTTGTACTTTTCCAACTAACACAAAATCTCACATTACAGCATATTTTTGTCAATACATTTTAGAGATATGTTCTTAAATATGATGCAGATACAGTATAACAAATGCATACATGCATGCAAAGTCTTTAATCATCTCCTTATTTTATCATGTTGTATTAACCCAACTGTTCCACTATCTCATATCTACTGTTCGCCGTTCACTGTTCATCTACTAAAGCTCCCTCGGCACCTGTGCTTTTTCCGCTCTTGTTTGACTTGCGCCAGGTACTAAGGCGAATTTGGTGTGTGCGCCTGGAAAGAAAATAGACGGTTCTGCATCTAAATAAACTTAGTTCTTGTCGAGAAAAAAGAGACAGAAATGGCAATTGTGAATGGGGTGGCCAAGCTTAGGTCAATGGTGTCCACGGCCACCCCTTATCTCTGCCCCTGGTGTGAAACCAGACCAGCGCTGCAGGGGGCGCCGGGAACAATTGCATTCGGACTTGGAAAGCAGCAAACATGCCCAATGTGAAAGCCCCTTAAAACTAAAATGTTTTAAGTAATTAAAAAAATAAATAAATAAATAAATAAAATATAATGTTAGATGAAATTGAAATACTGAAACTAAACCTGAAATAAAAATTAAAGCTAAAAATACATATTAAAAAAACGAATCAAAATGAACATAAAATTACTAAAACTTAAACTAAAATGAAAACTGAAAATTAAAGCTAAATCAGTATAATAATTAATACTACAATAGCCATCTACTTTCATTGTATGGAAAAAAGCATCCTAAACATTCATCAAAACATCTCCTTTTATGTTCCACAGAAGAAAGTCACACAGCTACAGGACAAAATGGTGGTGAATCATTTTTGAATGAACTATCCCTTTAACGAACTTCCTCTCGTGCAGGGACTCCATCAGCATCCCATAAAAAGTGCAGGAAGCAGAATGAAAAAAAAAGCGAGAGGGAGGGAGAGATTGTGGGGCTGGAGAGTGGACCCTTCTTAGTCGAGTGTGTGTGTGTCATCATCACACAGCATGGAGAATGAGATATCTGAGTCACACACACTCTCCCAAGCTGCTGCTCTGGGAATCTCACTGCTCTGGGCCAGATGGAGGGAGGAAAGAGAGAGAGAGAAAAGGGGGATGAAAGAAGTGGAAGATGAGGATGAAATATTTAGAATAAAATGCGATAGCACCAGTTTTGGCAGGAGGAGAGAGAGATAGGTGAAACCATATGCTGTTGCAAAGACGAGATGTGGGTGAGGAAGTTGGAGAGAAAATAGATGGAAAACTAGCAGGAGTATTTAGCCATTGTTTTGTCAATTTGATGAACGCTTGAAGGGCAAAACCAGATCATGAGTGATTAACCAATAATTTGTTTTTATGGCTAACACAGTATTTACTGTCTAAAGTACCAGGTTTTAAGTCCAGTGAACATCACTGAAGCTTAAAGTCAACATGAAAATACTGTTTACCTGATTTACTTTCTTAATGCACATTTCTAGTTTTATTGTGAATAATTAATTAATGCACATTATTCCAAAGTAGAAATAAAGCTGTGAAATTTGGGGTCAGTGAAACGGCTTCTCGAACAAGAAAAAATGAGGGGCAGGACTTGATTTTGTCCATCGGGAATTGATTGGATCATTGGATTCTTGTGGTTTGCTGTGATGTCATGTGAGTGACGGGTTGTCCTGCCGTTGCGCCATTAAACACGTCATCAGAGAAGAGAAAAAAAGTTTGCTGCAAGATTATGAGGAACATGAATTTAAAAAAAATGATGTGCACAGATAAATAAGTAAGCAATAAGGTACGAGAGGCTGTGCTGTTTCGTGAATAAGTCACGGCTGAAGGGCATTGTTAGGCGCGAAGCAGAGTGCCTGCAACCCCTTCGGCCGTGACTTATTCACGATACAGCACAGCCTTGAGTACCTTATTGCTTTTATAAAACGGTTACCACACAATACAAATATTAAAGCCAGAAATATGCAACTTTCATGAAGTTAACTTTCAGTAAAAGTCTGCCTTCCACCGGAATAAATAGTCCCTGACCGCAGCGAAGACTTTTACATTGAAAAGCCTGAACTGTTGTGATCACAGAACAAGACGCAACTGACAAATGCTTTGAGCGACTGTCAGTCACGGGAAAATCCCTTAACTGTTAAAAGGACAAGATAATACATCGGACGTTTAAACAGATTTTTTATTATGAACATAGGACTGACCTGAAGGAAAATGCTAAATCTGAATGCAGGTAATAAACTCGCTCACTCAATCTCTTTCTCACAACACTCTTCTACATAATACAGTAAGCTTCAATGAACAATATCAATTGAGAACATACAGTTTACGTTGCTAAGAGTGGTTGCTAAGGGTGTTGTGTAGTGATACACAGAACCGTTGGGTGAAGCGATCATAGCCGTGTTTTATCGTGAATAAAACACAGCTATTGACCAATCAGAATCAAGGACAGGAACTAACCGTTTTATAATTTATAATAAATACTGCAATAAAAAATAAGATCAATTTTGATTTCATGGTGACTTTAAATTGAACAAAAGTAACAGTAAAGACATTTATAATGTTACAAAAGATTTCTATCCGTAAAATATGCTGATCTTTTGAACTTTCAATTCATAAAGAATCCTGAAAAAAAAAAAAAAAAAAAAAAATTCACAAAAATATTAAGCAGCACAGCTGTTTTCAACATTCAGCTTTTCCATAACATGAATAATTTGTTAAAAATATATAAATAGAAAACAGTTATTTAAAAATGTAATAATATTTCACAATTTTACTGTATTTTTATTAAATAAATGCAAGCTTAAGAAACTTCTTTCAAAAACATAAAAAAAAAAAAAAATGTTAAAGACTCCAAACTTTTGAACAGTATATGATATTATGGTTTTTTTTTTTATTGATTTGAATGGTACGCCATCACTGTACCACTGTACTTCCACAGTACGATCCGTTTCGATTAAATCAGTTGTGGTTTGAATGGTGCATCTCTTCCTCATTCAAGTCCCAGTAGCTATTTGCTCAGTTGGTGCTGTTTTAATGAATTGTTACATGTATTTTTGCTGATGTCTGTTGGAATTAAAGTGTGTTTATTCATTTGCCGAGCATCCTCAGGGGGCGAGAGAGAGGATAGCCAAGCTTGGCTGGTTCCAGCTTCAAATGCAGCAGTGCAGAGAGTAGAACAGAGCGAGCGAGAGAGAAATGAAATATGCAGAGAAGCAACATGTTCTTCAGGCAATGAATGACGTGGACTCGCTCTGTCAGGAGAGCGAGCGTGCGAGAGAGTCTCCGGTTTGGGAGATTGTGTTTGAGTCTTCACAGCCAGAGCGTTTCTTTGATTTAACACTAATTTGCTAAACGAGCTGTTGGAGGGTAATTGCCCAGTTTGGGGAGTTTAGTGTGCATGTCAGGGTATTTGAAGTGCATGAGTATGGGTTGAGAGCAGATTTTTAGGGAAGAAACAGAGGGGGTGATGTTTGTGTCTGTTTGTGTCTGGGGGTGGGTCAGATTTGGCCTACGTTATGGAGCAAACGTCCCCACAAGCAGCGGCATAATTTTTGAGGGTGTACTGGCTCACTCTGTGTCTAGGCTGGATATGACATGACTGAAGGGGGAAAAACACTTTTTTAACTTGCTTTGTAGTGCTTTGTGTAAGATGAGTTCAGTGGTACAGTTTTTATGTAGCGTGAAAGGGGACTCTGTTGTTGTTTTTTTAATATACTACGCAAAAATTTCAACTGACCTTGACAGCCAGTGATCATCATGCATTTTCGTTTGTAGGGAAAAGAGCAGTTTTGACACTTTATTCTACAGGAAAAAGTCATGCATGTTTGGAGAAATATGGGTGTGCATGAATGACTACAGAATTTTTGACTTGATTGAACTGGCAAAATTTAAACAAAACAAAACTTTTTTTTTAACTTAAAATAATACATACAAAACATACAACTTAAAGGGTTAGTTCACCCAAAAATGAAAATTCAGTCATATATTACTCATGTCGTTCCACACCCGTAAGACCTTCGTTCATCTTCTGAACACAAATTAAGATATTTTTGATAAAATCCGATGGCTCAGTGGACCTGCATTGCCAGCAAGATAATTAACACTTTCAATGCCCAGAAAGGTATAACATATTTAAAACAGTTCATGTGACTACAGTGGTTCAACCTTAATGTTATGAAGCGACGAGAATACTTTTTGCTCAAAAAACCCCCAAAAATAATGACTTTATTCAACAATATCTAGTGATGGGCGCTGATTCGAAACAAAAGATTCGTAAAGCTTCGAAGATTCATGAATCAGTTTTTTGAAAACGCCCACCACTAGATATCGTTGAATAAAGTCGCTATTTTGTTTTTTTTTTGGCGCACAAAAAGTATTCTTGTCGCTTTATAATATTAAGGTTGAACCACTGTAGTCACATGAACTGTTTTAAATACGTCTTTAGTAGCTTTCTGGGCATCTGAATGTGTTAATTATCTTGCTGGCGATGCAGGCCTCACTGAGACATCAGATTTCATCAAAAATATCTTAATTTGTGTTCTGAAGATGAACGAAGGTCTTACAGGCGTAGAACGACATAAGGGCAAGTAATAAATGACATTATTTTCATTTTTGTGTGAACTAACCCATGAAGAATGTAAAAGGTTATTTTAGGGTTTAGGTTAGTCTTATTTAAAAGTAGAAGTTTATTGTCCTCATTTAGATACTGTAGGTAAACAAGTGTATGTTTGTGAGTATTGGGGAGCAGATTTTAGGGTAAGGCACAGAAGGGGTGATGATTTTGTGTGTGTGTAAGACAGAGAGGAGGTGAGCTGGGGAAAGCCTCCTGTCCTCTATCTCCTCTGCAAAGTAGGTGAGCAGATGTCTGCCTTTCACCTGAGGGAGTAGAGATAAATGATGTTTCCTCTCCTGTCCTCCCTGACTGACTCTCTCTCTTCATCTCTTCCACTGTCATCTCTACCCAGATGCATCATGCTCATTCAAACTGGGGGCATGTGCCCTCTTAGATTTTTGATCCAAGTAGATTTTAAATCCAACTTCTATAAAATTTTTGTAGTAAATTATTATTATTTTTGAATTATTGCAGATAAAAATAATGTCTGAAACACTAACACATTCACATCTAAATTTGGATAGTCCAGCTGAGTTGCACCTGAGTCTCACACTTACATAGAGAACTAAGGAGCTAAAAAGTGGTTTTATTTTCTGCATCTTATCTCACCTTGGCCACAAAGTCAGCCAGGACTGAAAAAGGTGCAACACCACTGTGTCAGACTATTTATGCAGTTAGTTGTGTGTAGCTGGATACTTCTCTAACATTTTGCCTCCTAAGTTTCTCTTTGTCCATTCTGTATTTAAATATAATTTCAGAAATTTTTTTGTTTTAGTTAAACTCATGGTCCAAAATGACATTTTTTAGTGACAGATGTATTGAGAAAATTTACCAGCCATAATTTCTTTTTTATCCAGAATGACATATTTATTATAATGCATTTTATTTATTTTTTTAATTATATTTTATTTATTTTTTATTTACATTAATTCATGTTTGTTTTTATATTTATATTTTATGTATTTATGTTTATGTTGTTTTTTGCCCATTTGAGACTGAGATTTATTTATTTATTTATTTTTTTATACGAGTAGTGATGAACCATTCTCATTATGTGTCCTAACCTGGTGCAATGTGATGAGATTCCTGTGACAAAAAAAATAGTCTGTTCTCACTGAACATGAAAGTGTAGTGCAAAATCACAGCCAGTCAGAACATATTTGATGTTTAGTGTGCAGTTATGTGCAAATCTGTATTTATAAATATTTGTTCATACAAGATCAACATGGATCCTCTAGCGCAACCTGGGATTGAGTGCTTTTTTCAAAGACACAATGGTGATGAATCATGGGTTGCAAATTGTAGAAACTGAACCGACCTTTCAGTTACTAGCCCAGAGCCTTAAAGGGTTAGTTCACCCCAAAATGAAAATTATGTCATTTATTACTCACCCTCATGTCATTCTACACCCGTAAGACCTTCATTCATCTTCGGAACACAAATTAAGATATTTTTGATGAAATCCGATGGCTCAGTGAGGCCTCCATTGCCAGCAATGTCACTGAACCTCTCAAGATCCAGAAAAGGTACTAAAGTCCGGACCACTGATTCGAAAGAAAAGATTCGTAAAGATTCGAAGCAGTGTTTTGAAATCGCCCATCACTAGATATTGTTGAAAAGTCATTATTTTGTTTTTTTGGCACACAAAAAGTATTCTTGTCACTTCATAATATTAAGGTAGAACCACTGTAGTCACATGAACTGTTTTAAATATGTCTTTAGTAGCTTTCTGGGCATCTGAAAATGTAAATTAACTTGCTGGCAATAGAGGCCTCACTGAGACATCGGATTTTATCAAAAAATATCTTAATTTGTGTTCCGAAGATGAACGAAGGTCTTACAGGTGTGGAATGACATGAGGGTGAGTAATTAATGACAGAATTTTCATTTTTGGGTGAACTAACCCTTTAACCATTACACCACCAGCCACTTCACAAAACTAGCATGACTGAGCAGCTGATTCTAACAGATTCTTTAAATTGAGAAACTGCTATATACAGCAGTGATAATTTCTGCACAGATGGAGCTTGGGGTGTTAATTATTTCCCCCAAATGCTCTTAGGTGGTGAAATGTGAAAGAATGTTTATTTTGGGGATGATTGCTTCTGATTTAGTGGTGAGTTTAGAGCTCAGTTTCTTCATTTAAGATGTACTGGGGTAATGTGGTGTATTGGTTAAGGCTCAGGCTTTTAACCGCAGGGTTGCTTGACCATACCATTATGCCCTTGAGCAGGGAACTTAACCCCATGTTGCTCCAGGGGGATTTTTCCAGTAAAAAAAAATCTGTGGTACTGCTCTATGGTGACATTAAGTGAAAGTCATGAAAACATTCCACTGGGCATATGATGATAAATTTAGCTTCCATTCTAATGGAAATATTGTTTGAAAAAATGTTTCCACCTCACTTGCATTGAAAAAAAGTCTTCATCAGTATTTTTGTCTTGTGCTCCAGTAAAAACATCTAAACATCATTACAACCAGATAAATTCTTGTTTTCTGAGAATATATGTTGAGTCTCTGGTGTCCCCAGAAAGTATATGTGAAGTTTCAGCTCAAAATACCCCACATATAATTTATTATACCATGTTGTAAATGCCCATTTTTGAATGAAAGGAAAAGCATGCTGTTTTCATGCATGTGTCTTTAAATGCATATGAGCTTCTGCTCCCCGCCCTGTTTTCCAGAAGAGGGCAGAGCCTTTACAGCTCATGATAGCTCAGTCTGAGATACATCCTGCACGAAAAGGCAGAAAATATTGCTGTGTGTGCTCATACATATTTAATAAATAGATCTTTAGAGAGCGTGAAGATATGTTTTTGGAGAGTGATATGCTGCATATAGGAGAGGTTGTGCAATAGCCCTTATATGGAGAAGGTTTTGGCATGTCTTATGTTAATTACTAACTGTGTGCGCACACTCCCTCATTTTCAATAATCTGTGTTCATCAACATTAGACTGATGGCAAGAACAAGTTTATATGCATGCACAGCTGTTGTAAATCCAGCAGAAATTTTGCGTGAGCAGCTCTTTTGCACACTTGTCTTGACCCAGTATGTCTATAAATTAAATTCATTATCATTCTCAATACACCCTTCCTCTCTCTTTCAGGCAAACAAACTACGCACTAAGACTTTAAAGAACACACTGAATCCAGTGTGGAACGAGACGCTCATCTATCACGGCATCACAGCTGCTGACATGACCACCAAAACCCTCAGGTACAGTACCACCTCCATTTCCCATGATTCTCACCAGCATCCAACTATTTTTGGCTTTACTTGCACTTCTAAATTCACCTTTTGAACATATGGCTCTCTGTAAAACCCCATGAGTGTATCTGTCCAGCTTATTAATGACAATGAGAACCTGTGTGTGCCCCATTTGTGTGTGTGCATGTGTAAATTTCATTACTTCAGGAGGTTCAGGTCAAGTCAAGTCTTTCTCACGCTGAGCACAGTGTGTGTGTGTATGTGCGCATCTTTGACAGCATGTAGTGGACGTCTCTGTGGTGCAATAACACACATTAGCCTTAAGGTAACACCCACACTTGGGTCTAACCTTCTGTGTAGAGGTATGTTACAATTTGAGCAATAAAACTCAGAGAATAGAGTGAGATAGGGGCAATTTCTCTACAAATGTAATAGAAACCCTTCTGATGTACAGCTGGGAAACACAGAAGCTCTCTAGCAGGAGCTCTCGCAGGATGAGAGAGAGGGAGAGATAAAGACAGAGCGAAGCCGTTTGCTTTACTTGTTCCACTTTTTGGTTGAGACCATGAAAAATTTGAGTTTCATGCTGAAAGGGTTTTTAACTTAACCCCGATTTACCTCAGCACTGGAGAAAGATCTTCAATCCAGAGATTTTCGCCTCTGCAGTATACTGAGATTTTGTAGAAATTGTTTATCACAGAAGCTTCTTGTAGATTAAAAAAACAATTAGATGCATAAATTCTGCCAAAAATGACACAAGCCGAACATGGATTCTTGCCACTTTTGAATCCCAAAGGATGAGTTTGATTTGATGATGCTTTACGCTCTGTTACGCTCTGTGACCATCATCCTGAAGAGCAGGTTGTTGGAGCCCAAGGCGTAGATGGAGTATGTCACCACGGGCAGCGTCAGCACCTTGTCACAGTGGCTGTGTCTGGGCTATGACAGCTGGCTAATCTCAAACCCGACTGCAGTCGTTCAGTGCAGGGAGAGGCGGCAGGGATGAATATTTTACGTATAAAATTCCAAACACTGTAAGATTTTGGACATCTTATCCAGAGCGAGTAGTTCCATATTTACTGTATTTCCTCCCATATGGCCCTCTGTCCATAAGCGTCCTTTCTTTCATAAGCTTTTGTCATGTGAATGCCATTTCTCAATGAGAATAATGAATGCTGCTGGCAGGCTATTGGCAGAGAACATTTTCTCAAGAATGGCTGTTATCAATAGTGCTATTGTGCCAATATAGAACAGCATCCTATGGTATTAGCAGAATCATTATCATAACGGATGTCACAGAAGCATACAGTACGCGTGTTCATCGTTTATTACAGTGTGTGTTGAGCAGTGGTCTTTTAGATGCCTAGCTGACAAATTTGTTTTGCCATATTTTAAAAACACCCCAAGTCTCTGCCCAAACCAGACGTGACACATTTCCACCATCATTTTTATGTCCTCACTAAAAGTAAAAATGCATGATGCAACAATCACAGCCATTTAGAACAAGTTTCATGTTTAATATATAGTTGTGGAAAGGGATTTTAGAGCAATGAGATTTCACTGTTGGTGGAGGAATTTGATTCATTGTGGAGAATTGAATCTTTGAATCTGTTCACTATTGAATCTATTTGTCTGTTGTTATTTAGTTACATTGTGCAGAGCAGATTTAAAAATGTGTTAAAGAGGACCTATTATGCCTTTTTACAAAGCCTTGATTTTGTTTTTGAGGTCTACTAGAATGTTTTTTATGCTTGAATGTTCAAAAAAACCTTGTTTTTTTTTTACATTTTACATTGTTGCAGCACCTCTCTTCCTAGTCCTTCAATAACGCTCTATTTAGTTCCTGTCTCCATGAAGCCCCTTCTTCTGAAAAGCGCAATGTGCTCTGATTGGTCAGCTGGACCAGTGTGTTGTGATTGGTCAACCGCTTCCAGCATATTTTGGAAATGTCATGCCCCTTAAGCCCAAAGGTAGTGTTGCCAAGTCTGCGGTTTTCCTGCAGAACTGGGCTACTGTAACACTGTTGCCGCGGGTTGTTTTTCATGTCCGCTGGCTGAAGCAACCCCAAATAACATGATATTTAGCCCATGGAATGCGAATTTTACCAGGGGACCCCGTCAAAAACATGAATTTTACCCCCGGAGCGCGATTTTTACCATGGACCCCCCCCCCCCCCCCCCCCCCCCCAACCTGGCAACCATGCCCAAAGTATACTTCACTTTTTACACGTACGCGAGGGTCAGCGTACAGTGCGCGTGGCACTAATTTCATCATCAGAAGAGTATGCCAGATTTTTATAACCCCGCGTTGCACGTTCGGATTTAAAAAAAATTTGTTGTTGCAATAATTAGTTTATCCACAAGGTGGCAATCATGCCCTGGGGCCGTCGATTCACAAGGTAGTCGAAGAAAACCTGCATGAACAGAACAGACCGGAACGCATGCAAGCTACTGCGACAATGGAGGCCTACATAGACAAGAGATTGTGCGAAGAGGTTAGAAAGTACCCTCATTTATACAACTCTAGCATTAAAGAATACAAAGATGTGTACATGGGTTGTAACTCGTGGCGAGAGATTGCTCAAAACTGCGCATGCGTCGAATGCCTGTGTATGCATACGAGACGAATGAAGTATACTTTGTAAGGCTGTCCGTTCGACTGTGCGTACATGTAAAAAAAAAACTAAGTATACCCAGGGCTTTACCTTAACCTTGTTAGATCTGAATTAAAAACTGTCTCTTGGACAACACACTACTAACGCAACTCAACCAGGACTTGGCCCCTTTATTTTGCATATGCCTTGGATGAGAATTATTTAAATGAGCAATATTATGACACAAGAAAACTTAAAGGATTAGTTCACTTTCAAATGAAAATTAGCCCAAGCTTTACTCGCCCTCAAGCCATCCTAGGTGTATATGACTCTCTTCTTTCTGATGAAAACAATCAGAGAAATATTAATAAATATCCTGACGCATCTGAGCTTTATAATGGCAGTGAGTGGGGGTCACTAGTATGAGCTGAAGTGCTTCCATCCACATCCATCCATCATAAATGTGTAATACACACGGCTCCGGGGGGGTTAATAAAGGACTTCTGAAGCAAAACGATGCATTTGTGTAAAAAAATATCCATATTTAAACAAGTTATGAAGTCAAGTATCGAGCTTCTGTCAGACTGCCTTCCAGTTTGCAGTTCACAAAGCTTACGTTACGTCCTATGCCTTCCCTATTCAACTTACAGAAAAAGTGTAACTGACGTGACGGCAGTTTACACTTTCTTTGTAACTTGAATACGGAAGGTGGTCTGGCGGAAGCGCCGATATTTGACTTCATAACTTGTTTAAATATGGATATTATTTTACACAAATGCATCGTTTTGCTTCAGAAGGCCTTTATTAACTCCCCGGAGCCGTGTGGAGCACATATTTATGATGGATGAATGTCGACGGAAGCACTTTTTTCTGCTCATACTAGTGAACCCCATTCACTGCCATTATAAGGCTCGGATGTGTCAGAATATTTATTAATATTTCTCTGATTGTTTTCATCAGAAAGAAGAGAGTCATATACACCTAGGATGGCTTGAGGGTGAGTAAAGCTTGGGCTAATTTTTTCATTTGAAAGTGAACTAATCCTTTAAGACTACAATCAAAGTGTTTCAGGGAGTTCAGAAACGGTGCTTCCTGATATAGAGAATAACTCCCTTTGGAGTGACTTTGTGCTTTGTAACTTTGGAGACATTTTTCATGCACAAACAGCAACATTACACACTAAAGAAAGTTGAAATAGGAATAGGAAGCTGAGTGTACTGTTTTCTTGTTGGTAGCTGAAATCATTATTCAAATTAGCATATGGAATACTTAATGAACGTGTGAAAAACTCTGAATGGCGAGCGGTCAAATTCTGCAGAAACCTGTAGAGCTTTCTGCGAAATCCTACAGGCACAGATTCTGCGTGGGCCTGCCCATGACTCATCTGACTCACAGTTCAATACTGAATAAACACTGAATAGTACTGTCTTTCGGATATCCTGTATGTAGGTGACTTCTGTATGCATGCAAACTCTCGACATAATCAGAGTGACTGACATTAACAAGGAAAAGCTCAACCTCGTGAGTAATAAATAGCAGCTTCAGGAAGAATGATCCCCAGAACAGGAAGTGGAGAGCACCTGTTATCCACCTCCACACCAGTGTGTGTGCATGTGTTTGTATTAGCATGTGTACACACCTGGCTGGAAGGTATGACTAATCGAGACCTAGAAGAAAGCAAGAAGCCAACAAGATGATGTCAGTGTCATCTGCTTACGTGCAGGCTCTTGCTCTCTCGCTCTTTGACACCCACATTAACACTTCAGTTCTTCCTCTTCTACATTGCAAGGTGTCTCCTCACCCTGATATTCTTCCTCTTATATTCTTTCCTTGTTCCGTTGCATCTTTGCCACTGACGTAAAACTCATCTGTCTTTTCCTATATTGTTCACTTTGATTAAATCCCACTTTTCTCATTCTGGTTGTTGTTTCCTTTCCTCTTTCTCAGTGTAAATACTATAGGTTGAATGATAATGGATTTTGCAAGTTCCAGTAACTAAAGTGGGTAAAAACCAGATTAACTTAAAATTAATATATTGATGAAAAAATAATATAGCCTATTTTATCTCATCTCAAAATATACATATATACATTAATTATGATGTCATCTATGGAGGACAGTGTGTTCATTTCAAGTCAGACGTGAATGAAATTTGTGATGCAGTTGGATGTAAATTCAGTAAGCAATCTGGTGGACTCAGTGATTCCATTGAATGATTCAAAATAAATCTCTGCAGTTGCAGAGACTTTTGACTCATAAATGTTGACTCATTCATTAAAGAACTGGCTCCTTAATTGAATTGAATCAAATAGACTCTTATGAATTTTTTGTCTTAGGATCAGACTACACTGGTTGCATTGTATTTGCTATTTGTTTTTACATGTGCATCTAGCAAGACAAGACAGGAGATGTTTTTTTTGTTTTGGTTTTTCAGCGACCATGTCTATTAAATCATTATGATTCATTTATGATTCAGCTCACAACTGTCATAATGCTGTAAATTTAGTAGCTCTGCCATTGAATAACGATGCAGGAACTGCTTCAAAATTAATGGTGTGACTATTTTTATACAGCACAGTCTAGTCTTGCAGATTTGCTCAATTCATATTCAGAAGTCATTTTAATCTGAATTTCGTCACCAACATTTCTAAATAATTTTAGGTGCTGTTAAACAGGATGATGTTAACAGCAATTTTTCCCAATATCTAATCTTTTATCAGCACCAATTAAATGGTCAAAAATGATATTTTGGTCAACCTCTAGTCAATACCACCTACTTCTCAGCTTAGAGACTTCTCTCTTGACATATTCTCTCTCTGGCTGTGCGTGCAACATGCTTAACACATTCTGTCTTGAATGTTGAGCTGACGAGTTCTGAGTGCCATCTCTCTCTCTCTCTCTCTCTCTTGCAGGCTGTGTGTGTGTGATATGGATCGTTTAGGACGGAATGAGTTCATAGGTGAAGTCAGGGTGGCCCTCAAGAAACTGAAGGAGGGAGAGAGCAAGAAATACTACATGGGCCTTGAGAGAATTGCGCAGGTGTGTGTGTGTGTGAGTGAGTGAGTCATTGTGGCCGTTGTGAGGTTATGTCCGTTGGAATTTGTACGATGCATAATTTAGTGTTTGGGTATTTGCTATATTATTAATAACCTTTCTACGGTCTTACAGACCCGGGAGGGTAACAGTCAGGCAGTGGATCCTGGGGCTCATGTTGCAGAAGAGGAGGTAAAGATCCAATAATTTCCATCCCATACTTGAGACCTCTGCAAACTCCCTATTTACACTGAAACTGCACCAGAATGTAGAACACTCACATTCAGGGTACAATGAGGATAAAGCCCCCAGGATAAAAGGGCCTGTTTTTTATTATCTCAAATTTACTAATTAGCAACCAAATCACTTTCCTGAACACTTGTTTGTCACTTTGGACTGATAAACTGTCCTGCTCATTAAGGTTATCATATTCAGTGGCAAATGGCTGATTGTGAGGCAATTACTTTTATAATAAGTTTTAAAATTTTTCAGATGTATATCGCTAATGAGAATTTCTATAATTATCATGTATATTTTAAAATAACATTCTTATCATTTTTGCCTGTACTAATATTGTGTACAGTGTTCACTTACTAAATGCAGTATAATAGGATATAAAAAGCCAAAAGATAATCTGTACATCCTTTGCTGACAAAGTATGTGCTTACACTACTGTTCAAAAGTTTGGAGTCAATAATGTTTTTGAAAGAATACCTCTTATGCTCACCCACACTTAATGCAAGGATGCAATTATTTGATTAAAAAATATTACAGTTTAAAAAACTTCTATTTTAATTTATGTAAAATTATTTGTATTCCTGTGATGGCAAAGCTAATGTGCTGATTTGATGCTGAAGAAACATTTCTTTTTATTATCAATGTTGAAAACGGTTGTGCTACTTAATATTTTTTTCTGGAAACTGATGTATTTTTTTCAGGATTCTTTAGGGCTTTTCACACTGCACTTAACCCCGGGTTATCGTCATTCTAAACACCGCTTTTAACCCCAGGTAAAGGAGCATTTCACACTTGTAATTTAGATGCGGGGTTAGCACCGCTTTTTACACTGCTCTGGAGCAGGGTTAGCACCGCTGTTGCGGTGTTAGAATGTTACAATTAGATGCTTAGCAACCAACAACCAATCACGTGTCTTATATTCATGTGCTTTGGGCAGTCACCGAAACGCCGTGTGATGTATAAACAGTTGTTTCTGTGTATGATAGGAAAAATGTCAAACGGCGACGGAAAATGCAACAATTGGAGTGAAGAAGAGACCATCATTCTTACCTTTATAGTTCGAAAAGTTCACTCAGAACAAAAACTTGATATTATAGTCAGCAGCAATGTGTAATATGAGGACGCGTAATGCCTTTATATAAACAGGTCACGTGCTGCGTTTGTCCAGTCAGTGACACTGACACCGCAAATATGCGAAGGACTTTATCCTGGGGTTTATGGAATGTGCAGTGAGAAACGGTAGCTTATGAATACCCAGGATTAACTGTTAACCCCGGGTATAGTATGAGCAGTGTGAAACGTGAATAAAGATAACCCAGGATTTCATTTACCAGGGGTTTAGAATGACCCAGGGTTAACTACTTCAAGTGTGAAAAGCCCTTCTGATGCACAGAAAGTTGAAAAGAACAGCATTTATTCAAAATAGAAATAACATTTCAAAAGTTAGACATTATGAATGTCTTGCTGTCGCTTTTGATCAATTTGATGCATCCTTGCTTAATAAAGTAATCTAAATAAAAAAATCTGACTGACCCCAAACTTTTGAATGCTATTGTTTTTAAAAACAAAATTCTTATAATTTTTGCCTGTACTAACATTGTAGCTCCAATATGCATGCTTTTCATTTACTAAAATTAGTTATTTAGTTTTATATATTAAATGAATAGAAAATTGGTACTTTTCATGTCTTACTGATAGGGTTTAAATATATACCTTATATATATATATATATATATATATATATATATATATATATATATATATATATATATATATATATACACACACACATATATGTTACTCAAATATCTTGCTATATCTGAAGTATTTAAAACGTAAAGGGATAGTTCATCCAAAAATGAAAATTCTGTCACCATCTACTTGCCCTGAAGTTGTTCCAAACCTGTATACATTTCTTTGTTCTGCTGTACTCAAAGGAAGATATTTGGAAGAATGTTTGTAACCAAGCAGGTCCCCCCCCCCTTCATAGTACGTTTTTTTCCTACTATTGCAGTCAATGGGGGGGGCGAGATCTGCTTGATTACAAACATTCTTCCAAATATCGTCCTTTGTATTCAGCAGAAAAAATAAATGTATACAGGTTTGGAACAACTTGAGGGCAAGTAGATGGTGACAGAATTTTCATTTTTGGGTGAACTATCCCTTTAAATTGCAATTGCCTCTACTGTATATCAACACCATATCAATATAGCCTTTACTCCACACTTGGGGTAAAATTTCCTTTTTTATTAAAATTTCTTTTTACACAAATTTTGTTACTCCATCTGTATATAATAAAAAGAAATATTTTTCTGTCATCATTATTTTAGAACCAAAAAAACAATCACATTATCCTTAAGGGGGCTTTAGTCCCATTGTGCCCTACTGACATATATTGTTTAATGTATTATTGATGGTCTGAATATTGATCAGTGGAAGCAAGCCGACTTTCTCTTTCTCTGTTTGTCTAGCGTGGCCGTATCCTGGTCTCTCTGCTGTATGCCACAGAGAAGAGTTCTCTGGTTGTGGGAATTATTCGCTGTGCCCACCTGGCCGCCATGGATTCGAATGGCTACTCTGACCCCTTTGTCAAAATGTGAGTCTTTGTTTTTTTGCCACGTTTTTTCAGAGTGGACAGTGGCAAAGTGACAGGAATTGATAAAAGAGGCGGATGGGGTTACACTTCCCTCTAGGCCAAAAATAAAGTGGAAGCTTTTAGTCCAAATGCCTATTTTGGCATTTAAAAATTCCATAAAAAGCCAGCCAATCAGATTAAACCAGATTAAAAAAAGGCTTTCCAGCTTTGGGCGCAATATGAATCAGATCATCAAACGGACTGTTTTTATGTTTTGTTTTGTTGTTTTTTTCAGAAGTTTGAGATAAGACCCGTGGGCTGGGTGATGATTTGAGCCTACAACCCCACACGAGTGAAGCTAATGTTGTAATCGGTACCTCAAAGCACCAATGTTGTTCAAATAGAGTTAAAGCAAATTAGCACAATCCCCAGGGCTCCTGTAGTGAGTCAGCGGTGGGCATGATTATCATTTTCACAGCCTTTATTTAATTTTCACATTTATTATGATCAAAAAAAGCAAGTTTTAACAAGCACAATTTTGTTTCATCCTCCCTTGAATCATTGCGTAGCACAGCATCAGACCAACGCAAGTACATGTAACTGTGTTATGGCTCAATTCATTGGCATCGCCCTCCTCCTAGTTAGCATCATGGATTTCATTTCAAGGTGATTTATTTCTCTCTGTACCTCCGGTTGATCATAATTTATCCCCCTGTGGGTTCTTGTGAAGAATAATTCAAAGTCCACCCACACAATAAGATTTTATTTGGAGGCAGAGAGAATTAATGGGGCATAGAGATGGATGCAGAGAGTCAAGAGGCAAGCGGAAATTCCCAAAAAAAACTCGTGTTGCTTTTTTTTTTTTTTAATCTTGCTCTCTCAGCTTTAGCTTCCCACCCTCAGCTTCCCATCACAGCAATGCTCTTTTATCATTTGCCATACTGCTTCTTCTCAACTCTATCCATTCCTCGCTCTCTCTCTCTCCTGATAAAGCATGCATAAATCTTGGACCACTCTTTTCCTGTCTATGGGGTCCTGTTCATTCTTATCGTGGATGTATTTTGATGTGTAGTGTGATGGAGAGGAGTTTTTTTCCGGCTATCTGCTCCGAGGAGATAGGATTTCCTTGTTTATCGTGCCAGTTACAGGCACTGATGGGCTCAGTAGAGCAGTGGAAATCTATTGTTGGAGAGTGGACTGCTTTTATACAGCAGGATAGACTGCTGGGAGTGTGCGTGTGCATTTGTGTGTGACAGGTGCTTTAGTGCTTGTTTAGGACTAGGCTTGTCAATATAGTTTAGGATAAGGTGGAGATTTTGACTCTATCTCTCATGACATGTATGACAGTATGGCAGAGGCTTGTTTGGATGCTGGGTTGTTTGTGCATTGTGACCGCTGGACCAGATGTTATTTGTCTTTTTGTCCGCTGAGGTTGATTCCAGTTATGGCTGGATTTAGCTGGGATTTATTGAAGCAGCACTGTCGTTTTATTAGACTGGATTTTCTGCATCAGTCACTCTTGTCTTTTTAATAGCAATAAAGGCTTTAATTGTAATTATTAAATGGATTCTGGAAAACTAACATAGCATGACATAATTGGAATATACCAATAATGTGAAAAACAAGTGTTATCAGTGTCACTAATTAGCTCATTTATGTAATTTGTATGTACATAAATTGTAAAATGGGTCAGTAAGGCTTAAAGGGATAGTTCACCCAAAAATGAAAATTTGATGTTTATCTGCTTACCCCCAGGGCATCCAAGATGTAGGTGACTTTGTTTCTTTAGTGGAACACAAATGATGATTTTTAACTCCAACCGTTGTGGTCTGTCAGTCGTATAATGCATTGAAACGGTAACACCATCTATGAGAATAAAAAAACAAGCACAAACAAATCCAAATTAAACCCTGCGGCTCGTGACGACACATTGATGTCCTAAGACAAGAAACGATCGGTTTGTGCAAGAAACCGAACAGTATTTATATCATTTTTTACCTCTAATACACCACTATGTCCAACTGCCTTGCGAACCGATCGTTTCGTGTCTTAGGACATCAATGTGTCATCACGAGCCGCAGGGTTTAATTTGGATTTGTTTGTGCATGTTTTTTTTATTCTCATAGATGGTGTTACCGTTTCAATGCATAATACGACTGACAGACCACAACGGTTGGAGTTAAAAATCTTCATTTGTGTTCTACTAAAGAAACAAAGCTGCGTTTTAACTAATGTTAACTATCTGGAAATTATACAGCTATAATTAAATGAATAAAATCCATGACAGCTATAAATTCATGTTTTTCTTCTAAATTTTTTTCTAAATTTTTTTCAAACATTTTTCTAATTTGTTTAATGTATTTTTATTTTTTATGTTTATCTGATTTTTTTCTGTTTTTATGTGGCAGATTTTTTTAATATTTATATTTTTATTACCCATTTTCCTTATGAAAAACAATTACACACTGTAAAAAAAAAAAAAAAAAAAAAAAAAAAAACCCGTAAAATTTACAATAAAAAAACGGCAGCTGTGGTTGCCAGAACATTACCGTAAAAAATACGGTAGCAACATTTTAGATTTTACGGGACAGCACTTAATATACTGTCTATTTTACAGTTCAAATCCGTATAATTTAAAGGTTTATATTGTAATAATTACGTTCATAACGGTTTATTTTACACACTGTAAAAAATAAATCTGTTAAATTTACGGTAAAAAAAACGGCAGCTGTAGTTGCCAGAAATTTTACTGTAAAAAATATGGTAGCAACATTTTAGGTTTTACAGAATTCACTTAAATTTACAGTAAAAAAAAACATATTTCATTAACTGATATAATGTTATTTTGAAGTACTAATATCTGTTTTGTACCTTTTGTAATACACTGACAACCACCAAACACAGTGGTGATGAGAGTCACATGATGAATCAAAGCTCATCACAAGCAGCCTTTCCACAAGCTGAGAAGGACATTACTAATATATAGAAGATTCACACACTGTCATTCACACAAACACTAAACACCATCATGGTAACACACATGGCATTAAAAAATGCAATAAACATTGATTTAACAACAATAGATGTAACATAAAACCTTAATGTACACAACTGATTAGAAAAAATGAAGAAAAACTAAGATGAAACAGTAATGTCAACGAAAATACATCAAATGTGAAGTGTCATGCAGGGAATTGTGGGAATGTCAATTTACGTTTTTTCACTGTAAATTATATAATGACTTGTTATTTTTCACTTCCAAAAACTGTAAATTAAATGCTATTTTACTGTAAAATATACGGTTAGATCTATTACAGTTATTCACTGTATATAGTACAGAAACTTTCTGTAAACCAATTACACCGTAGTATTTTCAGTCTTTTACTGTTAAAATCATGATCATTTTTTACAGTGCATTTAACATCTCAAAATTATTTTGCTATGATTCTATGAATAAACTCCATTACAGCTAAATTCATAAATACACTTTTGTTTTAAAACGATGGCATATGATACAAAACATTACTAATTGGTTTGTCATTTTTAAAGTCAGCATGAAGCAGAAGTTGCGATTGTCTTTTTTTCTCTACTGTGACGTCTATCCAAGTGAAACGGCATCTTTGGGAATTGATTGGATCGTTGAAAGTTGGGCGTTGCTAACAAAATGGAGATGAATGCCCATTTGGGGATTTCTCTCCACCGGACTCACTGCTAGCACCCTCACGTTACTGTAAGAACCTTATTTATTGAGGATGACGAGAACAGTCAACGGCACTAAACAGCGAGAGACACTGACTGACTGACGGTGCGTGTCTGTTGGTGCGGAGCGAGCGTTTTCGGTTTATTCCTATGAAAGGAATAGGAATGAATCTAAAAACGCTCTGAGCGCTTGCTCTGCTCCTGTGGACACGCAGCCTTACTGACTGAACGTGTCCTCCATCAGGTTCCTTTCAATGTTGACTGGCATTAGCGGTGGTTAATGCATTGATCTCTATAAAGTGAAGCATCAGCTTACCCCAGCAACAGCATTTACCCCTTACGTGACTGGATCTGCTGGCAGTTCCAGATAGCTCCGCTCTCGCGCCATAGCATGTGACAGGAAGAGACGATGAGTCGTTTTGAGGGGGAGAGCAGGTTAATGTTTTTGATTAAAGATTACGAAGGCACATGAATTTTAAAAAAATAATGAAGTGCACGAATAAATTATTGATAATAAATACTACATTATTCCATAAAAAAATAAGAGTTGTCAATTTTGATTTCATGCACACTTTTTAACAGATGCTTCCCAGTCAAGTCATTCTCTCAATGTCGTCTCGACTTCATCAGTGTCAGCCAGCCAGCTAACTCTCTCAGACTGGCCCCAGGTCAGCAGACCATCGTTATTGTTGAGTCCTGGACTGGCTTAGTCTGTAATAGAGGGAACATGAAACTAGACACAAGTAAGGATTAACTTTAGAGGGGAACTAGGGGCCAATCAATACTGTAGTCGTTCCATAGGAGGAAAGAGAAACTAAATCGAAACTAAATCTCTATATTTGGAGGGGGGCAGCTAGTGACATTCACATGTTTTTTTTCTCCGTTGAGATGTTTTTCTCAGACAACAGAGTGTCTGGTTTTAACAGAAAAGGCTTAGGCAGGGAAGCTTACCCACAACTCTCTTTCTCTGCTCTCTGTATGTGAATGTAATCACCATATCCAGATTGCTAGAAGGAAGACTATTTAATCAGTGTGTGGCCAAGGCAAGGCTACAGGCATTTTCAGAGAAATTCAGGAATGAAATTTCGATATCGGAGATGTATTCGAAACATTTCAAATGTAATTAACCAAGCGGCTCATTTGTAGATGTAGCCTTTCCGTTCAATAAAATAATTTTTAAAGCAATCAGTGATTAGTTAATTATCTTCAGCAGAGATTGTGTCTGTACAGAGGAAAACACTTTGCACAAATTGCTAAATTCATCCCCTTTTTGGGAGATTATCTGATAATCTTTATACTTTAAAGAGATTTATTTTCTTAGGCTGTAAATATGAAAAAAGAGATGACTTGAAAGTTGATAAAAACACATTTACAAACCATTTTACTTCCATCATGTGATGCATTTCCTTGTAAAACAGGATATTCTATGATACTTGATTAGATCATAATCTCTTCATCATGACAGGTTGTTGGAAATGATTAGTTTGTTGACATTAGCCAAAATGGAAAGATGTTTCAGAAGCAGAGTCTTGTTTAAAGATTATGATGTTTTTCTTTCGAATAACATGCACCAATAAATAGAACAGAAATGTTTATTAAAAAAGTAAATAGGGTCAATTCTTATCTCATATTGCAGAAGCCTCTGTCAATCGGTTGCTTTGATAGTGAACAAACACACCAACGGAAAACGATAATCCAGCTGAGGCTAGCATTCACGAACGTCTGCCTTTCAGCAAATCAGTTAGGGCGAACAACACCTAACAATTAATATTCATGACTCAAGTGCGCCTGGCACAGTTGCGCTGAGCTGCTGACAGAAAGTAAACTTCCTGGGGAGCGAAGACATGAACAACAGCAGAGAAGAAAAACCGTCTTTTAACAAAAATATGCAGATTTTTTTATATATTCACATCATATCTGCCACTACAAAGCTGTTTATGGAAAGTTTAGTTTTATGCCTTCACGTACTTTATCACATGAGTGTATCCGTGGCAACTAGGCATTTAAAACTGATGATGTTTCTAATGTGTATTTAGAGAGGCTGATGAGATTTAGATATGCCTCCACTTTTCAGATTGTGTGTGCATGTGTGTGTATGCAATGATTATGAATGAGACCCTGTAGAGTTCAGCTCTATTTTCATCTGGCCCTCGGCATCACCACATAATTAGAACAGACAAGGGAATGCAGATATTATTGCACATGCTCTAATTAATGTCATTACACGGGACACAATTTCAATAGTTCCGCTTTTATCTGAACTTGTTGCCACACTGAGACATTTAGGCTCACATTCGAATGTTTATTCAGACACTTGGCATCATGCACAGACTTGAATGTGCGTTTTACACTAATTGCAGAAACGATTAAGTCAAAATGTCATTAGTGACTAATTCAGATACATGGATGCAGGTGCACGTTAAAGCTGAAGTGTGTAATTTTCTTGATGTTAAAATACTCTCCTATCTCAGTTCAGTGTGCAGCGTCAACTATACCAGGTTGATTTCCAGGAAAAATGTCAACGCTGGGACTCTGTGGTGCTTTCAGAACATTTCTCTGTTTGTTTCAGCAATCTGAGCATCCCAACACCGCAACATTGGCTTAAGCAATGGCGTGACTTAGGGGCAGGACTATCAGTTTAATTAATGGAAGATGGGATTAATGGCATTGTTTTATAATATTTTCTGGGGTGCACTTATTATGTTAGTATGCTTTTTACGTTAAAAAAATTGTCATAATTTAGAAATAAAAGGCATTTTTCCTACCCTGATTTTAGCCCTCTTATTTGACACTCTGTTTTAAGGGGCGTGTCTGCTGTGAGAGACTTCAGTGTAAACGCCCACTGCTGTGATTGGCTTACATCTTTGCATATGAAATAGCTAAGATTACTCTCTTGAAAACTTTTACCACATTTTTACTATTACAGCTCTCAAGGTTAACTAATCATGAAAAGTGTTGATTATAAACTTTAAACCCTAACTCTCAAAATACTTAATTGGTTTGAGTAGGACAAACTTAAATTGAACAAATAAGTTCAGTTAAATTAATTGTTACGAGTATTTAGCACTTTCTTTTTCTTTTGAGTTCACAGTACTGACATATTTCAAGTAAACTGAACTATTTCATCGTTTTGAGTTGTATGAACTCATTTCTTTTAATTTAGACTAACTTAAGTTTAACTGAAACTGGGCTGGGATTTCTGTTTCCCAGCATGCTTTGCCCATGGCACTCGAAATGGAGAGTAAATGCTAAAATTAAGTGTTATTGTGCAAGATTAATGGTAAGGGAGATTTAGTAGTGATTATTGTTTGGTTATGCTAATTTAGAAGAGTTTCTGTTAATGTGAGTTTTTGGAGAGTTACCATCATGGCACATACTGCTTGGTTTAAGTTGCTGTACTCATTCAGTAAGTGCTATACCATGCTATTGTTAACGTTAAAAAATTAGCAAGTTAGCATTTTCTGAATTTTCTTATTAGGGTTTACAGTGAAGTAAATAACTCATTTGATTTGCAAGAACTCAAAATAAAAGTTAATTAACTACATTTTATGTTAATTGCTATCAAAATGTATGAGTTAGCTAACTCAGTACTTCAAGTTAGGAGCAATTAACATGCATGAGTACTACAAATTCAAAACTTGATAGTTCTGCTTATTTAAAATTAGGAACATCATAACTCAAAAAATTTAATGTAACTGATTACCTCAAGTTTTTTAAGTTAGCCCAACTTATTTGGGTTTACAGTGTAGCATTACATTTAGATCTATGGCATTATATTTAGATCAGGGCATGAAAAGTTGCAGTGATGAACATTGTAGCCGATCACAGACATGTTGAGTGCATGAAAGCAGTGATCTCTTGATTGCAACTCAATTTCTGCACAATAAGGAATGCTTTCATCATAACTAACAGTGCGAACACAATGTAAATAAGAGATTCGTTGAATAAAATGGGAGTTTTGGCGCGAGTCCAGAACTCAGTCACTGATAAACTCACGCTGTTTGATTGTGATTGTAAAGCAGGCGTTCTTTGATCGCTTTCTGTATATAATTTAATCACTGTTTAAATAACAGATTATTTCCATCCTACTAAGAGAAACGATGTGAAGTTGACTGTTTAGTCACTGGCTTGATTTACTAACACAGACAAAGAACATCTGACTGTACATGAATCATTACAAATCAGATCAGGCATTAGAATTAACACAGTTACTTACGTGTTGTTGCATTACTGTTGAGTCCATATCATAAAAGTCTGTTTGCAAAGCCTGCGCTGAAATGCGATTGACTTACCAAAGAATCCACAGTGAAATGTACCAAATACAAATAAATAAAGCTCAACTGAGACATTCACATTTTTGAAAATAAATAACCATATTCCTAGCATTAGGATCCTTTGAAAGGTAATGTTATTTTTGTCATGTAACGCTCTTCTCTCCTCCTCATCTCACTAACACGCCAGTGGGCGGGGCTAATGTTGCAATGATGAAGTAGGCGTTGATTTTTTTTTTTTTTTTTTTTTCTGCGGTGGTGACTTTTCACCTATCTATGACACAGATAGGCACGTTTCGGGACGGATCGTTTGCTGGGCCTGGTGTCAATAAAAGCTTTTATTGGACTAACAAGGAAGTTTTCAGTTCTAAAAATTACAGGATATTCTTATAGTACGATGACCTCATATATGTGAAAAGCTCAAGGAAAAGTTGATTTCTCAATTCATTGACAACTTTAAGCAAGCACAACCGTTTTCAGTTGTGATAAGAAATGTTTCTTGAGCAGAAAATCAGCATATTAGAATGACACTGAAGACTGGAGTAATGATGCATCACAGGAATAAATATATTTAATTAGAAGAATTTATTTTAAATTGTAATAAATAATACTCTTTACTGTGTTTTTTGATCAAATAAATGTAGCCTTGGTGAGCATAAGAGACTTCTTTCAAAAACATAAAAAAAAACACTTAGTATAGGGAACACATATAAACTATTTACTATGACTTTTCCCTCAATAAACTCCTAATTTACTGCTTATTAATAGTTAGTAAGGTAGTTGTTAATTTTAGGTATTGGGTAAGATTAAGAATGTAGAATAAGATCATGCAGAATAAGGCATTAATATTTGCTTAATAAGTACTAATAAATAGCCAATATTCTAGTAATATGCATGCTAATAAGCAACTAGTTGAAAGACCCTATAATAAAGTGTTACCAATCTTACCCACCCTGAACTTTTGAACACTAGTGAAAGTTTTAGTTTTAATTAATTATGCATGTGTGTGTAGAATTCAATCTGGACATACTACATCCTACAGTACATACTTCATGTTGGCTTTGTCATGTGACCGTCATCTGCATCACTGATTCCCACCGTTATAAATATGATGACTCTCCCATTGCCTCATCAGAGTAAAGTGTTCTTTGGATATGCACTTCTGAGGCATTAGTGGTAGGTCAATTTTCAGCAAGTATTTTATTAATAATGTCTATTTAGATATAATTTGATGATTTTTGGAAAAAAAAAATTCAACTTGTACACAGTTCCATTCGGTGGCACTAGTGGCACAGAAATTACTTTTACATTTATGCATTTGGCAGAAGCAAAACAACTTGCATTGCATTTAAGGTATACAGTTTATAAGTTCATGCGTAATTACACGCACTAATTTAATGCTGCTTGCACTAATTACAAATGACACACTTCAGCTTTAATATGTAAATATTAAGTAGAATGTTTTTTCATGTTTCACCATGCCTGTTATGAACTGAATTGCTTCAAGAAATAATGTAGCTATGTATGACTAGGACTGAATAGACAGGGGTTAACATACTGAAAATGTCATTCTTATTCATCTGAATTTGCCCTCACTACATGATGACTTCCAATACTCTCGTTGTAGGCGTAAACATTCTGTCCGTGCCAAATTCCTTCTTTCATTCAGGACTGACATTTGTCATTGCAGACAGGCTCTTCTAAGATGACAGTTATTCTTTTAATTATCAGATGAAGACAGTTGTCTCCTTAGGGTTAGATCTGAAGTGAGCCCCGTGGTGTCAAGAATGAAATTTCCTGCAGCTCTTCTTCAGAAGGACATTATGTGCCTCATGTTTAATGTAATAACATCTAACATTAGCATGCTTACCATCAGTGAGTTTTGCCATTTAAATCAAGTTCATCCAACTCTTTAACAGTATGATAAATCAATTATATATTTATCACAACTTTCCACGTAGGAACATGTCCCGGACCCTGTGAGAAGTGGTCCCCACTTCTCATAGTGTAGTCTACTCATTAGGCTTGGGGTTAGGGAACACATCCCAAAATTTTGTGAATTTAAATGATGAGTCTGTATAGACCAATTAATATCCAACACTTATAACGGGACATGTCAATAAAAAATTAATAGGATCACATTAAAAAGCCATTAGAGATGCAAAATCATCCTGTCAGTGACATAAAACTTGTCACACAGAAATAAAACATCATTAATATTCTGACTAAAAGCCATTAGGTGAAAGTTACTGATTCATTTTTGATTGATATCCAGGCATGAACCAGCAAATCAGTCAATTAATATCTAAAGATTGGCTAATTTTATATTGAATCACCATTCAAGCATCTATTAATAGTTTCAATAGCAAGTCATTAGTCTCGTGGTTATCATCCAGTGGTAAATCATTTCTGGCACCAAACATACTCAGTGTTTAATGATAATCCGTCAATATTATCCAGCTGTCATATAATGGAAACCAACAGCGCGATTGCATGTGATACTGCTTTTAATTTTGTTACTTTTAACAGTTCAATAAACAAGTTGATATTAAGACATTAATTTAAGGCACAATAGTTACAGAGCCACTGCGCATCTCTGAGCAACGCACAATTGTGTAGTGAGAGGCGTTCAAGAATGATTTGTTCGTTTTAGACGATTCTTTTATATGACTTGGGTATAACAGAGACAAATTCGTTCATTTTGTCGTGACTGCATACACAACATCTTTAATCCAAAGATGCATCTTCTTCGATCCAAAGACACAGTAGGGACTTGGGATGTGAACAGATCATTTCTGTTTCTTATATAGAACCTATGTATCCGTCATGTGAGAAATGATCAGATTCTCTCACTAAAAGACACAGTCTTGAGATGAACTAATCAATTCTGCTTCTTAGAATTTATCTATGGCTGCATATATTCCTACTTTGGAATAAGATTGCATTTGTGGATGTTCGGTGAAATTTGTCTATTGAAAATATAACATTTTAACTAATTTTGTTTCCGAATTAATCAGTGTTTTCTGTGAAAAGAATGATTCAAGTGATTTGAATGACTCAATCACTGACAAAAACCTACAAGCATAGTACTCCTACTACAGTATTTATCTTTCTATGGCAGATAGAAATAGCAAGAATAGTTTGCAGGGACGTTGTTCCGAATTCAGCAAATGACTCACTCTTAAAGTTTGGTTATATTATATTAGAATGATTTATTATTATAACTGGGTCATTAACGAACAAGGTTTTTTAAAAGTGTAAAAAAACATAATGGAGCTATAAGTTTTATTAAGTGTTAACAATGAGATTATGTGGTTTTTATAATTAACACTGCTTTTGTCACGAAATTTTCAAACAATGCTAACAGGCTGATATCTAGCTAGCTAGCTAGTTAGCTTGCTAGCTAGCTAAGGAAAGGACAATTAAACAATTTATATTTAGTACAAGTTTTTAACATTTTCCATGTTTTATAGCGGTTGTATGACCTGATGTTTCAGGACATGCGTATGAGCAAGTGAAAACATGAATTTTTCAAATAGTTAAGAGAGAGTTAGTTACTTTGCTTCATGACCATGTGGTCCTTTGCAGGTGTCTGAATGATTTCACATCCTGTCACATGATACTGACCGCATGGCTTGATCCAAAATGGTCCCTTTATATTGGTTACTCTGAATGACATCAGTGAAATTCATTTTCCGGGCATTCTTTCTCATAACAAAGCAACGACTTCTACACATAATTTTAATTTCATTAATTTCATTTTTCATCATTTTAATTTAATTTCATAATTTTTAAATCATTAATCACCGAAGTCACCGATTGACCTTTTGACACTTCAAAATCTTTAAAATACCTTTATATGTAGCAAAATATAATTAAAACTTTTTGGATTCAATAAAAGAGATCTAGTTGTACTACCTTAAATACTTTGGATGACATATCTTTGTTTTTTATTATTAATAAGGCCTTTGGACAAAAAAAATGACCCGTCACGTCATTGACCCAATCATATAATATATGATTAGATATTTTTTGAAACATATTATTCACATTTAGTGCTGTTTGCCTAACACAATTAATGTTGCATTATTTAAATGAATGAGATTTTTGTATTTGTATTGTGTATTTGTATATGCTCTGATAATTTCCTATTGATGGTAGCAGCAGATATTCATCAAATGATGGAGATAACAAGCATTTATCCAGTGTAGTCAAATGTCATTTTGGTGTAGTCAAATCGTCATTGCGTCAGGTCTGTGAATTGCAGTTGCCTGATTTGTTTAATTTCTTTAATGAATCTGCTTCTAACAATGCAGATGTCCTGTGCCAATACATGCTGGCACAATTCATTCTCAGCCCATCTCATGTTGTTCAAACTTTAAGTGTTGTTTAAATAAATTTAACTGTACTATGTAACTGCCTCTCTGCTTTGGTTCGGAGGCAGATTTCACAACTTGTTGTGTAGATGGCAATATGTCTCTTGCATCATATCACACGTCTCTCTCTATCTCTCTACTCTGTAACATGTTGTGTAGGTTGATATCTGCCATGAATAATAAATGAGTCCTGATTGGTAATCCACTGATGACTCCATAAGCCACAGACCTTACGGATGCATCCTCTGTCCTCCGACACCCTCTCAATCCATTCATTCCATCCATCCTCAATTAGAGATTATCATCTCCCAGTCTGTAATAGATTGAATGAATCACCAAAAACAACACCCCAACATCACTACCTCACTCTACAAGGTCTCTCTCTCTGTTCTCTCTCTCTCTCTCTCTCTCTCAAATTTGTCATGCTCTAAAATGAGCTCTTACACCCTTGCCTGTGTGGTTTTTTTTTTCTGTTTTGATTGTGTTGTGGATGTTTCGAGAGCTTTAGACAAACCAGGCTAATGATTTGCTTTGATGTTTTAGAAGTTATAAAATTCTCACTGCAGAGCAATGATTCATTTCTGGTTATTTCTCTTTATCAGTATTTTGCAGCCTGACATGGGGAAAAAGTCAAAATACAAAACCACAGTGAAGAAGAAGACTCTAAACCCAGAGTTTAACGAGGTCAGCTATTTCCATTAAAGGTGTGGTCACACAAAGCTGTACAATTATTCGAGTTTCTCGCAATTAATTAATCATGAAAAAAGCTGATTCCTTTCCATTTAAGTATAATTCTGATGAACCAAAATGTATTTTTTATTTTTCGCAGCATTGTAACCAGTCACATGCGAATGCATTGGCAAATGAGAGGCATTTAAATCTAATAGATTCTATAGGTCTTATGAGCAAGTTTAAATTAGTCTTTTTAATCAAAATGAAGAATCGCAATTAAAATATCAGGGGGAAGTACTTAACAATTAGGATATTGTCATAGTCATGCAGCCCTTTAGTCACTTTAGTCTTTCTGTTCTATTCAATTACATTCATATTCATGTGAACGTGGGTGAGTGGAAACACAAGGACAAGTGAAGTTTCTTCTTTGGCTGCAAACCAAATTCAAGTTTGATGAACTTTGACCTATGAATTTGTTTAGTCACAGATTGATCTCTTGACTTAAAACGAAGAATAAAAAACTTCAGCATGGTTTGCAATTTTGTGGAAAAAGTAGAGTAGCTGCTATATATGACCATTTGTAATTTATTATTTTTTGTTACTTATAATTTTGTGATTTATTTAAAAACAGAAGCCCTAGAATGTGGCATCATAATTTTTCATGCTCAAAGCTGAATGTGACCACACCATCACTCAATGTGAATACAAATGTTGTTTGTTTCCCTCTGCCAAAACTGATTACTGTCCTCTACAACCCAGGAGTTTAGCTATGAAGTCCCACATGATCAGCTCGCCAAGAAAACCCTGGAGATCTCAGTCTGGGATTATGACCTGGGCATGAGCAATGACTTCATAGGTGAGTTTTACAAGCAAAAATATGTGTTTCCTTTGAAGTCTTTGAGGTAAAGCATTTCACTAAATGTTAAAATACACACAGTTTCAAAATCGTTGACTTAAGTAGACCAGAAACAATTATTTACATGAAGAAAAGGATGAATTAAACAACTTTACCATTCAAATAACACCTTTTTAAATGAAAGAATATACACCAATCAGGCATAACATTATGACCACTGACAGGTGAAGTGAATAACACTGATTATCTCTTCATCACGGCACCTATTAGTGGGTGGGATATATTAGGCAGCAAGTGAACATTTTGTCCTCAAAGTTTGTGTTAGAAGCAGGAAAAATGGGCAAGCGTAAGGATTTGAGCGAGTTTGACAAGGGCCAAATTGTGATGGCTAGACGACTGGGTCAGAGCATCTCCAAAACTGCAGCTCTTGTGGGGTGCTCCCGGTCTGCAGTGGTTAGCATCTATCAAAAGTGGTCCAAGGAAGAAACAGTGGTGAACCGGCGACAGGGTCATGGGTCATTGATGCACGTGGGGAGCGAAGGCTGGCCCGTGTGGTCTGATCCAACAGACGAGCTGCTGTAGCTCAAATTGCTCAAGAAGTTATTGCTGGTTCTGATAGAAAGGTGTCAGAATACACAGTGCATCACAGTTTGTTGTGTATGGGGCTGCATAGCCGCACACCTGTCAGGGTGCCCATGCTGACCCCTGTCCACCGCCGAAAGCACCAACAGTGGGCACGTGAGCATCAGAATTGGACCACAGAGCAATGGAAGAAGGTGGCCTGGTCTAATAAATCACATTTTCTTTTACATCACATGGATGGCCGGGTGCGTGTGCATCGCTTACCTGGGGAACACATGGCACCAGGATGCACTATGGGAAGAAGGCAGGAGGAGGCAGTGTGATGCTTTGGGCAATGTTCTGCTGGGAAACCTTGGGTCCTGCCATCCATGTGGATGTTAATTTGACACGTACCACCTACCTAAGCATTGTTGCAGACCATGTACACCCTTTCATGGAAACGGTATTCCCTGGTGGCTGTGGTCTCTTTCAGCAGGATAATGCGCCCTGCCACAAAGCAAAAATGGTTTGAGCAGCACAACTAGTTTGAGGTGTTGACTTGGCCTCCAAATTCTCCAGATCTCAATCCAGTCGAGCATCTGTGGGATGTGCTGAACAAACAAGTCCGATCCATGGAGGCCCCACCTTGAAACTTACAGGACTTAAAAAGGATCTGCTGCTAACATCTTGGTGCCAGATACCACAGCACACCTTCAGGGGTCTAGTGGAGTCCATGCCTCGACGGGTCAGGCACTGTTGCCAAGTTTGTGGTTTTCCCACGGAATTGGGCTACTTTTACACTGTTGCTGCGGGTTGTTTTTCATGTCCGCGGCCCCTGGAATGTGACTTTTACCTGGGGAGCCCCTCCCAAAACGTGGATTGTACCCCCCGGAACGCAATTTTTTATTTTTTTTTACTATGGGACCCCCCCCGTGAAACACGGTTGGGCTAGTTTTGGGCTAGTTTTGAATAGCAGTTGGGTGGGTTTTGTTGTGAAAAACTGGCAACCCTGGGGTCAGGGCTGTTTTGGCAGGAAAAGGGGGACCAACACAATATTAGGAAGGTGGTCATAATGTTATGCCTGATCGATGTAAGTTCACCTTAAAAGTTATGTTGTATTTCCTATACTAGTTATGTTTTCTATATTTACACTATATAATATACTGGTCTGTTATTTATATACTGTAATATACACACACTTACAACTTTGCACCAAAATGAGGAGAGTATATATATATATATATATATATATATATATATATATATATATACAGGTGCATCTCAATAAATTAGAATGTTGTGGAAAAGTTCATTTATTTCAGTAATTCAACTCAAATTGTGGAACTCGTGTATTAAATTCAATGCACACAGACTGAAGTGCTTCATAAGATCAATTAAAAAAAAGGATATTTTAAACAGAAATAGCACTCAATACTTGGTTGGGCCTCCTTTTGCATGAATTACTGCATCAATGCGGCGTGGAGGCTATCAGCCTGTGGCACTGCTCAGGTGTAATTAAGCCCAGGTTGCTTTGATAGCGGCCTTCAGGTCATCTGCATTGTTGGGTCTGGTGTCTCTCATCTTCCTCTTGACAATACCCCATAGATTCTCTATGGGGTTCAGGTCAGGCGAGTTTGCTGACCAATCAAGCACAGTAACACCATTGAACCAGCTTTTGGTACCTTTGGCAGTGTGGGCAGGTGCCAAATCCTGCTGGAAAATGAAATCGGCGTCTCCATAAAGCTTGTCAGCAGAAGGAAGCATGAAGTGCTCTAAAATTTCCTGGTAGATGGCTGCGTTGACTGTGGACTTCAGAAAACACAGTGGACCAACACCAGCAGATGACATGGCAGCCCAAATCATCACTGACTGTGGAAACTTTACACTGGACCTCAAGCAACATGGTTTCTGTGCCTCTCCACTCTTCCTCCGGACTCTGGGACCTTGATTTCCAAATGAAATGCAAAATTTACTTTCACCTAAAAAGGTGAAAATGAAAGTGGATGGGGGACCAGGACTGTCAAGCTCCCAAAAAAAAAAAAAGGATCACAAAAGGATCATAAAAGTCCAATATGAACCATATGATAGCTTTGTGTGAGGAACAGACTGAACTGTAAGCTATTAATCACTGAAAGTGTCGCTTGACAGCTGTGATCACTGTTCACTTTTAATAAAAGAGCAGCTCAGACATTCTGCTATAAATTGCTGCTTTTGTGCTCCACAAATACAGGTTTCGTAATACATGTGGGTGAGTAAATGATGACAGAATTTTCAATTTTGGCTGAACTATCCCTTAATGAAAAGAAACAGAGGAAGAGTCAATAACAGAAAAGCTCTTGAGCTTTGTTCAGTGACGTGTTTATTCATGATTGAATGACACGTGTACTCTGTAACGATCGGGACAGTGAGAGTAATTGATGTCAGTGTTACTGATTTAGAGGGGATCGCTGAGGAACAAATGGGGGGGATCAACAGAGAAGTGTGAAGAAATGAAGGGATGTGAATGAACGGAGGCTTGTGAGAGACATCCAGGCGTGAAGGCACATGAAGGACGCAGGTCTCGGATTGACATGTGCAGTGAAGCTTAGATTTTATTTAACATTTTCTTGGATCTTTTCAACACTTTTTTTCACCCACTCCTGTCTATTTCCTTTCTTTTTCTTTCATTCCCCATGGCGGGGATGTCATGCGTAGGGTTCATTTGTCATGGCTTGCTCGTGGCCATGAACATGTGGTATTGATGCGAGGTGTGTGTGTGTTTGTGTAGGAGTGATCGGAGCGGGGCAAAATCTCAGTACGTGAGGGGCCTGATGAAATGAAACGCAGCTTGTGTCCACAGACACACCCGCATGCAATTTCATTATTCAGAGCAAGTTCAGGTATTAGACTGGGAGACATGCTGAAGTGTCTAGAACAAAGGTACTCAACTTCAGAAGCCAAGAGAGCCACAGTCAAACTGCAACAGATGCAAAAGCATATATATATATATATATATATATATATATATATATATATATATATATATATATGTTTACAGGGCTTGATGCTTACTTTTTTTCCCAAGGAGCACATGTGTTATTTTAGGAGCTCATTAAAAAACTTGATGCTATAAAAAAGGTGTCAAATAATGTGTTTTTCTATGGAGCTCCTAACGGGACATAGTGAAGTAAAAAAAATATGAGACTGAGGAAAAATTATTTGTCAATGCTTTTGCGTTCTCTCAATGTGTTCCTGACCGAGCGAAAAGTTTCTCAGGGGAACGCAAACCATTTGCCAGAGAACACAAAAACATTGACTTATTATTTTTCTTCTCATCTCAGATTTTTTTTCACCATGTCCCATTAGGGGCTCTGTATTTTTCCTTAATAAAGAGATACAAGGATATTTACAAGCAAAATGATTTAATTTATTAGAATATAAAAAGTACACTAAGATTAAAAATATTTCTGCTTTAAACCGGTAAATAATGTTCTTAGTCTTTCCTTCCTGTGAGAGGGCGGCCCATAGAGAACCTATGGTTACGTTGAATTATTTGCCGGATAAAGTTTATTAAAGCTGCAGTCCGTAACTTTTTTTTTTTTTTTTGGTTAAAAATTATCCAAAATCAATTTTTGAGCAAGGACATAACCAGCCAGTGTTTAAAACGATCTCCTTACCTTAGCCCGATTCACAACAGTAAGCTTGTAATAATGTTTTATAATTCGGGTGGTAATGGTGGGTTTCCGTGGGAAATTTGAGCATGCGGCGGTTCGTTTTTGCATCATTATATCACGTCTGTTTACATAAAGAAGGAGTCCCAACTAGTAGGCTATATCGCATGTGAGGCAGATCATTTATAGCCTTTTCTCACAGCAGCTGCAATAATTAAACTTATCATTTTGTTGGCGGATTGTATGGTATGACAATTAGATATTAGACTGTACAGAAATTGAAATGTACAGGTTAATACGCTAATACACAATAAAATACACATAGCCGCACAATGCTGATGTTGTTAACATTAATAATTTGAAAACAAGGTATAACAACAGTTTGATGTGATATGAGGTCAGCGATCATTAGATATAATCACAATTGGTAGCGCGATTTATTGTAATGCTTTTTTTCTCAGTTGGTCAGAACAAAATCGGCAGACATGTTACTTGATCAGATGACATTTTCTGGTGAAAATTCTTATTTTGGAATACTTCCAAGACTACAATCTGTGATTTGGAAGTACAGTGTTCACCAGTGCAGTGTCTGACAGCCACACATTCTCCTCAAAACATTAGATTCATCCGTGCTGAGGAGCCGTGCCGATGCACAACCCATGTAAAGATGATACTTCCGCAAATAACTGCAATTGCAGGTTTCAAACAGAGATGGCGACAAAGAGGCAAAACTTACGGACTGCAGCTTTAAGTAACCAAAATACTAATAATAACCAGGAAAAAAAACTTTAGTATCATTGATACTATTATACTATACTATAAGATTTATATTTTCTGTTTTCATTGTAATTTTAGTCCATTTTTGTCAAATTGTTGTGATTTTTGTCTTTCTTTTTTTCTTTTTTTTTTTACATTGTCCATATATTTGTTGTTATTTTTTATTTATTAATTTTAGTTTATTTCATTTGAGTTATTTTAGTACTTCCAAGTTAAACTAAATGAGAATGAGAAATGTTGGTAACTGGCTTAAATAAAACTTAAGTTATATTTTATTTCAGTTTTTTTTTTTTTTTTTTTTACAGAAAATGTTTTTTTTTATGGTTTTTTAGTTAATGATGATAATGTTAGATATATATATAGATGGATGGATGGATAAACAGTGACAGTAAAGAAAATGTCTGTTTAAAATAAATTGTTCTTTTCAACTTACTTCTTGCTTCTTTTGAACTTTTTTTTTTTAACATTATTCATCAAAGAATCCTGGGGGAAAAAATGTATCTGTTTTCACAAAAATATTAAACAGAAAAATCTGTTTTCAACATTGATGATAACCCACCCCCAACCAAGTAATTAATTATGATTTTTTTTTTTTCATGATCATGCTGCCCTGCAATTTATCATTTGATATCTTATTGTTCTCTCTCTTTCTCTCTCTCTTTCTCAGGTGGAGTTGAATTGGGGATTAACGCAAAAGGAGATAGACTGAAACACTGGTTCGAGTGTCTAAAATACAAAGGAAAGAAAGTGGAATACTGGCACACACTGACACAGCAAGGAGCCCCAAGCAGCGACTAACACACAGACAACCAGACAATTCTCTGATAAGTAATACAAAAACAATGAAGTAATAATGATAAAGAAATGCAATAATGCTCAGTCTGATGGTGATGATAATGACGTTCAATATTAACGCGTGAGAAAAAGCATAATAATCTATTGTACAGCTAAGTGTCACATTCTTTTGTGATGAGAAAGAAGCAAGTGTGATCACAAGCCCGGATTGTGACGCACAAAGAATCGACCCCTTTTTCTGGTCTATACGTCACTTATGTGAAATCGTACTGTGTTGTGACTATGCCACAGGAGCTCATGCCATATTATAGTGTTATTGTTTATTACATGTTAAACGTGTAATAGCATCCTGGTGTTTGTTACAGTTGGTGGTGCCGTAATTTTGCACACTGTCAAAGCACAACACATCCAGCTGACTGTAAATGTCTGTGTGTACCTATGTATTTACATTTTGTGATTTGTTACGTATGAAAGTTTACAGTCTCTTCCAGCCCGCCAAAAACATGATGCACAGGAAAAGCACAAGGGACCGTGTGCAAAGGAACTTTAATGCAATGAAAGCAGATCTCTGGATTTAAACGTTCACTCAAGAACTGCCGTCTGTCACTCCAAGCAGAACTAAACGACAGTCACCTCAATGATCTGCACAACGTGAATGTGTGCGTCTGTACGCGTGTGTGTGTGTGAATGTCCCCGTCTATGTTTTTGTCTTTGTACGTATCTCTGTTGAATGTCTGTACAGTCTCCTACAAAAAAAAAAGAACAGCTGATGCACATTGACAGTCTTTCTCGCTTTCTCTCCGGCGCCCTCTACTGGTTTAGAGGTCTAACCGCCCAGGACAGTTCCAGTACGGAGGGTGAATCGCCTCTGGCAGGCCTCATGCACAACTGCACGCCCCATTAGGGGTTAAATTAGCAATCAAACAAAGCCTTTGAAGGACAAACTACCTGTCGAAGGACATCTACAACACAAAAACAGAGTTGGACACACTTGCTTTGTAGTCCTGACAATGTGTTGCCATCAGCTCTGTGAAACGATGCACATTTCTTACCATGCGTGGGAATTTCGGCTATAATTGTATCCGTGTGATTGCATTTATTAGCTATTTATTAGATTCAAATCATTTACCACCTACCTGAATCTACTTTTCATCTGATCTCGACATTTAATTGCACAACAACTTATTGTTAACCCTGTCCTTCTGTGGCTCCCGCTGCCATTCCTGACCTGGAGTTCTGTTGTTGTTGTTTTTTTTTCAACAAGTGGGTTATCAAATGAATGGCCTAAACGGTGTATAATTATCAAATGCTATTATAAGCAGCTGCATGCTAAGTGAATGTCACATATGCTTTGATGGACCACCGATCTGCAGTGCTTATGTTTGTCCTAATATCCATCATCGGCCCCATCTAAGGGTATTTGTTTTTGCTCAGTGAACTGGGACAATCCAGGCTAGCTTTGATGAAACAGCATGGCATTTAGATAATGGACTGGCACCACCTGCCAGCCAAGATGGGACTCCAGGGGAAGCGTTAATGAACGAAGGGTCAAACTGAAGGAGGATTATTCAAGTCTCGCTCACTTGTCCTCGTTGACTGTCTGTGTGGAAAGCATGATGTGACTGCCATCGTGTGTCCGTCTCTGTAACTGCATCTCAGAAATAAATTGGTGCAACAGTAGCTGTTGGAAATGAGAGCAAGTTTTGTGAGTCCTAGAACCTTTCATTCATGCAATGGATTTTTTGTCATGTAATGAAAAATGTTCCAAATAGAATGAACCGTATTAAACACGAATGCATGAAGTAAAGTACATCTTTATTGACAGAGATTCTGCATGCATTCTGATTCTATGCATAACATGATATTGTTACATTTGCATTTGTTTGTGATAAATGAATGAATGTACAACAGAAAGTTTCAGTATTTTTTTTTTTTTTTTTGTGACAGAACATTACTGTGATGTCTTTTTCTCTCTCTCTCTCTCTCTCTCTCTCTCTCTTTACGGATCAATAATTCTTCCCATGAAAAGAGGAATGTCAGCCTCGTCGTTCCACAGCATCAGAACGAAGGGCCGTAGAGCAGAGAAGGTAGAGAAAGAGCGAGAAAAAGAAATGCTTGTGGCTGCGGCGGCCTCGACTCCCTTCTTCGTGAGCGAGAGAAAGGCGCTATGACGAATGTCTGAGACAAATGATTCTTGTTCCCCCGGAAACATTCCACAGAAGTTAGGGTTTATGAAGAGTTCTGAAACACCTGAGAGGAGAGGTGAGGTGAGGAGAATTCTGTCATGATTTGCTCATCCTCATTTGATTTTTTTTTTTCTTACATGGAATACAAAATGAGAACTTTTTAAGTGTACATGCTTCCTTTTTCCATACAATAACAATTAATTGTTGTCAGGCTCCAAAAAGGACCAAAAATCACCAAAACTTATGATAAATGTGGTTCATTTGATTCTTGCACTATTCCAAGTTAAAGCTTTATGTGAGAAGCAGATTTTTCATCAGATTTTCAGTGAATAACGACTTTCCAGGTCTAATTTCTGTCTTTTCATCACACAAAGTTATTGTGTAGTGCATATTTTTCTGATAATATTTTCATTGTATGGAAAAAGAAACACTGTCTATTTGTAAAAATGTGTCTGACTGAGACACAACATGAAGATAAGTAAATGATGACAGAATTTTTATTTTTGTGTAAACTATCCCTTTAGATATAAGCATTTTGGAGTAAATAGAGCGACTTTCTTACCCATATTTGACAGTAAGTCCTCCAACAGTGTGGTCTCTTTCAGTTTAATTATAGGCAGTGTGACCTCAGCAGTTTGGATTGGCATTTTGCTCATCTCAGAAACCATTTCTTTAATATTTCCGTAGTTTATATTTTTCTCCATCAATAAGAAGTCTCTTTCTGATGATGTGGGCGGGAGCAGTATGTACAGGCTGTTTTTGCCTGTAAGAGGGAACTTTCCAACCTGGAGAAATAGTTCTGCAGTGTGTGTGTTTGTATTTGTATAAATACAGTGCACATGCTTCTTCATTTTCAGGAAATTGTGCCATGTGTGCATGTAAATTTTTATTCTACAAAACTTACAAAAAAAAACCGACAAAAAAATTCAACTTATTATTTACATAATATAATAACATTTTAATATTTAAGTAAATTATTATTTTTAAAATAATTATTTTTTTTATACATTTTTAAATCTATTATAAAATTTCAATTTTAATTACATTTTTAATTTATTTATCTATAGGTGGCTGATACTTCAACTATTCAGAAATATATGGTGATTAGTGTAAAAACTTTGCAACGTAAACATATGTTTGTTCTCTATTGATTTTGTTCATTGAAGATTACTGCATTATATAGAGTATTGTGAGAGAGATATCGAGTGACCGAGTGTATTACCTGCATTCAGATTTAGCATTTTCTTTCAGGCCAGTCCTATGTTCATAATAAAAAATCTGTTTGAATATCCGCTGCGATCTTGTCCTTTTAACATTTAATGGGTTTTCCCGTGCCCTGCTGGCACTGACCGCACTAGTCAAAGCATTTGTCATTTGTTTCTTGTTCTGTGTTCACAACAAGTTTCAATGTCAAAATCTTTGCGACTGAGTGACTCGCTCATAAAGACAATCTTTGCCGCCATCTAATGGCGTAGTAAATGTAACTTCTGTTGCTGTTCATGGTCAGGGACCATTTTTTCCAGCGGAAGGAAGGCTTTTAATGATTTTACTTCATGAAAAATGCATTGATACATATTTTTTTGGCTTTAATATTTGTATTGTGTGGTAACCGTTTTATAAAAGCAAAAAGCCCCGTGAAGCCGTGGTTTACAGTGAATTTATAACAGCTAAGGGAGTTTTAGGCACTCCGCTCCGTGTCATGCCTAACAACGCCTCTTAGCTGTTATAAATTCACTGTAAACCACGGCTTCTTGGGGCTTATTGCTTTATTAACTGTCATTTCAGCATACCACACTAGTATTTAGTAAATATTTTACCAAAGAAAATGTAATCATTATCATTTTTTCCCATAAGAGAGCTAAAATATTGAGCATGACGAGGCACTGATAAAGACCTCTGAAATATGTAAACAAATATATGACACATATCAAGCTGATCATTAATTTTTTTAAATCAATATTTTTAAAATATGGTGAATGCAAAGAATGTAATTGTTTTGAATAATACACTACTAACCAAAGTATATCTATAAAATAATGTGACTTAGTTCGGTATCCTGTTAATAACATCAGGATCAAGTCAAAGGGTCACAAATGGCACCTTTTCCTGAGAATGACCCTTATCCATTCAGTACGACACTTACCTCAGCCTTTAAACTTCTGAAGTAGCCCATTTGAAGGCTGTATTTAGTGCTGTAGAGCGTCATCACATTTTTGACCTCATCTGAAAACATGGTGAACATTTCCGGTTTGTTTGTGGACTCAAATAATGTCTTCCATTTACCTGTAAAGCAAAAAAGAAACACAGACAGGGTCTCATAAAAAATAAATAGGTCCAGTATTCAGAAGCCTGTATAGTGTCACTTACCATTAAAGTAGACGGCATTTAACAGAACAAACGAGGCGGAGGGATCCACCTCTTTAATTAACTCAGTGATTTTGCTGTTTGTCTTAACTGCCACCCATTCATTGATGAGCTTCACGTTTAGAACACTGTCATTGGTCAGCTGCTGTGGCTTGGCATCATAGAACTCCAGTGATTGGTTGATGAAAGCTTCTGCCAACTCTTCCTCTATATGGAAATAAAACCTTTCAGGGCTATAGATATGAATATGAATATGACTGCACTATTAAATTAGGTAGTATCAAAATGAAGTGCAGAATAAGTTATTCTTATTTAACTACAGCATTGCTGTTTTGGCGGCATCGCCCTAGACCTTTGCGAAAAAGAAGTTCGCTTAATTGTAATTTTAAAGATGTATTTGGTAAAATTTTATTTTCCAGTGTCCTTGTTACATGTAGTTACTATAGTATTAGCTATAAATTAAGCACAATTACATGCAGCTAACTCTAAACCTAACCCTACAGTAAATACGTATATTTTTACACTTCTTTAATGTTCAATTAATATTACTCCATACTTCAGTGTATAATTACACTGTAACAAGGACACCTTTAAAAAGTGTAACCATATATATATATATATATATTTTTTTTTTTTTAAACTGCACTTGCACATAATAATAATAAAATAAGTCCACTTTCATGACTGTTTCTTTACATACTTAAGTAAACATTTAAAATGTACACTTTATAATAATGTCAACTTAAATGCATTACATTTTGAATGTATTAAATGATTACAAATGTGGAATTACAAATATATTTAAATAAATGGCATACAAGTAACAATAGAAATAACATTAAAGTATATTTTAGTTTACCTTAAATGTATAGTTTAAGTGCAGTGTACCATATTTCAAAGACAATAGAATTATGAAATGTATAAAGATGTATTTAAGTCCTACTTAAAGGGTTAGTTCACCCAAAAATGAAAATTCTGTCATTAATTACTCACCCTCATGTCGTTCTACACCCGTAAGACCTTCTTCATCTTCGGAACAAAAATTAAGATATTTTTCATAAAATCCGATGGCTCAGTGAGGCCTCAGTTGCCAGCAAGACAATTAACACTTTCAAATGCCCAGAAAGCTACTAAAGACATTTAAAACAGTTCATGTGACTACAGTGGTTCAACCTTAATGTTATGAAGTGACGAGAATACTTTTTGTGCGCCAAAAAAACCCCAAAATAACGACTTTATTCAACAATAACTAGTGATGGGCGATTTCAAAACACTGCTGCATGAAGCTTCAAAGCTTTACAAATCTTTTGTTTCGAATCAGTGGTTCGGAGCGCCAAAGTCACATGATTTCAGTAAACGAGGCTTTGTTACGTGATAAGTGTTACGAAATTTCAGTGGGTCACCACTGGGGGGGCATAACTTTGGAAGTTTGATACACGCTCTGAACCACTGATTCGAAACAAAAGATTCGTAAAGCTTCGAAGCTTCATAAAGCAGTGTTTTGAAATCGCCCATCACTAGATATTGTTGAATAAAGTCGTTATTTTGTTTTTTTTGGCACACAAAAAATATTCTCGTCACTTCATAACATTAAGGTTAAACCACTGTACTCACATGAACTGTTTTAAATATTTCTTTAGTAGCTTTCTGGGCATTTGAAAGTGTTCATTATCTTGCTGGCAATGGAGGCCTCACTGAGCCACCGATTTTATGAGAAAAATCTTATTTTGTACTCCAAAGATGAACGAAGGTCTTACGGGTGTGGAACGACATGAGGGTGAGTAATTAATGACAGAATTTTCATTTATGGGTGAAGTTTAACTAACTGTATTTAATATAAACTATAATAGTATATATACTGTACATTTTCATTTAATTGTAAATAACGTGCAATTAATGTCTGAAAACATTACATTAAGTTCATACTTTTAAAAGTATATTATTTCCGTAATAAGTACTCTTTTTAAAAATAGGTGAAAGTGTGTTCTTCTGTTTCATAAGGGGAGAGCTTATCTTAGCCTATCAGTATGTTTTGTGGCTACCTGGGGAATAAAACATGGCAGAGGTCATGCTCAGTGTGTCCTTGATCACTTCTTTCACTTTCTTCATTTCAAAATGCAAGCAGGAGAATTCTGTAGGAAGCTTGAGAGCCTGTTCCAACTGTGTTCTGGTCTCAGCTCGAGCACCTTGGAAAGAGGGCAAGAGAAAGAAGAGGCTCAGCTGGTCAATAAAGAACAAGGTGTAGCATTTTGTTGATTGTATGACGTTCCTTCAACATTCTTACCCAATAGCAAGTTATAAAGAGCTGCAGCAATGCTGACTGGGGAGAAGATCAGGTTGGTTTTGGGTTGTGAACCTTTAAGTTTGCTGTACACAATGGTGGAGAATTCTTTGAGTGATTCCTGCAGAATTGCCGTCCCTGATCTGCTGTCTTTTTCCAAACACTCCTCCCATGGGTCAGTGTGGCCAAGGCAGCGGGGCGGAGGAGGGCCTAAAGAATAAAACCGTGGGAAAAGGTTACCTTGATGTGAAAAATAAGAGATTTTATTCCAAAAGAATGTGATTTAAGATATAAAAATACAGTTTGTGAATTCCAACTAAAATGCTCTGCTCTGAAACTCATATTGTATTTTAAAATTTATTTTATTTTTAAGTAAAAAATTAAAGAATAAAACACAGACTTTTAATAAATGTTCTTAATTAAATAATTTCTTTACTCTTACATTGTATTTAGGAATAATGTTAAAACAATTTATACACATTTTATTTTAAAAATTGTACGTAAGAATAATATTAATTAATAATATTAAAACTGACACAATGTGTGAATAAAATTTATTTAATTTAAATTAAAATGCAAGAATAATATTAAAACAGACCGATCCAAATTATGAATAAAATTAGTTTTAAAAATATTTATTTTATTTTTAAGTTAAACTAAGAATAATTAAACAGACAAGTGTCTAAAAGGAGTACCTTGCACTTCGAGCTCCACCAACAGCATCTGAGATGAATTTGTTATGACACACTGGTACATCCCAGCATCTTCCTCTTTGACCTCTGTAATTTTAATCGCCCAGTCCTGTTCGTCAGGCCTGGTGTCCCAGAAAACCCTCTGAGCTGTCTTGTTTTTCTCTTGGTCATCTGTGTCTTTGGGAAGCACCTCACCTTTATCTCGTTTCCAGACAACAGGGGGTGATTTGGTGTCTCTGGAAGAGAAAGATTGAGCAACCTGGCACGGAAGCGTGACATCATTTTTTGCTTCTACTTTGATGACCTGCCATTCCTGAAAGGCTGGGGGTACTGAGAAGAAGAAGAAAAAAGAGTTTATTAATTGACCTCTGAGATTAAGTCATCAATGAGAGGTTTTGACAAGCTCCCCTCACTGTAAAGAAAACCTTCTAACCTTCCACACGTATTGAGAATGTTCTGCTCAACCTCACACGAATCTCTCCTTTATAGCCTTCCTGCACGCACTTGTACTGTCCGCTGTCACTGGTATTCATGCTTCTGAGGTTCAAGATGTTATCATTCACCTCCAGTATGTGCTGCTGCTGTGTCTCAGCAGACGTGAAGCTCCAGGTGTATGTTGAGTCAGCCAGCGTAGGGGCTTCGTCAGGAATACAAGGAAGGGAAATACTGGAGTATTGCAGAACAGTGATGTCGCAGGTAGACAGGGAAAGCTGAAGAAAGGGGAGATTGTAAAAGCACTAGAGTATCAAAAGTGATGCCAATAAGGAACAGGCTGAAATTTAAATAATTTTCCACTGAATAAAGTCAAGCTGGTTTGTAACAACATGAGGGTGAGTAACGTAAATGACAAGACTAATTTCAAAGACGCTATATGTAGAATTCAGACACCCTTGTTAGCGACACCGGTGGCTGTTAAGTGAACTGCAGCCATCAACTACCGCTCGTACACACTGCGCACTTATTCATGAAGTTCTTTTTCGTACTGCACTTAGAAGTAAAAAGAAGTTGGAAATACCTTTGCAGTGATGAACTGTTAATAAACATCCCGACGCTACTTTGAGAGCTACTTTGATTAATACCGTGTGGTAATTATATGTGCTGCGTGCTTTCTCTCAATAACAAAACACGACAAAAGTGACAGCGTGGAGAAAGCGGCAGTTAAGAAATCAGCAGATCATAGCGATGTGGATATGTTTGCACCAGCTCTGGAATTCACTGGCATCATGTCAACAGATGAGGTAATTAAAATTACACTGTTGTGATAGTTTGATTATAAAGTATATTGAGACTATAGTTTGAATTAATCCCTTTTCTTTGCATGACACATTGACATTATAGTTTTTCGGCATTGTCCTTAAGCTGGGTTTTCATCCAAACGTAAAGCAAATCTGTTCAAAGTTCGCAAAAAAAAGAAAAAACGAATGCGAATTAGACCGTTTCCATCAAGTTGCGCGAGCGGATGACTCTGGTATTGGTAACCTAGTTACCAACAGTAAATAAAACACTGACCGAGCGTTTGCGAAAGCTTCGCTTAAACACGTAAGAATATGAAAACAATAACCGAGAACCGTTTGAACTCTTCTCAACTTTAAGCGTCACACACATGTGAGAGGACAACCCAGAAAAACTAGCGACATTCCAGTACAGTAGTGCACACGACTCTTGTCTTTCAACGGCAAGAACCTAAGGGAAAATGCATTGCACACATATACAACGAGTTCCAATACATCCACAATTAATGCGTCATAACCGAATCAAACATAAATGTATAACAAGTCTGTTACAACAACATCAGCAGAAACAGACGATTAGTCACGTGGTTTTAGTCTAAAAAACGTCATAATTTATTCGGCAAATGTTCCCATCTCCCATTATTCGCATTAACATTTTTTCGCACAAATAAAGAAAAAAAAAACACCTCAAGCAAGCGTAAAAACTTGCGAATTAAGGGATTTTTTTTTTTTTTTTCGAAATTGGCAAAAATGCGCATAAAAACGGTGATGGAAACATAGCTACTGTATAAGCATTCGTTTCATGTGTCGGCGAAGGAAGAGGGCCACTCGCATAACAGTGCGCAGTAAACGTCACATCCTTTTGATTTTCCCGGCAAAAACGTCCCGAGTCCTTCACGTAAAGTCTACACAGGCTTTTATAGACAACCTAGGAAGTTGGGGAAGGTCTCTCGTTTTTTAAGTTTCGTTGCAAGCTGTTCACACATTGGCAATAAAAAGTGAATAATGCATGAAAAGTCTTACATATATAGGCCTAGCCCCTTTCAAGTAACGAAAATGTTTTTCATGTTTTTAGTTAGCCTATCTATAATAACCCTGGTCGGAAGAAGCGTGTGGACAAGGCTAGGGCTGTTTCTCAATTCCAAGAACGCAGAGTACGGACTTGCGTTCTCGTGGAGTCCGGTTAGCCAGGTGACCTTGAAAGAACGAACTCGGAAGGACGCGAGGACACAACATCATTTGAGAATTGAGATGTGCTGCGATCTTGTTGCTCAACTGACCGTCCCAGCATATTATAAGTAGCGGCTAATACACAATAAATGCAACATAGCATCACAAACAAATGTGAAAGGAACCTGTTAAAAGATTTCTTTCATATTATTATAGACATTGTTTTCATATTATTTTATATCTTTTTATTTTACCGCGTGTATTTATGAAAATGAGTAGGCTAGCCTTTGTGTTACATGCTTTGTCAATGTTAAGATTCTTTTTGATATTCCAATAAAAATACTGCAGGCTTTCTTCAGGTTATCACTTTATTAAAATTAAGCAAAACAAACGGACAAATGTTTACTTTCACGAGCCATATGCGAGCTTGTAGCGAATCTCATAAGTGAGAACGAGAACTTTAAAGCTTGCAGGCTTCCGTACTTCGACCTCCCGGAGCGTCTTCTGGGATTTTTAACGGTTCGATTCTCTCAAGTCTGCATTCGATGCATCCTCGATATCAAGAACTTGAACTTCGACGGTTGATGATAGGGTTATCAACCGTTATGTATAATACGGAATCGTCCCGTATTTAAGGCATCAATGAAGCGTTCCGTATGTAAGGCATACGGAACGCATACGCTAATTGAGAATTAATCATTACTTTGAGACAAATTTGCGAACATAACCAGTCGCGGAAGGCTTTAAGACCAAGCAGACTCCTCTGCCGGCTGGTCGCTCCTGCTTCACAACGAGCGGTTCTCGCGCTAACGCAAATCCCTTTCACTGTTCGCGTTTTGATTTCAGCAACATTCAGCCACGCAAGAAAACATGCAGTCTCCCTGAGGGAATACGTGATCAAAAGGGAAGTCGTCTTTCACTATTGATAATGTTGTTAAATAGAGACAAAAACATGTTACGCTTATTTAAGTAGCCTAACTTGTAGCGTAGGCTTCTTGGACCTCATTATTGAAACAAAATAATAAAGTCTCAAGCACCAAAAGCAGGCCATACTAGGCTAATTTTCTAAGCTCTCTCCTTCTCTTTAATTAAAAATTATGCATTTTCATTTATTCATACATGGTTGCAACAAAATTTAGTTCAAACTTTTAAGTGCCATTGGTTAAAAAAAATGCTTTATTGGCTGAAATTTCAAAGATGTTCAGTTATTATGCTTTCAGGTTTTATGCCATCTTTGTAGTGCCATCTTACTGACTATATATATATATATATATATATATATATAATATATATAAGTTTATGGTTTTGAATAGAGATTTATGTTTAATATTCATTGGTGTAGCTATATATAGAAAATGGGTAAAATTCAACTATTTAAACATGGAGCCACATTATATCTATGGGATTGAAACATATTATAGGGCCTTTAAAATGAAGATTACAAAAATAAAAGTTTATTAAGACTGAGAATATAGATGGATATTGAGATATCTTTAATACTTCTAGAATTACAGGCACACAAACTTAGGAAAAATACTATTTATGGCACTCAGACAGGAATGTTCATTTGTGTTGATAGAAAAAAACGAGATACATTTCTAGTTTCAACATTATTTGCTCTTCAGAAAAAATGTGCGACCTTTGAAAATGTGTACCAATTTACTCATGGAGGCGCATTGAGATCCCTATCTCTGGAAATGAACCATATTGGGCCTTAAAAATTAAGAAAAGAAAATCTAAAAAGAGAATCTAAAAGGACATTAAGATATCTGTAATATGAGTTACAGAAATGCAAACTTTGGGTAAAAAACACAAGAAGTGCTTTTTGCCTTTTTTCGAACTGTTGGCATAATGCAACAAAGATTGCTAACAGATTTATCTAACAGGCCTACCAATTTTACCCCCCTGTAATCTGACTCCAAATCTCAGGTGAAAATTGTAATTCTGACCCCCTCTACAAAATATTGGATTACTCAGTAAATATACATCCATTACATTTAATATTTTGGCTTTCTTCTTTATGTTTGTCTTTCTTCTGAAAAAAAAGTAAAAAATTTGAGCAAGGAAAGTTTCTGAAATTTGGTTGATTTTGACACAAAATTACCCAAATGTGTTTATGTCTGAGAACCTTTTATACATCTTTTATACACATACTTAACTGCAGATACTCAAATGACATACACTGTGTGGTAGGCTACAGTACAAATATTTTGAGTGCCCCTTACTCTGTCCCTTATTTTCCTATAAAGAACCATGATTGTCCCTTATTTTCCTTTCCAGAAGTTGGCAACCCTAGTTGATGATGACGTAGAGCAAGAACACAAGGACGCAAGATCGCTTAAGAACACATATTGAGAAACAGCCTAGGTCTGAAATAGAATGCAGCGAGGCACCCGTACTGTCTTCGCTACGCAACGAGTATCGCAATTCAGATTATGATGGGATGGTCCTACTGGCTTTTGACGCAACGCAATGCGCCACTCGATCGAGCGACGGACAACTGATTAAATAAATAGTAAAAATAGTCTTGATTAATCACAATTTGTAAGAAGTCACATGGAAACGTTTAATTGTAAAAATCCTCATCCTAGTCATTTACTTACACCTGCACAGAGCAACAGCAGGACGTGGAACATAGTGTTGGATTCAGTCCTGGAGAGAAAAAAGAAAACCAATTCTGCAAGTTATAAACACACACATCTAATGTCTACATATGTCTCAGAAGCATTCAAAATATCTCTGAATAAACTTTCGAGTAAAAAGAGAGCATGGCCAAACAGTTTTTAATCATAATAAATGTACAATTAGTAATTGCTAATATAAATCTATTGTAAGAAAAGGGAAAATAAATATAAAGCAAATTTCTTTGTAAGCAATAAAGAAAATCAGCTTACGCAGATCAACTTTCAAATGGAAGAAGCTTCAAGTTCATGAAATGTCTGTCTGTTTGGCGGTTCTGTCTAGTCCTCTTGCTGTTTTCTTCCCACTGCTAACTGATAAATCATTACACAGATGTTTGCTAACATGTTGATTCTGTATTTACATAGATCCTGGATCAAAATCTGACTGATTTACGGAAAATCACATGTCCAAAGTCTCTTTAACAGATAAAAAAAATAAAAGTAGGCCATGTTAGTTTTAAACAGGTAATGAATAGTCAGTTGTTCATTGCATTTGCTCTAAACAATCAAATCTGCACACCATGCTATTATTGTTTACTTTGAACATTGTATATGTGATGAACATTATGTGGCTTTTCTCATTTAACTGCATTTTTTTGACTCTCAGAATGGTTTTTGGCCTATAAATGGACCTTGAGAGGTAATTCTTCCTTTTAGTTTGCTCACAAGGTTAAGATTTTTCAGTCAGTTTTGTCTATTTACATGCTTTGACTTTTCCTGTGGACCTGGGAGGTGACTATGAATAGATTGTTAAAAGGCTAATTAATTCAAATGTTTCAGACAAAAATCTGCCATTTGTGTCCCTGCACCTGTGTCTGAAGTGTTTTCTCAGAGAATAATTAGCCATGAACCTTTTATTCAAGTATGTTTTCTTGCAGTTTCTTTCTTCAAATACCGTTTCACCAAAGCTAATGATTATTAAATGCATTTCTGATAGAAACTTTGGCAACTTAGGGCAACAAAAATGGGCAATGTTGCCTGGTCATTTTTTATTTATTTTTTTGTCACAGAGCTAAAAGGGCATGTTTATCTTGACCACAGTGGCCAGGAGATTTGGTCCGTCTCCAGAACGGGAGAGTGAGCGGTGTTATCAGACTCTGACGCAGAAGAGAAAATCAAGTATTGTGATGCGACTGTATTTCTTATCTAAGACTGAAGCAGCTGTAAGTTTGTTTCAGCGTTATAAAACCATCTCAAACTCTCACATCTGAAAAAAAAAAATGTGATGCTGACGTCACAAAAATGGTCAAGGCCTGGGAAGCACATTTGTTGAAATACTAATCTGATGGTTAGAGGTTTCAACCTCTTCTTAACAGATCAATAGTGATATGTATACATGTACATTATATATTTTTTTATATTAAAGTGACACTTTTAATCAGCAAGGATGCATTAAATGTTCAAATAAATGCTGTTCTTTTGAACTTTTTGTTCACCAAAGAATCCCGAAAAAACTGTTTTCAACATTGATAATAATAAATGTCTCTTGAGCAGCAAATCAGCATATTAGAATGATTTCTGAAGGATCATGTGACACTGAAGACTGGAGTAATGATGCTGAAAATTCAGCTGTGCATCACAGGAATAAATTACATTTTAAAATATATTAAAATGGAAAATTCTTTTCATTTGTAATAATGTTTTGCAGTATTACTGTTTTTACTGTATTATTAATCAAATAAATGCAGCCTTGGTGAGCATAAGAGACTTCTTTCAAAAGCATTATAAATATCTTAAGTAAGCTGTTCAGCTCCAGAAGACTGCGGTAGATCCCCTGCAGTAATCAATGGTGACGATTTTAAAGACACAAATGCTGACATCATTTGTCAGATTATGAAAATCTCTGATATGCAAAGGAAATGCAACTTCATACATTGATAAACTGAACAGACTGTATGTCACTGTGACTTAATGATAACTTATACGTACATAGTAAATGTACAATTGTGTGTATGTAGCTTCTGTGCTGTGTCTTTGAAGGCTGCAGATTTGTCACCTGTGAAACTCCAGATAAACTCTAGCGGTCCTCTTATCACTGCTCAAGGGCAGAGACTGTGCGTTTTCAGCTGGACAAACCTCACGTAAAACGATACATGACTAACTTTGTATCTCTGCAGTGTTACATTACCTGAGTTACTCTCATCAGTGAATTTACATGAAGCATCTCCTGTTGCGGAGTAATTCCAGTATTTTTATTTTTTTATTCTGCTCTGTAATATGCTTTTTAATTTAAATGTCTATTTTATCTTTCTTTTTTTCTTTGTTATAAGTTAACAAATGACAGATACTAATACTGTCACTGACAGCAACTTACAGGATTTTATCAGCAATTGTAACTAGTTATAAATGTAATTATTTGATGACGTTGTAAAAGATGATTTTAGTAAAAATGATTTCTCCTTTCGAATGATTATGTAGGTCAATCTTAGACTAGTAACAGACTTAAAAGGGTTTGTTCACCCAAAAATGAAAATTATCTCATTTACTCACCCTCAAGCCATTCTAGGTGTATATCTTCTTTCAAACGAACACAATCAGAGATATATTTAAAAATATCCTTGCTCCTCCAAGCTTTATAATGGTTGTGAATGGGGGGGGCCACATTTTGAAGCCAAAATAAATGCATCCATCCATCATAAAAGTAATCCACATGGCTCCAGGGGGGTTAATAAAGGCCTTCTGAAGCAAGGCGATGGGTTTTTGTAAGAAAAATATGCATATTTAAAACTTTATTAACTATAACTAGCTTCCAGCAGACGGCCATACACATCAATTTGCGGCAGAAGAGTGACCTCTGACTCGACGCATGAGGATAGAGCAAAACAAAACACCGAATTAGAAGGCTAATTCATGAATTAGAAGGCTACAATTATAATTTTAAAAAAGAGAAATGTCAGGGGATTTTGATAGAAGAGGAGCTTGAGTTTGTTGCCCAGCCCTATTTGTTTGAACCACGAGACACGTCTAAGCTTACGCTACTCCTACATCCTGTGTTATACATTGCAGTAGTTGACTTGCGCAGTATGCGTACGGTCGTCCACTGGAAGCTAGTTATTTGATTTTATGAAGTTTTAAATATGGATTTTTTTCTTACAAAAACGCTTCCCTTCAGAAGGCCTTTATTAACCCCCTGGGGCCGTGTGGATTATTTTTTATAATGGATGGATGAATTTTTTGGGTCTTCAAAATCTAAATGGTGGAAATGGTGGAATAAGTGCCGCCTTCTAAATATGAGCCAGTCGCCATTTGGTAAAGTCATCAAGTCACTGCGGATGCCTTTAGAAGCTCAGGTTGCTTTAGAAACAGTCAGTGTTCTGAGTTGCCCTTAGGAGTGCACATGTGCATTGGCTGGTCTAGCCTGAAAAATGTAGGTTTTTAATCATGATTTAAGTGTTTAGAAACAAAATTTATGAGACAGTTGTTGTCAGATTTCATTGGTGATTTTAAATATAAAATTTAATTGTAAGCCTGATGAACAGCTTCGAAGAATTTGATGTTTCAAAGAAATAGGAGTTGCACTTGCATGACCGAGAGGCATTTCAAAGATGGCCTCAGAGTGAATTGACTTGCCTTAAAGGGAACTTTTTTTTTTTGCCCTGTCCTTGTTCTTCTTGCTTGTTTACTCTCTTATTGTTGCTGTGAGCTGCTCTCCTACAATGTCAAAAATGCTTCAGCTTTGCTGACTGCACTCTTACTAAAGACCTTTGTGAAGAACATCCAAGTCATAACACCAAACTGCACCAATGCATACCAAAAAGAAACGTATTTCATGTTTAGATAGTGATAACACACCAAGGCTGTGATGATATTATTTATTCACCGTAAACAGACTAATGTTCTTGCCTTAGAGGTCACTGGGATGATATCTAATGATCCAAAAGAACCTTAGAAACACACAGCTTTCAGGATCCTACAGCTCTCACTATAAGATCTGGAATCTGTCTGCATCGTTTAAACTGGAGCTGATTAGGGTGTTGGAAAAATATAAAATATTGCCATAAAATGAAAAGCATGTCCTCACATTTTTTTAATTTAAATTTTCTTTCCAAATCTGCTTTGATTTGGATATTTCACAGGTATTAGAAAAACCTAATCATACAGAAATATACAGACCATAAATTAAACATAAAAAAACGTTTAAGAAAATATATTCACTGATATCAGTAATCTTTTATAAAAACACATTTGTCACATTTACATTCAAAATGACTTACTTAAGCCGTCAGTGTTCCCATATTGAGTCTTTCAAGTCTATAAGAGTAACATACAAACACTTTCAACTGCCACCCTCAATTTGCTTTGAACCCATTTACCCAAACACAGAAGTCAATGCTAGGAGGGAAGCTGAAAACAAAATGGAAAAATACAATTCATGTTGTATTCGACATATGTGAAACTAGTACAACCCATTTTCAGGTACACACACACTCTTCACTTTCATGGCATCTTGTCTTCTAGTTTTTCTTAAAGAGTCCTCAGTTTATACTTCTGCAAGGACGGAAAAGTCTTTCTTAGAAAAGGAAGATGATTCATAGAGTCCACGCAGATCCAAATAGAGCCATGACTATCGGATGTGGGAGATAAATGTTGGTCTTGATGTCATTCTCCCAGTGGCAGGATGTTGGTGTGTTGAAGGGGGTCGGTTGGGTGTGTTGGTGTTTAGTAATACTGAAACTCTGTTCCACCGGTAGAGCGTCCGCTCTCTGAGTCTATGAGATGCAGCTTTCTCATCTCTCTTCATCTCTGCAAGCTTCTGGTATCGCTGCTGAAACACCAGCCAAAACTGATCTTCCTGCAACAAACAAAAAAGGATAGTGTATAATTTTCATGGAATTTGCTGGGTTTCAAAGTTACAAGGTTTTACTTTCTGTAACTATTGGCAATATTAATACATGTGACTTTCTTTCTTTCATACAACACAAAGGTTTAATTTTTTACACTTTTTTAAGCGTAGTCAAAATAAACGAGGACTGGTTATCAAGCTCCAAAATTTAAAAAAAAATGGCTATAAATTATCATATGACTCATGCGCTGTATTGGAAAACTTCTGAAGTAGGGATGATCAGCCTCATCTTTAATGATGGGCTTCAAAAAACATGAACAACTTAAATGACACTGTAATTTAATGGACAAGAGTGACCAGTATATTTTTAAAAATATCTCCTTTTCACAGAAGAAAGGAAGAAGGAGAAGACAATTTTCATTTTTCAACTATTCCTCTAAGGGGCCATTTACACGACACCATTTAAAACTAAAAATAGAAAACATTTTATGTGTTTTGGCTGTTCCTTTACACAACAGCATTTTGGGGGCCTGAAAACACAAACTTTTGAAAATGGGTTTCAAAGTGAATTTTTTTTGAAAATTATACCATTATTGTCTCAGTGTAAGCTACAAAAATGCAAATTTGTTAAAACACTGCGCATGCATATTACGTGTTCAGTCTATAGGTGCGTAGTTTTTCTTTACAAAGTGACATCGCCAACTACTGGTCTGGCATGAATAATACAGCATTTTTAATCGTTTCGCGGATCAGTGCGAATTGGGATCGTTTTGACTACGTCTGTATGCAAAAAACTTCTCGGTTTTTAGTACACTGTTGTGTAAACGTACCCTAAGCCAGAAGTCTTCAACCCTGCTCCTAAGGGACCAACTGTCCTGAAGAGTTTAGTTCCAATCCTATTCAAACAGCTAATCAATCAAGGTCTTCAGAATTGCTTGAAAATACACAGTCAGGTGTGCTGAAGTAGGTTGGAAATAAACTTTGCAGGACAGTGAGTCCCCAGGAGCAGGGTTGAAGACCTCTGCTCTAAGCTTTACAAAGACAAAATCGGTTAAATAGGATCTATGTCTGCCTATAGAGTTGAAGTCTCACCACAGTCTGCTGCAGAGATACAGGGACGTCACGGCGCACCCTCTTGGGTTTGGCACAATACGACTCCAAATGCTGGAGGTCACATCCCCGCACACAACACTGCTCGACGATCCCTTTCCCACGAGAGCGAGGACCGCCGTTACGGGCTGCTCCAGGTTTGCCTAACCATCAACAGACACAAAGGAAAAATTGTAAGGTTTTAATGCCAGTTATGTTAATGAGAGTTAGTTGCAACTGTTAAATTGGTGCGATCACCTAAACTACCATTCAAATGTTTGGGGCCAGAAATTAGAAAGAAATTAAAACTTTTACTCAGCAAGTACCCTTTAAGTTAATGACAGTAAAGACTTTTATTTTAAAATTTCTATATCAAATCAATTGTTCTTTGTTCTCTATTGAACTTTCTATTCATCAAAGAATCCTGAAAACAATGTATCACGGTTTCCGCAAAATAATAATCTGCCCAACTTTTTTTTGTGTGTTTCTTAAGCAGCAAATCAGCATATTAGAATGATTTCTGAAGGATCATGTGACACTGAAGGCTAGAGTCATGATGCTGAAACAGCAATCAAAGGAATAAATTATATATTAAAATATATATAAAAAAGTTGTTTTGAATTGTAATAATATGTCACAATATTACTGATTTTACTGCATTTTTGATCAAATAAATGCATACTTGCTGAGCAGAAGAGACTTCTTTCAAAAATATTATAAAAATCTTACCAACGCCAAAAGTTTGAATGGTAGTGTATGTAGCCAACTGTTAGGATTGAAAAGTATAACATCTGTCAGTGACAAACAATACCAATTTTTGTGAAATAGTTGAAATAAGAGTCACTGAGACCGTGTCATAATGCTCCTTTTGAGAAAAGGGAGTGAATGAGAAAATGGGAGAGAAAAGTATCAAGGTGGCCTTGGATATGGAACAGGGTGAAAGGGCCTCAGTTAGTAGAAATAAAAAATGTTGATATCAACAACCGCAAATCAAGAGTACATGTTGGTGTGGTAACTTATAATGTCATTTATGGAGTGTTTAATATCATAACTATAACTTCAAGCCACCCACAACAGAAGACGGTTACTGTTTGCTATTGGTTGTTGGGGTGATTTTCATCAACACCATAATGATAATGCCTTGACTTGATACCACTGTCTGTATCTTCAGGGCAAGGCCACTTTAAATACACTGATACTAATTGTTATGAATATGATATGATGTTGTGAGTGAGATTAAAGATTTAGAGACATGCAGGTCACTTCTATATCACCGTGTCCACACCAAACCAAACGGTTTGTCCCGCTTTGACCCACACCAACACACATCTTTGAAAACAGATTTGTTTCTGCAGTATCCAAATACAGGACATCAGAAACGTAAGATGAAGATTGCAGGAGACTCTCACCTCTGTAAAAGCCACGGTCTCCACACACAAACTCCAGGTCAGCGACTAGTTCCCGTCCACAGCGTGCTTTTGCCGCTTCTCCGGCGTCTGGCAGAATCAGGACGCAGTATAGGGAGCAGAGGACGCACACACTTCGCCAGCTGGGCACCTGCTTAATCAGAAACAACAAACTCTTAGCCACCTGCATATTATCAGAGAGATGCACTCCTATTTGTCAAAGCAATAAACACAATTCTTGACGCATGACGTTCTGAATACATTTTGTTTTGCAAACCTTGAGAGCATGTACGAAAAGTCAAGATGGCAGTGCTCTGCAAGACTGTTGCCTTACAGTCTTAAAAATAGAGGTTCTTTATTGGCATCTATGGTTCCATCCATGGAACCTTGCCATTGCACAAAAGATTCTTTAGATTTTTAAAATATTCTTCAGACAAAGAAAAAAAAAGGGTCCTTTCAAGAAATGTTCACTGAAAGGTTCTTTTGGGGGACCAACAATGGTTCTTCTATGGCATCGCATCCCCCCCCCCCCATTTATATTTAAAGGGATAGTTCACCCAAAAATGAAAATTCTGTCATCATTTACTCCCCCCTCAAATTGTTCCAAACTTGTATAAATTTCTTTGTTCTGCTGAACACAAAGGAAGATATTTGGAAGAATGTTTGTAACCAAGCAGATCTCGCCCCCCAGTGACTACAATAGTATTTTTTTTCTTGGTTACAAACATTCTTCCAAATATCTTCCTTTATGTTCAGCAGAACAAAGAAATTCATACAGGTTTGGAACAACTTGGGGGGAGTAAATGACAGAATTTTCATTTTTGGGTGAACTATCCCTTTAAGAGCATAGAAGAACCAATTTGGGTTCCCCGAAGAACCTTTCAGTGAACATTTTAATCTATTGAACCTTTTTCCACTATAAAGAACCTTTTGTGCAATGAAAAGGTGTTAAAAGTTCTTCATGGAACCATCGATGCCAGTTTGTTCACACAAAAAGCTGCTGACTCAGAAAATGACTTTGCAAAAGCGTTAACTGTTTTGACCTTTTGATACGATGGCGTGCACTACAGATCTATATTTTCCTACAACCCACACGACAAAGCAACGTCATAATAGCTCCCTAACATGCAAACCTGCATTGGAGGCAGTAATTGTTGGTCACAAAAAGGTAATTTGACTCATCCATGGAAACTAGTCATTTAGCAAAAAAAGAGGAAAGTTGTTTTGACCATCTTTTATGGAGTCTTTACTGTCAGTGGAGTCTTTTTTTAAACACCTCAAAAAAAAAAAAAGCAGCATGATGTGGTCTTTTCCCCCTAAATTCTACATCCAGATAACATGCAACAGGTGTAATGGTCTTTGATTTGAAAGCCTGATCCTGGGTCATCCCATTGTAAAAGATGTTTCTAGTTAAGTACATGCAGAGTCTTACCTTCAGCATGAATCCTCTAAGCATCTGAAGGCGTCTGGCATGACAGGCTGGCATTCCGTCTGATGGCATGTCTATTTTTTTATGGTTTGGTCTCTCTAAAGAGCTACTGACGTTCTTACTCCGGTGTGCTCTTATAGGAGGACCGGGAGGGGATGGGCCAACGGCACTCACCCGGACACATCCTACCCTTCCCTCTACACTCAGATGACACCTAATCACAAAGCTTGTCTTTTACTGAAGACGCATGAAACTACAAAAGAAATCTGATTAATAAACAACAACAAATCAAAATTGACGTATCTATCTGAACATTTATAGCCAAGTAATGTAAAAGGGAGGTGGTGCATGAATTTATCTGACAGATACTGTCCCTTTAGAGAAGAATATATAACTTTGAATTGTCATCATTATCTTATATAACGGATTCCCTGCAGCATGACATTGAAATCCATCTTAAGAGTGACGACAACAGAGAAAGAAGCTATCACAAGTATATCTCAGCAAGAAGCTGGTTAAGTGATTTTGGAGTGTGTAGGCTTCAACTGAAATGATAAAACAACGGTACGCATTCACGGCCAATCACTGAGTACACACTTGTGATAAAATAAAGACAAAACGTTATGTTACCAGTCAGATGTGTGGGTACATTAATAACTGGAGGTACGCTGTACAGCAATTGGTTTATAAAATAAAATGACCAATGCTCAGTATGACACAAAACCATTTTTATTTAAACTATGGACCAATAAATGAACCAACTGACTCACTGAATTATATTTAATTTTAGCAGTAAATCAAACAGATATTCTGATACCTGTGCAAAAGCAAACTCTGCTAAATTATTCATTGCATTGGCATTTTTTTTTTTTTTTTGCCATTATTATTTTATTTAAATGACAATATTTGTGCTATCAAATAATGAACAATTAAATTAATGAACCTAACCAAAGTTTTAGACATTTCTTCTGCTGCTCAAATGAAATTATGCATGAAGAACTTTTACACTGCTTGAACAGACATCTTTGGCAAAGTCTGATCCTCTAAATCTGATCCGTCGGCTTTGTATTAAAGGTGCTGAGGGCGGCTTCCTTCTTTCTCAGCCGAGCTCGTAGGTTGTTGATTTTCTCCTCATGGGCCAACTGTTCAAAATCAAATGCAAGAAAGCTCTCAGCTCTGGGGAGCAAAGCGGCCTCTAAACGCTCATTGTCATCCTCGTTCATCTCTCTTTCTCCACCTGCTGCTTCGGGCTGGTCTGAGACGGTAGATGATGCATGGATGATCTGGGATTGCTGGAGGATGTTAGGCTCCTGAATGGACTCCAGATCCTCAGGAGGTTTGGGTGGGCTACTCACTGACCTGGACTCTGAGGCTGCCTCACCTTCCTGTTAATTCAAAGGCAAAATTCATTAATAAACATCAATAAAATGGGATCAAAAGGGTTTCTGAAAAATTTCAAACAGCACCAAATGATCTAATCACATTTAAAATCATGATTTTTAAAAAAAAAAGTGATTTCAGTTATTTTGCAAGTCACCAAGTGCTCAAGGTTTAGCTGGTTAGCATAGTCTAGTTATTCCCTGCTAGTAGACAGCATAACTACACCATTCTGAAAGCGTCTTTCTCCATTGACAGCCATTTAAAAGTAGCTATGTATTCTAGAGAACTTTTAAAAATTGGGTATACTGCCTGGCTTAAAAGGGTTAGTTCACCCAAAAATTAAAATTCTGTCATTAATTACTCAGCCTCATGTCGTTCCAAACCTGTAAGATTTTCGCTCATCTTTGGAATGCAAATGAAGATCTTTTTGATGAAATCTGAGAGCTTTCTGTCCTTCCATTGACAGCTACAAAACTGAAACTTTGATGCTTCAAAAAGTTCATAAAGCGATTGGAAAACCTAAATTATATGAATTGAGTGGTTTAGTCCAAATTTTCTGAAGAGACTCGATCGCTTTTTATGCTGAACAGATTTAATTTAGGCTTTTACTCACTTATAAAAAACATTGATCAGCGAATATAAACAGAAGCTCAACCGAACCTGAATGATGCGTGAGAACAAACCTCTCGTGGAAGATCAAACGTGCTGCATAACACATTGGTTATGCAGCACGTTTGAGCTTCCGGAAAAGGTTTGTTCTTGCGCATCATTCAGGTTCTGTGCGACATGAGGGTGAGTTATTAATGACAGATTTTGCATTTTTGGGTGAACTATCCTTTTAAGTAATTGGCTAAAAAAACAGGGGTGCCAACAATAGCCAGGTAAAATGATTGACAGGCATTGAACATTTGTGATCGGCTACATTTTTCAATTAGCCAAAAAAGGCAGGCAATTTTTCAGGACCCATATTTTAGTTCTCAGGCCATTTTCTGCATGGCATTCAAAACCAAAAACATTTACAGCACCTTTAATCATGATTATCATGCCCATCTTCAAGACTTACTTTACACAAAGTAAAATAAAAGATTAAAGCCTGACCTTTTGACACTCTTTGCCCAAACAGCATTGCTCAGGCATTTCTTCAGAGACTTCGTGCAATTTTGGTGAAATGTGTGGGATAATGTCAAGATCTGTAACTGGAGCCTGACCATCCCGAGTCTGTGGAATGGAAAGAGACATGCAACAATCAGAAATCCAATAAATGACCTAAAGCAAATCATGCTCGATATACCACAAAAAGTGAAAGTTTTTAAATGTTTATAGCTAATGTAAAAGGGATGTTGAATTTATTTGACAGATATTGCCTCTTTAGAGATTCTTTATTATGTAAAAGCATACACAGTTTTGAACTGTCATCATTACATTATATAATGCTGCTTTCGAGATTCCAAGCAGCAAGAAATTGAAATTCATCTTAAAGTCACCCTGAAATCAAAATTTTAGTTTTTTAGCTTTTAGTATGAATATGTTAGCCTTAAAGTTATGAATAAGCTGGTGTGTTCCAAAACAATGACAAAATTCACATTTAGGAGATATAAGCATTCAAAACTTACAGTCTTTCACTTCCACTAAAATGGATCATGGATTTTCATGAGATCACATCGCACTTCAGTTTCTCGAAAAATCTTCGGTCTAATCAAATGCTCTCTAGAATCTGAAGTCCCGTCTCCTCCTACACTCTAACAGACGCTGAAGCCTCGGCTGAAATTGGTCATTTGCTCACACAAATGTTTTTTTCTACATGGTGAATGGCACATAGTGCACTATATAGAGGATAGGGAATGATTCAGACAGTGTAAATGTGCTTTCCTTTGACGCAGGGCTCCAGACAAAAAAATTAATTAAAGAGCCACTGGCTCCTATAGGAGGAAAAAACAGGCGCCAAATAATTTTTTTAAGAGCCACACAACAATGAACTTAAAATTTTAAATCACTTATTTTTAGTCATCCTGTTGTGTTTATATATCTCCCCTTTACAGTTTCAGCTCTTTCATCTTGTGACTTTTCTGGGAAATGAATGTCACTATTTTCACTTAATACTATTATAGTTTTTGTTAATATTTTGAATCCGATTAGATTTTTATATTTTCTGCTTTCGTTTTTTGTTAAGTTTTAATTTTTTTTTTTTTTTTTAGTTTTTGTTGTTTTTAAACGTCTGTTTAGTTTGTATAGATTTTAATTTTAGTATTAACATTTATTTCAAGCAATAAAAAATGCTTTTAATGGTTTTAGTTGACTATAATAAGCCTAATGCTAGTAAAATCTTTATATTGAATAATGTGTCAAATAATGTTCTTAGTCCTTCCTTCCTGAAGCTACAACAGTTTACTTTGAATCAAATGAAAATAAATATAAATATATGGAAATAAATATACAAATATATTAAATTTGGTTTGTGTAACCAAATAACAAACAGGGGCAATTGATATATATACTGCTTGACTTTGATTACTTTGAAATACAGCAGGACTCTTATTTTGAAATGTCTGTGCTTTACTTTTGCTGCTCATTCAAGTTCAGATGAGGATTAAATAATTACGTTGCCACAACCGTTTACAACACAAATCGGTTGACAAATGTGCGCTAATCATTGAATGCGAGCTGCTCTGAAGAACGCACAACAGCACCATCTTTTGACTTTAAAACATGCAGCGCTCACATTTGTTTAATGAAATTAATAATAATCACATTTGGGAGTATCGCGATTTGTTTTTCCATCCACAAAATATAAGACGCCTTAAAATGACCGTTTATACTCTTGTTATACTGTTTAAGGCACTAAAGACTTTTAATGACCTTAAATTTATCTGATGAGCATGAGCATGATTGATATTCAAAACGGTAAGCACGCGATGCATTGTGTGTGTATCTGCAGTCTGTAGAGCCCTTTTGAATGACGAATATAGATGAATTTATATGAAGAAATAGGCAGTTGTCTCCTTTACGCAGGAGCAGAATGGTATGTTCAAATCGGTTCAAATGCAGCTGTTTTGCACCGACGCAGGTGACAACACAGTCGGCTTTCATCAGCTCTAGTTCTTTGGCGTCTGTTTGGTGTGAAATTTTTCCCTAATTGTTCATATTTCGGCGCTCTAACTCAGTGAAACATTCACACGCAGCATCTCATTTAATTACGTCAACACAGCAAATGATGTGATAGGCTACTGGTCACGGAACACGCAAATAACATTCAAATTTTAGTCATAACGTGTGAATTTGTATGGTTGCCAATGGCGACCTCACCAAAAATATCAGTGGCAAATTAATATTTTTAGTCGCAAATGCGACCGTTTTAGGCGCAGTCTGGAGCCCTGTGACGCGAATGAAGTCCGTTTTCACGTTAGTATCACATGAACCGCCGCAGCGCACACAGTCTGCTCTGGTCCAGAGACACAAGAGCACAGAGCGGATCATATGTGCGAGTCGGCGCAGGGCACAAAACGTATCGGACCCATTTGAATTCTGCACAGAATGCTGCATTTTAAAGCGATATAAAGGACATTAGGAGGAGAAACAGTTAGAAATTAGAAGGAAACAGAGGTTTTACTGAGTCTAACCGAGCTGGCCGAGCTGTAACATAAACAAATGCTATTGGCTATTTTAAAAAAGGGGCGGGGCTGTCCGATATATCGCCCTGTCTTTCTGTTTCAGTTGAAATTACGTCAACACATTGAATAATACCAAAGTCTCTTTAAGACAAGTCATTTCACTCGGCGGCCATCTTTGAAACGCCTCTCGGGCATCCTGGGCATCATGCAGCTCCTATCTCTTTGAATGGGGAAACATCAAATTCTCCAAAACTGTTCGCCAACCTTACGATTAAATTTCATATTTGAAATCACCAATGAAATCTAACAACAACCGGCTCATAAATTTAGTTTCTAAACGCTCGAATCATGACAAAAAAAAAATGCATTTTTCAGGCTGGATCAAGCTAATGCGCATGCGCAGACCTAAATGCGCGTCTCTTGTGCCTCATTTCGGAGGCGCGCTTCTGACTGTTTCTATAGAAACCGGTGCTTCTAACGGCCGCTGCAGTGACGCGATGACTTTACAAGTCGGCGATTGGCTCTTATTTTGAAGGCGGGACTTATTCCGCCATATTGCGCGTTACACTTTCTCCCATTCAAAACAATACGAGTGACATTGTGTTATTCTATAGTCTTTGATAATACTGCGCGTTCCTACGCTCTTCAGTGGGCCTTTAAGAGTGATGATGATGACAGAGAAAAGTTCTCAGAAGTAAAACTTAGCAAGAAGCCAATTAAGTGATTTTGGAGTGTCATATTTTTTAAAATTTTAATATCAATGAACCAGTTTAATTTAACCATCTAAAGTTATTCAAAATAGGTTTTCATTTCAAAATAGTTTTGAAATTTAAAGTCAGTTTGTTACAATGAAACAAACCTGATCCGAGAATTTCATTTCATTTCCTGCTTATTTATATAGCCCTTTATACAATACAATTTGTTTCAAAGCAGCTTCACATTATTAAAATGAAAGATGATGTTAATTTTGTAAAAATCATCACTTATGAAACAAATTAAATTTCAGCTGTAAAGCAGCTCTACAGAAGGCAATAGTGTCGTTATTCAGCTCAAGTCAGTTCAGTTCAATAAGTGTCGATATTGCAAAGATAGCGTTGTTATTTAGCTCAATTCAGTTCAAAATTGTTCTCATCCGATAGTGTCAGTGCGGTGCAATATTACTGAATATTAATTTGTTTTTTAAACCTAACTGAGAATCATCACATATTGATCACATTTACACCTTCTGGCATTTATTCCTTTTTTAGGACAGACTGCAAACTATAACAAATGAGGGAAAATGTCCTACCTTGCTCTGTTGTGATCTGGGTGAAGTGTCTGGGAGTGGTTGTGCCTGACAACTAGGTGAGACGGTAGATGATGAGTGGATGATTTGGGACTGCTGGAGGATGTTGGGCTCCTGAATGGACTCCAGATCCTCAGGAGGTTTAGGTGGGCTACTCGCTGCCCTGGACTCTGAGGGTGCCTCACTTTTCTGTTAAAGGCAAAATTAGTTAATAAACATCAATAAAATGGGATCAAAAGGGTTTCTGAAAGATTTCAAACAGCACCAAATGACCTAATCACTTTTAAAATCATGAACAATTTGTTTTTTTACGGATTTAAAGGTACTGTAAGGGATTTCAGTTATTTTGTAAGATGTCCTACCTTGCTCTGTTGTGATCTGGGTGAAGTCTCCGGGAGTGGTTGTGCCTGACAACTAGATGCAGTGTTTATCTGGTGCTGTTGACTGGGAGAAACCGGACACACACCTGAAGGTGCTGAGGGAGAGTTTTGCAGTCTCACTTGCCTGCAACGTGACTTCCTCACTGAGAGGAAGATCTGGCCATTAAACACAATGATGGCATTTCGCTCAACTGAATCCCTGACGCTGGGCTGAGAGGCCGCTTCAATCTCCTGCCCTGAAAACTGTATTTTAGGCTTATGCGTTTTTAAAATCGCTTTTAAGACCTTAAAGGCAGTGATGCTGGAACTCACAACAGGCAGCAAAAACTGGCCTGGAGTTATTTTGGTGACCAGCGGCCTGTGGGGAAGTGTTTCTCTGCTGTCCTTGCCCACGGCCACTTCTTTTTCCCGTAGCTCAACCGGACAGATCCACGTCACTGTCTGCGGCATCTGTTTCTCTGATTCATGTTGAGACAGAGCGACACGGATCTTCCTGGCCGTGGAGCTGGACAGGGACTGCACAGGGATGTTTTTGACACACGTTCCTTTGGGAATGTAAACAACAATGTTCTCCATGCAGGACATTCTGAATCACAGAAGAGTTTGAACCTGTGGGATTGGTTGAATAAATCTTTCATATTATTGCAGTCTGATGAGTTTTTATATATGTTTTTGCATTTTATTATTACTAAACAACTAAATAGCCTACTCAACATACAGAGGTGGCAAACTTAAAACCTCAGTTCATAAAATATTTAAGTTCAATAAAATAGCCTTTAAAGAGAGGTTACCATTGTAACTAGCAACATCCTCGCCACTTAAGTTTTTGTTACTAACGCACTATTACCATTAAAGGGGCAATGTATTAGAATTTCCATGTAGTAATGCCAATGTGTAATCAGCTTCTAACGAAACTTTAAAAAAACGAGACCTTCTCTGACTTCCTATATTATCTATGAAAGCCTGTAGAATGATTATTATGTGAAGGACTCGGGACGTTTTTGCCGGGAAAATCAAAAGGATGTGACGTTTACGTGCGATCCTCTTTTCTGTTCAATGACAAATGAAACGAATGTTATATATTAGGATAATGATAAGAGTAATTGCTCATCGCTGTCATTTTTTATGGGTGTTTATTTTGTTATTGACAGTAAAGTGCGCAGTACATATTTACATATTCATCTAAACATCAACAGCGTGGACGGCGTCGGGATGTTCGTTAACTGTGTACCGCAGCAGGTATTTTCAACTTCTTTTTACCCCTAAGCGAAGAACGAAAAATAACTTCGCCTTGAGTATAATAATATCGGGGCATTGAATCACGTTCAGTCTCTTGTACGTTACGTGTGCACATTGTTGTACAACAATACACGTTGCTGGTTGCAGATCGCTTAACGGCCACCGGTGTCGCTAATAATAAGGGTTTCTGAACTCTACACAGCTCATTTAAATAAACAAAATGACAGAGAGACTGCAAAAGACTTAAACACTTTTAAAAAACGATGCTGTATAAACGTATTAAATATTTCTACAGTGTTAACTGAAGGTATTTTGTAGGAAATTATTGTTACCATGGTGAATTTTGTGGATTTGTCGTTAAGAACGACCAACAATCATTTAGCTGACAAACAAAAACAGGAAGCGCAAACCAAAACTAAAAACAAATGTTGTCATATACCCAAAATTGGTCACTTCATTCGCAGCAAAGCGGTACAGTCAAGTCTCCACAGCAAAGATCACAAATGGAATTCATACGGTTCTTTTCAATGAAATAAACCTGTTATTAAAAATCTGCAGGTACAACTCTCTGCACTCAGCGAGGACTTCCGGAGAAAACTTCCGGAGTTTGGTCTTTGGTCTTAAGTGTCAAAATAAAAGTCATTGTTAGACAAAAGTTTAATGTTAATTCGATATAGAAATTGACAAAAAGTAAAACAGTTGGTAAAGATTAAATGATTGTTCATTTAAAATATAAATCCTGCCATTTACCCCTTTACTCACTGTTTTAATCATTTTAAATAACTATATTAGCGTCCACACCAATGCACGCATAAAGCTCTGCAGTTGTCCTCTGGCGCTCTTTTATAATCGGTTGGATTCTGATTGACTGTCAATGTTTTCTCCGCTGGAAAATATAATATAAAAAGAAATGTAAAAAAGGGCAATATGAGAATTTTTTTTTTTTATAATTTACGTCGTGATCTAGTATTATTATTCCATCTTTCCTTGTCATTTATGATGTTACATATTACAAACATTAATATTAGCTCTCTGCTTTAGATTGTTGCAGTTAGCTTTCAGTTAAAATCTGATGGATGGACCATTAAATAACTTAAAACACTAAATCAGTCTCTGGTAGAGTATGTGCACTGTTCTAAGAACTGGAATAATGCAGTGAGATGCATAAATTTATGGTAAGTGTTGCAAAATTTGAATTATTAATTCATTTAAATGTGATTATAAAAGAGGGATTAGGATTAAAGGGTTCCACATGATCTGATCTGGTTAAAAATATTTGGTTGCGTGTCTGAAAATCTATAACGATAAACAACATATTTTGGACATTAGGATGCCTGTTCAAACAGTTACTAGTGACAGTATAATTCACATTTCCCCTTAAGGTTGTCTCTGTGTATGTCTCCTAAGTATTTCTTTTCGTTTGCTGATCTGCTTCACTGACATGATAATACACCATATTGTATATTCTACAACAGTGTGTCCGATTTTTTACAACCATCATCTTTGTGTACTATGAAAAATGTAAGTCTCGTTTCTTTCTTTTTGAACAGTGGAATATGTGTTTCAGGAATGGGTGAGATGCTCTTTAAAGACAACACAATGCTCTTGCGCCATTGCTTGTCATTTCCAGGAAGTATTGTAAGATTTTCCTCCAATGGTTAGATTTTATTTTATTTATGCTGCTGATATATGTTCTTTAATTTCATTTCCTTTTTTTTTTCAGTTGGACATACACATCACACTCTAACACAGAAAACAGAGAGAGAGGGCCACGTGTGGAACCAATGAGAACATAGACACGGATTTTAACAACAGCAAACAAACAAACAAATACACATACATACAGACTTACGTCATACATACAAACATACTTAGTTATATAAAGCTAAACGATGAAGTATCATAACTGGAGTAATAGCAACTGTAGTATTAATTGTCGTAGTTTTAGCAGAAATATAACCACTATAATAATTGGAACAATAATGTTATTAATTAAAAGGCGAAAGGAGTTATCCCCAAATAAACATCTTCTTTTTTTTTTCTTTTTTCCATTTGTACACTTTCGTTAGGCTCACAGTCTTTAAAATCTTTAGTCAGAGTCCACTCCTACATACATGTAGATCCACTTCGGCATTTTGGGTACTTGTTCAAGTGCAACATACTGTATGAGAACATAATCGGTCACTTTCATGCGGAGCGGGATTGTCTTTGGGTCACACAAGATACTGTAAAGAACCACTGAAACATTTTGAAGCAGTGAATCTGTGATAGTGATAGGAACAAAGATTAGGTACAGAAACATCCTGTTTCTCTGCCACACCAGTCCTTCTGGCTGGCAGTCTCATCTCGCCGACCTCTGACCTTTCTTCAGAGGCACGTCTCCAAGCTGTGCAGAGGGCTCGCGGGGCAGGGGGAGACGTGCGGCGCCCCGTTGTCGCTCGAGCCCAGGTAGACGTGGCTCTCGGCGGCGTTGTTGTTGCAGTTGAGGGTGACCGGCAGACTCTGCTGCCTCATTGGGCGGGACGGGTAGCGGGATCGCGGGGGCCTCTGGGGCTGAGAGTGAGGGACGGGGTGACGAAGCGCCACACGCACGTGGTTATGATTGGAGCGTTCCGATTCGTCGTCCACGTCCGTCTCGTCGATCAGGGGGATGTTGTGGACCGAGTCCGTGATGATGAACTCCGGGTGCGCCTGGAAGTCGTGAATGGAGTTCCGCGACTCCGGCCGCTCGATGCCGTCATACAGGGAACTACGGAAAGCTTTCACCACCCGGATCTATACGTCAAGGGTGCAGGGTAGGAGATGTCAAAGGGAAGAAAATGGAGGGATCGAAAGGGACAGAGAGGTGGAGAGAAGTTTAGTCCCCCTTTTGCACTACTCGCACACTTTCAGCTAGCTGACCTGCGAGAGCTGAAAGTTTCACATCCATTAAGGCCTTTGGTGCAGCAGGCCTTTGAAAAAGAAACAAAACTCCACAGCCATTCTATAGGCCTCTATAGAATGATGCCCAAAAACATAATTGAAATCCAAGTTGTAATTACAAGAGGAAAAGGAAATCTCAAGATAATACAACAAGACAGAAAACACAAATCGTTCCAATACCATAAATATCGAGAATATGGTCTGTCAAAGCAGCCTTAGCCCCCTTTCTGCTTTTCATTTAATACGTGGATCTAATGAATGACTCACCAATTTCAGCTTTTTTTTTTTTTTTTAATGGTAATGATCGAAAAGTTAGATTTCTTTTCTTTAACCTCTGATGTAAGACGTCAAATTAGTGAGCACAAAAAAAAAAATTATATTACCAAATAAATAAAATAAGACATGTATGTCTGCAAAATTCAAAAATAGTATTACAACTTTCACTGTTGCCAGTTCAATACCAGGTGATTAAAATCCATGGAACACTGATAAAAACAAAAAACACATGCGAACAAACAACAGTAAACACCAAAAAACAATGATTTTGAAGGTACACGCCACCATGTGGTACAAACACACACATACACACAGTGTACACAGTACACACACAAAAACACATGTTTAGAACATAAAAGGTGAGGTTTACACTACACAACATACAGGAAATAAAGACATGCGTATTCACATACTGTTGGTGCTGACAAACTCTGTAATACGGATTCAACAGTCTTGAAAAAACAGATTGCATTAGTGACTGTAAGCATTATTTATTGTTCTGACATCAGTTTTCTATTCGTTACATTTATAGGGTATATTTGTAAGTCTTTTTTTAAATCCACTTTCAATAAATCAATGGAGAAAAAAAATGATATAACATAAAGCAAGGTATCATTGATTATATTAGCTCAGTCTAATATGAGGACATTTAGAAGATTTTGATTGCCTTGTTTTGGAAAGAAAAAGAAAGAAAAACTAAACTCTCTATGCCCTCAAAAGTATGAACACATTAAATGGGACTTGTCTCCCATGCAACCATGCACAATAATTCAAGTTTCCTCTTCCCGTTCATGCATGGCATGCAAGTACACATTCAATAGAAAAAACAAAATCAGTAAAATCATTGATCAAATTGTTCCATATTCCTTTTTCTGACGTCCTCGTTCTCGTCATGTGCGATTCTACAGCAGCCGTGGTGAAAATGCATCTTCTTCAAAAGAAACCATTCGTGTGTGTGACCATGCATGTTGGACCGTCACATTCATCGGACAGGATTATTTTTCCCCGTTCTCCGCATTCTACATGCATAGCCAAACCACGCTTGGGAATGACCACAAAGCAATGTGACTGACAGAGGGAGGGGACTTCACAACATGGACACAACAGCGCTTCTGCGGCTTTGTTTTTCCAAAGAGCCATTTGTTTTGTGGTTCCTGCTTAATTTAAAGCTACGCAGCAATGACATTGTAAACTTTCGAGTATAAGGCCCAGAATTCGTAATGGTTATGATATCAAAAGAGGAAAAATAAAACATTGTAAATTAACTGCAGTGAGGAATCGGCTAGTCTTTTGTAATTCAGGCACTGGATGGAAAAACAGAAAAGGGATTGTGTTTGAACAGCTCCAAACACATCACATCAGAACTCCTCATGACAGACGGCAGGAGAAGGGAGGTGAAACACAGACGTTTGATGGATGGAAGTCTAATCCTACGGCACAAAGTCATTTCCTTTTGTTGTGGTGCGACGGCCCAACAAAAGCTTTTGAGAGGCAGCCCTCTTGTTCAACATCACCAAAGTATGTCTACATTATTTTTGTGAAAATATAACTATAAAAATATTAAATGAAAGTTATTTAGCTGGATCTTTCCCTTCTTTGTTGGAAATGAAAATTACCCTGTAATTTACTCACCCTCAAGCCATCCTAGGTGTATGTGACTTTCTTCTTTCTGATGAACACAATCAGAGTTATATTAAAAATATCCTGGCTTGTCCAAGCTTTATAATGGGAGTGATTGAAGTCCAAAAAAGTGCATCCATTGATCATAAATGTACTCCACAAGGCTCCGGGGGGTTAATAAAGGCCTTCTGAAAGGAATCGATGCATTTGTGTAAGACAAATATCCTTATGTAAAGCTTTATAAAGTAAAATAACAAGCTTCCGGTGCAACAGCCATATGCATTCGACGTACGCCCCAAAAAGCGCTAACTTTTGCGACATAGTACACAATAACATGACGTACTACACATTATAAAATAGGACATAGCGTAGAACGTCATGGCATTGTGTAATGCGTTGCATGGAGTACGTTTTATGATCGATGGATGCACTTTTTTGGACTTCAAAAACTCAGCCTTCTATCACTCCCATTATAAAACTTGGATGAGCTTTTTTAATATAACTGATTGTGTTTGGCTGAAAGAAGAAAGTCATATACACCTAGGATGGCTTGAGGGTGAGTAAATTATGGGGTAGTTTTCATTTTTGGGTAAACTAACCCTTTAAGCTAAGATAACATAGCACAAAATGCTACAAGACAATGAAACGAAGACAAACACAAAAAAAGAACAACGGAAAAGAAACACTGGACAAGACTGACAGGACAGGATAAGACAAAAAAAAAAAACCCTCTGTTAAAAAAGTGAGGACAAAATAGAAAGTGAACTCGTACTTTCATTTTAAAGGTTCATAAATAAAAGCAACTGAAGATTAACATTAAAGGGGAAGTGATAATGAAACTAAGGGGGTTCCAGCTGGGCTAATGCTTGGTGGTCTCTTTGAAGGGATTTGGAAACGCTAAGACGCAGCTGTTTCTTTAGACCACAGAAAAGATCGCTTCTGGTACCTGGAGGGCAATGTTGATGTTATATTTGGTGCATTAAATGCTCATAAACAAATCGCTGTCTGTGAGAATGACTTTCAAGAAGATTGTGTCCAAAACTATAGCTGTTTTGTGACATAGCAGCAGATAGAAAGAAAGATTTTCTAATGTGTAGAAACTCAAGCAGCAACAATTAGCAGGACATTTTCATTAGATGACAAGTTTGGCAGGTTATAACACGAAACCTGTGAAGAGAGAGAGGAGAATCTGAACAAGGCGCACAAAGACAGTGCAAAAGACATGAGCAAAAAACATGGCACACCGTAAGTATGCTTTTTGTCCTGAACGGGATAGAAAAATGTTAGCATTATTAATGCTAATATCCCTAATATGAAAATGGCAGCAGAAACCATTATGGGCTTATACTCGCAGGTTTACAACAGTCAACCATTGCTTTCGTTGTTCCCATGTAGTCAGCTTTTGATTTAGCAAACAGATGAAACATCTCCACTTTAGTTTCTCAATTCAGTTCAATTGTTGTTTGGCTCTTTTGAGTGAAATTCCGGTAGCCCTTTATGGCAACATTGATTTGAGGGTGAATTATTGGCAAAATCAAACAACGGGAGAATCAAAAAAAGGCAACAATAAAAAAAAACATCTTGGCAGCATCAAGCCAGAATAAACAGCAAGAGCAAGAAATAAGTTATGAGGTAGCAAGGAAGAAAGGAAGAAAGAAAGGAAGAAGAAAGAAAGAAAGGCCACAAACTAATAAGCAAAACAAACTAATAAAAATGCACAAGTAGAGAGATGAAGCAGATGCTCTGATGATAATCTGCTCTCTCTCTCTCGCACACACTCAACATTCAGCAGACTAGGTGCTTTGAAGGCAGGCAACAATGCACGTGTGTGTGTTCATGTATATGCTAAGCCATCTGAGTGCACGGGCTCTACGAGGTGCCGTTAACGGAATGTAAGGACTCACTCCCGGGGGCACCAGTTGCATTGGCAGTGGAGAGAACTACGTGAGAGGGAGTAGAATTATTGGTTACGTCATGGAGTTGGCTGAGCACTGAAGAGCGGCGTCTCACTGCACCCTGAAACGAACCACTTCTCTTGAAGGTACTCACTACCTCCATCTGCAGGAGAGAGAGAAGGACATCACACAGACAGGCGAATGAGCTCAATGAAATGAACAGGACTGGGGGTTTTGGGGAGGAACGTCTTGCAGGAAAAGCAGCATTTCATAAATTGACATTGTGCATGCCAACCATTTAAGGGTGTTTCTTCAACTATGAGCACTTTATTTATTTTTATTTTTTAAAACAAATGGAATTAAATTTTCTTTCACTTATATGAAACGCGAATTAAAACTGGATTGGAATGTTTTTGAAAATCATAAATTGTATTGTTCTACCCTTGAAAGACCCCAAATTCTTTATTAAAATATTAATTCTAATTATATCTTCTAATCAAAGTGAAATAATCATAAATAATTTCAAAATTTATTTAATGTATAGATTTTTTTTTTAATCGTCTCTCAGTAGTGGGCTAATTTCCATCACAACCAACAATTTTGTCACTAGTAAAGTAAGCAAGGAGGGTAAGTGAAAAGCATGCTTAAAGTCCCCCTGTAGTCAATAATTTTATCTCTTAAAACTCATATTTAATCACCAAAATGACATATTTAAACGTTTTTTTCCAGTGAAAAAAAATTTCTTCATGCCTCAAAATAGCTTGAATGTAACTCTACACATATGACTCATTTAGTATACGCGGATCTATGAATATGCAAATTAGCCCCGCCTCCACTCGCTCACGCCAGCTCAGAGATCCACTCGGTCAACTTACTGAGGTAAACGCTGCACAATGGTATCACTCTTTACAACATCAGAAACATAACGGTTATTAATATGATTAGCCTTTTGCTTGACTATGTTATTAAACAGCTAATAATGTGTTGCTAATGTTACACAAACCATGTTCCCGTTCTTCATCTCAGAGTCAGACAGCTGCCTTCCACCAATCAATATCCTTACAAATGCTTTGAACATCTCAGAACGTGGGTGGAGAAAGGTATTTAGTTCATCATAACATTGTAATATACATCATACACGCGCCATATTGCTAAATCTACACAATTTTTCATATCAACAGAAAAATATACCGGGATAACCTGGCTTCTCTCAACTCCCCTGCTAGTTCTCTGTTAATGATATGCTAAAGCCCGCCGGCACGTTGACGTGATTGGTTACAAGGTAGTTTGTGACGTCACAAACACCAGTGATTTCAAATCATGGGCATGAGTCTTTTTTTTCACTGCAGTTTTAAGAAGAAAATACTCAGCAATGGTGTTGACATATGAATTTGTTCATGGTTTGTCTTAAAGCATATTAAAAACACCACATAGACATATAAACAAGATTAAAAACTTGATTTTCACCACAGGGGGACTTTAAAATAATGAGAAATATGAGACGTGTGAAGAAAATAATAAACGGAAACATTTTAGTGTTTAGTTTTACTTTTTATGTTTTATTATAATTTCCAATCAAGCTGTAATTTTGTGAAATGATGTAAAAAGGATGAAAATATTATTTATTTGTCTCCGGTTCGAGTCCCGGCTGAGCCACGAGTCCATTCTGTGTCAGTGTGGGTTTCCTTTGGGTGTTCCGGTTTCCCCCACAATCCAAAAACATGCAGTATAGGTGAATTTGAGACACTAAATTGTCTGTAGGTGTGAATGTGTGTGTGTGTGTGTGTGTGAGTCCCAAACCATGTAATGTGAAGGGTTGAGGAAAGACCTGGTGACCTACCACGGAAAAATCATCAGCAAGAAAATTCATGGATTCATCTCTTGCGTATGGTAAGAGATGGCCCATAGAATCACCAAGAGTTGGATACGAACGAAATGGTTAATGAATGAATTAATTTAGGATACATAAATAGCTATCCATGAAATTAGACTTCCCAAGACAAAGTTATTTTTTCACAAAAATGATTAAAATGTCATTGTGGAGGAAATTAAATTTGTTGGTTCAGAAAGTAAATGCAAACGTGCCTATACTTGAAGAAACACTGTGCATACAAACCATAATAATATTTAAAAATTCAAAAAGGCCAATAATAGTTACCAAGGAGTGACATAATACATGGAGATGCAAGTAGAAGAGCAAAAAGGACTGAATAAAACAGCGTGATCAAGCAGCAAAGAGAATTAAGGATGAAGTGAGGGAGAGAGACGTTAAGATTTACAACACAGAAAGCTTGTTAAATATTAATATTTCATCCATTTATAAAGGCTGAAGAAAGAAGAAAGAAAAATATGTTTGAGTTATGAGAAAAGTAAAGTTTGAAGAAGTGCGCAAACTAGAGCACAGAAGGCATTTGGTATATTTTAAGGCAGTATGTGTCTACACAGGAACAGCTGTCCCTGTCAGAAACAATGCAAAAGCGACATTAAAACAGACAGGAAAAGACAGAGACTGAACGTCACCTGAGTCTGAATTCGGTTGAGACCTCGGAACCACAGGATCTGTCCTCGTCTCAGCTCTCTCTCAGCATAGTCAATCTCGTCCTCATCCTCAGCTAGATCTTCATCCATCATCTCGTCTGGAGCCGGCCCGTGGCCCGCTTCTTTCAGACACTTCAGCTGATGTGTTGGCACTGATGCTATCACCTAGGGGGAAAAAACAATACAGTGAAGTAAAACAAAACCTGATATTTTTGAAACTCATTTTCTGTTTTCGAGAGCATCTAGAATGGCACTTACTTGTCCCCAGACCAGCTCTCCCATTCCCACAAACAGGCACCAAAGCCACTGCTCCACATTTAAGGGGGAACAGCTAAAGGGTTTCCCACCAAACTGCACAATCACAACCTACAAATCACCAACAGAGATATAGGAGTGGAGTTTACTTTCATCTGTGTGTAAATGCATATATCTATATATCTATATATATATATATATATAGGGTGTTAGGGACACTTTTTCCAATTCATCTCAATGGCAAAAAGTGTCCCAATCACCCTGAATTCACTCTATATATACATACATACACTCACACACACATTTTTAGTCATATTATAGCTTGTTAAAATGTCCTTGCAGTGTAACAAATGATTTTTTTTTTTAAATATGTAAATTTTAATAGTTTATTTCTTAATTCATGTGAGGTCATAAAAATGGCATTACAATGTATGATTCTTAATAATACAATATAATAATACATTCATAATAATAACAAAAACAATGTTTTATATATATATATATATATATATATACACACACACATACATACATACAAACATATATATATATATATATATATATACACACACTTACACACACATATATACATATATATATATATATATATATATATATTTTTTTTTTTTTTTTTTTTTTTTTTTTTTGAACTTTCTAATCATCAAAGAATTCTGGAAAAAAATGTATCAAGCACAACTAGAAATGTTTCTTCAGCGTCAAATCCACACATTAGAATGATTTCTGAAGGATCATGTGACACTGAAGATTGGAGTGATGCTGCTGAAAATTCAACTGTTTTTTTAATTGTAATACTATTTCACAATATTACTATTTTTACTATATTTTTGATCAAATAATTGTTTCAAAAACATTTTAAAGATCTTTTAAAGATTCCAAACTTTTGAAATATAGTGTGTATATATGGCATTTAATTTAGATCAATAAACAAGCAGAAATGGAAATAAAAGAATTGAGAGATAAATATCCATTTGTATGCCTTCACCTGTATTGCAAAGGTCCCCAGCACGATTGAACAGAAGATGGGGTTTGAGAAGATTCCATCAAACACGTTCCTCTCTCCATGGATCTTACGGGCATTGATCTCATTGAAGAGTTGCATGAGGACAAATGTGTTGAAGATGATGGTGTAATGTTCGGAGGGAGGAGAGTGAAGCGGAGCATTACGGCCGCTGTCTATATCAAAGATCCTCTCACCTGCACAAAAGGTCAGGGAAAGATGAAATGAATATCCAAAGACAATATCCAATATCAACCAATACTGATAAATTATAAAAAACGGCAGATAACAGAGTATGATCCTTGTAGACGTGAGAAGAGAACTTATGTATCCAACAAATAATGGTTCTCTGCCAGAACCAGTGTGCAAAGGAACGTACCTACGAACAGCAGAGTGAATATGATGATGAGCTGGTAGACTGCATGTCCGAGTATGTTTTTCATCATGGTTCTAGATATGAGGGGGTTGTTTCGGCCATAAGGCTTTCTCAGGAGCAGCGATTCGGTGGGCGGCTCCGTGGCAAGAGCCAGAGAAGCAAACGTGTCCATGATCAGATTGACCCACAGCATCTGCACGGCCTTAAGGGGTGAATCCTACAAACACACAAACCAAAAATAAATAAAATCACAGATTAAATGTCAGGTTTTATATACTCTTTTTTTATATTCTACCATTCAATTGTTTGGGTTCAGTAAGATTTTTTTAAAGTTTTTAAAAGAAGTCTTCTATTTTAATATATTTTAAGATGTCATTTATTCCTGTGATGGCAAAGCTAAATTTTCAGCATCATTACTCCAGTCTTCAGTGTCACATGATCCTTCAGAAATCATTCTGATATGATGATTTTGTGCACAAGAAAGATTCCTTAATATATCAATGTTGACAACAGTTGTGTAAATTATGATTTTTTCCCCCAAGATTCTTTGATGAATAGAAAGTTCAAAAGAATAGTATTTATTTGAAATAGAAATCTTTTGTAATATTATAAATGTCTTCACAAATGTCTTGATCCATTTAATGCAACCTTTCTGAATTAAAGAATATAATTATTACTGACCCCAAACTTTTGAATGGAAGTGTGCACTCATATAAGTGTATGCATGTACCTGCGTGATGCAGGCACCAGTGAAGGCTACTATGACAGCCACCACATTCACTGTGAGCTGAAACTGCAAGAACTTGGAGATGCTGTCATACACATTCCGTCCCCACATCACGGCCTTCACTATGCTGGAAAAGTTATCGTCCGTCAGGATGATGTCAGAGGCCTCCTTGGCCACATCTGTACCAGCAATGCCCTATGCAAACAGAGAAATCAATTACTATTTTTCAGCATTCACACATCTATAAATCTGTTATGTCTCATTTTAAAAATAAAAATCACACCTTTGTTTTCACACTTGGCATATTTCCATTCTGAATTTTTCCAGATGAAATGCCTTTATGAAATGCACTGCAGTTCATATGAAATTTTCAAATGAATTTGAAGTGTTTTGGAAGATGGCTTTTAAACTATTTAAAGAAACAAACCTTTCCTTCAATCAAACCTGAGTCCCACCAAAACCTTAAGTGTTAAAGCAACAATCATGTTCACTGAATGTCTCACATTTGGCTTCATTTGGGTTTATCATTACACTTTGTGTAACAGAACCTCAAAAAATATATGGCTCTCTCACAATTTTCATATATTTAATGGATGGGTCTTCTCACCATTGCAAACCCCACATCAGCTTTCTTCAGAGCAGGTCCGTCGTTTGTGCCGTCACCAGTGACTGCAACTACCTGCCTTTGTTCCAAAACGGTGCTGTCTATGATACCTGAACAGAAGGCACACACAAAATAAACAGAAAATCTTAATAATCGAGATCAAAACATTTGTTCATCATTATCAACATCAGGAAAAGCTCGGTATCTCTGCTTAAATCAGCATAAATGTCATCATTTCACTTTTGAATTGTACTGCATATAATTTGAGAGAGTTCCATAAAGGACATAATGGAGAGGTAATCATCTCCATAGGAACAAGGGATGAACAGAACTGAGGGAGAGACTCACCTTTGACAAGTGTGTGTTTGTCTGTGGGGGAAGAACGAGCAAGAACTCTGAGCTTGGGCCAAATTTTGTCAATGCGCTCTTGTTCAATCTGCAAAAAAGTTGAAAAGAAAATTTGATATATCTACACTACTATTCTAAAGTTTGGGGATGTTAAAAAAGACTCTTATGCTCATACAGTAAAACAATAATATTGTAAACTATTATTATAATTTCTATTAATATTTTCAATAAATATGCAATTCATTCCTATGATAGCAAAGCTACATTTTCAGCAGCATTACTTCAGTCTTCAGTGTTTCTAATATGCTGATTTGGTGCTCAAGTGCTTATTATCAATGTTGAAAACAGTTGTGCTGCTTAATATTTTTGTGTAAACCATGATACAGGATTTTTTGATAAATAGAAAGTTTAAAAGAACAGCATATATAATCTTTTGTAGCATTATAAATCTCTTTATTGTCACTTTTGATCAATTTAATGCATCCTTGCTGAATTAAAGTATTAATTACCTTCCCAAAAAAATAAAAAAATAAATAATAATCTTATTGACCACAAACATTTGGACAGTAACTACATATATCATCATCTAGATATTTTTCACTGGCGGTTGTGTATTCCATTGTACATTTTGTGCATGTTGTGTCTTTAGAATGAATCTCGGCAAAAAGGTAAAGATTTATAGAAATAATTCCTGTATAAGCTTCGTACATAACTATAAAACCTGGAAGTATGGTATACCTCTCCTTTCTCGTTCCTGATTCGCCTATTGAAGTCCTTCCCTTCCATACACAGGAAGTCGTCGCCAGGACTGATGATGCCACACTTGGCAGCAATGGCACGCGCAGTGTTTATGTTGTCACCCGTCACCATACGCACAGTGATGCCTGCTCGTTGGCACTTTTTGATAGCATCTGGGACCTAATTGGAAAAACAATTAGCAAACCAGAATAGATATCGGTGTCATAAATATCCCTCACATACAGCATCTTTAGACTTATTATGATTAGACTGCAAACAGAGAAAACACAGACATCTAAGACAGTAAATTGGTCTGCATACCTCCGGTCGAACAGGGTCTTCAATGCCTACCACGGTGATGCAGGTAAGGTTGGAGACAATGTCTGTCTCGTTTTCCCAGTCTGGCATTGGGTCAGCTGGAAACTCCCGGTAAGCGATGCAAATTGTACGAAGGCCTTCGCATGCCATCGGTTCAATCACTTTCTTCACCATATCATCTTTGTCCCGGGGCTTAAAAGCACGAACCTCACTGTCACGGCCTAAGATGAACGAGCACCTGGGATGAAGGCAGAATTGCTTAATTTCTAAAGACTACACTGTTCAAATGTACCCAAAAGCCAGTTAGAAGGAGGTGAGGTGTAATTGTTACTTCCTTTTAACACTTATTTTAAGCACTCTTTTTAGACAAATTACAGTCTGTACATGCTGCTAATTTAAAAAAGAAAAAGAAAAAGAAAAAGAAAGAAAACTTTGTTCAAAAGGGATTAATATAAAAATTAGTGGCAACCTCAATGCCACATGCAGAACACAAAATTTAAACCTCAGAACGCTCATACTTTCCATTCTGTGTTCCAGCAGCAGGGTTAAAATAGTCTCTGAATTAAATATTTATTTATCAAGGCTGATTTTTTCTTTTCTATTTGGCACTTTCCACAAATTAGGTACAAATTAGGCCTTAAAGAAACAGTCCTTGGTTTTTAAACAAATGGCTAGTGAAATAAGCTGAACCTTCACAAAATGTTGATTATCAATATCAGAACTAAATAATACAATATAATATATACTATACCTAATATGCCTTTCAAAGTAATATGCCACTACTTTTCAAAAGTTTGTGATCAGTAATATTTTCATGGTTTTAAAAGAAGATTCTTGTGTTCACCAAGGCTGCATTATTTGATCAAAAATAAAGTAAAAACTGTAATATTGTGTAATATTATTACAAATTAAATAACTTTTTTAAATCTATTTTAAAATGTAATTTATTCCTGTGATGGCAAAGCTGAATTTTCAGCATCATTACTCCAGTCTTCAGTGTCACATGATCCTTCAGAAATCATTTTAAAACGCTGATTTGGTGCTCAAGAAACATTTCTTATTATTATCACATTTGAAAATAGCTGGGCTGTTTATTTAAGTGGGGAAATAGTGATACACTGTTTTCTTAGTGATCTTAAACAAAACTTTTAAATGATAGTATATATAGCATAGATAAGTTTTAATAGTTGAATTTCATATCATTCCAACAGATTACATGTCATTTTAACATTACAACATAATTATTATGATTTTAAAAAACACAAATGGGCCAAAATCACCACGTACACAAAGACAACAGAACTTACTTTTTGAGCAGGATCTCAGAGGCTCCTTTGCTGTATAAGCGGAAGCTTCCATCAGGCATCTGAATGACGGTGCTCATGGATTTTCTAACAGAATTAAAGGTGTACACTTTATAGAGCTTCTCTTCGGGGATCTGCTCCCTCACGGCTTGGTAGTCCTGTTTCAGGTCCTGCACAAGTGCCAGCAGAGCACACTCGGTCTTATTGCCCACCTGTTTGGGCAGCCCACCTTCCTTATCTGCAGCCTAGGGGAAGAGGTGAAGAGAGAGGAAGGAATGGTGAATGTGATGAGATGAAATGAGGGTTGTAAAACTGGTTTACTGCTTTAGTAAAAGCATCTCACTATTATTTTGGAGGTGTAGGCGCAGTTCACGGCAATAGCAGTGGTCATGAGCTCCAGTGTCCTGGGGTTAATCTGATCTGGTGTTGGGATGTCACGGAAGTGTTGGTCTAGTATATAAATCTGCACAACTGTCATCCGGTTTGTGGTGAGGGTCCCTGTTTTATCCGAGCAAATAGCCGTGGCATTGCCCATAGTCTCGCAGGCATCCAAATGACGCACCAGGTTATTGTCCTTCATCATTTTCTGTGAAAAGACATTGATAGGAACTGTTAAAATGTTAAGAGTACTAGCCAATGTGGGTGTGTGTGTAAATGACACTTCCATGAACTTGACTTTAGAAAAACAGATGCATTCTTCGACATAACGCTACAGAAAAGGCCAATTCTTAATTAATTTCTGACTAACCTTTACGGAATAGGCCAGTGATATGGTGACAGCCAGTGGCAAACCCTCTGGCACAGCCACCACCAGAACTGTAACTCCGATGATGAAGAATTTGACAAAGTACTGCACATAAATAGGCGTGCACTCCGTCAGCCACACCCGTCCCTGAATGACGAATGTTTCGATCACGAAGTACAGCATCAGTATAATCACAGTGATGGCGGACATCACCAGACCTGAAATAAATCATACATCTGATTGCTTAGAAAGTAATAGCACACCTCTCTTCAAAAAGCTGAAAATGTAAGGAATCATATACAGTGCACAGCAAAAATGAGTACACCCCCTCTGAACAAATACAAAAGACGTATTTTCTTTATGATCAATAATACAATTCATGGAAAGATGGCAAAACTAAAATGTATTAAACATATACATAATAAAAACTGAGAAATATATGTCATTAATAGCCATAAAATAAGTAAATTAGCCAGTTTTGTTTAAATTAAGGATTGCAGAAATGAGTACACCCTTGATTTAATTCAACAAATGTATAATATTCTAGTACTTAGTATGCCCTCCATAAATTTGAATATACTGCTCTGACCCTTCTTGGCACGGAGTGTACAAGTTCATGACAAAATGTCACATCTGTCCTGTTTAACTCCTGGATGATGAGCTCCTTATATGCCCTGATCTTTAATGGGGCGTGTTGCTCAACTCGTCTCTACAGAATCCCCCACAGGTGCTCAAGAGTGTTAAGATTGAGTGCAATACATGTCCGCAGAAGGTTTTTCACCTTGGGAGAATGCATATCCTCATTGTCATGTTGAAAAAATGCAGGAAATGAGGAAAGGGTAACATGTTCTGTTTCAAGTTTGTGTATTAAATCACACAGTGGTGTGGGAATTCATGACAGCATTGATAAAGGACAACTCCCTCACACCTTCAGCACTCATACATCCCTATATAAAAGCTTTACCACCACTGAACTTTACTGTGGGAACCAGGCACTTCTCACTGTACTCCTCCTCTAGCAACACCGTAACATTTTGGATGCTGTTAGATCCAAAATGATTGATTTGGTCTCATGAGACCAGAGTATTGATTCCCAGAATCTATATTTTGTAAATATAGGCTTTAGAAATGGCTAACTGACTTTATTGTGCTTTGGCTACAGTAGGTAGTTCCAGTGAGAACAACAGCCATGCATGTCATTTCTGCAGGCTGCATCTTACTCTGTGAGATAAACAGTCACTCTTTTCATAGCTTTTGCTGGATCTGAGACACTGTATTATTTAGAGGTTCAGTGAAACTTTTAACTTTAAGTATGAGCAAAAGTCATAGTGATCAGAAGAACTTGACCTAAAAGACCTTAACAGTAGACCTCCCCACCTGCTTTCCCGATTTGCACTGCCAGCTTGGTGAGTTTGCCCTGAAGAACTGATTTCTCCTTCTTGGGCACACTGGCTTTTTTCTTCTCTTTCTCCTCCACTTCCCCACCTTCTGCACTCTTCAGAGGCTGCATCTCCATGGCAACAGCCTCATCCTGTTTCTTAGCTATAGTGGGTGGAGACGAAGCAATCAGGCAGGCAGAATTACAGGTAACTGTTGGAAATGTTTAGAATAGCGCTTACAATACTACGCACTATTTTGTGGTTTGCATATATACTGTATCCTGCTCACGATTTCATCATTTGATCTGACCGACAAGACATGAGACATTTTATAATGCAAAATAAATTGATTTACATACCATGACAGCAAGTGATGAGCTCATTGTGACAATAATGTACAGTGGCATGCTACGATTTGAAATGCTTATTGTTACACTATTTCACATAAAACTTTGGGGGGAAAAACAGTAGGCAGTATACAGTATATACTGTGCAGTATGCAGTATTTCATTCTGAAAATAGCCTGTATAATGACTTCATCTCGTCATAAATCTATCTGAACTCAGTCTTGAAAGTCACCTTTATTTTGATTGTTCTCCAGGGTCCCATCTTGTTTCCCTGTGAAAGTTAATGCACAGTTAAACAAAACAAATATGGTTTCCGCCGTTTGAGGTCAGTGTAGCTGACATGAGAGAACAATAAAGTGCATGAGAAAGAAAACATAAAACATGGAGGGATAATATTTGACAGATATGGAAAAACCAGGATGTCTGTTTATGAGTCATCTCTCTATTGTGAATATCACCTACCATTTATGATGTTGTGTTCTTTGGCTTCAACACTGGGGAACTGCGTGGATGAATTACTATTGACCTCTGATAGAATTGTTGGATAGGACAAAAACGAAGGTGGTATGTAAAGACATAAAATAAAAACCTAAATGCTGAACAAAAACAATGAAAAATCAACTCAAATGAGTGAGCAACATTTCTGAGCATTTCAGTGCATCGAAGTAGAACTGACCCAGAACATTAGACATTTTGTATCTGGATCATTCTAAGTGGGTATTCAAGCAAATGGATTTTTCTTTTATAATGTTCATGTTTATTCATGCTCAATTTTTAATCATATAATAAAGAACTGTCAGACGCCAACCTTTCTTGCAGTCTTTCTTCTCTTCCTCCATCTCTCCGGCCCCCAGGAGGGTGAAGATGATTCCCGTTTGAGAGTTGACACCAACAGCGGTCACCACCATTTTCCCTGACCCCTCCATTACATGAGTGCCTGAAAATTGAGGGACACAGAGAAGACTTTATACAGTAAATATTTTCATAGCTCTTCCCTTAAAAAAGCTCATCAAACACCAGTTACTACACACTTTTATTATGTCTCTAGTATCACTCTGCAGTATCTCACTTTTCAAATAAAATAGCTTATTGGCGCCATCTTGTGGCTCAGCTAGTAACTAAAAGACTTCAATTTTAATTTTAATACAAATATTTTGTGCATAGAAGCTCAGGTGTCTCTAGTTAGAGCATGTTTAATTTAAAACAATCAATTACATGTCACCGTTTATTCAAGGATTCCAGGGATTTATAAGTGTAATAAAAACCTATAAATTCATATTCAACTTAAAAAATAATACTGTTGTAGAACAGCTACTTCATCTATAGGTATGGAAGCTTGTTTCCACCACTAAATAAAAAATAAAAAAGGTAACTGCGACTTTTTATCTCACAATTCTGACTTTTTTCTCGCAATTGCGAGTTATAATGTCAGAACTTGCGAGATATAAACTCACAATTGTGAGAAATAAAGTCAGAATTGAGTTATAATGTCAGAATTTGCGAGATATAAACTCACAATTATGAGAAATAAAGTCAGAATTGCAAGTTATAAACTCACAATTGCATGTTATAAACTCACAATTGCAAGAAATAAAGTCAGAATTGCAAGTTTATGACTCGTTTGTAAGTTTGTAACTTGCAATTATGAGTTTATAACATGCAATTCTGACTTTGTAACTCGCAATTGCGTGTTTATATCTCGCAATTCTGAGAAAAAAGTCAGAATTGCAAGTTTATATCTTGTAATTCTGACATTATAACACGCAATTGCGACTTTATATCACTCAATCCTGACTTCATTTCTCGCAATTGCGAGTTTAAATCACGCAATTCTGAGAAAAAAGTCAGAATTGTGAGACAAAAAGTCGCAATTACCTTTTTTATACCTATTTTATTCAGTGATTATATAGGACTTAAATTGATATTGTAATCTTAAGGTGAGGGTTAGGGGAAATGCAAGCATATAGTGTTTATTTATTGTATGAGTCACGGATAAGCTCATGTAATGTATTGTTGTTGCTTGTTGTGCTGCACTTGTCTAAACCAAGGATCAAAATTAAGGCTGAAGTCTCTCTTCCATGGCCTTTCCCCTTAGTGTGTAATACAATTAAACTGAGCCAGATTGCTTCTTTGTTCCCTGGTTCACTGCACATTAATTCTTTCTTTCTTTACCGGTATTTTTGTCTTGTTTTCCAGTAAAAATATTGAAACTCCGTTAACAATATTTGTTAAAAAAAAAAAAAAATCTAAGCAAATAACTACTTGAGAAGCATGTATCCCACACCATTGTTTTTTGTTTTAATAATTACATCGAACACACTTTAGTGATGTTTATGACTATTGCCAATAAGAGAAGATATGTTTTACAAGGATAAACAAGACAAAATTACTGATTAAGACAATTATTTTTTGCAGCGTGCATTTCCTTCTTCACAACAGAAGTCTTCAAACATACATGTTGAGAAGAGATGCATCTCTCATAATGACTGAGAAAATAATATGCACCCCTTGATGATTAATTGCACAAGCTGATGAATGACAGAAAATGCTTGTCAATAAAACAAGAAACAAGACAGTTCCACAAAAACTAGTCATTTTAAAGTTCAGAAATGTGCAGCAAGAGATCTTTACTGGGGTAACATGGAAATCTTATGCAAACATCTTAGTTTGCATGAGTGATTCAATTTATTATCCAAAATGTCTCCTGATAAATCAAAGCAGTTTTAGATTAAGAACTGCCAAAACACCTCCTCAATGACCTCAAGAACTGACTGCACAGTCTGAAACCAATATACTGCATACCACTATACTTCAATCTATCATAATATATCATATCTCATATACTGTACAGTGGGGTACAAAAGTATATGCATCTCATTTGGGGTATGAGATCACTTTAAATATACACATTAAATAATAATCTATTTTTTTTATTATTTAAACCTCGAAATAAACCGAACGTTTTAGGATTTTAAAACAAGGAACAGTTATGATTTAAAATACATATGCACTATTTCTAAGTCACTAATCAAATAAAATTTGTGACATTGATCATATGACACCTTTGTACAAAAGGTCAGAAGATCTTGTTTCCTATTTTAAAAAAAACAATGTATTCCTGTGATAGCAAATCTGAATTTTCATTACTCCAGTCTTCAGTGTTACATGATCATTCAGAAATTATTCAAATATGCTGATTTGCTGCTCAAGAAACATTTATTATTGCTAATGTTGAAAACTGTTGTGCTGCTTAATATTTTTGTGGAAACCGTGATGCATAATTTAGTAGTAGGAAATTACTAGTCATCCAATTTTTTATATCAGCTATGCATTCTGTTAATTTTGTGAATTGGTAAGTTTCGTCAGGGCACAAAGAAATATAGGGCTAAGTATCATCAACGTAACAGTGGAAACTAACTCCATGTCTCCTAATGATATCTCCCAAGGGTAGCTTGTACCGAGTGAAAAGCAACGGTCCTAGTACTGAGCCTTGCGGTACTCCATACTGAACTTGTGATCAGTATGACATCTCTTCGTTTACTGCTACAAATTGATAAAGGTCAGATAAGATAACGGTCTATTCAAAAGAATGAACAGCAAGTTCAAAACAACAGCATTTATTTGAAATAGAAATCTTTTGCAACATTATTAATGTCACTTTTGCCACTTTCCTTGCTGAATAAAAGTATTAATTTCTTAAAAAAAAAAAAAGTTTACTGACTCCAAATTTTTAAACGGCAAAGTGTACATTCTTCAATTCACCGTTTCAAATATTTACTGAAATATAGGTAAACCAAGTGATTCTCAATCTGAATTGGACAGTCAAGGGAGGTAATGATATTCTAACTAGTTATATTAACAAATTAGTATTCATTATTCTCCATTAATGTCAATTTAGTTATGCAGGTCCATTCTAATCATGTTACACATGCATTTTTTACATGTCTAAAAACATGTTATGTTTCCATAGATTCCATTTCCCATTTTTCTTTCACACTTGATTATGTTGAGGTCGAGGTCGTGGGGTAGCGCTGTGTGTGTGGCCAAGCGGAGAAACAGATGCTTCTCTGGTGAGCTGTGATCATTAGAAAGAAGTGGCAGAGCAGGTCTCTGGAGGGCCAAACACAAATCTGAGCCCTTCTCCAGGAAGCAGAGATGAGGGAAGAAGCTGATTAACCTGTTTATCAGACCTCAGGGACATTATCTCATTAAACCAGTCAATGAGATTTAACCCAAGCGCTGTACAACCTGAGTGTTAAAGTATTGACAAAATACTTTGCAAAGTCCCCATCCCCCTTAAACAGCAAACTGGTTCAATTCAGATGGATTGCAACAGTGTCACACTAAATTAACTGATATTGGTGATTTTGTGAACACAATGCAGACTTACAATATACTATACACACATGATGTCACCATGTAAGTAAAGGGAATAGTGCCTGTGGGATTAAGGGTCCTGCTCAAACAAACAAAACACCCTTTGCATGTTCAAACCTGCCACCTTTTGGATTTTTAACCACTAGTCAGTCAGTCCCAATGATCTGTCTGAATCCTAAATCATCAGAATTTTTTAACAGATGGTGAATATCTTTCAGTATTTGGATAACCAGAACTATTTCTGTAAAAACACACGAACATTCATCACAACTTAAGGCCATATGGCCGACCCAGTCCACACAACCCCACGCAAACATATGTTCACTTATATAACCTTTACTCCCTACCTGACAGCAGCATGGGATCCTTGTCGATGGATTTGCGTACGTGATCAGACTCTCCGGTGAGGGAGCTCTCATCGATCTTGAGGTCGTTCCCTTGGATGAGAACACCATCCGCAGGCAGGAGGTCGCCTAGGAGACCCCAGAGTGACAGCAACAGCTCAATTACATCTTAGCAGCTTTGAATACTACTTCCTCTAAGAGCCAAAATGAAGTAACCAAATAAAAAAAATGTATTCAAAGGCATCTTCGCATTCTTATATATATAGGAATGTAAGAATACATTGAATATGCATATACTCTTAGGATAATTTAGGATAATTGTATGGATTTTAAAAAGATTCTAAATTTATATGTAAATTATTTACATTATTTTTTTACTATTTGAATATGAAGGGCCAAGTTACTCAAAATTAAATCATTAAATACATTTTTGAAATATTTAAATAAATGATTAAATACATAATTAAATTCTTAATAAAATAAAAAATTCAATTAATTATTAAATCACCAAACAAATTAATAATACCTTTTATTTCATTTTAGCATTTGATTGCACTAAGTTTTAGCATCATTTGTGGATTGCTTTCTCATTTAAGCACAAGTTTTTGTCATTTCATTTTCAGGGTTACGGTTGTCGGCACATCACTCAACAATAGTGGGCGTCACCTTTAGTTTAAGTGCATTTCCGCGAATCGTTCTTTTGAACTGGTTCTTTTTAGTGAGCTGGTTGAATCAGTTCCCCAAATCAGACTGAACCATCGGAAGCAGTTTGCGGGCCAGCTCAAGTCAGCACAGATCTACAAGTTACTGAGTCAAAGCTCACTTTCAGATGTGCCTGACAGTCACTGATGTCTCTTGCTGAAAAGCATAAAACATAAATAAAACATACTGGAAATTTAACAGTGATCCAATGGCAGTAGTTCTCAAGTCAATAGCAGTACTCTGATAGCTGTTCTCTCTTGAGTCAAGAGTCGGTTAATGGTTACAACAGTTCAGACGTGTCTGTGAAGAACCAATGAGCTGCTGATACGAACATATGCGTGAACGAGCATTTGAATTGAATGAGGGGGCGAAATGAAAGTTTTTTTTTATGGTTTCTCATGGTTTATGTAAAAAGTGATTTGTTCAAGACTAACTGATTCACTTTATGTGCTTTAGACATGTAAAACATCCACTTTTCACATCAGTATTTGGTTCTTTAATAATAGAATTGCGTATATGTGACGTCATTGCGTGATTACATAAACAAACTAGTGAATCGGTTCATTGAAACGAACTGTCCAAAAGAACCAGTTTGCTGAAAAGATTCTCACTTCCCATCACAACCACAACAATGAAAATGAAATGACACATGCTTGTGCTTAAATGAAAAAGCAATCCAAAAATAATGCTAAAAATAAGCGCAAACAAATGCTAAAATGAAATAAAAGGTACATTTATTAATTTGTTTGGTGATTTAATAATGAATTGAATGATTTTTATGTTTTATTAACAATTTAATTATGCATTTAATGACTTATTTTAACATTTATTTAATTAAGGCATAGTGTCTATATATATATATATTCATAATCAATTTATATTATATTTCTTATGTAAAAATTCCTTTAAATTATACTTAACACTTAATTAAACTTAATTGTATAAATTATGTATTCATTCATAAAGAATTTAAGTGAACCGTCATTTAGCAGTGACCAAAGCAACTTAACAGTACACTTTTTACAGAGACAAGACTAGAGATGTTAACGTTTTTAATAAAGGATCACACAAATTTAAGAGCCATGAATTCATACATTAATTCCTAAAAGTTTGTTGCATGCAAGATGCTTTTTATAAAACACATGTTGAGGAGCCAGTTTTGAACTCTACTGACCATATTTGACTTGGGCAACATCCCCCACCACCATCTCAGCCACGGGGATTTGAATGACCGTGCCGTTCCGCACCACAGCGAAGCGTTGCTCCTGCTCGATACGGCTCTGCAGGCCACGGAACTGCTTTTCTTTGCTCCAGTCATTAAACGCCGTCACCAGCACCACGCAGAGCACAGAGAGCAGGATAGCTGCACCCTCGATCCAGCCCGCCTCCGCCTCTCCCTCGTCCTCCGCACCTGCACTCACATTACTACATGCTGGAGAGAGAGAGAAAAAAGAGAGTCAGAGATGGAAAGGTAAAAATGTGTGGGAGGACAGAGAGTTTGAGTGTCTACTTGTGATCCTTTATGTTCTTTTATCTATCCATCCATCTCTCACTCCATTCCTTCTATTCTTTGATTTCTTAGCTATCCATGCAACTATACTAGTACTTACACACAGGTATGAGAAGGTTACTTTAAAAATTTTTACCCAAAAAAGGTTTACCCAAAAATGAAATTTCTGTCATTAATTACTCACCCTCATGTCATTCCAAACCCGTAAGACTTTGGTTCATCTTCGGAACAGAAATGAATATCTTTTTGAGGAAATCTGAGAGATTTCTGTCCATCTATAGACAGCTACGCAACTTACACTGACGCTTCAAAAAGTTCATAAAGAGATCGTAAAACTAATCCATATGAATTGAGCAGTTTAGTCCAAAATTTCTTAAGAGACTTGATCGCTTTATATGATGAACAGATTTAATTTAGGCTTTTTTTCCACATATAAACATTCATCAGCACACACATCAGATATGGTAAACGGAAGCTCAAGCATGTTTTCTTGATGCGTGCGAGAATCATTGAGGTTCGTTCTCGTGTCTTACGCAGCATGTTTGAGCTTCCAGAAGAGGTTTGTTCTTGCACGTGAATCAGGTTCGGTTGAGCTATGGATTAGTTTTATGGTGTCTTTATGAACTCTTTATGAAGCATCAAAGTTTTGGTTGCAAAGCTGTCTATGGACAGAAAGCTCTCAGATTTCATCAAAAATATCTTAATTTGTGTTCTGAAGATGAACGAAGGTCTTACGGGTTTATAACGACATGAGGGTGAGTAATTAATGACAGAAATTTCATTTTTGGGTGAACTAACCCTTTAAAAAGTTTTAAAGTAACAAGAGCCTTCCCAAAAATATGACAAAAATAGACAAAGATATGCTAAAATGTTTTAAAATATCATATAACGTTTTTCCTGAGCTTCTGATGAATGGCCAGCAATCCCTTATGTAGATAGATTTTGTTGAATTTTTGATCATTTTACTATTTTATCACTGAATACTTAAAACCAAGTCACCTTCACTGTCCCCTCCTGGCGGCTGGTAAAAGGACAGTCCGAGGGAAATAATGGCCGCAATTTCCAGGATTATGAGGGTAACATCCTGTAGAGCCTCCCACACGAGCTGAAGGAAGGTCTTGGGCTTCTTAGGAGGGATGAAGTTCATTCCAAACACCTGCCGACGTTTTTCCAAGTCAGCAGGATTGTCCGACAGTCCTTTTGAGAAGGAAAGATGGCAGTAAATTTCATTGCTACCTCTCAAATTTTACTAACAGAAATGTAGTGAGATATTTAGTTGGTATAAGTTGGTTATATTAAGTTGGTATATTATATCAGTAAATAAAATATAAAATAACCAAACCAAATTGTCAACCTGTAAAGCCTGAAACATTTTCACCATTTTTTCCCCTCCAAATTTAACAGGATTTGTTTTAGTGCAGAAATCATCAGCCCAGGAACATGTATACAGGTGTAAATCAGAGTTATGGTGCTAAAAACCCTTTTTTCTCCATGTAAACGCTTTTAAGACCTTCCTGGATGCTCATTAGTCATCACTCAATTCTGTTAACACCAATCCCTGACCTCTTAGGGTGGCAGGAAGGGAGGGGAGAGGACATTACAAGAGAACACAGGGCACAGATGGTTAAGTCAGTGTGTTTCGGATGCACCACAGGGTGTGATTTTTGGCAGCAAGACCCAGACAGACTGTCACGCTCCCTGCATCCTCACCCTGCCAATCATCACCTGCTGCCCCTGGCAACCTCTCATCTCCCACCAGAGCTTCCCTTTCACTCACTGTAAAGCCTAATTGAGTTACTCCAATGGTTTGTAGGAAATAATTTCCCTAACTCATACCAATTGCCCTGATTAATTCATTCAGTCTCTGTTCGTGGCACAATATTTGCAAGTAAATTAAGACAACTAAGATATGCCAATGCAATCCTCTTTCTACAGACTACCAGAATTGAAAGACTTTTGCAGTACATCCAGCCCTTTCTTCTACCCTTTCATCTTTCCATCCATGCCCGTGAGCTTCTCTTTTTGTATCTCTGTCATGGTTTCTGAAGAGAGGTTTTTCAAAGAGCAGCATTAAAGGAGGAGAAAGAGCTTTACAATAAACTTAAAGTAACCTCATCGTGGCTGCCAAATAGCGATGTAGGCAGACCGCATGACTTGGTCTGAAAGCAAGTGGACAGAACAAGATGAGAATCAATGTGATTATCAGAGCGCAAAGTAGGATCATCTACCCAAAATAGACACAGCAATAAAAGATTCAGAGCAAAATAATTCTTAAATTCCTTTAATAGTTAAACACAAACTAAATTTTGTGGTTTTATTTAGTAAAACTTTCCTGATTCAGGTAGTCAGGAATAGTATTTTAGCCTTTAGTTAAATATGATTGTTATTTTTATTTCTTATGCATGACATTTTTGTTTCTTATGCATATGTTGTGATTATTTTAATTCCCTTTCTATGTAAAGCACTTTGAATTACCATTGTGTATGAAATGTGCTATATAAATAAACGTGCCTTGCCTTGATCATTCAAAGCATGAAATAATAGGAATAAAAACTATTTTACGTTTTTATTTACAATTCTATTAAAAAAAATCCCTGCTGGTGGAATGATCTGCCAACTCAACCCGAGCATTTTCAAGAAATGGCTAAAGATGCATCTTTTTTTTGTCAACACTTGACCCATTAATACCAACACTTTATATTCTATTTATATTTTCCATTTAAGGCCCGTTCACACCAAGAACGATAACCATCAAGATAACTATAACGATAACTACATTTGCATCCACACCAACGAATGATAACGGTCTGTTTATTCTAAGCTTATAAAGTGTGTACAATATGTTTTTGCTGTTCTTGTTGCATTATTTTAACCAGCAGATGTCCTCAGCATGCTATGTTTCAAGTGAATCTAGCTAGTGTAATCGATTTAATCTAACAGTGAATTCAGCTGATGAAGTCAATATAGTGGAATAAAAACAACACCTAGTCTTTTTCAACTTCAAAGGGAGCAAGACAATGTTGTCGAAACTAGCACTGGATACCTGAGGGAATTTTTATGTGAAACTGTTTGCTAGCCTGGCATAATCATCTCATCGTTAATACTTCTCATCATTTATTCCGAGGGTATGACTGATTGTTTTCCATATATCCATTTTCTTTAAAGTATCCTTGAAAAGGGTGTTTAACTTGTCAAACAGTGGTGACTTTTTCTGGACCTCGGCGATTAACTTCTCCAATGTCATCTGCCATTTCAAATGCGCGAGCCCTTAAATTAGATTTGATTCTGATTGGCTGTCATTGTTTTATCATTCAACAGCAGGACAAAATCGTTCTGAAAGTGATCCCAACGATATCGTTTCTCTATATCGTTATAGCTGTGGTGTGGAAAGTGCTATTCTTTTATATTTAGACCAATTTTTAGAACTATATCTTTATCGTTATCTTTATAGTTATCGTTCTTGGTGTAAACGGGCATATATATATATATATATATAAAAATTGCCCTTTTGTTGGCTTAATTGCTTCTTTTGTTCTACTCATTTGTAAGTCATTTTGGATAAAAGCGTCTGCTAAATGATTAAATGTAAATGCAATATCAGCACTGGTATGCTCCTTTTTTTACCTATAAAGCTTTATAATAAAACATGAAAATGTGTTTGAAAAATCATGAATTTTCCCTAAAAATCCCATGATGTTGCATAAAGACACATAGGGAGATGTTCTAAAACGCTAGGACTTAATTTTTTTAAAACAAAAAACTGCTGCAAAGAGAAAAACAGTATTACAGAAAGATGCTCTCGTCTGATAACATGGGCAATGCCTGTTTTCAAAAGCAGATAAAGGTGTCTGGCATTTGGTATTCTTTCTGTGAAGACGGGCTTGTTTTTGAAAAGGAGTGTTAGTGAATACAAGGATTTACAGGAGTTCTGTTATTATTTACTCATCCTCCAGTCATTCCAAACCTGTATAACTGATTTTTCTTCTGCTGACCACAAAAGGAGCAGTTTTGAAGAACTGAACTGGTTGCTCATTCACATGCAATTACAAAGAAAGGGGACTTAATCTTTCAAGCTTTAAATAGGACACAAAAGCACCATGAAAGTATCATAAAATGGTCCATAGAATTTGTGCACGACATTAAACTCTGTAACAGCTTAAATTTTGGTCCGTTCCTGACACAAAATTATTGTACGGCTACAGAAGACCTCTATGAATATGTTGCACAAGTCTAATGGACCACTTTTACGATACTTTTATGGTGCTTATGCATCTTTTCTGATAAAAGCCTCAGTCCCCATAGGGACTAACTGCATGGTACACAGCAATCAGTAAAATTCTCCATTTGCTTTCCACGGAAGAAATAAAATCATACCATTTTGAATGACCTGAGATTTAGTAAATGATCCCTGAATTTTTACAATAGCTGAATAGCTTCTTTAATAGCTGAAAATGTCTGTATGTTTCAGGATGCGCATGTGATCTTATGTAATTTAGCAAGTGATATGGTCACATGTTCAAACTAGTGCTACTCACCATCTGCAGGTGAAGTCTTGAGTCTGTGACAGAGAGTTTCTGTATCTGTGAAGTTCTCCTGGATCTTCTGCAGGGCCTCGGCTCCCCTGAGCTCCATCAGCGAGCACAACTCATCCACTGACACCCCGAAATCCCCCTCTTGACCTCCTCTGTCCATCCCTGGCTTCTTAGGGTGGAACTCTACCGTGCTATTGCCCAGATCCCCCATGATGGTGTGTTGGTTGTGGAAGACTGGCAGCTTTTAACGCTATGAGCTAAAAAATGGGTACCTGGTAAAAATGCGTTATCTATTTTGTCCTACTTATATTCCTCCTCACCTATTTCTAAGATGTTCTCTATGTAGTTCTCCATATTGAGACATGAATTGTCAGGTTGTTTGGGGTTTTCTATTCTATGGTGTGGTAGCAGGGGTTCCCCTGAAATATCCCCCCATAAAGAAAAAATCAGCAAATAAAGTGGTAGCCATTGTGCCAATCCATCGCTATGAAGACCAAATTAAGCAAGTGTTACTGATTATTAAACAATAAAGGGGATCTAGTGACACAGGAATAATGTCGGTAAATAACCTAAGGGGGAAAAAAAGAAAAGAAAAAAAAATATTAAACATTCATCTCTGAACTTGCTCAAACCAAAAACACAGACAGCTGTGAAATCCAAGTGATTAAGGTGCCAGCTTAAAATCTTGAGAAAAAATAGACACATGCATGACTTTTACACATTTATTTAATAAAAATTTAATGTTATGGAAATAAAATTAATCAAAATCATTATTATCATAAAATAATAATAATAAAAACAGCTACACAATAATTTGAGAAGAATTGTTGAATTGATTGAAATATTAAAAACTATAAAAAAGTTTGTTACAGGTTCATTAATCATAGGCTAATATCCTATCACAAAATATAAAAACAGCTACACAATGATTTGAGAAGAATTTTACGTGAAATAGTATAAAATTGTTTTTATATGCTATTTAATGGCTTTTCAACGCTTTTAACAGTAGCTGAAATCGAAAAGGCAACATACAAAAATATCAAATTATTTTGCCTTGCAGGAAGTTAAAAAAAATGTTAATGAATTATATATAATTTAAGCATACAAAACACGTGACCACTTGTCTCGACATTAATGAGCTGAATATCCATGTCCTGGGTACAACCTTTCATCTGTCTGCCTTCATAATATATTAAAACAGATCTGCGTGTTAGTATTATTTTACTTATGCGTTCGCTTGTTTACCCAGCAGTTAGTTATTGCGACGATGGCCCTGGTCTCTCCTAGGCTACTTAACCTTTTATTTTAACCTACTTCTCCTAGATTTCATTATGAACACATTTGTTAGATTTTTACCTAATGATAACGTTTAAAAGTCGACGAAATAATTATTTAAACGTCTCGAAATGTGGAGGTGGCATTTTGCTCAACGAGGAGTCACAGGTGTAGGTAGTTTGTGGGAAAAAAGTAGCCAAGTGTTTACCATGCACACCTACTGCAATGGATTGTTTACATAATATCCGATGGAAACCGAGGACAATTACTTCTTATCTAAACGCCTTTTGAAATACTCTCTCTTGATAAAAGCGTTATGTGCGCCTCTCCCCAACCCATGTATGTACTTTACAGTGCCGCCTCTCGACGCAAAATCTGCCTTCACTCAGTACGAGACGCCTGCGCATGCGCACATAAACACTTGCCCAATCCCACTGCAGAACAGATTTACGAAGGCAACACTACCAGCCATCAGGCCTGCAATTTTGGATGACATTACAATCCGCTTGAGCTCTGCGCCTCCATTTCCCTGCTGTGACACCAACTTTACTGAACATTTAAACCCATAATCTGTGTGCGCGCCTCGTCGTCTTTTATTAAAAATGTCCAGAAGATTCCTCAACAAACATGCTCTTTAAACAAGATGATGCCCTTTCCTGGTAACCTTCAGGAATCAGATGTTCACCTTGGTCCACTGTACAGCTGCTCAGAGCTTATGACAGAGCATATAGCATTTGTGTTATGATTTTTTCAGGTTAATCACGGTAAAACAAATGTATATTACAATTTTTTAGAGGGGATTAAAATGAAATGCTGCACAAACCGACCAGACAGCAAGGTTACATCCATCACCTGCTTTTCAGTCTACTTAAAACTACTTTTTTTAAAAAAAATCTATACAGGATCCAGAAATAGGCTACACAGCTTTTAATTAAGTTTATGGCACAATAATGATGATTAATATTTTTTAAATAAATGTTAAAGTGTTGAGAATACAAGTCATGTCAAATTTTTGATTATAATACTGTATTTGTGATTATTTTTTATTATTATTAGCCTCTATATTTTTTATTTATATTACTGTATATTCTGTATTGCATTTTTTATTTTAATGACATTAAAAACAATTGTTGAACAATACACTCATGACAAAATAAAATGTCATATTGGTGAGTAATATCAGCATAAATATGCTGGGCATACTGTAAATGATGATGATAATTTCATGTAATGCTTACATACTGATATTACATTAATAAAGCACTTTAATTATACATTAGCAGACACTCGACTGCAACAAATAGACAAACCCAACACAAAACATACCCTGCTGACACCTCAAGGCACTTGTGAACATGAACATATATATATTCACTCACCGCGCAGGCCATGCTCCAAGGACATTTGACGTTGAGTCGGAAAAAAAGGCAGGAAAAACGGAATGATATCCAGTGATTTATCCTCAAATCATGCCCATCATGGAGAACACAAAAATGAAAGTCACATCATTTGACCTTTACGCTATTCCAAACGCAGATGATGCGCAACGGTGCAGAATAGAAATCAAATGAAGGGAGCAGGAGGCAGCAGACGGTGGTGACCACTTCATCTTATGCGGAAGAAAATCTGAATGATGCAGATGAGATTGTACCATGTCCGCATTAATTAATCTGTTAAATACGGCGTATTGTGCTGTCGGGAACGTAAAGGAGGGTCGTTTTGGTCACATCGTTGCTGTTATTTTTGGCGCTGATTGATAGAGTGATGGGTGAAGGAGAGATGTGGGTCTACATGCTGATGATGCCCGTTTGACGCGCATCTCGCGGTGATGGCAGCAGCAGCAGCAGCAGCATCCGAGCGCTGGAGGACGGGAGGTGGGGGAGGGGCGGATGAATAACCCTCGCGCTCCAAGCCTCTCGCTTCCCTCCCTCCCTCTCTCTCTCTCTCTCTCCGCAATCCTTTCCTTTTCCCGGTAAAGACGAATTCTACTATGGCGAAGGCTTGGTTTTAAATATTCATAACCCAGGCTTTTGCCTCAGGAAGGTAACCAAGCAAGGTAACAACGCAACGTCAGCACGAATAATCAATATTCATAAGCAGAACATTCGGCATTGGGTGGTTGTCACGATACGTTGGCATGATGTACTTAATATTCATGAAGCAGACATTCGGCATTGGAGGATTACCACGCTGCGTCAGCATGAACTTATTAATATACATGAACTCATTTTGCATGTTAACACAAAAGAATCATGATACGCGACAAAAAAAAAGAAAAAAGATAATTATTAAAAATGGCTACTTTTGAAAAATATTTTGCTAAAAAAAAAAAACCACTAGATTTAGATAAAAATTTGGCATAGCCAACATAACCTCCTGCATCCCTCTGTCCTCGTACGAGGACATTATATTTTAGTGAATTTCTCTGACACCATACATGTCACATTTTTAAGTCTGGATGTCCTGTAAAGAGCACATTCAGGGCTTTTGAGAGAAACCAAATGTTTGGAGGTTTCACCAGGACAGCAACTTCTCCTTGGTCTTTAAAGCTGCAGTCCGTAATTTTGCCTCTTTGTCGCTATCTCTGTTTGAAACCTCCAAATGCAGTTGTTTGCGGAATTATTATCTTTACGTGCTTTGTGCCTCGGCACGGCTCCTCAGCGCGGATGAATCTAATGTTTGCTGTCAGTCACCACATCGGCGTGGATACCGTACTTCGAAATCACAGATTGTAGTCTTGGAAGTATGACCAAAATGAGAATTTTCACCGGAGAATATCATCTGAACAAGTAAGTAACATGTCTGCCACTTTTGTTCTGACTGAGGGAAAAAAAGCATTACAGTAAATCGCGCTGCCTGTGGTGATTAAATCTAACGATCGCTTAGCTCATATCACATCAAACCGTGCAAATTATTATTATTGTTATACTTTGTTCTCAAATTGTTAATGTTAACAACATCAGCATTGCGTGACTATGTGTATTTAGAGTGTATTAGGGTTACCTGTAGATTTCAATTTCTGTACAGTCTAATAACGTTAATTTGTCATACAATCTGCCCTCAAAATGATAAGTTTAATTATTGCAGCTGCTGTGAGAAAAGGCTATTAATGATCTGCCTCACATGCAATATAGCCTACTAGTTGGGACTTGTTCTTTATGTATTTATCTGACGCAATGACGCAAAAACAAACGGCGACATGCTTGAATTTCCCGCGGAAACCCACCAGTACCACCCGAATCATAAAACATTATTACAAGCTTACCATTGTGAATCGGGCTAAGGTAAGGAGGTAGTTTTGAACACTGGCTGGTTATGTATGCTCAAAAATTGATTTTGGATCATTTTTAACCAAAAAACATTATGGACAGCAGATTTAAAAATGACTGAATGATCAAATTTAGCACTCTTATGGAAATATGATAATATTTTATAATTATCATTTAAATCTGATTAAATTGTTTGTTATAAATCAACATCTCGGGAAAATGCTATGGGGTTTCTAATCAAAATATGACTTTCTGTTACAAAACAGGGCATTGATTTCATACATGTCTGAGGAAACCAGGACTTAAATCATGTTTATCAGGCCATTTAGGAGAATAGGGAAAGAAATTACATATCAATATTTCTATGAAATATTAAATATTATTATGAAAATGTTGCCAAATATTACTCCCATTATTAAACTTCTTTTTCATTAGGCTACATGTTGCTCCAAGAACACATTAATATGCAAATTAGATACAGACTATAGATGCATTGCATTGAATGGGAAAATTCATGTATGGCAATTTTACCCACATATTGCATAAAGTAAAATAGTATATCAATTCATTCCATTATATCTTTCATAACATAGATGAGAATCATCTTTAAACAAAATTTGGTTAAAAAAAATCCTGAAACCTAAAAATTGATTGGTGAATGAAAAAAAAATGTCATTTCATGTCCTTTTATTTTTTAAACAACTGAGTCCTGGTTTCCACTTATGAGGACATAGCATAATATATGAATAACGTACAAAATTCCATTTGTTTTTATGCTCTAAACAATGTAATGACATGGAAAAAATACTAAATTTAAAAAAACATTTTTCCCCAGGTTTAGGAGGATAATATCAACAAAAAGAAACAAAATAAAAGCATAGATAGAAGGTATTACTTGTTGAATTTGCTCTTTAATTCATTCACCTGTCTCTCTCTCTCGGCTGAGAATCTGAGCATTAATTATAAAGCGAGTGATCATGCAGTCTGCTGCCTGTAGCTCCATTAATAAAACACCCCGACAAAGGATTTGAGAAAGAGAGAGCCTTGGTTTAATTAATATTCATTTCCTTTATTTGTAGGCTATGATTGTTCTGCATACAGTATTGTCAAAATGCCAATACAACACACACACACACACACACACACACACATACACACACAATTCAATTTGTTCATTTTTGCTATTTTCATAACTTTCATAATTCATTCTTCTGTAGTAGTAGGCTATTTTGTCTTTTTAACTGTTTTAATTTCATGCTGATATTTTATTTGTTACCATTACTAGTTTATTTGCACTTACATTGCATAATTTTTGTCTTTCATAAAGCACACTAAAACTGATACTGAATTTAGAGAGTGGGAAAGCAGAAGAGGGGTAAAAACACTGAGCATATATGACCTCTGTGTCTTTATATTGGCCATTTCAAATTATTTCAAATAAGTCAAATTATTAATTAAATGAGAATGACCTGTTGACACACACTCTTGTGTGGACTGTGTTCATGGTCTGTAATGTTCTCCTGCATCCCACTTGAAATTTGTGATGTGTCAACCCCTCTAGTGGAGAAGAATGGCTTTGCATCCAGCAGCAACCATATCCTTGTGGCTGCGCAAGATATCTATAAGATTTCTGAAGCCAAGCTAGATGAAAGTGATGAATCTTGTAATGTATAAGCATTTCATTTATTCTTGGATGATGCAAGATGGCGACGCTCTGCCCACTTGGTGTATGTGTGTTTCACCTGTATGCGATTAGAGAGAATTATGCGTAAATAAAGTTGGAAAGTATTCTTATTATCCATCTTATCTTTATAGACGGCTATACAGACATGCATGGACAACAGGGAGCGACATTATAAATCTGTCTTTTACAAAGCAATGAGCTGTTGTCTAGTATAAGGACTATAGGCTATAGCTATTTTATTAGTGCCTTCTTACTCTACTGAGGTGAAAATTACCCATACCAAATAAGAAATGAAATTCTGAAAAATAGGAATTTTATTATATCCAGTAGGATATTGTTTTAAGAAGGTTCTTGTTTAACTGGCTCTAAATTATGATAGATTTTCATGTTTGCACTTCTTTTGGATTATTTGACAATTCAGAAGTGGAACAATGTGCATTTTGCCAACACTTGTGTTTTGGTTCCACGCTCCATACTTTTTCTCAAAGGCCTGTTTTAATGAGTTAGATTCAAATAAAGGTTTTAACAAGGGTGGAATGTGCTATAGCCTGTGTAATCCCCTGACATAATCTGTTTGTGGGCCTGCCCCTCTCTCTTCCTTTTTTCAACCAAACACATGATTCAGATCAAGCCCCCTTTGAGGCTAGGCTAAATAAACGCACAGAGAAAGTACAATTCTGGACCAAAGTTCAACCTCATGCTGTTACCGGTCCGATATTTATACTAGTCACCACTTTTAAAACAAGAAATATGCAATGGAAACATAAGTGAAGGACCTTGCTTACTCTTGGCAATACACTTTCACACGGCCGTCTGCCAGATCAGGAATAAGAATTAGAATAAGGAATAAGAACTGCACTGTTGGGGCATTCTTCCACATTGCAAAACTTCTCTTCAGGACATCGCCAAGGACAAGGTACAATGTCTCATTCTACAAGTTTGTGTGTTTTAAAATGTTTCATTTTGCAGTAGTAGTTCAGTCAATGTAAAGATGACTACTGCACAATGTCATTCAGAACAATGTACACAGTCACTTTTTATACAATGAGTTACACAGTTATATACATATTTGTGCAAATCACTAAATTGCTTTCACTGTGTTGCCTACAGTACACAGGTTTTGATGCTCAAGTCATTGGTATGCAAAAGCTTAATCTTGGATGAAAAGCCTTTACATAACTATTTAGCATACATGTGAGGGAAATGTGTCTGTGTTTAGATAGTTACGTGATCTATGTTCTCTAGTCTAGCACTATCTAGTAGTTTCTCACATGCAAACAGTGAACTCATAAAACTGTACATATGTTCAACTGAGATCTTGAAGCAGATCACAGTTCATTAACTGACTCTGTCATCATTAACGTTATTCTGGACATGTATGACTTACTTTCTTCTACTGAACACAAAAAGTATATATATTTTGAAGATCCAAGGGGTCCAAACAATATTGTAACCCTCTGACTTTCATTTTATGGACCAAAAACAACATGAGGGTGAGTAAATGATGAAAGAATTTGTAACTTTCGGTGAATTATCCCTTTGAAACACAAATACAAAGTCTACAAAGTTCAGTTAATATAAATTGGCATTAGTTTCTGATTTACAAGCTTAAGCATTTTTTTTTTTGCATTGGTGATATTTTGATCTACAATTGCAAAAAGTCAAGAATTGCAATGTTTCCCATTCAAGACGACTGACTAATCAAACATACATTTTCAGACAATGCTGCTGCATCCCCAGATCTTTGTCCTTGCTGTCTTCCTTTGGAGTCTCCCACTACTTTCCCTGGCTGGGAAGATTCTAGTGTACCCTGTGGAAGGAAGCCACTGGCTTAACATGGACATTCTGCTACGAGAGCTTCATCAGCGAGGTCACAAACTGACAGTGGTCCGTTCTGCCAACAGTTGGTACATCCCAGAGAACACCACACACTATACGCCCATCACCGTCCATGTTGAGCACCTCAGCAGCCTGGAGGACCCCAAGTACATGGCATCCTTTCTTAAGAGAAACATTGACATTCAAAGAGGGGAAGGATCAGTTTTGTCATTCATTGCCCTACAGAAAGAAATCATTACTCTTTTAGAAGAGTCGCACAATTCCTCTGCTGAGATGGTGAGGATTATCCTAGAAGACAAAAAGCTTATAAAAACACTCAAAGAGTCCAAGTATGATCTGATGCTAACCGATCCTGGTTTTGCAGGAGGGGTCATATTGGGCGCGTACTTAGGTCTACCAATGGTGTTCAACGTACGATGGATAACAAACGGAGAGGGGCACTTTGCAATTGCACCCTCACCGCTTTCTTACATCCCAACTATCGGATCCAGAGTAACGGACAAAATGAGCTTTGCGAATAAAATGAAAAATTTCTTGCATTTTGGAATCGGCCAATACATAGACCACATGCTCACAAGGCCCCTCTATCAAGGAGTTATCAGCGAATACATAGACCCCAACTCCAACATCTACACTCTGATCCAAGGAGCGGATTTGTGGCTCATGCGAGTTGATTTTGTATTCGAATTCCCTCGTCCTACTATGCCCAATGTGGTCTACATTGGAGGCTTCCAGTGCAAACCCTCCAAACCTCTACCAGATGAATTGGAGAAGTTTGTCGAGAGTTCTGGAGAGCATGGGGTGGTGATCATGTCTTTGGGTACTCTGCTTGGAAGTCTGGTTCCTGACATATCTGAGGTCATCGCCTCTGCCTTCGCTCGCTTGCCGCAAAAGGTAATTTGGAGGCACGTAGGGGAAAAGCCATCTACGTTGGGGAAAAACACACTCATTGTGGAATGGTTGCCTCAGAACGACCTCCTAGGCCATCCTAAAACTAAAGCTTTCGTCACCCATGGAGGAACGAATGGAATCTACGAGGCTATTTACCATGGCGTGCCGATGCTTGGACTCCCGCTCATCTTCGACCAATTCGACAACATGATTCGCCTGGAAGCCAGAGGGGTGGCTCATGTGCTTGACGTCGCAACCCTGGATGTAGATACCCTAACGCAAGCCCTGAGGGACATACTGGATGAAAATCAACAGTACCAGAAGAACATGCGCAGAATGTCAAGTCTACATCGTGACACACCGCTTAAGCCAATGGACAGCGCCATCTTTTGGCTGGAGTTTGTCATGAGGCATAAGGGTGCGGCGCATTTGCGCACAGAGTCCTACAAGCTTCCTTGGTATTCCTACCACTGCGTGGATGTGTTAATGTTGATAGTGAGTTTGTTTATGGCAGTCTGTCTGATCTTGGTCTTGATGAGCAAGGCATTGCTGAAAGTTTTTGTCAGGAAAAGAAAGGCCAAAAAAGAGTAGACATCTTTGGTCGTTTTTTTTTTTGGCTATAGGCTGATATCATTAATGCTGCTGTATGTAATTTCTGCACCACTTCCAATGGGTTAAGGCCTGGTTATTTTGCATGGCCTTGTAGCTGGTAGATACTCAACCATCTGACTGGAAAAAAAACATCTTTCTCCATTAATAATTTTGCAAGCAACGTTTAAATTGTAAATATATCAATTTAACCAATTCCCAGTCTCACGAGTTCACACTTACAAATAATCGGATAGAGTAAAAGAGCATGCGTATTTGGCGTGCTGACTGAGGGGGGCTCTGAGCTTGGAATTTGGCCCAAACTAAGAGTACACCCCCCCGTATACCTGGCTGGGATAGGAACCAGGGTGCTGGAGGGATGCAGAAAAATGTGGAAGAACGTATGCGAGTCGGCTATGTATATATGCCTCCTCTCGTGCTGATTGGATAGATAATTTGAACGTGTTCCTCTTAAATTTTGTTAAAGGGTTAGTTCACCCAAAAATTAAAAGTATGTCATTGATTACTCTCCCTCATGTCGTTCCACACCCGTAAGACCTTTGTTCATCTTCAGAAAATTTTATGCCTCAGTGAGGCCTCCATTGACAGCAAGATAATTAACACTTTCAATGCCCAGAAAGCTACTAAAGACATATTTAAACAGTTCATGTGACTACAGTGGTTCAAACTTAATGTTATGAAGCGACGAGAATACTTTTTGTGCGCCAAAAAAAAAAAACCAAAATAACGATTTTACCCAACAATACCTAATGATGGGTGATTTCAAAACACTGCTTCATGAAGCTTCGAAGTTTACGAATCATGTGTTTCGAATCAGTGGTTCAGAGCACGTATCAAACTGCCAAAGTCACATGATTTCAGTAAACGAGGCTTTTTTACGTGATAAGTGTTTCGAAATTTTAATGGTTCACCACTGGGGGGGGTGTGACTTTTCTTTAGTAGCTTTCTGGGCATTGAAAGTGTTAATTGTCTTTCTGGCAATGCAGGCCTCACTGAGCCATCGGATTTTATGAAAAATATCTTAATTTCCTTTCTGAAGATGAACGAAGGTCTTACGGGTTTGGAGCGACATGAAGGTGAGAATTTTCATTTTTGGGTGAACTAACCCTTTAATAAAACATTTATTGGAACGCTCTTAAAAGCGTGAAATGGACATTCTTCATTTCCGCTGCCTTTCACAGTTAAGTTTAGTCACTAGAGATCAGCTAATTGAATTGCAGTTTCTAAACAGTTTTCCCAAACCCTCCCCCTATCTGCCATAAATAAAAAAAAATAAATAAATAAAAAAAACACAGGTAGTCCTGCCCCAAAGTTTTGGTTGAGACAATGTTGCTTGGTCAGGCAGTTCAATCAAATAGAGCAATGTTTTTGATGAGGCCACACGGCCAGCTTTTGGACTTTTCAGGAAAATGAATTTTGAAAATCTTGAAATTTCAACACTTAAAATTACACAAATCAGCTTTAAGGTTTATATGAATATATTTGGTCAATTAATGTGTTGCTAACAGTATATTTTAATGTTTTTAAAAAAAAAAAAAAAAAAAGGAACTGCAACGGATTGTGTTTTTCAATTTGTTTTATTGATTTGTACAGACATTGAATGAACCAGCTGTCTATTTTGCACGTAAATATTTCACTTAACACAACCACCGGCATGGTCAACAAAAAATAAAATTATTCAAAAAACAGAGTCATAATGTGACAGATGGCCGATGACGCCGATGCTCCTACATTTTGGAATGGTGTATTACTATATATGGTTACAATAGGCGAAATACTTTAGAGTAAAAAATAAAGTGCTCCGTCTTCATCTGTTCTACTGTGTCACTTTGAGAATACTCATCTCACCTCTCCAAAAAGTAGCAATCCCATTTCTTTCTCTATGAAAAACAAAGTGTAAAAAAGGTTAGAAATGTCTAGATATTTCAAATCTACAGATCACAGCTCAATTGTCACTGTGTGATATTTAAGGGGATCAATGTCATATACATGCAAGATATAAAGACAAACACTTGAACACAATCAATAGAACATGTAACCTATATAATAGATACCAGTCTGTAACTTTGTTTAGTTCCATTAGGAAAACATTACAAAATGCTTTTCTTCCTTCTGTAATAATAATAATAATAGCAGTAATTGTTCCACAGCTAACTTTTCTAAACATCTGTTCCACTCACCCCACATCACCAATTTTCTTTCAACATTTCAACAATTTCATTATATCTTAACAAATGGATGAGGAGAGAATGAATAAGAAGGAGTTTAAAGAGAGAATGAATGTCTGGGAACAGCTTTGGTATTTTAAAAGTATAGCCAAAACATCTCAAGTCAGTCAAATTACATCCTCCTGCGATTGCATGTTGCTCAGGCATTTTTGTTTCACTTCAGTCATGTTAAAAAAAAAAAAAAAAAACAGGTTGCGCTTCAGGTTGGCACATTTTGTGTTATCTTTCAAGATTTGTTGGACAGATGTTACAGTAGATTATTTCAACACAGAAACCCTGGCAGAGGCCGTTCCTCAGGACACAGTTGCTTGAATTCAAATGAGTGGAAATTATAAATATATTGCGAGACCCAAGTGAGATCGTATTTTAAACTAGCAATAACAGTTTTTTCACTAAAACTCTCAGAACTACCCAATCTTTTTTTTTTTTTTTTTGATTGAACAAAAGAAGCCAATTTGTACCTTTTGAAAATACAAAGCCTTAATCAAATACTGCCGCCACATGCATTCCAACTTTACAAAGGCATATCTCGGTATTAAACTTGTGCAAAAAACTCTCTGCCCAGAAATACAACCAATAACAAACAATAAAGATTAATTTGAATGCTACGTTTTGGTCCACACATGGATATTAATAAGCCTAGAGATCCCAAATGTCTTAATCCTTTTGGAAAATTCTGGACAAAGAGCATCGGTTAAGTTGTGAATTCAAACAAGAGCGAACATTTGCCAATGTTACTGGGTTTTTCCATAAACAAAAGAAAATTACATGGACATGCATCAAAACACAAGCTGCAACAAAGCATATCATAAACCATTCTGAAAACCAATTCTCCATGCTCCAGAATCTTCAGATGTTGGACTACACCCCCTTGTGAATTTGCTAAAACAAACCCAATTGTGCAATAACTTCAATGATAAAACAAACGGAGACTGTGTTCTTTTTAAAGTAGTCACAATTCCAAAGTTAAGTGCAATGTTGCAGTGTGCTATGAAGATTTTGTGTGATGTTATATAAAAACTCTGGAGATTCTGCTTTGTGATTTTGCAATGAAAAGACTAAAAATGCAAGTTCACATCCAGAAGAACTTGAACATGGATGGTTAGACAACATTGACAGTGGAATTGTTTCATAATGAGTAAAAAAGCAATGTGATGTTTTAAAGGCAAATCAGTCAAACCTTATGCAACCTGTCCTTTTTGTTAAACTTTGAGGCGAATACATTTCATTTAACCAGGAGAATTCCTCTAAGAGCAAATGGTTGTGCAACAAAACTCAATGGATATATAGCAAACAAAACCTAATTCACACAAGCCTAAAAACAAAAGCATTAGTGTCAATTATGCAGTAATAAAGAAACTGAGGACAAAAGAAACTAAATGCCTTCTTTGTCATATACTTCTCTCTTTCATCTTTTATTTCCACAACTTGAGATACTCAAAATAAAATAGAAATAACGCAACTTTCCAGAACACTTTTAACACCTCTTTTCATCCACATTTGCTAAAGATGCAAATCCCGGCCTCTAGTAGGGTATCGTTCTTTTAAGAGTCACTTCCTCTCTGTTTACATTCCTCACTCTTCTCCCACCCCCCATGTATACCTTCTCATTAGTGTCCAATCTCTGCTCATCAGGGTCTCTCTGAATTCCCTCCACTTACCAGAGTCAATCCCACCACTAGGACAAGGGACCCTCCCTGCTTCCCGTGCCCGCACCGGCACCTCCTGCCACCAGGTTCCTCAGCAACTTCCTCCGGCCAGCCTGGTAGTCTTCCTCATCCACGTTCACCAGGAGCTTAATGGCCTCGTGACCCACTGCCTGCTTCAGAGAGTCCGTGATGAAAACGCCCTTCAGGGCTTCCAATAGCGAGCCATTGATGTAGTCCCGCCAAAAGGCGTCCAGGTAGGTCAGCTCTGAAAACTTGATGTCACATATGATGGAACCCAGGTCACGGGATTTGAGGATGGTGTTGGCCTGGTTGAAACGCTCAAACTGCCTCTCCAGCGCCTCTTGCTTATTGGAGAAGACATTGCCTTGTAGAGCTGACTCGTGCTGACAGTACTCCGCACGCACCCTCAGTCTTATGTCTGCAAGTCAAGGAAGGAGGTTAAAAAGGTGGCTTTTATATCTACTAACAAAAGACAGTCAGATTTCAGGAATTTTGCTTGCTCAATTTCTGCGCTCCAATTGCACATCCATGGAGAATACCATACATACCCAAAAATGGCAATGGCTGGCTTCAAAGCAACTTTCAAAAGGTTGCCAATAGGTGAGATTTTGCAAGAGATTTAATAAAGATACATATTCAAAAGTTTTATTCAAGTCACTTTGGCTGCGTTCTCACTGAGAGCCTTAGAGCTCAATTCTGATTTATTGCTCAGATCTGATTTTTTGTACAGCTGTTCACATCGTTGATTTAAATGTGGCCAATATCAGATTCCAGTGTGAACAGATCATGTTCCTGAACTGACCCACAAGCACAAAAGAACAATAAAAAGAAGTCACACAGCACGCTGTCAATCAGAAGTAAACACAGAGGACATCAGAGTAAGCAATTACATGTTTATTTATTGAGTGATCTTCTGCAGAAACCAGCAAACTTATGTGCAGGCAATATAAAAATCAAAGACGAGGATGTTTTATGTGGAACATTTATGATGTTTTGCTTGTATATAGAGCTGTCACTGTAACACTTATGAGCTCTGACATATCACTGTCCTTCACTGACTACCTTTCGCAACTGTCTTGATAACTTTGGGTATGTAAAATCTTTGAAGTGACTCCCATGAATTATGAAGAATGTTTCTCTGGAGTGAAGTAAAAGTCACATGAATTCCGATTTGACTGTTCATACTGAGGTCACATTGCAAAACATCAGACCTGGATCTGATTTAGGACCACATATGGAAGCGGCCCAAAAAAAAAAAAAAAAAAAAAAATCAAATTCCATGTGATTTGTGCCGTTCACACTGTCATGACAAAAACAGATCATAATAGCAAAAAAAAAAAAAAAAAAAAAAACACAGATTTGGACCACATGTACATGAACATAGTGTTATTAACAGAGTTTGGGGGGGGGAGTGTCGCCAAGTTGCCAGATCCAAACACATCTTATCATTGCTTGAGAGTGTAGATATAACTTATTATGGGTAAAATGGTGTAGATATGATTTTACTAAAATCTTATTCCACAGAGTCAAACTTTCTCGTTCTGCATCATAAACATTGTCACTGTCATGACAACCAGCATGCATCTTTTTTTTTTTACTAGAGCAGATTTGTTGTCTTACCACAGGTCTGTTTTTCTCTGCAGTCCGCTGTTGTGTGAGATCTTTTCCTTTTCCTGCTTGGTGGAGGTGGGGTGGGTTTAGCACGCGGTGGGCATACCTGGGGTCCTGATGGAGGACAGCAGATCAATGGCTGGGGTCCTGAGAAACAAAACATGATCAAAATCACTACCACAATGTCCGTCTTGTAGTACATGCATTTCCACTGATCATGATTAGGTTTAGGAGAAAGAAATAAGGTGAAGATTTGGATGATTTCCAGTTCAGAGTCAGAAACAAATTAGGGTTAAAAATGCTGGAAGCGATGTTAAGGCTGAAATACACTACACTGCTTTCACCCCAATTTGCAGTCTGGACAAGTTGGCGCTAGTTGCCGAAAGTCAGAGCAAGTCTGCAGATTTTGGGCAGTCGGAGTTGAGAGATTTCACAGAAAATCGCATTGTGTATGATGGGCACAGATTTTTCTAGCTTCAGACTTTGATTTTATCCAGTCTAAGCATATGTTTAATATTTTAAGCTGGTTTTAGAACAAATATTGTTTTCATGCACCTCCTAGCAACGAGGCGCATGTTTCTGTGTGAGTTTGTTTAAAGTCTGGTAGTCATTTAGTGTATGACGCCCATTTTGTATTTGTAACCAATTAGACAGTATGATGCCTAGTGTTTTAAAATCTGTTTAGATGTTAAATGTTGTTTAGTGTATTCCAGCCTTTTGACATTCTGGAAATTCTGCAAGACTTAGCCACTGAATTACATACCCCTTTACTTCAAAACCCTGCCCACTTCAAAGCCCAAGCTTTCTGCTTCTCAAATATGTGCTGGACTGCACAAATGCAGCAAAAAAAAAAAAAAAAAAAAAAAAAAAAATCAAAAAAGGTCTTCAACCCTGCTCCTGGGCACCCACTGCACAAAATGATCGACAGGCAAAAAGCACATCAAAAGTTCTGATTAGCTAATCAAATAATTAGACCATGGTCCGCAGCCCATTTTTTGCAGTTTACAGAGTGACAGGTGATATTTCAGCTCAAGATTAATGTTTCAGTAAAAAACAAAAACTAATGATGCACAGAAGTTTTGGAAACCAAGAACACAGTATTTGGCCAAAAAATTATATTTGGTTTCAGCCAAACAACTTTGGAGTGCCGAAATCATTGACCAAAACTGTGACATTTAGTTAGTGCTTCTCCGATGGTGTGTTTTGACTGTGTAATGCCTGGTTCAGACTACATGACATTTTGTAAGTTACGACAGTCACCATATCAGATTATGCAATTTTGACTCCTACATTCTTGTCGTGTCATGGACAAGAAACGTCAGACTACATGTTGCTTCCTGACTAATCACCGCTTGCCGTCTTTAACGATGTGCGTGATGTCATCGAGAAGGCGGAACTAGCAACTGACTTCTAGAAACAAGAGCGTAAACAAACAATGGCTACTGAAGAGGAGTGTTAGCTTAATGCTAGTTCCAGTACTCTGGTGACCTCCACTATCGTTCACCAGCATTTATCTTTTTTGGTAGTCCTTTGAGAAAACATCAACAACCCGTCATAGAGGGCCGGAAAAAAATTAAACATGCTAGTCTTTCTGTCAGGACATCATTAAGTGTCACAGACGCAGTGTCGGGTGTCCTCCACTATGACACACTATACGAGATAAAATTATCGATTCTTGCATTCCGACGCCCATTGGCGTTTATGAATCACCACGACACCCAATATCAAATGGACCATGTCAAAATCAGGCTGATAACATGTATAGTGTGAACTCAGCACAAGTCTAACAGTGTATTTCATACAAACAACATGGAAAAGCTCCAACAGTTAAACATGTCAGTTGTGTGGATGCTAGGGCAGAGTTGACATTATTGATTTCTTAACTGAGATATTTTAGTCTATGCTGTTTCACTAAACATTATTTATAACACGCTTAGCATCTAATAATTGCAATAAGCTTTGTGTTTTGTAAATTTTGATATGAAAAAGTCTGAGCTTTAAAATTCTGTGAATTTTATAACAAATTTCAAACAAAAAAATGTGGTTTTGGCATTCTTTGACACACTTTAATCTCTTTCTCTTTACTGATAGTTACAGCATAAAGATGCTGAACAAACAGGCTCAAAATACAGATGAAATAAAGGTGAATGAACATCAGAAGGTATGTTGAAAGAAACAGTACAACTTACTGAAATATATCATATCATCACTCAACCAGTGTTTCAACTACAGGAAAAAATGTTACTAACATTACATTTACCTCAGTTTTTATTTGAGTGTTGATTTTAAAATAAATTTGATTAATTAATTGATTATTACATAAAATTTATTTCTGGTTTTTAGCTAAATGAATACCTTAATTTCAGTTTCTGTGTTTCAAAAAAAATTCATTTCAGTGCATCACTACTTAAAATGCTTACAGCACCATCAAGAAATCTAAAGCACAACCAAAAGAGGACACACCTGTTCTTCTGTGAGGAGTTCCCTGCTGGGCCTCTCCTGCTCCTCTGGGAGAAACATAACGGACTGACGTCTCTTCCAGATATTTATCCACTGGATCTGGGCACACTGGGAAATAATAAGCAACATATTACAAATTCAATGAAACTGTAATGAAACTGTGGCTTCACTGCACACAAATGTCATAAGCGGTGGATGAACAAGTGGCCAAAATGAGAGCAAAAGTGACAAGAACTCAAACCTGTCTGTCTCTTGCGCAGCGTGACGTACGGCAGCAGGTCATGGCGAGTGATGATGCGGAGCAGCTGAAGAACATGCCGGAAGTTTGTCTCATCACATCGCCCCTGACGCTCCAGCGCGAGCAGGAAATCCCGGCCGCTTCGTATCCCTCCTCTCTCGTACTCGTCAATAACGTCCACAAAAAGGAAGGACAGCACACGCACATCACGGTGCGTCAGCTGTGCGCCCACAATATCAAACATGCGGTGAAGGGAGTAAAGCCCATACGCGTCGTCCACAGCCTCCTCCGGCCACGGCTCCACCCGGCCAGACGCAGGTCTCCGAGACGAGGAGGAATTACTGCAGGACGCCGGAGCCAGTCGGCTTAGAGAGAGCGCAAGGGAGTTACCGTGAGCTGTTGCGGATGAGGATGCCGCAACCCAGCCTCTCCGAGAAGAGGAGTGTCCGGAGCGGGAATACGAGTCTATCGGGGAACGAGAGATGTGTTGCCTGCCCTGACTAGATGAAGAGTTCTGTGGCAAGAGGAGGGCAGGGTTGGCATTCCCATGCTGCTGTGAGGTCATCACTCTTCGCTAGGCGGATGACGGGTGAGGGGGTTGGCGGAAGGCCCTGTCAGCAGTGTGAAGCAGCTCGAACTCTGTCAACACGCTCGGCCCGCAACTCTCACCTCCAACTTCACTCTAGAAGAGTTCATGTTAAAGCATTAGGTCACTGAAACCACTGCAGCATTACAGATTCATAGGACATATTGAATAATAAGATAGTAAACAGACTAGGACAAATTATCACATGACCTGGGTGAATTTTACACTTGTGTCAACAGATCTATTGCTCAACTGTGTTTCTAGACTTAATGTCAGAGCTGCCATTGCTCAATTATGCAGCAAATCAAAATCATACAGATCATATGTTTGCGCATCACATCTACATATAAAATCCTACAGATTATATATTCTGATATCATACCTACATATAAAAACAAATAGATTATGTATTCTAATATTATATTCTACATAAATTATACAGATTTTATAGTCTGATATAACATCTATACAAAAAAAAGCACAGATTATATATTCTGATCACATCTACATATAAAAACATATACTCTGATATCATATCTATATACAAGGTTATACAGATTTTATACTCGGATATGACATCTACATATAAAATAATACAGAACATATACTCTGATATCACATCTAAATGTAAAATCATACATAATATATACTTTGATATGACATCTACATAAAGTGCTTCAATTTAAGAACCTATTTGAGTATAACTTAGTGTAGCAAACTTATATTTTAAGCCTGTTTGTTCAGTTTTGATCTAATAAACCCAATAAATAACGACAGATAAAATATTTAGGCAGAGGTACAGTTTAGTTACTGACCTGGTTAGCTTACAAAATTAACATCTAAAATGTTTAAAAGGATTAATATCAAGATAGCAGGATGCATCAAACATTTCACTTCCATATGAAGGCTTTTATGCGAGTTTTAAGACAAGAAACTCTAGTAAAAAGATTTATGAATAAGCAGTTAGACATCAACAATCTCCTGAAATCTATCTGGACAGCTGTGTGTTGTTAGCCTGTTTCTTAGCATGCACAGGAGGGGCTGTAGAACACAATGATATGTTAAGATTATATACATTTTCTAGTTAATATTTCATTGCGATCCCCTCTATTATTTCTATATTCCTAAAGGTACTTAAACGTTATTTGCTATTGATATAAACTTCGCTTAGCAACTGACTGCTGGCTTGCTAACGTCAACAGCGTGTAGCAACACTGAATGTACACAACTGTCTTACCTGTTTAATTTCATGAATCACTTTGCAGACACGGTGACTATGGACGTGGACTGCGGTCTGGTCCTCATACATGTACAATAATCGTGTGTGGGGATAATTTAAACGGTTTGGTGAAGCTTGGTAATGAGCCCATTTTTTGTTCCTCTACTAAAATGTAGGTACATCCGGGACATGAGCAAGCGTGGGGCAACATCCGGGGAATGTAGGAAACGCTTGTCTTTATCAAACAGACAATAAACTCTCGTGATGTGTAGATTTGTTGTTTTTTTTTAAAAAAAGAAAAAAATGCTGACGAATAAATCTACAAGAAACAAAAACGATAATAAGAATAGGTCTTTGTATAGAATATAAATATTTATTTTTTTAATAATGAAAAACACAACACTGCATAGCCCCTTTACATTATGAAAGATCACCATGGTAACCACATTTTCATCCACAATACAGTTAGCTTACTAGCTATTGTTACTGCTGTAACATCTTAATAAATAAAAATAAGTTTATCTTCAAACCTGCAAGAAGCTGATGTAATCTTGGCAATTTTGTTTAAATCCTTTTTTTTTTTTAATCAATTCTGGTTGATATGAAGTTAGTGAAATCAAAAAAATTTTCCCATAGAAAATTCACTTTTAACTAAAAGTGTATTCTAGAAAAATAGGCCAAAGTCACATGCAGCTGACTAGTAAGTAGAAAATCAATGTTCATAGCTATGGCCTAATTTAAAACCTATACCCAGCTAACAATTTTTGGTTCCCAGAGCATTCTGGGAAGCTTAGTTTATGGTTATAAATATATAAGAATAGCCATTAGATAACATTCTGAATAGGTTCTCTTTAGGTTGTTACAAAAGACCAGTGGTGTAAAGTATTTGAGTAAATCTAATTAGTTGCTGTACTTAAGGCATCTTTGTAGCTTTACTGAGTATCAAAGATATTAGCAACTTTTACTCTCTACTTGACTACATTTCTGAATAAGTAAATGTACTCTTCAATACATTTGTGATGAGTAATGCAATTACACATTACATTTTGCATGGCACCTAACTTTTTCTGCAGCTGTTTACTTCTGCTATAAAGAAGCAATATCGCCATCTAAGGTCACTGAAGGTACTATATTTTGTGCGTTTTGAATTTACTCACCCAAAATGAATGCAAGTGCATTAGCAGGCTGTTGCTGAATCGCAGGTGTTTGATTTATGAGATGAGGGCGTGGCAGCAGCCGGTAATGTGGAGAAACCAGCACCTCCAGTGCTGTTAATTTTAGTTAAACCAGTGCTGTTTAGTTTAGTTAAACCAGCACCTCCAGTGCTGTTAACTAGTTAATTTTACTTAACATTATTTTATTTATCCGCTATATTGAAGAGACCTTTTTGAAGGATGTCTTATGGCTTTTTTGTGCACTTGAGCTTAACTGAGACTTTCAAGAGGCTGTTGTCATTGTCGACCTTGATTTATTCCAATTTTGAGGTGTTCAGTTTTATTTTGACTTTATATAAGAAACGTGATTTCTCATCTTACAAATCAACTGTTTCTTATTTTCACTGGCATGTCTCTTGGGTGTTGAGGACTAGTGCATCTTTGAGCCTACATTTAGTAGGAGTAAAATACTTAAGTACTGTTAAAATCAGATACTCTAAGACTTTTACTCAAGTTGTATTGGAATTGGTGACTTGGCCCTTAGATATTTCCCAGACTTTCTGTTGTAACTGGCAATGTGTCAGCAGCACAAGAAAGAAATCTGCACTTGTCAATCGATTCTATGGGGTCTGTGGTGTAAGAACATTAGTAATGGTGTGCGCCATATTAGTTAGAAATATGAAGAAGATAGTCAGAAACATGGGAAAACCCTTTAAAAAAAAAACACTTCTTAGCTGATACAAGATGGTCTTTTGGCTTAACCAAGTCAGTCTCCCGGACTGACCACCTAAAAAGTGGCCAAAACCATTTTAAAACCAGCCTGACCAGGCTAGGAGACCAAATAAGACCATTAAAGAGTGAAGAACACTTTCCCGTGACATTAAACAGAAATCTTGTGGGGAAAATATCCTTGAAATATGAAACATCCTTGAAGTATGAAACACAATACATTATTCTCATGATAATCTGTAGATTGGCATTCAGGAGTGAGTATCCAACGATGGCACAAGGCTGCTAAATTGTTCTGTAGCATCCACACATTCCTTGTTTTTGGGCTTCCCTGGGATCTGTTAAAACAAAGAAACCAATATAAACTTATGTCAGAATAACTAAAATGTACATGACACATACATAATGATATACTGTTAAACTACCTGATTCATCAACTCACCTGATTGCACATCGCTTTTCCAGAGCGGACAAATGTGGCAAAGTGCTCACAATTAAACGTGAGGACTTTGTAAGTAAACTCCTTGTCAAGTAAAGCATTTCGTCGATTTCTGATTTCATCCACAGGTGAAGGCTGGAGATCGTGTCGGCTATTGCTCACTAAAACACGAGCTCCTTTAGGTACATTAACCTCAGACAGAAGCTGACGCCGTATCTTAGTTTCTCCAAGCAAAAGATCACCACAAACAGGGAAGACAGTCTGCAGAAAACCCCGAAACGTACTCATCACCTGAGTTTCATCTGGTATGGAAAAAGCAAGTTCGGTATGAGACAAAACGTTACGTAATTACATAACGGTGATCAAGAATAGAAGAAATCAGGAATAGCCTACTTATGCACAAGTAATCCAAGTAAAACAGTTAATAGGCTACTAAATATACTGTATATGTATATAAAATTGTGTTTAAAGGTAGGGGTATAATGCTATATTCATGTATATATGACTTATTTACACTGTTAAAGAGTTGGATTCTCATGCTAAATATAGCCAAAGTTACAAAACACGAGTTGGACGAATGACAAAGTATTTCTGTGCCAAAAATTCTCTTCCAAATCCTTACAGGATTCGGAATGTTTTTTTTCGAGTATGTGCCTGAGTGATGTCAACAAGGTCGGAATTCCTTGTACGGGCACTTCTCCCGGAAGAGCGCGCGCACACGTCGACCAGAGCGAGAGAACAAGAGCACGCCCATCAACATGCGTTCGGGTTTACGGAAGTCATCAGCAGCGCTGCACAGGTCACAGGACTTCACGAAATCAACAATGTCACCAAAGAAGTGTGTTTTTGGTTGTGAGGGAAAGATAACCTTGCTTCCCAAAGAACCCAGCGTTAAGTGGAGCTGAGAGTTTTGTTCTCACGCAATACATTGATGCGCTCTCGATATTTGTTATTAAAATAACCATAGAAACTGATAGTTGCAATCACTTTTTTATTGGTTAAAATGAATGGAGAGTATCTCGTGTTTTTCCGTGGCTGCTCGAGCCCTCAGGATCGGCGCTTATGGTTTCATTAACAAGGCCCAGTTCTACGCTGGATTTACAGATCATTTGAAACTGAAAGACGGAGCGGTCACAGCGATAATGATCCCGGTTATGAGTCGGAACTGCAGGTGGTGAGTAAAACTGCTTCAAATGTCTGTTTTGTTGGCAATAGGCGCCTAAGTGCATATAATGTAAACATAGTATCATTCACTGTACACTATATTCATTATAGTGATTCAAAAGTTATCCAAGTATAATGCGATGGTGTATTGTGTGTGTTTAAATACATTTGTTTAGCTGACCATTGATAGCTTGCAGACGATCGCTACACAAAAGCTGCACGTTCTCGTGACTCTTTAGCTCCGCCCACGACACACCTCCAGGCACTCGGCTATTTTCGGAAATACTCGGTACAGCGTAATGTATCTTTTATAAATATGATTAAACTAAAGACTTTTTGGAGATATGAAGGATGCACTACTACTCTATAGGTACTCAAGATTAACATGAGATTGGCAGAAACTGTGTGTGATACCCCCCTTTAAATTCATTGCCTGAATTGGGCTTTATGCATCACAGTAGGCCATATCAGGTGACATTTTAATTGAACCTATATAGTTTATTATATGGCAGTGTATGAGTTTTATATATAGGCTACCTTTCTTAGGATTCTTAAAAAAAGTTTTACTCCAGTAAAAAACTGGGTAGGTTTATTTTTGAACCTCAATTTCAGACACACACCTAAAATTTACGGCTACAAAAAAAAAAAAAAAAACCTTCTTGTGTGGTAACTTGTCACAATGGAATCTATTATCAACTTTGTATAGTAGGCCTATAGTATTATTGTGCTTCAGCCGTGACTTATTCACGATACAGCACAGCCTCTCATACCTTATTGCTTACGTATAGTATAGTATAGTAGGCTATAGTATGATTGTATTGTTATTTTTTATAGAATTAGTATTAGTATTAAAGTAAACGTTATCCTCCTTACCTGCAACCGCAAAGTGAATGACGTACCCATCTCCGTCGTACACGCCCCAGTGTGAGTAGCCAATGGGGTACGAGAACTCGATCAAATCTCCGAACTGCGCGCTGGATACAACTTGCTCAACCTGTTCATGACAGTTTCTATCTGAGATTCCTCCTGCATTCAGCTGTTACAGGTTTCAGAACAAGTTTGACGGCTGCATTCTTTGAGGACTTGAATTATAACCATCGCTATAGTGTCATACGATCAAAGTAAAATCATTTCTAATTCTACAAAAGATCCTCGTTACGAAACATTATTGGAGAACGGTCTTAAAACTACTTTTAACATTAAATACAATGCGAGAATAAAGTAGCCTCAGCTGATTCTAAATAATTATATTCTTCTAATAAATATTAAAATATTTTTAAACAATTCTAATGGTTAGAATTAGCAGTCTTAACATGTTCATGAAATCCAACTACTTAATTAACGTGACATAAAATACATATTTTATTAGTTTATAGGCTTGTTTAGAAATATTAATTCTTATCATCCACGCTTTGAGTTCATTCTTTGTAAACGTACCTGTTCTTTGTAGTCCATCTCTCGTGTTGTTTAGTCCTTACGAGCAGAAACTATAAGCAAAAGGATTTAAATTACTCTGCCAAGCCTTGTAGGCGTGGTCACACGACAACCAGCAGAAGGACTTGTTTGTGAAGACTTTCTCCTTGCAGTGTAATTTAGCTACTCCACCTTAAAATATTCTGCCACATCTGCTGGGACTGAGTTATTAATTCCACTGAATTCACTTAGGATAATTTCTTCACATTAAAGTTAGAAGAAAATAAGCGTGTCACCTTTAAGATAGGCTGTCTTGTGATGGCATGATAAACATTCACAACACAGTCCACTTTATTACAGTATTACCATGATGAATGAGTGACAATAGGCGTCCAGAATGACAAGCTGTGAATTTATCTAATTATTTAAAGATCCAATCCATGAAAACTAAGCAAATGAAGCTGTTTATAGACATCTCAGAGAGGAATCATCAATGCTGTATGTCAACTAAATCGAACAAAAAGTCGTTTTTGTGGAGTACATATTCATTAATGTCAGCAGGGAATTACACATATCAATAGTTTTGAATGCACTGTTTTAATTTCATTTACCAATGGTTCTTTAAATGGAGTCCATGTTTCTTCTGAATTATTCCTCCATGGAAATGTTTATTCATTGTCTTCTCTCAAATATCTTGATGATTTACACAGATTATGGCCCCTTTTTCCTCTTGTTCTCCTCCTGGATTGGTTTTGTACATCTTTTATTTCTTGTGGTTGCCAAACTGTACAGCCATTTGGTCGCTGACACAGCGGAACGTGGCGGGCTGCACCTCCCAGTACCTGATCGGGTTGTCAAAGAGACTGATGCCATTGTAGAACACCCTCTTCATCCCAAAACCCGTAGGGCAGAAGTCATCCACCCCAACATTGGTGATGTTGTTTGAATGTAGGTAGACAACCTGTAAGGAGAGTGTGGTTCAGTTTATTTAGTAGAAATTAACTAGAATCAGTAGAATTCTGTACACAAGCACACCTGCAGATACTTCATATGAGGCAGACCACTGGGCACACTGGGCAGACGGTTGTTGTCAAGGTGCAGCTCCCTCAGGTTGGTGAGGTAAGATAAAGCACCGTGCTCAATGTGGCGAATCTGGTTACTGCCGAGTCCCAACCTAGACACAGAGACAGAGGGGTTTTAACCACTAGAGGACACCCAAAGCAAACTTTATGTCATGACATGTAAAAGTACAACTGAAGGGGAATGTTTCATTGTAACAGTAGAATCACAATGCATGTTTACATACATATACTAATCATACCAAATACTTGGCTATGTGTAGGGTTTACCTCTGCAGCTGGGTGTACTGGCTGAGATCCACCAACTCAATGGCCTGAATCTGATTATTGTCCAAATGAAGCTCATTAAGAGTACTGGGAAGGTCTGGCAAGAATGAAACACATTCCATATGGAATAGAATGAGTTGCATTGTATTTAAAACATAATGGGACACATTCCATGAAGAAAAGAATTTTGTATTCTGTAACAAAACACAAATACACCTTTATTCCGTATAGACCAATTTGGAGCAGACGTCACAGTTACGTCACATGCAGCTGCGCGCATAGTGGTGGCAGAAAAATAGTGGTAACAAATGGAGGAAAATGAGCTAAATCCACAGAATAAGAGAAAAATGTTTTGTTGTGCCTTTGGATGTCAGAATCGGAATGCTTTTTTATAGAATACCGTCGTTGAAGATGCCCTTTGAAGCTAAATGCAGATGTTTATGTTGCAAGTCACAGACTACACTCATGAAACCTGCAATATTTAGTCTATATTAAAGCATGAATTTGATGTAAACAGTAAGTCTACATAATATTCACATATGCAGTTCATATAGGGGACATACATACATAGCAGTTACAGCAGGAAATAATATTTAAACCTATAACATTTTACTTAAATAACTTTTAAACATTGCCTATAACATTTTTATTTCACAATTCTGACTTTTTTTCTTGCATTTGCGTCTCCCAGTTTGGACTTTATAACTCGCATGCGTTTATATCACAATTCTGAGGGGAAAAAAGTCAAAATTGCGAGATATAAACTTGCAATTCTGAGGAAAAAAGACAGAATAATGAGTATATCCCACAATTCCCACTCAGATTTGGAGAAAAAGTCAGAATTGTGAGATATAAACTTAAAATTAACTTTTTTTTATTTTTATTCTGTGGCTTCCATAGACTGCTACTGCAGAACTGTCATTTTCTGCCACCAGTTAGGCTCCGCCCACAAAAACGTCATCGCTGTTTGCAACACAAATAGTTCTATATATATGCTGTATATGCTGTATTGTGTATACAGCATTCTCATGGAACCATTTATTAATTAAAAACACAAAGAATAATGGCTGCAATATAAAAAAAAAACAAGTCAATTAATTAAATATATATTAAATTTTAACCATAATTTTCATTACCTTTGGGAACCCCAGTGAGTTTGGCTTCAGAAATGCGCAAGTAGTTCAGTTTAAGGCCCATAAATGCTCCAGGTTCGAAACCACTGTTCTGGAGTGGATTACGACCCATTTCTGCAATATCAACCAGTGTTTGAGGCACAAATAAAGTATTTAGTTTTATTTATGTAGAGCTTTTTATCAGTAAATGATGCCAAAAAGCAGCTTAACCTCAGCGAGCAACCACGACATCATGAATCATACCATATAATGTCATTAGCACAGCTAAAATACAGTATACACACAGATAAACACACAGTCTTACCAATGACATGCATGTTGTGGAGGTCTGAGAAGCTAAATGCCGGCACCTTCTTGATGTGATTGTCATGGATACGCAGCTCCACAAGGGATGGAGGCAGGTTTTTGGGGATGGAAGACAGAAGGTTGTGCGAAATGTATAACTTCTGCAGACGCTTCAGAGGAAGGAATGCCTTGGGATGAACTTTGGAGATTTGGTTATATCTTAACACCAGGGCCTGAAATGGGACAGGGGCTATGAATAGTTGATAGGAATGCACAACATAAAGCACAATATTGCATTTAGAAATTCATTTGCAAATGTAATTATGATGTAAATTATAAAATAAAGATATAGGTCTCACATAGAGGTTGGTCAGTCCCTTAAAGTCTCCCTCCCTAATCTCTGTGATCCTGTTGCTCTGCAGGTCCAACAGCAGTGTGTCTGCAGGAATATCATATGGCACGTAACCTAGCCCTGTTGGGGAATAATGCACAAACAAACAAAATATATTATATATATTATATTGTGGATCAAATGTTGTTTAGGCTTTTATGTTGCAGTGGTAATTCATATTTTCCAGATAGTGGAAAACTTATTTACTTTCTTAATACACTTTCCGTTCTTATATTGCGGAATTTATTGGTATGGTACAAGTAATTCCAAAGAGAGAAAAAAAATGTTTTTCATAATCTTTCATTAAATTATGGCCTATTAACTTGCTCCGCCTCTGAAAAGATTTCAGCTGACATCACCAAACCCTCTTATTTTTAGCCCCTCCCCTCCAACATCTGTCTGGCAACTGTCTCTTATCACATTAATAAAGTAAAATGCTACCTTTAATTGATGGTCCTATATTACAGCAATACAGTGAAAAAAAAACACTTACCTATATATTATTTTAAAGCTTTTGCCTAGAAAAAAAATAGTCCTTTACAATGTAATCGGCCAAGCAGCAAGACGAACACTGCAACACTACTCCAGTAATATTAAATCAGAAGCCCATTGAGGTAATTCTAGCTACAATCGATAATTTAAGACGCTATGTGGCGCCAGTAGCGTTTATATGATACGAGAGCGCGATTCCGCGGTGTGATACGAGAGACATGAAAGTAGCGCCGGTCAGTCATCGTCCAGAGACGTTGAAAATCTTAAAACGCATTCCGTTATTTTTACCTTGCTGCTTAATACAACATAAGATTATCATAAGATTAAGATTATATTACTGTTTAATATAGCATAAGATTAAACAGTAGCCTAATAGAAAAATACTATGAAACAAAATAGATGAGCGGACTGAGATGATAAAATATCCATCCGATACCTACCACTAATGGCAAATCATAATCGAGTATTCCAGTGAGACTTTATTCACAGCAGCGCCATCTTTGATTTTTAACGGAAATGCGAGGCTGTGAGAGATAGACATCTCTTCAGTGGGTTGTACTGTTATTTAATGTGTTTTTGGATTGTTCTGCTGACGAAACATTGCAATATCTTTCCAAGAAATTTCAGTAGACAAAAAACTCCAGACAACATGAGCTGTGGAAAATTATAAGTGATCTAGGATCATTATACAGCGGATGCCATTGAAAACATGGTAAGTCTACACAGCCTCGTTTTCATACCTGTCTTTGCACTGCTCTGAATAAGGTCTATAGCCATCAAAATAAATAAATAAAATAAAAATAAAAAAGTCAATCATGCCACTTGGATGCTTTTAGAAAGTATAGAAGCAGTTCATTTAAGAATCATCTCTACCATATGAGTCTTTGGGTTACCCAGGTTCACTTGTAAACTTTTCAGCGAGCTATAATTTCGGAAATGTTTGGTAATTCTCTAGGCTTCAGGCTCTGTGTGTTTGCTGTGCTCTGTTGTTGTGTGCTAGCATTCCCCTTTGAGCTTCCCATATAATTAAGATGGAGCCAGATGACCATGGCTCCACGTAGCACATTACAATGTGGAGAGAGAGAAAAAGAGGAGAATAGCTGTATTTTATGAACTTCCTAAAAGAGAGATAGTGGGAAAGAGAGCAGCTGTGCTTGGGTGGTACCTGGCATCCATAAAAAATTGTCCATTTGCTTTTAAATTCATCATTCCTGGTGAAACCGACATCATAGTTTATGGCACGTTTGCTGTACCGAGTAGAATAACCAGAACGTCTGTCTTCTCAGGTGACCGACCACATGCCACATGTGCTGTCTGATGTGGATGGGCCAGATTAGCGGTGTGTCTGAATTGGTATCCGTTCTCGAGCTAAATTTGATCCTGATCTCATTCAGGCCTTTGATGTGGATGTTAAAACCTGACATTTCTATTTAGCTTTCAGACAAAATTTCCTCCTCACTTTCCCTACTTTCAGCCACAGCTTTGATTTACTTTTATATAAATATATAACTCATGTTCGTATCATTGTGTTTCATACATACCACATTCATTCGTACTACATTTTTAAAATGTCATGGGAAAAATGATAGGCAGGTCTTTGAAGTTTGCTCGATGTAACAGGCTAGTAATTTTGGGATAAGATGGATGATATAAAGGGGATATCCTGTAACTCATTCCATTTTAATCACTAACCAGTGTGACTTTACTCTTTACACCAGTGGTTATCAACTGGTGAGTTGCAGCCCAAAAACGGGTCACAAGTATGTTCTGATAATGTTGTCGAAACATAGTATTAAATAATAAAATGCATAATTAATTGTATGATTCTTTAAAATTGCTATAGTAAATATAGTAAAAAAAGAGCCTATGGTATTTTTAGTTTTCATGTGCATTTTTGGCACTGTGTTGTCCCATATAAAATTTGGGTCTAGAAGCAAAACCTCTCAGACTAAACAGTCATTATCTTGTCTGTCTATACTAAGACACCATCGCAAACACATATCATCTTAAGCCCACCTAAATCCGAGCACTGTACGACTCTGAGGTCGCACCGACAGCCAAATGGGCATGTGGGATGTTCAGGTTGGTATGGATCCACAGCTGACCCTTCTTCCTGGTCCTTCATCATCATCATCAGCTCTTTCACATCAATGTCCTTGCCAAAGTCCCAGAATCCTTTCTGCTCGAAGGGAAGGGCGGAGGAGTGTAGTGGCAGGTGGGCAGTGCAGAGAAACAGGAAAGCCACACAGACCGACAACATGGCTGCTGCGTTTTTAATCTGCGAAAAAGAGAGAAAGTACTAGAAGAATGCAACTTTCAAAATATGGCAGTATAATTGTTTTCCACAATTTTATAAAAACCATAAATGCTACTTTGCATCCAAGAGCTGATTCTGGTAAAATCCATCATTTTGTGGTCTCATTAAGCTTTGAAAATGCAGTCGCCTCGCTGACAGTCACAAAAAACCAATCTGCTCTCCACATCGACAATGGAGAAAATATCTCATCACTAAAACTAAAACCTGAGACAGGGAAAGACTTGTTTGGGTCAGATGCATCAATGTGTGCAAATGTGTATTTTTGTAACCTGTCTTCATGCTATATTTACACTTTTTTTCTCTCCCAGAATGGGTGTAACATCATCTGAGTGTATTTTTGTGTCTTTTGTCCAGCTGAATTACAGCTGAAACCACACTGATGCAACATCAGAGATGAAGACTGAGTGCAAACATATCTGCCCAAACATTATTGCCCTTTTGGTGCATTTGATCATTTTCTTCTGCAGAAGAAACATGTGACACATGTACATAATTAATCACTAATAACTAATGCAGTTCCATCCTAGAGGAAAACTGAATTACTTAGATGTTGCTCTTTCATAGCTCAGGGGATTTTCATTTAAGTATCAACAATCTCAGATGTTTAGTCTGAAATTCCTTAGGAGATTCAAAAATGGACATAAATGAGAAATTTGTTGACACAGTAAGACTATAAAGCTATAAAATATGTGTGGATTACATAGCTCAGATAATTTAGTGAGAAATACCAAGGTTCGAATTCAAACTGACTTTTGATATTGAGATCTCTTCTGAAAAGACTTGAGGAGAGATTTTATGATGATTTTCTTAATAGATAGTTATAAGAAGAAAGCAAATCTCAATTTGTTCTCCTTTTAATCTCACTATTGTCCAGTGTTGGGGAAAGTTACTTTTAAAAGTAATGCATTACAATATTGTGTTACTCCCTAAAACAAGTAACTAATTGCGTTAGTTACTTTTTATGAAAAGTAATAGGTTACTTTACTTTTGGATTACTTTTTCTCACCTGGGCTGGGCTTGCTTGTTTGTTTTTTAATAACAACAAAAAAAGTTCTATTTTTGGCAAATGTTAAAGCCCTTTCACACCAAAAGTGAAATGAATAAGCCTAAAGCGAAAAGAAAATGCATATTTACGCCTGTACAGTAGAGGGCGCATTTCAAGCAAACAAGCCTTTCAGCTGTGCTGCCATTCGGGATCACAAAAGAATAGGATACAGGAGAAGGAAGTTCAACACTCTTATTTCTAAATCTAATCTAATGTAATTTTTGCTTATTAGTGTGGTTGAATATGATCATTGAAGGTCAGCAGCAAAGACATTGGTTAATAAAGTGAGATTAAATACATAAAGTATATTTGTGTTATTTAATATATTTAATTATTACAGGTTTGCATAAATTGTAAGATTGCATTTCACTGTTTTTATTCATTTTGAGGAATTTCGTGTAAGTGAGATGAGTAAATGAATGTCCACATTTAGTCTAGAACTACAATACCCATCATGTTTACACAACGCACACAACACATCTGCACTTACCCTATTTCTCTTAACATGGGGGCAGGAGAGTTGTCAGTCAATGTGAAAAAGTAACTTGCATTACTTATTTGAAAAAGTAACTTAGATATTTTGTTGTAAATTGAAAAAGTAATGCATTACTTTACTAATTACTTGAAAAAAGTAATCTGATTACATAACTCAAGTTACTTGTAATGCGTTACTACCCCCAACACTGCTATTGTCTAGGAGAAACAATTAAGATGATAAACAGATTTCATATGTGATATTTTGACAACAATGTACTAAAAACGGAGAAGTTTTTCCTTTGTGTTTTTCGTGTACAGATGATCCGCGAAAACGACTAAAAGTGTTGTATTATGCTGCCAGGCCAGTAGATGGCGATGTCGCTTGGTAAAGAAACACTACATGCATATAGACTAAACACGTAACACACATGCGCATGACGTCACCGTTTTCACAAATTCGTGTTTTTGTAGTTTACACGGATACAATGACAATGGAGACGATATCGTTTTCAAAAACTATTTTAACGTTTTCAGACCCCCAAAACGGCGTTGTCATGTAAATGAACGACCAAAACGCATAAAAAGTTTTCCGTTTTTAGTTGAAAAAGGTCTTGTGTAAACAGCCCCTAAGACTTCTTACCTTACGTCCAAAACTAAAAGTGAAGATATTAAAATAAAATTAAAAATAAAATAATTAAAATAAAATATAAATATTAGATGAAAAATTAAACTAAAAAAGAAAACTATATGAAAAATATAAATGTTATCTTGGCAACTAACTCAAACAAATAAGTTTAAGTACTAAAACTAAAATAAAATAAAGTATATAGAATATTAAAAATAATAAAAATGATAAAAACACAAAGTTAAAACTTAAACTCAAATTAAAATGAAAACTTATACATATATATGTATGTGTATATATATATATATATATATAAGTCTATTCAAAATATGAATAAATGCTATATAAATAATAAAATAACACTGCTTCATTTTAATGTGCATTTAAATATGTGATCCACATATTTTATTAGATTTTGTGACTGTCCAGATCTGCAGTAACTAGTTCTTTTTTGTGCCACGTGTTGTGCGTGTGGTTTTAAACTGCCTGGAGCTCTTTCTCTCTCTCTCTTAATTCACTCCCACACCCTTTACCACAAAATGGCAAAAGAACCACATTACTGGCAAGTTTAACAGATTGTTTTTGGAGAGCCACCCTGGCTCATGCACCAAAATAAAGTCACTGAATTTACCAAAATCATATCCTCTTAAAATATGACAATAATGTTATGTAATAAACTAATTTAAAAGCACACAAAATGATGAAGTGCACAGCCTGATTTTGACCACTGCCAGAACAATTATATTAAGAGTGCAATAAGAGTACTAATGAATAAAATGATTTGGGGTTTATCAGAAATCTTTGCCTTAGTCTAAAACAGTCTGTACACACTTATCTATGAGCCTGATGTAGACAAGTCTTTTTTTTTTCTTTAAAAAATATCTTAATGGACAACTAAAAAAAAGGTTAAGTTAGCTTTTTTTCTTTAAAGATGTACAATATCAAAATGATGCCAAATGGTCGTGCAAAGCTAAATTACATCGTATATTAGAGAGATGAGATGGACTAATTAAAGACTACATTACTGAATGCTGTCAAGATTATAGAGCTGACGTGGATGACTGGGTGATGCATAAAGCTTCAAACAACATTTCTCAAGGATTTTAGAATGAATTAAAGTAGCCTTTTTTCTTTTTAAATGAGCTCAGAAAAGCTTTGCAAGCTTTTCAAAGAACTGAACTGGTCATGATAGAATCAGATGAATTAAGTTACCGTGCATCAGGTGCACAAAACTGAACACTGAACGTAAAATAAGATCATTAAAGCATCTTACCTGATGTGCAAGATGTATTTGGAGATGATTTCTTCTTTTTTGCGATGTCTGATGGCAAACAGATTTTATGGTTTGATCATTGTTTTGGATGACTGTCTATTAGGTCCTTGGCTGCCAGCGGTCACTCAGCACTGAACAGTACCTGCAATTCAAAACACAGGACAGCTTGCAAAAAGAGGGAAAAAAATGTGTATTTGAGACATTCCCACTTAAGTTGTCTTTCCCTCCCACTGTTTTTCTCCTTTTTGGGTGAAGAGAGAGAGAGAGAGAGTTAGTGTGAGTGTGTGGGCCGGTAATTCCACCAAAATACTATAGTTATCTTAGTTATTGTTATACTTTTTTAAGACATTTAATTTGAAATCACCCTTTATTGAACATTCAGGACATATTATTAATGAAGTATCCATTCATAATGTTTATGCATATATAAAGGAGATGTAATGAAATGGGACAAACAGATAAATAGATTTAAAATGTGAAGTCATTTTCCCTGTTAAACAGACCAATCATATCACTAGTAAAGTTTTGTAGAGAAACTTTGATGTTCGTTTAAATTAGTTTAAAGTTTTTAGGCCAATCATAGATAGATAGAAGGATGGATGGACAGACGGACGGACGGACGGACAGATAGAAGGATGGATCGATGGATGGAATGATAGATTGATAGACAGACAGACATTCAGATAGATAGATAGATAGATAGATAGATAGACAGATAGATAGATGTTGCTGAACAGCACTTCAAAAAATGAGAGTATGAAAAAGTTTAGTTTAAATGTACTGTAAATCAAATGTACTGTCCTAAAACATTTATATTTTATATAAAATAAATATTTTACAAAATAATTTTTACTCTAAAATTGATATAAAATCAAAGCCATATGTCTACCCAAGATGTGTTCCAAATTTGAAGTTGATATCACAAAAATTGAAGTTCCCATGAGATTTTGTTTGTGTTGTACCAAAAATAGCCACCGGGTGTTATCCACATTCCATTTAATTTTTTTTTTTGATGCATTCTCCTGTAACAAATTAATAAATTTCTGTCCAAATATCTCTTCTATCACAAAACAGACACCAAATATGGAAGCTTGAGATTCAGACCTTTTCGATGATGTGTGTTTTGTCAAGGTTAGAAAAGTTTTGACTATAAATTAGTTAAAATAAATTTTGTAATATGAAACATGACAACGCCTACTAGGGGGAGGAGCCCACTAAAAGGAATTAAAGTACTGTTTCCGTGGTATCACAATGTCCAATTTCAAAATGGTTTTCACAGGATGAATTCTTAGTTTTTAAGCTTTTGAATGATACCTAATTTATGATGATTACTAAAATATGCGATACAAAAAAAAGGCAATAAATAAAAACAGCGCCCTGCAGCGTTCCAGCTAGCACGATGGTGACAGTTAAGGGGTTAAAATACATGTTATATTTACATTGATGTGGCTCTGCTGTTTGACATGCTAAGAGCCACAATGAATACATCT